>NC_066369.1:11640000-12244375 GCF_013377495.2 Cygnus atratus | reverse complement strand
CAGCCTGTCTGCTGTTCAGTCCTGTTTTTCCATTATTAGGTCAAGACCTGTCTTTATCCCTCTATTTAAGTTAATCTCAATCAATCCACCATTAGTTCAGGACAAGTTTTCTTTCTTTCATCGGCTCTTTCATAATTCTTACACTGCTTACCAAAACCAGGTCTAAAATAGCATTGGCTTTTTCTGGTGCAATGATTATTTAGTAAAGAATTTTGTTAGCAAACACTTCCAGGAATAGCTGGATCATGCCAACGTTAGCAGCATTTACTCTTCAGCCTATCTCAGGGCAAAATGCCCTGCACGGCTTTCTAGTCTGACACTAACGTTATTGTTCTTTCTTACCCAAATCTGACCTCAAGAAGCTGCACGCTCCCCTCTGATGTAACAGCTGCTGTGTGCTAACAGGCTGCAGCCTTCTTGGTCTCTTTCCCCAGTAAATCTACACAGAAGGGTCACAGCCTTGAACCACAGCCCCTTTCTGATCCTGTCCGCAGCTTTGCCAGTGCAGCTCTCCGACCCTGCAGCATCAGCGGCTGCTTCAGTCCCAAAGCCAAATCCACCTCCCACGTGGAGACCGAGGGTTTCCTCTGAATGCAGCAGGAATTGCTCTTGTGTAAGGGAAACCCCAGATCCTGAAGGGATGAGATAGGGGTGTTTTGGACTGTCACCCTTTTTTACATCTTGATACTCAGCCCCTCGTGCTAATAGTAAACTGTCTCCTACACTGCTGTTAGTGGTGGCTGCTTCCTCCTTCCTATTGTTCTTTCACTGACGGTGAGGTGTATGTGATGTTCTCATCCCCTGTGCACCCAAATGGCTTTGGGCTCCTTGCCTGGGCTTGGTTTTGAGGACCACCATCAGTCTAGTCTGGAGGCAGACCAGACAACCCATCCTGGCTTGCACTCTGTGCCCAGCTGGTAGCATGTCCAGAAGGAAGGCAAGGTTGAGCATCACCTGGGAATTCCCATGATGGGAACAGGGATGAGGATTCACAAATTCTAGTAAGGAGGATTCATGCATGCAAACAGAGCCTGAGTCTGGAAGACTCTTTAGAGGAAGAGTCCTTTGGTGGGGTGAACATGAAGATGTTCATTTTGGCTCGCAATCTGGAAGAGCATCTCTTCACTGATGAAATGGAGAGCTGAGAGAGTCTGTCCTCAGAAATATTCATGCCACTTGATCTAGCACCTGTCTTCATGGATTGAGTTGTGACTCTTCCGGTTTCAGCTGATTTTTCAGAAGAAAGGTTGCTGCTGTGCATTATCTTAACCCTTTGCAACCTTGGGGGCACATGTCAGCACACCAAAAATGTTACTGGTGCTTGTTCCTGGGAAGTCTGAGGGATTCCTCATTTGTCAAGCAGAGGTTTGGGTTGAAAAAAGGAGCCTCCCTGCTTGGCAGGAGCAGGAAGAGGAATTTCCTTGTGGTGGGTGATGGACATGAAAGCAGAATCCCCTGTGACTTCATTAGGCTGAATGGTTAGCTAGGAGCTGGCTGGGTATCAAGTATTTTCCAGCTGTCCATGGAGGGCACTTGGACAACTTCCATCCAACCCCACTCCCACATCCCCTCTGAAATGTCTACAGGGAGAAGACTCCTATTTTTGCATTGCAGTGGAATTCCTGTGGCATTACGCACTGCATCCTTTGCAATACCCAGAGAATTGGGTTTGATTTATGGTGCTGCATGGGGTACATGCTGGCCTTGCTTTTCGTTCAGAAGTGCCATCTTTTGTCTTTTGCTGGTAATGGTCATTTTTATGGCTCCAAGTCTTCCTGTTGTGATAAGGCTATCACTAAAACCTGCTGTTCTTGCTTCTCTTCTGCCACCTTAAACCAAATCAGGCTTATATTACAGTTTGCCCATTCTACTGCTGCTTGGAGAAACACTTTGTTTGCTCTGTTGGCCAAGCCAGTCCAGAGCTTTATGTACAAACACGAGAAGAAAGATGCTGTCTTCACTGTGGGCTAGAAAAAATATGTGCAGGCAAACACATGAGAAGGGAGGTGAGGGTTTCCTGTGAGGCACAGTCTTCCTATTGTGACTGGGTGGCACAGAGGAGAAAGAGGTTGGCTCTGAGAAGAGCCGCATGGTGAGAGAACAGAAAGTGATGGACACAAGTCAGAACGTGAGAAGTTTGTATTAGGCATTAGGAATCTTTATTTCCATCAGGATATCTAAATGTTGGCAAGAGAGGGAGTGAACCCTCTGTCCTTGGAGAAGTTCAGGTCTCAGCTGGACATGGCCCTGAGCAATTTGGTGTAATTAGACCTGCTCTGAACAAAAAAGGGTCAGACCAGTTGGCCTGAGGAGGTCCTCTTCATCTGCAGCTATGAGTCTTGGATTCCACAGTTCTTTGGTGATGGTCACCGAAGCTGCTTGACTTGCCTTCCTTCCCTTCCTTCAGTGGCCTGAAATGTCACACAGTGACAGCACGTTGTCATTGCCCATGCAGAGCTGTGTGCTCCTGACCCATTACCAGGACTGCAGAAGCATTGGTGCTGCTTCACTGTGCTGCTGTGGAGCAACACAAGGTCCAGGCTCTTCCCCATCCTGCTTCTTTCCAGCAGCCACGAGTCCTGCAGTTATGCATGGGGTACCTAAGCCTGCCTTTGATTCAGATGGTCAGGTAACGTCAATCAGCAGAACTTTAAGGCAACACTATCACAGGTTAGCACCAGCCATGACGGCAGCCCTCATATCTGTACTAATTCCTCCAAATACCATCATTTCAGCTGGTGTTCATGCCCAGGCTCATTTCTAATAATGGCAGTCTGCCATCCTTCCTTCTTTAATCTCTATCTACTGTTGCATGTACTCTTCTCACAAGCTGTACTCTCCCAGGGATGCAGCTACTCCTTAGGCTGAGGTGGTCTTGCCATGCAGGTAGCTGCTCACCAGTGAGGTTTTTATGTTCTTGGAAAAATGTTTGTTCTGAATCTGGCAAACCTGATCACCTTTCTCTGCCTATCTTCTGTCTTCTGCTTTATTCTTTGGGTTGTGAGGTGGGTTTTTTGGTGTTTTGGCTTTTTTTCTGCTCAGCTGAAATCTATGTCTCCATGTGTCCTTCTGGCTTTCCCTGTGTATGTGTGCTGGTTTGCAGCACTCACCGTGCCATAAATACCATCTAGTTTGGAATACTCAGTCTTGAAGGAGTTGGGAAGCTATCTGGGGAGCAGAGGAGAGGGCTGTCGTTTGGTCCATTTGTGGAGACCAAAGGCTGCTCTGCTTCCCCCCAGGGAAAATCACAGAAGCGCCAAAGAGGAGGGAGAGCATGACCTTGGCAGTAAGTGACAGACAAAGACGCCAGTTGCATGCTCCTTGTCTCAGCTGAGGATGCCAGTGGGAAATATGGACTGAGGGGAATCAGAGTTGCCCATTCTAGAGTTGTTTTGGTCTTGCTCGTGTCTTTGGGGACACCAGCAGGATGATGTTTGTGCTTTCCCTGTCATAGCGGGTGAAATCGGAGTCCTTTTGTCTCCTTCTCCACCCAACCCGTGAGCATCTCAGTGCTGAAACTGCTCCCCCTACCCTTGACACAGCCCCGAGCCATCCAAATCTCTCAATGGAGGAAATTAGTTATTTATAATTAAGGGTTGACAAAAAATGTTGCTAGTGTCAAGGGAACAGCAGGCGACAGCCAGAAAAACATCATGTCTCCAGAAGAGAGGCGGCGGGAATATCCCTCTGAATAGGGCTGACGTCAGCCTTCGGAATTTGGACAGCCTGGAAGGCTTTGGGGCTATTTTTCCAAGATATCATAGGTCAGGAATCAACGTTATTTTTAATTCTGTGTCCCCCGAGCAGCTCTGGTGCATGAGGGAGACTTTTTCTCCCTGTTCCCCCTCCTTACGCTCTATTTCTATGAAATTTTTGCTTCTCTTCCTTCCAACTCATGCCACAAATATGTCCTTCAGGTTTATTTATTCTTCTCCCTATCTATTCCTCCCGGCCTGCTCCCGTCTTGGTTGGGTTGAAGAGATGGCGTCAGCGTGGCGCGTGTCTGGGATGCTCAGGCGAGACATCACAGAGAAGAGATCATGTTATCCTAATTTGCCGTTTCCGGTTGGGAGAGTTTTTCTCTCCGCAAGCTGATGTGGCTGGGGAAAGTGTTCTGGGAATGCTGCTTTGTGGTGGGAGATCTCAGGGCCTGGTGAAGACAAGCTGGTCATCTCATCCCATCATTAAATGCTGCCATACGCATCAGCCAAGATTTTCTAAAGTAGGTGCAGTTTTGGAGCTCCTTTGCCCCTGGGATGGTGGGGAGATGCCCAGGCCAGGATGGCCCCTCAGGGCTGACTGGTAGGGGCGAGGTGGTGAGCAGCTCCCAGTTACCTGCAGGGAGAGGCAGTCAGCAGATCCCAGTTACCTGATACTTCCCGAGGCAGTAATGGCTTTAGAAAATCTTTGCTATTTCAGATGCAGGGAAATGGTCACCCTTGGGTTTAACGCACTCCTTTCCACATGTCATCCTGCTTTAGTATGCTTCTGAAATCTTGTTCCTTTTTTTTTTTTATTTATTCAATTTTTCCTCCTCCTCTTCCCTTTGCTGTAGCAACCTCTCTCTTTCTAAACATGTTGGTAAAATAACTTCACTAGGGATCTTGCCATTTCAAACAGTGTATTTGCACATTTCTCACTGCTTTCCCTGCTCGTTTCACATATTGGATGAGAACATGCCTTTTTCCTCTTAGTCCATGTTTAACTTTTTGTCCTTTCTTCCATAATTCAACGCGGTAAAGAATGTGCTAATGGATGCCACTTTTACAGAAGCTGCTCGCTCACATACAGCCAGTGTGCCTTCACGGCTAGTCCAGCGTAAAGAAACTCTTGTGTTCCCTTCGTGATCTCTCCATGCAGCTCGAAGATGCCAATTGCTCCTGGAAGCATGGGAATAAGTGAAATGCTTTCCACCACCTTAATGTTGCTATTGGCTTTATGCTGCAGATTTAGTCATTCTTATGACATATTTCCACAATGGTGCATTTCCATCATCATTCCACAGTGATGTACTTGAAGCCTTTCCATGCGTTTTTTTTCCACTTAGGACCTCTGAAATTAATGCAGTCTTCCCTTTGGCTTCGTAAACTGTGGGGTCAGACTCCTCAGACTTGAAGACCTGGAGACAAGTCTTCTAGGACTACCTGTCCCAGAGCTGTCTCAGACCATGAGGGTCATGGCACTGACAGTGGAAACAGTAGTACTTAATTTAAGAGAGTATCTGGCACTTGCAGCACAGCCCAAGGCCCTGCAGTCCCACTACTATTATTATTGGAATTGTTGTTATTATTAAGTTAGATCCTGATCCTTTTACACTGCTGAGGACATGAACTCTGTAAAGACCAATGCTGTTGGTGTACTGGTGAAGGCAGTGTAGACCTCCGACCTGTGCAGAAAGCACCACACAGGGGAGAATAAAACCTAAATCTCCCAACTACCACTTTTCTCCAAGCACGGGGACATGCCAGACCTGCAGGTGTAGTGAGGATCGTTGTCATGATGCCCAGGTGCCCATGGTGTTACTGCTCTGCTGTTCGCTGTAGGACAGGCGCAAAGTGCCCTTTAGAAATGGATGTATTGCATATCCTCACTCCAGTATTTTATTTTATTTTTTTTAACTCCTACAACTGTTTATCCTCAGCTCTGGAGACTGGAGGAGAGACAGCCAGCAGTGTCATTAGGAGGCTTCCCCTTCTAGGCATGTCCTTTGGTGGAGCTGTCTCCAGACCTGTTCCCCTCTCCTCATTAAGCTTATTTTGGAGTTTAGTTGGTACTTCTCCATCCTCCTGAAGCCATCCCAGACCACCCCCTCTCAGAGGGAGCTCTCTTCAAGGTCAGGCCATGCGCCGT
Source organism: Cygnus atratus (assembly GCF_013377495.2). Classification (NCBI taxonomy): domain Eukaryota; kingdom Metazoa; phylum Chordata; class Aves; order Anseriformes; family Anatidae; genus Cygnus; species Cygnus atratus. The sequence continues at coordinate 12,238,525 of NC_066369.1, read as the reverse complement.
TTTGAGCAGAACTGGAAGAGAGATGTCTCAGAGTGAAGTTGGAGGAACCTTTTGCTCATGTTCTTCTTCCCTATGCAACGTGCAGGCGCGGGGGAGAGGTGGCACCCCGTGGCACACGCCTGTGTCCTGCAGGGACTCCTTGTTCTTACCACCCGCTGCCACCTCCCACCAGACCGCTCGTACCGAGGAAGCGGGCAGAGAGGAAAGCCATGGCTGTGAAATCCTCCAGATTAGAAAAGCTGCGGAAATGTCTTCATATTTGCGTGACTGCATCCCACCTAACCATGTCGCTAACAGTCCCTGCTCCTCCTGCACTTTACCAATTTGGTCCCAGGCAGTTGAGGATGGAGTCTCCAGGCCTGCTGCCCCCTTGCCCCCTATCTACAGGCAGCTCTTGCTTTTCCTCTTTGCCCCACCGATATGTTTGCTGACTGTTTCCTCTCCCTCGTCCTTGCAGGGTGTACATGAGCGTGAAGGAGCTGAAGGAGGCCCTGCAGCTGAACAGCACCCACTTCCTCAACGTTTACTTTGCCAGCTCGGTGAGGGAAGAGTTGGCTGGTGCTGCCACTTGGCCATGGGATAAAGAGGCTCTTAGTCACCTCGGTAAGCAAGTGAACCTACCTGTGGGGTCTTGGGGGCGTTGGCTTCTCTCTCTTGGTGGGCTTGGCCAGAAGAGGCACTAGACATCGCTCTCAGGTAGAGTGGGAGAAAAAGTAAGCTCATGTTTTGAGACAAAGCCTTTTGCCTTCAATTACAGGTTGCTTAGGGAGGTTTTGGGGTTGTTGCCTCAGTTTAGCCCTTCTGTGGCAGGAGCTGGTGTTTTGGCACTGAATTGTGTTCAGTTCAGCCCAGCCTTTTGGGATGGGGGCAGCTGGGAAAGCGAGCACAGACTTCCACAACCATGGCTTGGCTCAACACTGAGGACGTGTAATGAACGTCAAAGGTCACGGTAACAGGCTCTCTGCTGCTGTAAGGAAAGGAGTCATCTGTTCCTAATGTCTATATGGATGGGGCTTTCAGGTAGTCACAAGCTCTGTTAGTGGTGAGGGCAGGGAAACACTGGGGCAGGGAGTGTGGGGAAAGCTGCAGGTTCGCCGTCCGTGCTGGCTCTGGAGGGGGAATAAGAGTCGCAATTGTCCGATTGGTTTAGGTGAGGAGGATTCTCCGAGACCTTCCTGACCTATCCACCAGGGTTCTGGAAACGGTGAACTTCACTCTGCAGTGCTTAATGACAAACATATAGACCAGGAGTCTCGGTGACCTCAGAGGCAAGGCTCCTGAGCTGAACAGGCAGCGAGCTTTAGCCACTTCCAAATCCAGCTGCAAATGTGAGGATGACTATGAAATTAAACCTCATTTTTATAACTTGGCTTGCTACCTGCTGAAGGCAAGGTACTCTTTGGCTTCAGTGAATTCAAGGCAAACCATTAAGGTCATCAATCCTGGCAGACTGTGAAATTGCAGCTGCTTCACTAGAATGTAAATGTACCGTGTGTTTTCTCCTATTTCTGTTGTCTCTTTTTTTTCCTGCCTCTCCCTCCACCTCTTCAATGTCAGAATTTTCTGGCAAAGCCCTTTACACTTTGTAGTCAAAACATCTAAAGTGTTTCTCAATAAGTAACTGGAAATAATTACTCGTGACACCTGCGCAGCAGATCCAGACCTTCTGCTTTTACAAGTGCGTGATGTTCAACCCTTAAAGTTTTACGCTGCTCTTAAAGACCTGTTTTAAAGTTCTTTTGTGCCAGTTTCCCTCCCTCAATGAGTTTCAGGACTGGTTTTTCAATAGCATATTGCTACAATTGCTTGTCGAGGAAGGCAAACCTCCATGAAATTTATTCCTTCGGCTTCCAGAAATCACTTCCAAGGCTCAGCTGGACAATCATCTTACTACAGCAAGTGCTTCAGCCACACATGTTCTTGTCAGACCCCTCCCGATGGCTTGCAAAGAGGTGTACGGAAGGGTAATCAGGGTAACTGGTTTAATCAAAAGCTTACATTTAACTCTGGTCTTGGAGTTCATGTCCAGCCAGAGTCCTTAAGCAGGGGTGGCACCATCTGGAAATGTTGGATCAGGGCTTTACCAGGGAGGTTCAGGGGAAAAGGGGTGTTGTCCTGGCTCCGGTGCCAGAGCTGTGAAGTGTGAAGCTGGATCTGAACTTCTCTGAGGCTCTGGCACAGACCAAAGACTTTGATTCAAGACAGTCCTTGGTTTTAGATTTAATGAGCTGGGGAGGGAAGGTGACAGATTCTGTTCTCTGTAAACAGTAGGCTCCAGCACATCATCAAGTGTTTTGTACCAGGCACAGTGTATACCAGTGTCAGTGCAGACGAAATTTAGGACTGAGCAGGAGGTTACCTGCTCTGAGTAAATCTGAGTAAATCTGAAGGTACAGCAGGGAGGAAAGAGCAAAGAAAACCTTGGGAGGAGTGAATAGTAGCTTGAGAAAATTTCCTGAGCTTTAAGGTCCTAGCAGTGACCAGGGATGCCAACAGGCCTTTACAGAAGAGAGGAATCAGTCTCCAGGAAGACACTGTCCTTCCCATCTTGCGCTGATTCTTGCAGGTCTCCTGCCTCTCCTGATGTTAATGGCTTAGGTCAGCCCACAGGTTTTGCTCCCCCTGTGCCACTGTCTCCTCCTGTGGAGCAGAAATGCCACCCTGCAAACATGGACCCTGCCACATTTGTTCTCTTTTATTTTGATTCTCCAGCTGAATCAGGTTGATTCCTTGAGTATCACTTGACTTCCCTAAGAAGCTAACTTGCCTCTTGGCCAGACTTTCCTCCCCACTTTTCTCCATTTGTCTCTCTGAAATGGACTTTCTTAGATGTTTTCAAGAGAAGTACCATAAGACTTCTCTCCAACTGCGTTTCCTTATTCTGTTTCAACCCCTTCTCTCATCCCAAAGCTCACTAAACGTATTGTTTCCAAATTATCCTTCGCTTCTTCTCTAGATGGTTTTAATCTGCCCTCTGGACTTTGAACTCTGTAGAAACTGGTCTCTTTCATGACCTCTGAGTGTGTCCATGAAGAAGGTCCTCTTCGCCTTCCTGTTGGCATCGTCACCTTCTGGAAGTTTCAGAAAACTTTGTTCTTTCTTCCCTTTTGTTCACCTATGATTGTTTTTGGAGTATCAGAAATTACATGAACATTCCAATGCTGATGACCTGCAGATCTATTGCTCTCCACCAGGTTGTTTTCCTGAATAAATTTGAATTTCATGCAGTTTCTGCAGACTTACTGTCTTAGCCCAGTAGCAATACCAACAAACAGCAGCTATGTTCATTGAGGCGTAAAGGGTAATGACCAACTTGGAGAGGGTGAACTGGTCTGTGACATCCCTATAGGCAATATTTCAGCTGCTTTACAGCTTCCAGACAGAGACAGCTTGTACCCAGCCAGCAGCAGAGGCAAAATCTCAAGTCTGTTTGCAGCACTCCATCTAACCATACTTTGTCTCAGTGTTTCCACCATAATCACAGTCAGTTCTTCTCAAATTCAGTGTTCTTGCTAGGAGTCCAGAACTAATTTTCTGAGAACTTGCAAGTAAATCTCTTTAACTGCAAAACACAGAGATGAAGAACTCCTGTCCTATATAAAATTCATCTCTCCGCAACGGAAAGCCTTGCCTCAAAAATCCCAGCAATGCAATAATGTAGACACTTCAAACTTTGTCTAGTTGCATGTGAACGGTATTTGCATAAACATGGTTGAAAGGCAATGGAAGCATGAATATTTGATGTTATAAACATTTTCTGTAGTTATATAAGCTGAGGCCAGCTCATATATCTGCTGAGGTCATTGGATCCTGACGAAGGGCCAGTCGTTCCACCAGAGGTACCTCTAGCAGTGGCCATCTTGCTGCCTGACTAACCACCGTGCGTTTGTTCCACCAGAAGCCATTCTCCAGTTGCCCTGCCTTGGTTTGGCAGGCACGTCCAAAGACGTCTGGTTCACCTGCCCTTGATGCCACGGGGACATGACATTGACATTTTTAGTTTGGCTGTGCAAATGCTGATCCTGGGGGGGTTCCTTGGTCTTGTCCTCAGGCATGAGAGGAGGAAGTCGCTTAACGCCTGGTTTAGTACATCTCCCGGAGCAGAAGGAGGTAAAGGTGGAAAGAAAGATCTGATGTGGAAGAGGAAGGAGGGGGGACACTGGTCTTGTTGCAACAGGATGTTATGAACACCTCCATATCTTGCCTTCATAGCAGAGACCCTCCAAGAGGGGAAATACAACTCCCAGGTCTAAAGCCGGACTTCTAGAGCCCTTTGCTCACCAGGGAGCTGTGGGGAGAATGGAGGGACGGGGAAGGTCTGGAAGAGAGGCACTGTTCTCATGCTGTTTCTAATCCTGCCATCTAATTAGCTGTAAGAAGTACTAAAAATACAACTGTCCTTGTGGAGTGTGGGGGAGGAATGGGATAGGGGAAGCCATCAGAGAGGAGGGAGTGACAGGGTATCCCAGCCTTGGCATCCCTCCCCTGCGACAGTTTTCTCCCTCCCTATGTTGGAATCCCATTTTTTCCCCTGTTTGGGAAGAGCATCGGGTTTCTGGTGGAAGGAGGATGGTTTGGTCGCAGGGCCTCCGGTGCCCCTCAGGCCCGTCTTTGTGGTTAGTGCTGCAGGATTTGTGCAGGGCTTTCACATCTCACTCATCTTGTTTATGAACATTATTTTCTTTCCGCATGCACATTCCTCCTTTCAGACCTTTGGGCAGGCAGCCCCCTGCCTTGTTCAGACTTGGGTTTGGCTGCAGAGTTGCCTTTTCTTTCTGTTTTCTCTGTTTTGTTTAAAAAGAGAAGTAGCTTTCTATATGCCCGCTGGGTTCCCGTCGATGGGGTGCCCTCTGCTATCTACAGTATTTGCCAGCCTGATAGCTGGGAGAGGGGCAGTGTGCAAAAACCTTCTGAACGACAGGACACAATCGAACATGAAGGTCCTGAAAGGATTTTCAAGCTCTGTAGCTTCTTGAGGCTTATAACCAGTCAGATCTATAGGACCAAGGTACAAGGTCCTTTACTCCAGTGCTCTGGTGCAAAGGATCAGGGCACCAGAGCTGGGGAGAAAGGGCATGCAGTCACTTTGTGCCCCATCCTTTGCCTTGGGCCAACAAAATGCCTGGGTTTAGCCTCCACACCGGGGACAAAGCATGAGGAAGAACAACCACCGCGAGTTTTCTGCTAGGAAGTGGTGCCGTTTCACATCGCTGCTCCCTCCCAGCCCCTCCATGAGCCACACGTGCAGGGCGCTGCATGGAAGGTGCCACCCTTACTTCCTCACCCTTTCAACCTGTTGGGCTTGGAAGAATTGCTCGGGGCATCTCGGAAGGCCCTTTCCAGCCCCAGCCCCGTGTTCACTAAACACGGCTCCACCAGAGGAGTCGCAGCCCTGCTGGTCCCCTGCCAGGGACACTGTGATCTGAAGAAAGCCCTCGCTTGGAGGGAATGCCCTGTACTTGAGGACAGGAGGTAGGCCAGTAGCGCACGGAGCTGATTCAGGAGCAGATTTCAAGCTGTCTATGCTGTGGCTGGAGACAGGATCGCACGGTGGCCCTGTGCCAGTTTTAACTTTGCTGGCAGGGGCAGAGATCAGCAGCAGAGATGCAGTAGCAGAGGCTTTGCTGTGAGATAGCTGGCACAGTAAATTCTCCAGGGCCTTGCAAAGGAGGGAGCAAGCTGTACCGGAGCCAACTATTCACTGCACTGCCATCCGAGCTGTCTAGGTTAACAGTAGTTGGGTATAAACAGCCTGCCATGCCATGGAGGTATTGCCTGGAGTTGGACTGGGCACGTGCTGGGAGCTGCTTTTTTCCCTCTTGTCTTGCTGATATTTCCCAGCCCTTGCTCCTGCACCGCAGGGCAGCATGGAGAAGTGAGTGGAACAAGGAGAAGGGGGTGAGGAAGGAGATGGCCACTTAAAAGCCTCAAAACAGGGAGAAGAGGAGCAGTTTCCAAAGAAGTTTTGGTTTGGGCAGAACACAGAAAAGAAAAGGAAGAGAGGAGATGAGGGGCAAATTTTGTTCTTGAGCATCCTCCACAGAGAGCTGCCCAGCAGGTGTGGTGCACGTCTGTCATTACAGGACATGCATCCTGCCTTGGCAGCCAGACCTGGTGGCGAGCAAAGGGAAGGCTCTGCTCCTCTTGGCTTTCCTCGACATCATTGCTCCTTCCCCTTTTCATCACGGGCAGGTGGGCAGGAGAGGAGAAACACCTTGTCCTGCAGGCTGCTCGGGGTAAGGTGAGCGTGGGACCTACCCAATGCTTTTGGATCTTCTGGACTCTTGCTGAAGGTGGCTCCCAGCTGGCAAAGCCAAGCGTGTCAAGACTTTGCTAGGCAATTTGTTCTCATCTGCTGTAGGAGCTGGCATGCTTTAGCCACCAGGGCCTGTAGGTGAGCTGTCTAATCTGTCCTCTGGTTCAAAAGATTGTCCCTGTAAGCCCAGGTCTCAGTTTGGTGCCCCGGCTCCAGACTTCATTTGGAGTTTTAAGTGTGAACCAAAGTAGACAATGACTTATAAAAACAGAGGGAAATGGTAGCTGAAACAACTGAAGACTTTTTGGGGAGCAATATGGTCAGAAGGGGGAAGAGAAACCAGCCACCCTACTCTGAAGCACGGGAGCCTTCTTCCAACCCTGCAAGGCCAATACTGGCCTCCACCTGGCACCTCCTTTGTGACCTGCAAGCTCAGTGAGAAGAATTTTAGCCAGCACAAGTGAGTAAGGGCAGCTGCTCGCTGTTACTTTCTTACGATGATTTCCCTGTGCTTGCAATTCCAGGTGGTGTTGTCCTCAACCCTGCTTATTATGGTATGCATGGCCACACGAACACCATGATCCACGAAGTGGGACATGTCCTGGGGCTGTACCATGTCTTTAAGGGAGTGAGCGAGCGGGAATCTTGTGACGATCCCTGCAGGGAGACAACTCCGTCTATGGAGACAGGAGACCTCTGTGCTGACACCGCCCCTGCCCCAAAGAGTAAGCTCTGTCGGGACCCAGACCCTACAAATGACACCTGTGGCCAGATGCTTTTCACGGGGACGCCCTTCAACAACTACATGAGCTACACAGGTGAGGAGCAGTCATTGTTAGAAATGGGAAGGGGCGACCTTTGCGAGAAACTTGGGTTTCTCTCCCTTCCACCTTGCTCCCCAGCTAACGTGCTCCCTCCTGGTGCGCGAGGATGCGCTTGCAGGAACCTCATAGCCCCTCTCTTGCTGTGGTTTCCATCCCTACCTGCCTGCCTGCCCATGGCTTGCTGGAAGTGCACTGAGGCTGCTCTGCCTTCCTGTTGGCATATGCTCGTTCTCCTGTCCTGGAGCAGCGTTATTATTATTATTAATTTATTTATGGTTACTTATTACGACCAGAGCCACCGTGGCAAGTGCCGGGTTGTGGAACTGCTGAGGCAGTGCCATCTTGTGGCCTTGGGGACACACGACACCAGCCATCCCTGGCAGGAGAGCCACCAGGCGCTGGTGTCTCCCAGGTCTCCCTAGGGTTCTCCGAAAGAGGATTCGGGGATCAGGGAGAGTGCCAGCTGATCCCTGCCACCCTCATCCTGACCGCTGTTCCCCCAGATGATGACTGCACCAACACCTTCACCCCCAACCAAGTAGCCCGGATGCATTGCTACCTGGACCTGGTGTACCAGCGCTGGAGCCAGAGCAAGAAGCCTGCGCCCATCCCAATCCCACCCATGGTCACGGGGCAGACTCAGGACTCCCTCAGCATCTACTGGCTGCCTCCCATCAGCGGTGTCATCCATGAGAGGTGAGAGAGCAATGTCCTCCTCACACTGGTTTACTTGAGCAGGGATCTGCTGGCAAAGCTGCTCAGCACAGTGCTGGGGGCAGAGAGCCGGGGATGGGGGGAGCCTTTTGGGAGTCAGCAAAGGCACCAGGGAGGGCTGGTGCACCCCTCATGCCCCCTGCCAGCTGGCAAGTCTCACCCCAGCCTTAGCAAGCAGCCATTCCTGCAACTGTCCTGGTGATGGGGGGTGCAGATGTGGTCCTGGTACCTTCTTCCCCATGACCGGCTCCAGCAGAGCTGGGCTGTGTGCTGGGCTCTCCCACCAGCCTCTGCCGTCAGGGTGCCGGGAGGCGATGCCAAGGAGCATCAGGAGGTGATGCCAATTCTTAAACCCAAGAGTGCAATCACGGAATGAAAAACGAGCTTCATTTAGCACTTATTGTATAAAATAGCCATTTACCAGGAGGAAATGCAGCCTTGTGGTTAAGGCAGGGAGCTGGAACCGCAAGAGCTGGGTTTCGTTCCCAGCGCTGTCGCAGACTGGCGGTGTAACTAACTGGGGGTAACCTGGGGAACGTTTCAAGCAGGAGAAATGGAATCAGAGTCATTTGGCCTCCTCCCCAGGCAGCTGTCTTCCTTTTATCTTGCTAATGCTAGGGAGTTACTGAGACCTGGACAAGAAGCCGGTGCCTCTGTTCAGCAGCCCCACTAACTAAAGCAGTTCAGTTTCCACCAATTTTCAGGTCTATGCTTTTATTATTGGACCTTAAGCACATCTTAGAGATTTCAAGCTCGTTTTAAAGCTGCTTCACAAAGCTGTCTTTTGCAATTTAAATGAAGTGTTTTAGGTCCATTGACACAAGCATGGTTCCATGGTTGCTGTCTTTTCAAAGAATTAATGTTCTCCGTGATGGGCCTTTCAACCTGGGGGTGGCAAGAGCCTGTTACCCACCCAGGGATGAGAGCCTCCTGGTGCTGGGTGTTGTGAGCCATTCAGACAAGAACAATGTGCCATGGGGCTTCCTGAGAAGTTGGGTTCGTTGGTTTTCTAGCTTTCTATCTGATCCTGCTTGGGTAAATTTGTATGGAAATGTAACTGGTCATGATTATACACGCGATTCCTTTGTGTCTGTGGTCTGTAGGGAGCTGGACACTCTCTGTGATGACTGTGCTGAGGACGGCACTTTCCGTCAATACGTGCATGAGGCCTCATCCCCTCGGGTCTGTGACTCCTCTGGCTACTGGACCCCAGAAGAGGCAGAAGGTACTCTCCTCCTCTCTCTCCTTGTCCGTGAATCCTCTGGGTGGAGATGAGGTCTTGCCGGGAGAAGGAAAAGGAGCTTTTCTTTGAGAGAGTGAACCCTCTCCTCTTTGGGGAGGCTTGCTAGTGCAGGAGGTGCCCAGAAGGTACCTGGGGACTGCCAGCTGGTTTGGGACAAACAAACTGATGCTACACAAGTAACACCAATTGCTCCCCTGAATGGTATTAACAAGAGACGTTGGGAAATGGAGCCAAGTTTCATTGAAATAAAAGGCTTACAATATAGATACTGGGGGCTCGTCCAAAACCGTGGAGACGTTCCCAGGCTTTGAGACCACTCTGTCCGAAGGGAGCAGGAGAAGCCCCTTGCCCAGTCCCACGCATCCTGTACCAAGTCCTGGCTGATCGGGGTCGGATGCTATTCTTGCTGGTTTGCAGAGCCACCTCATGAGCTGCCTGGGCATGCTGGCTCACAAGGTCATGCAGCTGCTGCAGGAGTTGTTGGGCTTTCCATGCTGCAGAAGGGGCAGGAGACCAGGTGAAACAATCCCATGGGCTGTCTGTAGTGTGCATGTTGCTGTCGAAACTTGTGGAGCCAGAGGATCTGCTAGTACTGTGCGTCTGCATGTGTTTGAGCCACTAAGGCTGGCTGAAAATGCACTGGTGACTGCTGAGAAAGTACAGTTGGGACTTCGTTTCCCCCTTGGGACGAAGCCCATGCTTTGAGAACAGAAGTGTCAGCATGTAGCTGGGGTTCAGTGCCTGAAAACTCATCTCTAGATTTGGCATATCATGGGATTATCTCTTGCTAGCATTGCAAATCACACACACATGCGCGCACACACAGGCAAGTTAAAGGAATAATCAAATTTGTGCTTATTCAGTGATACCAAACAAATCAAAGCTTGGCTCATTTATCTTCAGTAGTTCCTGTTTCCCCTGCCTGTCTGATTCACTGGCAAATTAAAACTGCAGCTGGAAGCATTGGATGTTATTTTCTCCTTTGCATGAGCCTGTAATTATCACAAGCGCATGTTGGCTCTGGTGAAAAAGAGACAGGTTTTAAGGTTTTTAGAAGAGGAAAGTTAAACGGATGCAGGCTTTGAACTGCTGCTCCCTAAGGAACGCTTGCAGTGGTTCATGGAGATGAGAGTGTTTCACTACAGGATGATGAAATCTGGTGATGCTTTCTGAGACTGAAAGCCCAGTGCTACATCTCTCTTGCTGAGTGCTAATCCTTCACCAGGGGAGGAAAGCCGGACAGCTGGGGCCAGCCTGGCGTCCTGGTGGCCCTCAGCAAGCCTTCTGCACCCATGAGACTGCACAGCAAGCTTTGTGTCCCCCAGCCGTGTTCAGGCAGGTGCTAGAGCTACTGGTGGCACCGAGACCTGATGCAGTGCGGGTACCAATATCCTGTCTGTCAGAGGGCTTGGCAGATCTGATGCTACCAGGAGATGGGAGACCAGTGGTGCTTGTTGCTTTCTGGGATGTCCACAACTTCTGGAACCTGCAGCTATAGCACAGATGCATAAGCTCCTATGGGGACCCTGTGGGGAGGATGGCCCCTTTGGGTCCCCTGTAAGGTCAGCTGTAGCCTGGTTCTCATCCTCTTCTTTGTCTTTCCTGCCTAGGGCCCCCAGACGTGGATCAGCCCTGCGAGCCCAGCCTGCAGGCCTGGAGCCCGGAGCTCCACCTGTACCACATGAACATGACCGTGCCTTGCCCCCAGCCAGATGGCTGCATCCTGGAGCTGCGCTTCCTGCACCCCGTCTACCCCGATTCCCTCACCCTCTGGACCACGTACCTCTCCACTGACTCACCCAAGGCACTGTCTGACATTGAAATCCTGACAGAGCAGGGGGAGTCCATCCATTTGGGCCCCCTGGACACCTTCTGTGATGTCCCTTTTACCGTGAAGCTCAACATCCACAAGAAGGTGTCTGGAGTCAAAATCTATACCTTTGATGAGAGGATGGAGATAGACACGGCCCTGCTGACCTCCATGCCCCACAGCTCCCTCTGCTCCTCCTGCAAGCTGATCCAATACCGTGTCCTCCGTGAGCCCCCCTTCGCAGACGGATCCCCTGCCACGGCAACACAGGCGCACCGCGAGTTCATCGACACGTGAGTGCCACCCGCGGGCCCCCAAGTGGGTTTGTGTCTGGGGGGGCTACCAGGCCCGGTGCTGTGAGCAGACTCCATGCTTGAGTTCACGGGCTTACCAGGCCTGGTGCTGCGAGCAGTTCCCTGCTTGAGCTCACGGGGTTACCAGGCCCAGTCACCGTGCCCTGCTGTGAGCAGCCTCCCCGCCCGCCATCGAGGAAGCTTGTTGCTGCCCCGTCGCGCTAGCGCAGGCCTTGCCAAGGAGCTGAGGCTAGCGAGAAGGAACTCATTAAACCCAGAAACGTGGCTAGTAAAATGATTGTTAGAGTTCATGCAGCTTCTCCCCAGCTCAGTCCCTCGGGGAAGGAATGGCAGGCCCCTCTGCATGACCTGGCAGCAGCTCTCTTCCCATAGCAGCTGCCTCTGGCAGTTTAGGGTATGAAGACAAATGTCCAGCCACAGCACTGCCTTGGCACAGACGTGTGATTCCTATAACTGGGGCGATCAAATTTATTGCAGGTTGCGTGGGTTGTTCTCTCCTGCTCCTTGCTCACATCCTCTGTGTTCCTGCAGGGAAGTGACGCCTGGGCAGGTGTACCGCTACCAGGTGCAGGCAGTCTCTGGGACAACCTTGGGAGAAGCTTCCCCACCGCTTGTCCACGTCCACGGAGCACCCTACTGTGGGGATGGGAAGGTGACCGCGTAAGTCAAGAAACCCATGCTCTCAGCTGAGGTACTTTAAGCTGGCGGGTCATCCTGCCCCAAAGGGAAGTGCAGGGTTGGTCCTCCACCCAGGGGTACCGGCCTGAAGATAGCTGTGCTCCCAGCATAGGAGATGGAGATGGTCTTTGTGAGGAGCAGGGTCTGGATGAGGGGTCCAACCTGAACTTTGTCCCCGTTTTCATCCCCTGGGCAAGATGCAGTGTCTTTTCTCCTCCCTCTTACCCCATGTGGTGTTCTTCCTCTTCTCCCTCCTTCTGTGGAAATGGACCTGAGACATGGAGTCCTCACTTGTTATGAGGCAGAAGCACACAGGGAGTGTGAGTCAAGGGTGGTGTTAACACATCCGGGTGCTGTCCTCTTAGGAGCCTGGAGGAAGAATGCGATGATGGGGACTTGCTGGATGGAGATGGCTGCTCCAGGAAGTGTAAGAAGGAAAAAGGCTTCAACTGTGTCGGTGAGTCTGAGTAGATTTGAGATATCCTTGCTAGGCAGAAATCAAAACAGTGAACTGCTCTCACTTCCCTCATAACAGTCCTTAGAGCACATGGTGGTGCACGTCACTGTAATAAAATGTGGATCTGCAGCTGGAGTGATCTACAGGGTTTGTCAGGCCCTTGTGATGGGAAATCCCAGGGCCAAACGACCAGCACACCTCCTGGGAGAGAAGCTGTGTGTGCCTGCAGCCTGGTTTGCAAGCAGGGCATTCTCCATCTCCTTGCAGGAGAGCCGAGTCTGTGCTACGTGCACGATGGAGATGGCGTGTGTGAGCCCTTCGAGAAAACAAGCAGCGTCCTGGACTGCGGTCCCTACACGCCCGATGGATACGTGGACCTGTGGGCAGCAAAAGCCTATGCCTCCCATCAGGATGAGAAGTCCTGCCCTGCTTCCTTGGCCACTGGAGAGCCTGTTGCAAAGGTAAGTGAAGGTGTGATTAAAAAAAAGACTTTTCTAGCAATAAATCCCCACCCCCTCCTCAGTAAAGCTGGGGGATTTGCTGTCTGAGCAGGATTTTACTGAGGCAAAAATCAAAGCTTCAGAGCACCTCTGGAAGTGTTCACTGACTACTGTGCTCCCATGCAGAGAGCCAGCAGAGGACCAGAGCATTTCCTACACCCCTCTTGCAGTAGTTTCTAGGGCCAGGAAGTGCAGTCCATGGAGGGGTTTCTCATCAAAATGGGGGGCACCTCCCCTCTATGCAGTTTAGGGACCACCCCTGTCCCACCAGCTAAGTACACATGAGCAGTGGACCCACAAAAAAAAAAAAAAGTAATACCTTATAAAATTGGTGCCTGAAAGGATAAAATCACATGTACATCAACATCTGTGCTGCTCTCAGGCTGTCTGATCTGAAGCCAAAGAAAAAATCAATGGGAGAATCATCTTTCATATAGGCTTTGGAGCAGGGCCCTGGAGGTCCTAGGATGGGTTTCACCTGATCAGTGTTAACATGGTGTAACATGGTGTGTGTGTGTGTGTGTGTATTCTTTCCTAGCAAGCTGAAGAAGAGGATTGTGTGTAGACAGGGCACATTTTTAGCCATTTGTATGAGCACTTCAGCTGACCTAACAATCTGAGTATCATGAAGATGGTTCCTTACTTAGTTAAATTGTCCGTATGTATGTGATTAGTGGGATGCCTTGGGCTTGGGTGTCTAATCCTCTAGAAGGGCACACTTATCTCCCAGGCTTTGTCCCCCAGGCCTAGAGGGAGACCTGGCACACCATAGGGCACCAAATGGTGCTGAAACCTGGTATTCAGGCAAAAAAATCTCATCTTTAGATCTTGTTGGCCCAGTCACAATCCAGAGACTATGGTCTTTCTGCCATTCTACAGCCTGGCTCAGGCCCACAGGCAGCATGAGGTACTTCAACAGCATATTTACACCACCACAAAAGGACAAAGGCCTTCTGCACACATGTATGAGGAACACCTCAGGGTCCTTACCTCTGCTTCACACTGTGTTGAGCCTCCCCTTAGGTTCTGTAGGTGCTCTTTAATTCTTTCTCTTGCTTCCCTCTCTTCTTTCTGGGTTGAAAAAAAAAATACAAACCTCTCTTCTTTCAGGCATGTAAATCCTACCTTCACGCTGTGCCAAAGGACCTTTCCCAGGCTGCTTGGTTCCCATGTTCTCGCAGCCAAGACAATGCTCAGGATCCAAATGAGGAGAGGATGCCCTTGGGCGGTGAGAGAGTTTGGCTCAAGGTAAGTGAGGGCGTGTGGTCAGGCACAGAAAGATATGCTTGCCTTTATCCCAACACTTTGGTGACCAAGGCCAGTCCTCTTCTGCCCTTCAGTGGGAGCTATGGCAGTCTGAAAAGCTGCTTGGATGGGACTGTATACCTTACCAAGCTCTTTGCAAACCCTGGATGCCTGTGGCTGGGTCTTAGGTAGTTGCCCCATTCCCACTGTGAACAGCAAACCCATCCTGCAGCGGACTGCCAGGAGGAGGGCTGTGCCAGAAACCAGAAGCCCACAGAAATGTTTTGAGGCTGAGAAACAACTTGCTCCTGACTACTCCCTGCAGTCGAGCTGTGCTGTTACACCCGCAAAAGGGTGGGCACAAGCTGGCTGAGCTGTGCTAAAGGCCCATGTTGTTGTTGTTGCTCCCCATGGCTGGGAAAAGCATCAGCGGGTGCTTCAGAAGCTGTGAGGGTTATAGGAAGAGCAGCATCTTTGGGGATGCTGGGTCACCTGCTGCCTGAGCCTCCAAGAGAGGCTGCTCTCGACACACAAGGATAAAGATCAGAACATCTGCTCTTCAGCCTCATGAAAATCCCACTTCCAGTTGGCTTCATCTGGAGATGTACTGTCCTCCTGCCACGGTGACTGCACCTAAGGAGATGCTTTTCTGTGCCCAAGCTGCTGGTCCCCAGCCTGCGCTGGTCTTGGGAGGGTGACTGGCACATCAGCCTCTCCATCCCAGCAGGCAGGGCAGGGGAGAGCTGAGGGCTGGGCCAAGGTGGTTTTTACAGTGTTGATTTTCTGACTGCAGCCACAGTTTGGAGGTTTCGTGGCTGCTGCCTCGTGTTACTGGCAAGATGGGTTGTGGCTTGCTGCTTCCTCAGCAGCCTGAGGGACACCTTGCCCTGCTTGGCTGAAGGCTGTCTAGAGAGAACCTCATCCTGGGACTCTCAGAGCCTCAGGGAATCACCAAACCCAAGTCAATAAACTTTGGTCTTACCTCTCCATCCTCTCTGAGGACCTCTCCAAAGAACTTCCTTTAACTGATTTTTTTCCCCCTCTGTCTGTGCTCACAACCTACTTTCCAGCTTCAGTCTCTGGTGTAGGCCATGACAGACGTACCTCCTTTCTTCCTTTGCTAGCGAGAAGGCAGAAATCTCCCTCTCTGCCCTACCTAGATGAAAGCTTGCTCTCCACTTCTCACCGGGGGTTAAAGCACGTTCCAGTTTTATTGGAGCTTGTGGTCAGTTCTCTTCCTCTATGGATGTTTATATTAAAGACTTTCATTACTGGTTCTCCATGCTCTCTTTAGGAGTGCTATTATTTTCCGCCCATAAAATTATTTATGGACTAGTAATAAATATGCCCTTTTCTTTCTTTTTTTTTTCTTTCTTTCTTTTTTTTTTTTAATAGTTTGCCTGATTGGTAACATATTGGGTTGGGAAAGACAGATTCTTGTTGACAATTTGCCTAGCACGCCCGCCTGTGCGGACAGGAATGGTGCTGCTCGTACATGCATGCACATGTAATTTCGCGGCTACCACCCCCCTTGGCCATTTTAGAGCTGCACCTGTGTCACCTGGGTTAAAACCATGCCACAAGCCTCAGCACAGCGTAGGAATTGCTTCCTACCTTCTCAAGAGCTAGCACCAATGAGCGAGGAAAAGGTTGGATCGTGTTGTAGGGGGGCAAGAGGTGCACGTGGCTGTACCACCTAATGAAGCATCGACTGTGCAGATGGGAATAATTACCACTTGCAGATCTGCGGCCATGCTTTGTTCTCTGTTTGCAACACATCCGATGCAGGGAGGAATCAAAATTACTTGGAGGCAAGTCACGATGCAACACACAGGAAATTAAATGTGAAGGGGGGGAGGGAGGGAGAAGAAAAATTAAACAGATAGCCTGCTGTGGTCAAGCACAAAATATGTAAAAATAAATTAAGAACTATTTTTTTTTTAAAGTAGATTGGGACGTTAGGTAATCCAGCTGCCCTGGCTCTAACTTGGGGCCACTCAGTGCACTCCTGCAGGCTGGGAGACCTGAGCTGGCACCCAAGGCTTGCTCCTGTCCGTGGCTGTGCCACTTTGGCTGCCTAGGTGGGATAGGGAGTGGTGGGGCAGGTGCCGTCCTCACCCCATGCTGGCACCGGTCGAGAGCTGAACTTTGTGGTGTGCACGGGCAATGCCCAGCATGGCTGGGCTGAAATGCCGCTTGGTGGCTGCTCTCCGGGCTGTGCCTGGCCAGCCGGGACTTGTCCTCCTCCCAAATGCAGCTTCGCCTTGAATTTCTGGACTCCATCTATGCCTGCATTCAACAAAAACACTCCATAGGGTGGATCTGGATTGAAACACATCTTGGCGCTGGGTGTGGGGTGGTCTGGGGTGGGGGAGAAAAACATTTCTATCCTCTTACTTCCCAGGAACGTCTGCCCCGCCGTGATTGATGCCATCCATTTCCCGGCTGCCTCCTGTAGCCTTCAGGGCTGCAGACAAGTGGGGAGCTGTCAGCTCTCCGAGCAGGCAGGACTTCCTGCCACAAATCTTTCCACGTGTTGGCTGACGGACAGCTCGCGCTCACTCCGGCTTCTGGGGCTGTGTCTTGTTTTTAATGGAAATAGCGTGGCAGCAGAGCCTCGCTCATGTAGAAGGGGGAGCCTGGCAAGGAAGGGCAGAGAAAGGGGGATCCAGGTCTTGGTCAAATAGGGCTTCGTTTCAACAGCAGCAAATGGGGAAGCTGGGGAGGTGCCATAGATGTATGGCAAGGCAGGACTGGTGCACGTGGGAAATACTAGTGAAGGGAAAGGAGGGGGGGGAGGACTGTGTTTCTGCACCCTCCCTTCCCTCCCCCTGCCCATTCACTGACCCCACGCAGTGTGTGAACCCCAACCCTCCTCTCCCCACGTGCTCCCTCCTTGCCTTCCTCTGGTGCGACCAGGAGGGTTGCATCAGGTGTGCATGCACCGACTCTCTCACCAGGTGTGCTTCGAGCGACCCGCAGTGCCCACCTCCATCCTGGTCTTCCTGGCCTCTGACGGCACAGCCCCGAGCGACCAGCACAAGCCGAGGGTGACCATCCAGCTGAGCGACGTGGACGGGCTGAACCGCTCCTTGGGTGAGCACCGGGTGCAGCGCTTCTCCTTCCCAAACTGCTCTGAGCTTGTCTGCTGAGACACGTGGGCAAGCAGGGGTGGTGGTGGAGCACTGAAATGAGACACAATGCTACCAGCGCTGAGCTAGTGCCTTCTTTCCTCCTCTTCACCTCGCAGGGACGCACGAGCTGTCATGTCAGCACAACCCGCTCGTCATCGATGCGACCCGTGGCCAGCAGGACCCGTCCTACCGGGCTGGGTCGGTGCTGCTCAACTTCTCCTCCCCACTCGTGGGTGTCGCAGCCGTGGCCCTGCGGACGCCAGCTCTGCCGAGCTCCGCTGACCCCACCACCTGCCTGCTGCCGCACAAGGAGGGACACGGCCATCAGCGATACAGGTATCGCCGCCTCGGGCACCTTTCCAGGGGCTCTGGGCTTGGTTTTTGTGGGTTTGGCTCCATGTGCTCACACAGGGAGTGCCTGAGCTTGAATGGGGGGGAAGGGGGTGGACCAGGTGGCCCCTTCCAACCCGGGCTGTTCCGTGACCCACTCTCTGAGTTGCTTTGTGACTGTTCTCAGGTGGGATTTGAGATGTTACTGGAAAGTCAGGTGTAATTAGACTTGATTTGCTTATCTTGCTGCATGGGAGAGGGGGCAGGAAAGCAGACTTTGTGCATGGCCTGTGCATATGCACAAAAGTGCATGAAGGCAGTGTTTCCTGATGGGAAAACCAAGCTTTCTCTGCTGAGCAGCTATTACTGAGGGTGAAATGTAGGTTTCTTCTGTGTGCGCTTTGCCAACATCATCCCACCCAGTCCCTTCCTTCCCTGCACTATGGGGAACACGGATGAAGCTCCCCCTGCCATGGCTGGCAGCCTCCCTTTGTTGGCTTGGGCTGCCTTGCTGATAAAGATGATAGCTGCCATACTGCTTTGATGCCAGGCACTCAGCAGTGCCCGAGTGTCTTTGTAAAGCTGTGAACAAGAGCAGGTGTTTACAGAATGGGATGCTGCCTTCCAGGCAGGTTGAGCTAGCAAAGGCACAGGTAAGGACCATCACCCAAGATAGATTAAGTCGACAAGGCAGCAAGAGCATGCGGACATGAGGAGGGACAAGGGGATGATGCTCAGCTTTGTCCTGGATCAGTAGTGGGGCTGGCAACCCCTGGTTGCTAAAATCATGCAACTGGGAATGCTGAGTTTGGGTCTGAGCTATTGTGGAGGCACTAAGAGCAAAGGGCTCTGGCTAGGGTCATCGCATTGCTACTCCTGTCTTTACTTTTCTGCTGATGATGGCCCTGGATGGATGAACATCGCTGATAATGAATGAGCGTGCGTGTGTTTGTCTAAAAGCTTGTGGGATCACGGTGTGATTGATTTATGTAGAGTTCTGGAAGCTGTGAATATCCAGCAGTTGCTTTTTACTTTTTTTTTTTTTTTTTAAGTGCATGTGTGATTTATACAGAAACATAAATCTTAGTGAGTCAGCATATAAATATTATTCTCAGCCTTACATTAAAGGATCAGTGTCCACCTGAAATGCAGTCCGTTTCCTCCTGGTAGCTGTTACAGCTATGCACACACATGCTTCCAAGCCCCTAGCCAACTGATGTGGTTTTTCAATTACATTTTCTCATCCTTTAAAATAATTTTGTGCTCTCATTGCTTAAGAGCTTCCCCCTCCCCCTCAGAAGTGGCTGGAAGGATGAACAGACTGACCAGACATAGCTCAGCATCGCTTATGCATGGGCAGAAGTACATAAAGGGACAAATAGAGGAAAGTAAATGTTTCTCTCTTAAAAGTTTCATAAAAACATATAGCTGGTGAGAGAGGAGAAGGTTCAAGGAGAGAGAAGAAGGTTCAAGGAGAGACCCTGTCAGCTCATTTTCAGTTAGGCACCAGTGGATCCACATCAGTAAAGATCCAATCCCACCTTCAGGAAAAGCACCCTAATTTACCACTTCCAGTGTCGGGAAAGAGGAAGTCAGCAAAGTCAGGCATGGGGCTGGCCTTTGGAGAAGAGATTTCTGGAGCAGTTTCCTCTGGCCAGAGGCATCATGAGGTTCCAGCCATTAACAGGATGGACACAGGGCTGAAATCAGCCTCGTTACAGTGTCTTAAAAATCTTCTGCTCATCAGCCAGGCAGGAAGAATGGCCAAGTGATTAGCTTTAGCCCTTCCTTATCATGAAGCAGCACCCCAAACCCAGGCTGCTGGCCTCCCTGCAGTGACCTTCCCTGCTCAGCTGCGAGGGGGCAGGATGTTAAACTGCAGGTTATGCACATGCCCTTAGCAAACACACTAAGCAAATCAGATCTCCAGAGTCTCAGGAGTAGGAAATGCTATTTATAGTGTTGCTTTTCTGGACGAGAGGCTTGAATATTTAGAGGGGGTAAGGCTTTGATTTACAATCTCCAGTAGTCTCACTAATAATAAAGGATCTGCCTTTGCTAAGTCAGGAAAGGTCCAAGTATTTTTTTTCCCCTTTATTGTATTTATAAAATCTATTTCATATCCAAAACATATGTTCAGCAGTATTGTTATTTTTCAGGGCTAATAATTGGTTTCACATAAGGGCAGGTGGAATCTGGGGAAAAGTATCCTTATTTAAAAAACAAAACAAAACAAAACAAAAAAACAGGAAGGTAAAATCTTTATAGGTTTAGAGATATTCAACTGTAAAAGATCATAGAAGATCTGTGTTATTCCAATAAAAAGTTGAATTGACCATTCGTGTGCACCCAGCCTCACATACACAGTACGTGCATGTAAGTGCTTTCCTAAAATAACCCAAGAAAGGGACAGTAACAAAAGCAAGAAAGAAACGAGGTTTCCTGACTTCAGCCTAGAAACGCTCATTGCCAAAATAATAAATATGACTGCTTGGTATTTCTGCAACATCTTTCATCTTGAAGGATCTCAAAGTGCTTTGCAGGCTTAGGAAAACAAAGAGATCACGTTTCTGCTGATGAAATGCAGCCATCTCCAGGTCAGGATGCAGCAGGCGATTGTCGCTAGAAAAACACATCCTTGTTTTGAAGAAAGTGTTGCCTTCTCCCTTCAAACCCACCTCAGGCATAACAGGTGGGAAGAGCATTGGCAGACCAAAGTGTCATGGACCTTGCCCCTCGCTACCAGCACCACCACCCCCTCTCCACTGCCTCTGCCAGCACCCAGGGCTCTTTTTCGCATTCTGCACCGAATCGCAACCACATGAGGTTGAGCAGAAACCAGACTTTTAATAAGTTTCCTGAAAATTCCCATCTGCAGAGATAAATGTGCCTGGTATGAAACTGGATGCAGGGCACTCTCCCGTGGGTCTGTCCCTTCCAAACCAAGCTGCACCTAGAGCAGGGAGCGCTGCCCCTCAACAGGACTGCCATCCCACCAGGCTCAGGCTCTCCACCTTTCATGCTTTTCTTTTTAAAACTGAGCCACAATCCCTCCTGTTTTCCTTGGTACAGACTATATATTGAACCAGGGGAACATTGTTCATTTCCTCTGTTATTTTTATTTTTAGCTCAGTTTTATTTTTAGCGTGTTTTATTTTATGTTAGCATATGCTGGGAAATGCCTTGGCAAGTTAACAGGCAAGGTGCTACAAAATGCAGGCTGCATTGTGTTTCTATTTCCTGTGTGCCTGCCCTCCTCTGTGCCCTCAGAACTTCATTTCATGCACTCACGGGGAGCCTGGCCAGGCTTCCTCCTTTATGGAAGGGGGCTGTCAGGGAAGGAAAGTCAGAGGGAGGAGGGGAATTGTATCTTTTAGTGTTAAACTGCTGCCCATCAGAGCAAGCTGTGTCTGTGCGGCTCTGTGCGCATCTTCTCTCCTTCGCCTGCAGGACAAAACTTCTCAAGAACCAAGTGGTCCCAACCACCACCTTTCCCAGGGCATGAGCTCACCTCAGCCTTTGGCCCTGCCCTTAAACCTCTCAAGGTGCCTCTCCTCTGGCAGCAGAGGTGACGATGCAAACCCTCGGTGGTGCTAGGACCATCTCCAGGGGCTGCTCCATACCCTTTGCTCTCTGCAGCCCAGCTTGCTCCTTGGCTTTAATGTTTCTTATATGGGCTTTTTTAGGATGCTCAAGGCCTCTTCTACCTTTCCCTGGGGTTAGCCAGTCTCACCTAGGGAAAACAAATCTCTCAGCACAATTTATTTTCACCAGTTTGATCCTGAGAGTTGAACACAGCAGCTGAACAGCTCAGAAACAGGCTGCTTGGTGTCACCTTAGAGGAAGGGCTGCCTGGTCCCAAAAATGTTCCTTAAATGTGGCCAGCCCCTGATACGCAGCAGGAAGGTGAGCTGCCATGGACATGCTGTGTGTGATGCAAGGGATGTTTCCTTCCTGGCTCAGGCACATCTCCTGGTGAGACCCTTGAACCTCGGTCTCGATTCCTTCACTCTCTTACCAGTAGGGACATTACGTGAATCACACAAAGCCTTCTGTCCTCCCTGTGTCCCATGAAGAAGGGAAGGAGCTCTGGGAGACCCGGGTTTGCTGCTGGAGCCCCTCAGTGTACCGCTGCAGCCAGCCTGCCCCATTCTGTACTGCCTTCCCCAGTGTTGCACAGAGGCAGTGACATTTTCCCCAGAAGCTGGATTAAACACATCCTTCAGAAAGCTTTCCTATCTCCTATTACAGGCTGCAGGAGGTGATGAGTTCAACATCTCCCCTGCTGAGCTATTCTTGCATCCAGTAACCCTCTGTGATGAGAAGCAGTCCCTTTCATGATTTCAGGATGAAATCTGTCCATCTCCAGCTCCAGTCACTGCCTTTTTTTCCATCCTCCCCAGCAAGGGATTGTCCCCCTCTACTCCACCCTTGTAAGGCCCCACCTGGAGTGATGCCTCCAGGTCTGGGGCCCCTGGCACCAGAAAGATGTGGGGCTGTTAGAGGGGGTCCAGAGGAGGCCACGAGGATGATCAAGGACTGGAGCACCTCTCCTACAAAGAAAAGCTGAGAGAGCTGGGGATGTTCAGCCTACAGAAGAGAAGGCTCCAAGGAGACCTCATTGCAACCTTTCAATACCTGAAGGGGACTTATAAAAAAAGATGGGGAGTGACTCTTTATTCCATCAGATAATGACAGGACAAGGGGGGAGTGGTTTTAAACTTAACGAGGGGAGATTTAGATCTGAGGTCAGGAAGAAATTCTTCACTGTAAGGGTGGTGAGGCACTGGAACAGGTTGCCCAGAGAGGTTGTGGATGCCCCATCTCTGGAGGTGTTCAAGCCCAGGTTGTACGAGGCCCTGAGCAACCTGATCTAGTGGGTGGTGTCCCTGCCCATGGCAGGGGGTTGGAACTGGGTGGTCTTTGAGGTCCCTTCCAACCCAAGCCATTCTATGATTCTGTGATTCTTTCTGTCATGACAAGAAGTTTTTTCCCCTTAAGCCTCCTAGCATAAGTCTTGTAGTTGAGCTGTGGCTTCTGGTTGCAGTTCCCTTTAGAAATCCCTCCAGTATTCCTACAGCCTTCTTGGTGCTAGTGTCATTACCACTGCTGCATTTATTGCAAGACCACCTCCTTCCTTCTGGAAGGCATACTTTATATACCCCCAGGAACCCAGCTACACGTGCAAAGCTTATGAGTGAACAACCTAGTGAGAAAGAGCTTTTCAGAGGATGAACCTAGGTGGCTCGCCGACACCTTCACACAGCCCAGAGCCACTGGGCTTAGCCCAGCTGTCACAGGAGGGCCAAAAACAGGATCACTCTAGAGATCAGGTAATAACTAATTAGGAGTCTAGCTCGATGTCTGTAAGAGAAAGCTGGCTGGAGGTGTGACTGGTTTTCAGGACCAACTGGCATGATGGAGATCGCTGTAGTGGGTCAGCCCTGGGTTTGTCCAGCCGGCACCGTGCTGTGCCGAGGCTCGAGCTGCCCCTTGCCCAGGCTCGATCCCACCTCCAGACAAGACAGGAGGAGGCAGAAGCAAGGTGCAGCGTGTTGTGTGAGGATCGGATGTGGGTAAAGGTGATCTCGGGGACAGCTGAGTGTCCATCACTGAGAGATACGGGGGGTGTTTGTCAGCTGTACCTACCATAGGAAGATGTGCGGTGGTGGGTGTGTGGTGTTGGTTCAGCAGGTTGGTGGGCAGAGAAGTGAGTGTGTATGGCCGTGGTGGGTGACTGGATAAACAGATGAACCTATATGGTGTAGATGCACTCATGTAAATGATAATGGCTATCCGGTGCCGTGACAAAGGCCTGAAGAATTGTACTGAAGTGGCCACCTCTCAGTGGTAGGCCCGAGGCTCTGTGTCAGGTGCAGGCAGAGGAAGCCACCGCTTCCACCTGGGGCAGCTCAGACCAGAGTGGGTTTTCTCCATCTCCCCTGTGCTGGCAGAGGCATCGTAAGGGCTCTGGGCTCTGGTCACAACAAGGCATGCGGCCCGGCAGACACATCCTGCCCACGTGCTGTGTTCAGGAAGGAGTCAGGCCAGCTCCACACAGCAGGATGAAGGTACAGCCCATCCTGCCTCAGGCTGGGAAGCACAACAGCCCAAACCCTGCGTCCTGTTCAGCCCTGCTTTCTGAGCTTCTGTAAACCCAGTTCAGTGCATTCGACATCTCACTGGTACCTCCTCTCTATCTGTGAGGTGGATGACAGCAGATGACTCATAGGGATGTTATTCTTTTGGCAAGTTTCTCTGGGAGTCGCATACAGAAGCAAACATCTTTTCTTGAGGTGGCAGCCTCAATGAAGATCTTAATCAAGAAGTATCACCACCGTTGGGTCTGTACATGCAGCCTGCTCCCACAAGGACGGTTGCCATCAGGTTTACTGTAATAATGTGAGACCTTTCCCCTTCATGAGAAACATGCCTGAAGGGAGTAGAAATTTCCAAGTATTTCCAAAACACCTTTTCTCATTTCCCAGCTATCCTCGTTTGCTAGACCACATTGGGGTAAACATCTTTTATCTCACTGATGTTCAGTGCTGCAATCCAGACTCCATTGGAGTGTATGCAGTAACTACTTTCAACCTGGGGAGATTTGGCTGAAGCCTTTGTCTTTCCATCAACGCCTCCTATAGCCCCCTCTCCCCCAGATTTGCACTATGAGATGAACTTCATATAATAATAATTTTCCCCTGTTAAAGTTGGAGCTTGATGTTAAGGGCTGTTTTAGGAGCAATGTTTGGGTTGAAAGCTTGGGTAGATACTACAGCAATTTATGGATGATTTATTGTACTTTAGGCAGCTGCACTGTATTTGGCTTGGCTTTGCTTGACTTGGGTAAATCCATCAGTATTTTCTGGGTTCCGTGAAATAATTGCTGTAAAATGCAAAACTTCAGCTTTTCAGAATTTGGGTTTCATTACAACAAAACGATCCCTTCTTACCAGCATTGTCACCACTGGTTCAACATGTTCCCTTGGTGGTGGTTGCCTCACACATTTATTGAAGAATGATGAAGAATCCCAAAGGAAAATCTTTACCCTAAGTGTATAGAATTGGTCCCATTTCATAAGAAAGCTCTTATCATTCCAGAGCACTTAAAGCCATCACTAGGCAGAATTTCACAAATTTCCAGGTCTGAAATTCTCTTTCATGTATGAGTTATGGAACTTGATGAGCCCAGAAAGTCATGCAGCCTGGTGCTGATGTGGAATAAGTTAGGAGAAAAAGCTTCGTATTTTGTAAAAATGTTGTTGACAAATCATTAGTTTGAGCTTCAAAGGGTGCTGGGATAAAAATGGAATTTTTTTTTAGATGTTTCACATAGAAAAAAAAATTGTATTGGCTCGCCATACATCTTAAATGGTCTGAACCAGAAATGGCCAAATGTCAGGAGTTTGCAGCTGTGATACAGGAATTTCATTTATCATCAAAAGGAGAAAGAGCTCCTTCATGCTGAGATCAGAACTGGGCTAACTACACCGTTTCCTTGTCCAGCCTTCGTTGGGGTGTTCCAGCAGCTGGGAGCAATGATTTATTCCATTGCGTTACCCGAGCCATAGTAAGGCACGATGGAGCCAGGCCACATGGCTTTTCTCGTCCTGCACTTGTATGGCATCAGGCTCAAAAGTGTCCTGACCCAGAATAATGCAAAGACACTCACAGTGGTGTTGGCAATGATAAAGGAAGTGATCAAGGCAAAGTGTGTAGATTGAATGACTTTTTATTTTGTTTTTAATTGAGCTTACTGATGTATTTGAGAATAGCAGCCAGCTTTCAGTGATGAGAGCCCCTCTTCAGGTCTGGAATAGCAGCATCAGACTTCCAAGTACAGGCTGAGAGCTCAGAGCTACTCAGGACTTGAGAACATGCCTCAGATCATGTCCAAACTAAAATGTAGTGTGCTTTTTTTTGTGGGATGTGGGCATTGGTAGTCACACAGAGAGAACAGTGACAGGGTAGTCACCTTCTGGGGCTAAGAGAGAAAGCTAAAAGATATCTCTATGCACATATAGAACATGTGCAAGATAATGCATGTGTGGTGTATATAAAAAGGAACATTTCAACCTCACATTATAATACAGTTATAAATCTCCCCATACACCTACCTCTACAGATCGTGGTGCATTTGTAACATAGTCATAAACATGCACGTTTCTTGGTCTGCTTTCTACCAGCACTGCCAGTTGTGTGTCCAAACTGGTGGAAAGCAGAGCTGAAAACAATGCGTGCTGGGTTAGTGCTGTCACCAGACAGCAAACGTCCCAAGGGCCAGGGCTGTGTCACTGTTCCACCAGCACCCGTGGAGCTGCTCGAGCTGAGCCCTTGGCCCGGCTGGATGCATTTGGAGGTGCCACCACAATGAGCATGGCCTCACGAGCAGATGAATATGGGTCAGGATGGTGGCTGCATCCCGGGGAGGTGCAGCAAGGGCAGGGACCGCGTGTGTGTGCGCAGGGGGTGCGGACAGGGAGCAAAGCAGCTGCCCGGAGAAGGTAGCTGCAGGAGGGGATAGGGCCACAATTGGTACCAGATGCCCTCAGAAGCTAATGACCTGACAAACGCTCTGCTCATAAAACAAATTCTTTAAAAAGGAAGCAAATGGAAATATAAGCTAGTGAAAGAATTTGCAGCAGCTGCCCTGAAACCATTTCTCACTTCATAAACAGGTCTGCATTGAAAAAACAGCCCCTTTTTTCTTGTTCTCCTTCGTGGTCCCCTCCCGTGCCGTTCCTCCCCTCTGCCTGTGCCCACCAGCTCTTGCAGGGCTGTGGCCCCCAGGTTTCCACCGTGCCTTTGGCTCGGCAGACTTGTCCAGACTCAGCGGCACATTGCGTTCCCTTAATATCCATGTCAGCACCGGGTTTTTTGTCATTTGAGGAATTTCTAGCCATGTGTCCTCAGCTGGAGGGCTTGAGCAAATGCAGGAAGCAAAGGCAGCACAACATAGGCTTCCTGTGGGCCAAACAACAAAATGTAGTGCACAAAATTGGGGCAGCCCTGTGCAAAGTGGGGCTTGGCCAGGGAGCAGGGGAGCATCAAGGGGCATCTTCTGCCCCCTGCTATTGCCTGGAGCTGCAGCACCTCTGCCCCGCTCCAGGAGGGCTGATGTCAACCTTAGCACCACTTGCAAAAGGATAAAAACAAAGAAACAAGCAAAAAACAAGAGTCCTAGCCACCAAATGTCTTAGGTATTCCCCAGCTGAGCCTATAGAGCTGGACAGATGCACGTGGAGGTGTTCTTGTTCCTGAAGAGCTTGACATCACCGCAGCTTAGCACAGCCATGTGGACATGAAGCTCTGGACTCTGCTGCCGGGTCTGGGGGGTCTGCACGTAGTTTGAAGAACACCTCATGGATGGCGTGGATCTGCAGGGGTTCCTTCTCCAGCTAAACCTTTTTTTTGCAGTTGGAGCATCCCCCGTGGGTTCTCCGATGTCCAATGCAGTGCTTGATGTGCCCGTTGCCCTTCTAGGAGTAGAGGTTTTAAAAGGCTTCTTCATCTTTTCTTCCTGACCACTTGTTGACGCTAATCTTGTCATTAAATAGTAGCACAGGGAACTCTTATTTCACGCTAAAGCCGACTGAAATTGAGGCGTGGGTTCAAAAGTTACTGGGAAGGAGGAACACCCAGTGTTGCTGTCTGGGCTTTGTTGCCTCTGGAAAGCCAAGCCTGGAAGAAGCAGGGGCTGAGGGATAGGCACGCATCTCTGTACCCATCCGTGGTCTGCTGGGCATCCCATGCAGGTGCCACCTGGAGAGCCGTCCCTCTGCTGCACAATGCCAGGGGCCTGCTGGCTGACCCCATCCCTCTTCTTCTCCGTAGCTGTGCCCACGGTGCCTGTGCAGGGCCAGGAAGCTGCACGAAGCCCCCTATTGCTCACACCGCCAGCATGAACTGCACCTCTGATGGCCTGAGGCACATGGAGTGCTCCGTCACCTGCGAAAAGGGCTTCGTGCTCCGCTCCAGCAGTGGGAAGAGCCTGGGCTCCACACAGGTGAGTGGGCACCAGGGTGGGGGTGAGTGACCGCTGGGCCAGTTGAGAAAGGCTTAAGCACCCCAGGGTGGTTGGTGTGGCCCCAGGACACGTTGTCCTTCCAAACCTAGGCTTTTTCAATGAACCTCAGTCTGATGGTGGCCCTGGCACTGGACTTCAGTGCTGGTGGCCCTGCTCTGGACCCTCTCCTTCCTCTGCTGCCATCCCCCCAGGCCCCCAAGCCCCGTGCTGCCACAGCTCTGCCAGCCTAAATGCCACTGCAGGGGACATCCCAGGCCGGGGTGGTGCACTCCCACAGCGGGAGAGGTAGGCATTTCTCTTCTCTGGATGGGCACTGCTGGGAGGGCTAACCATCCCAGGGACGTTTTCTCTTTTAAAGTTGAAGTTAGTGGCTCGGGGAAAAAATGACGTCCTTGCAGAGCGACTATATTTAGAGGGCTGCAGAGGAGAGCAGCCTTCAGGAGCTTTTCTTCCTTTGTGCTGCACTGCTATACTGCTGCCCAGCCGCTGGGGCAGTGCAGAAGTCAGCACGAAAGAGCTCGTCCAGCTCTCCAGAGGGCCAGGGGCTGCCTTGTAAAAGCCACAAGCCAGCTCCGCTCTCAGTCGGTGACCGAGGAGACTCAGGGCTGACAGGTCCTTGGGAGCTGAGTCGCCTTGGCCGGGTCATGGGCACAGCGTGTCCCATGCTTCTCCTGTTCCTGGGGAGGGAACAGAAGTCTCAGGGCTGTGCTGGCCACCATGCAGGCCTGAAGGGAAGAGCAGAGCCAGGCTGTGGAAGCAGGGTGGACCTTTCTGCCCTCAGGAGACCTGCAGGTGCTCGCCCCTGGCAGGCACGTGTCCTGTGAGAGGTGCTAGAGATTCCTTTCCTGGTCTGTGGGGAGGATGGAGGAGAGCATGGTGTGGCCAGCAGCTTGGTTTCCATGCCTGCAGCTCGCCACGTTTCCCTAGTCTCCAATAGTTTGCCTGTATGACCCTGCATGCCTGTATACATCTCCTGGCATTTTAAGGAAAAATGCACAACTCTCCACTGGGTGTCCTCTCCACCTGGCTCAGTTTCACCACAATCCTGCCATGCGCCAGAGAGTACCAGGCTAAAATTTAGCGACATCCCTCAGGGCCACCACGTCCAGGTTCCATCAGAATGTGCTGTCTGGGAGGACAGACCACAGGCAGTGTGGTTGTGCTCAGTCAACGAAAGGGCAACAGGAAGAGTTGAAATAAACGTCTTTTTATTTTTATTATTATTTTTATTTTATTTTATTTTATTTATTTTATTTTATTTTATTTATTTTATTTTATTTTATTTATTTTATTTTTCTGCAGACCCTCTCTGAGGAGTGCTGGATTTGGGTTAGTGGTCTGGAGATAGCAATTGTGGCCCGCCATCGTGTTTTGGCAAGGTCCGTGGCACTTACTGACCACATCTAGGCCTGGCACCCCCGGTAGTTGGGACTCAGGTTCTCATGCAGTCCCCCAGATTCATAATTACAACTTATAAATGCTGTTATACAAACCTCGGATTTCAGTGGGCTCCGTGGGCATGACAGGACCAGGACATTTGGGGAAAACCAGTCAACAGGAGAGGTGTCCATCAACAGCTGTGTTAAGACTTGGTCTTGTAGGGGAGAAAATAGCAGTGCACAGAGCTGGGAATTTGACCTGTAGTTCAGGAAATTTTTGTGTATTTTGAAGGGATTTTTTTTGGCCCTTAATGTGCTCTAGCACCACTTAGATAATGTCACACTTGGAGGCAAGCAGTTGCAGACCAGTTGCAGAAGGCCTCTAGGGGTGACCTGCGTGTCACCCCAGGGACCAGTCACTGCTTTCACACCCCCAGCATCATGACTTGAACCCCAAGAACGCCACACTGTGCCACACAAAGTCCCTGAAACCTGGGCCAGCCCGTTTGCCTGCAGTACTAAAATGTGCTGTTAGAGCTTGGTTTCGGGGGTCTGATGGAGCCTCGCTTTCTCCGCAGCAGGATGTGGTTCTGACGTGCAGCTCAGGGCGGTGGGACCGATCTGTGACTTGTGACCCTGTTGACTGTGGTGTCCCTGACCAGTCGCATGTCTACTACGCCAAGTTCTCCTGCCCCAAAGGGACCACCTACCTGAGGCGATGCTCCTTCTCCTGCATCCACCCGGCCAAGCTTCAAGGTACGGTCTGGAGTGCCAGGGGATTTGACCCTCCCTTTTTGGTGCCACCTCTCCATGCCTGTCCCTAGGTGTTTCGAAGTGACCATTGCTACTTTGAATTTCCTGGTTGTCCTCGCCTCTGCCAGCCAGGTGAGATCTTGGGAGACCTCCCTACACGGTGGGCATCCATCCCTCTTGAGCAGGGACACCATGGTGTGGGGATGCTCCCTCTGATGCTCACCCCCTGGCTGGCGACCCATATCCATCCCCCTCAGGGTGTTGGGATGTCTTCTTCTGAGAGCTGGTGAGGTCTGGCAGGCTCCGGTGTTATGGGGATGAGGGAGGCGAGAAGTGTAGGGATCCAGTGCAGACAAACAGGGAGGACTTCAGAGAGCCAAAAATGGGCTGGTGGCTGTGGGAAAGCATATGGTTCAGGAAGCCTGGGGCCTTATAAAGCCGTAGAGACTGATGCCCACAGCTGCAGAGCAGTCTCGGAGATGTGCACCACCCAGACACACAGCAGTCCTCCAGACACGCCATGGCCTGGCTTTCATTCTGCCGACTCCATCAATACCCACAGGAATGTTTTTAAGCCAAGTCGGAGAAAGAGAGCTACTGTTCCTGTCTATACAAGGCTGAGCTGGATGGGATTTCGTGGGTAATTGCCTTGACAGCTTCAAGCATTGGGACTTTATGTGAGTTTCCACCAGCGCCTTTGCTCCAAACAATAACATACAACAAATCATTTTAATGGGTGCCCTATTTTATGGCGACATTTATAGCAGAAACGTATGAAAATCATTTACTGTTTTTTTAGTTAAATCTACGAAGCAAAAACTGCAGGGAATTAAGGTCTCATTTCATGACAGGGGGGACGCCGGCAGATCCCAGCGTGAGCTGATCAAAGGGTAGCGCACAAACGACAATTCGACAGACCAAATTCTGTGCAAACTCATGCCATTGCCTTTGGTGGGTCAACTGAGGGCAGGGCTTGAAGCTGATATTTCCCTAACAGCCTCCTCTTGTCCCCATTGAAGTCAACGGGAGGTTTGCCACGGGCTCCCTTGGCGTCCCATCCGTGGAGTGCCCTGGGTGGCTTCCAGCAGCTGACACAAGTCCTGGTGGTGCTCAGCCAAGGCTGTCGAGGCGCGCGAGTAGACTTGGAGAGGTCCAGCTGTCTCTGCCGAGCTGTCGAGGCAGGAACGTGTCTGCTGCTTGTACTCCCCGAAGGCTGGCGTCCTTACGGGCAGCCTCTCAGTGCTAATAAATGCTAAGAACAGGCAGGGAAGGGATCGCATGGCTGCATGGCTCCTGCCACGGCACTTGGAGGTGGGGACAACCCATACGCCTCGCCGCCGGGAGCACCGGCCCATCGGGAACACAAGCGCTGAGCGGAGCCACGGTCTTGCCCTTGTCCAAGACCAGCTGTAGGCAGAGCGGTGATCCTATAAAAAGAAAGTGATGCTCAGTTCCCTGTCAACTCTGAGGTCAGAATTCCCAGTTACACGAGGTAGGGCTCCTGCGTCTGTCCTGCTGGCACTTCCCATCTTGTGCTGTACACGTGGCATGGGGCGAGATGGCTTGTAAGGGCAGGTGTTGGACAAGCTGCAGAAAGCACCCAGGGAGACTGAAGGTGAGCTGAAATAAATATGAGAGAGAGGCTGTCATACACAAAGCCCCCAGTCCACTGACGGCTCTCCTGAGGTATCACCAGAGAGGGGAATTTAAGGGAGAGTTGGGGGAAGATGTGCAGAACCAAAATCACTTCTCCAGCCCCTAGCTGTCCAGCTAACCCATGGTCTTCCAATTTATTGCTTCCATTCGTGTCCATACCCACTCTAACAAGAGGAATTTTTGAACCCAAACGCGCTGCTTCTCTCTTGGTGCCAGGAATGAACCAGTGGCTGACCTGCCTGGAGGATGGTCTCTGGTCGCTCCCTGAAGCCTACTGCAAGCTGGAGTGTGATGCGCCTCCCGCGGTGGCCAACGCCAAGCTCCTGGTCCCGCGGTGCCTGCAGGGTAACCACGACGTGGGCTCTGTCTGCCGCTACAAGTGCAAACCTGGATACCACGTGGCCGAGAACGCAGCAGGCAAACCGAAAAAGTAAGTCTGTGGTGGGTCTGCCACCACTCTTCCCTGCCTCCCCTCTTTCCAGCTTGGAGGAGGAGGACAGGCCATGGTACACTGCCTGTATTGAAGCCCTGCTTTGGCTGCTGGGATAGACACGAGGCAGAGCAGCTCGCTCTGGTCATGCTTATTTCCTCAAATGTGAGAGGCATTCCCCTAATGTAGGTCACAGCAGATGGGAATGAGATGTAAGCTGCCGTTGAGCATGCGTACGTTAAGTGCCTTAACCTAAAGCACGTGAGTTGTCCCACACACCTCAAAGCACTTGTCACTTGCTGAAAATGAAGCACGTGCAGAAGTGTGTGCAGGCTCCCAGGTAATTAGCTAATGACGTACCAAGATGCTAGAAGACTCCTGGAGCTGCTGCCTTTCCTCAAAGCGACAATCCCAGCGCCGTGACCTGTTTTAGTTGCAACAAATGACAGCCTTCTGTCAGGGTTAACATTTTACCCCCTGCATGTCTTGGCTAAATTTAATCTCAAACATTTGTATTTCAGTTGGAGAAGATTTTCCCAGTGCTTCAGGGAAAAATTCCTGGTGATTCACTAGCACTGTGCTGGGCCAATAACATGATTCTGGTGGGTAGAGCAGCATTTTGTCTGCGACACCTCCAGCTGAAGTCCCTGTTGGGTCTGGTCACTACAGATTCCCTGGCACAGGCGGGGTCCTCCCCAGAGTCTTGGTGCTAGCCCAAATCGAGTAATTACGTGCTAATTGTTTAATGCCCCCTTCCAGTTTTAATTGGATGCAGACTTCAGCTCTACTTAGCTCTGGGGTAGGGTTGTTGTGCACTGGGAAGCAGTTGCCAAATTTCTTGCCTAGTAATGAAGGAAGTGGTTTCTGTAAACAGCTTTTCACAGTGTTAGGAGGATTTCTTGGGCCAGGGGGAGCTGAGCAAATTACGATTATGGCTACGGTCACATGGACTGCTTTGCAAACCGTGGAGCAGCTTGGATGCCTGTGGCATTCAGGCACTGGACGTGCAATCAGATCAACACAGCTTGCACAGTTAGGCTGTCTCACCCATGCTGCCACAAGCACTGGGGAAAACAATGCCCTCTGGGAGACCCCAACGCTCCTCTGATGTATGGGACTTCCCTACAGGCCTGAACAGCCTGTAAGTCAAGTCAAGGAAAATCACATGAAATAGTTTGTTTTCATAGCAAAGGATGTCGAGATAGCGCTTTCACATTTGCTATTATCATTACTACTAACTCACCCGATATCTTTGACGGTAGGGCACGATCCTATTACAGCAAGCAAAAAAAAAGAAAAAATTAAAAAATTAACAGAAGAAAATCTGTTGCTTTCTCATGTAGATTAACTGCTCTGTGAGTGGCCTGAGTCAAAGCAAAAACCTCTCCCTGGAAGTGTCTGCGCACTGTTTCATCTGGAGCTCTATGCATGCACTCAGCTTTAGTGCAAGCCCCTTGGCACGTGCAGTGAGCAGCAGCTACTAGTCAGTACGTGGGCCAGTACTAGGTTGCTGGAAATCCTTCTGGTGTTTCAGGCCTGGCAGGCAGACCATCAGAGCTGCCAGAGGGGTTGCTCTCTGAGAAGGGAGTTGTTAGAGAAGGCGATGGGGAGCTCTGGAAGGGGTTGGCACTGGTGGGGTGCAAGCTCCTGATGTGCTGGTGAGGGAGTAGGGTTTCAGCTGATGACTCAGACATCAGGTTTTGGGGTGTCCTGAGATCTCTCTGGGCTCTTTCTGGGTTCAGCAAGCTGAGTTCATGGGCTGTTGTCTCCCCATCATCCATCAACCCAGCAAGAACCAGCCTCGTAAAAGATTTGGTGCTGTACAGGTGTTGGTGGGCACAAGAAAGCATGACTGCAGCTTCTAACCAGCCTTCTGCAGTGCCTTTCCCTTCCACACACCGTGCAGAACACCACGGCTGCTACACCTGGACTGGGGCTCCAAGCCCTGAGCCTTGCCCCTAAGATTGTAGGGCGATGGTCCCCACCTTCCTGAGCCTGGCTGGGATCCAGCTGTCTCTGTCCCAGTTGAGATGCTCTTGGACACAGATGCTCGTGTGATTTCCTCACTTCTGTTTTGTTAGTTGAATGTTACTGCAGGGGCAGGCACTCACACAAGGATGCTTAGAAGGCTTCCGCAATCTTTTGAAGTTCATTTCCCATAGCATAGGTGGAAGAGAAAGAGGATAAAGAAATACGTAGGCTCAGAGAAGATGCTCTTATCTGTTAACTTGGGTGAGGAAAAGCCCTTCACAAATCAGTGCTCAATCAACAAGGGATCCCTGAGGAAACACTGACTGTGTAAGCAAAATCCTGCCAGAGATTTGCTGCCTTTCTGCTGGAAGGATTGTTTAACTGATGGGACTGACACAAAGGGTGGAAGCTTCTTCAGCTCTTTCTAAAGGAGATCTGCTTTCAGGCTGGAGAGCCCAGGTGACAGCCTGGTTTCCAGCACGCTGATTTCTCTTTCACACTTAACCCCCAAATAACAGAAGTAGGGGAACTTTACATGTGCAGCGATGCTTTGTGATGGGAGGTCTCTGTTTTCAGGCAGTGTCTGTCCAATGGCAGCACCACCACACCTGGTGGTTCATCTCCTGCTCCTGCTTGCTCCCTCCCTCGCTGTTACCCCTTCCTGGGACTACTCCTGAAAGGGCAGAGGCGAGAGGCTGGCCAGCGTGACCAGGAGATGTGTCAGTGAGTAAGGAACGAACGGCTCCTCACCGGAGATCACGGGAGCCATGAGACAGTCCAGCCCCCTGATGAGCTCCCGCAGGGATGTCAGCCCCTCCACCCCCCCTGCCCTGTTCAAAGGCCACGGCAGGCTGATGGAGAGGAAGAGGAGGCAGAGGAGAACACGGCCTGGAAGAAGTTAGCAGCCTGAGGGCTGGAAGCGCATCAGAAGGACCTCAGCGGGCAGAGCAGGACAGCCCAGCCCTGGAGCATCACAGCTTAGCAGGGCACGGGGCCATTGCACACCTGTGGTGGGTACAAAGGCGTGGGGCTCCTGCTTCCCCTGCCCACATCTGGCCCCTTCCAGATAAAAGGCAAACACGCAGGCAGTGGAGAGAGCCAAAAAGCCAGGTAAAGAAAACACAGGCTGTCAACTGGGCTCCCATGTCATTTCCACCTCTCAGGCCTCTGATGAAGATTTACAGCCCGGGTTGCCCAGGCTGTTTGGAGCGAGGGGTGGAAAGCAGCACAGGTCCTACAGGACGGCATTGCTTTCTTTTAATTTACCGGCAAATCTCCCTCCTTCCTCCCCTCTCCTTTTTGAAGCCATCGGTCTCCTGCCCTGGAAGATGAGGTGGGCTTTGGGCTCATTTATCACCGCTCCTGCGTGGTGGACCCCAGCCCAGGGCTGGATTCTGGCCAGGCCCCTGTGCTCTCAGCTCCTGGAGCTTGACGAAGCTCATGCCTTCACGTCAGGCACAGCCCTCGCTGGCCTCAGGCCTCTCCCCTGCCTCCTTTCCCCATCAGACATTGGATTGCCCAGTTGGAGGGGGAAGCGTTGACTCCGATTTTCCTGGCTTCCTCGTTAATCCTCGAGAAATGCTGCTAACCCAGATCAGAAGAAGTCAGGGGGTCTGGAAACTTCAAGCTGCTACAAGTTTTTTTTTTTTTTACAATTTTATTTATTTTTTAAAGCCTCTCCCTTTCCTTCTCCGTGCCTGAATACAAACTGCCCACTTCACACGCCCGGCAGTGGTCCCCACACCACCTTCTGCCCTGGGGTCAGCCCAGGCCACCCAGTTTTGAAGTTTGTGGCGCGGAGGCTCGTGGTGGGGCGAGCCTCCAGAGCAAGGCAGGCTCTTGGCCCAGGTCTGGAGGGGATGCAGGGGGGGGACAGGGAGAAGCTGGGACCAGCACCACATCAAGATCAGGAGCCCCAGAGAAGGCAATGGGGCTGCAAACCACAGCGCGTAGCCACGTGAGGTGCCATGGGGTGCCTTCTCCCCAGCCCTTCCCCAGGTCCTCGCTGAAGGGCCTCCACTGCGATGTGGAAGATGTGATTCAGAAGAGCAACAGTGACGTGCAGTGGCTGCATCAGTTATATATCAGGTGGCCGGGTGTGCTTCTGCTTTGTGAAGGTTTTTTTGCTCGGTGCCAGAGGCTTTGCACCACCAGTTTGCAGCTCTTGCCCCGAAGCCATCACTTTGACCTCCTGCGTGGCTGTGGTGCAGCCGTGCATGAAAAGCCTCCTCTGCTCGGATTTACCCCCTGGCTGCTGGGCAATGCAAGAAGGGGAAACAGCTGCGTGAGGAGCCAACCCTCCGATGCACATCAGTGCCTCGCAGTATGTGCCTTCGCTGGCCTTCAAAGGTGGGCAAAGTGTTCAGAGGAGCAGGACTGATGGGGACGTCTTTGAAAGGCAGTAAGCATCATCCTAGGGGAAAGGGCAGCAACTGGGAATATGAAATTACCAGTGGGCTGAAGCTGCAGATGTCCGCGATGGGATCTAGAGATGTTTCTCCCCATCACCCTTCCAAAATCTGATGCGGTTTCAGTTTCCTTCTGTCAATTCGATGCTATTGGTCTCAGGAGGGCTTTGCAGGACCACTCACTGCTGGGATGCTCACGCCGTGGCAGCCCATGTTCCCGGCATGGTCTGGTGGGGAGATTTTGGGCAGAGCTCTGGGGGCCCTGCCGTGTCCCATCCCCTCCTGTGCCTTCTCCTTGTTACTGGTTGGAGCCTGTGTTTGTCAGAGCAGGAAACGTCTATCACTTGTATGAAATCCCTAGGAAAACAAAACAAAACAAACAAAAAAAAAACAGGTCTCTGATTCCTGAAGGGACAAGGGGATCCTCTGAAAGCTTGGGATTGCAGAAATGTGCACACCTCCTTTGGGGTCAACCAGACATGCTCTGGGGCTAGAGAGCACATTTCTCTGTCCACAGCATGGTCCTGCCTGGGGTCCTGGGGTGCTCATAGCATACTCTGAAGGGTGCTTGCATGGATGTGTGAAGGGCAGGTTGACCCCCCTCTGCTCCGTGGGCTCACAGGGACATCACCAAGCCCATTGCCTCCCGCTCTGGTGGCAGGGCATGGGCACTGTCCCCTCGCCGCTCCAGGCTGTGTGAGCCTGCACTGTGCAGCGGGGGCACCCAGGTGGTGAACAAGGGGCAATTTAGTGCCTCCCCTGGGGGTTTCTCCAGCCCAGCACCGGGCAGCAGAGGAGACACCAAATCCCCTCTGCGTACCTGCGGTGCGCTACAAACACCTGGAACCCTGCCTGCTGGCACCCACAGGGGGAGCAAGCAGAGGCTAGCAGCCGGAGCAGGCATCTGGTGGAAAGTGATGGGAGCCTGTTACAGAGGGGGAAGAGTCTCATTAAGGACCTGCAGTCAGCTCAGGGTGAAGCTCATCAGCGCTGTCAAAAGCCACGTGTCATTGTTGGGCAGCGGCAATGTGTCCCCAGCTCGCCCAAAGCCTCCCGGGGGGTTTTCATGTCCCTCTGCAGACAATGCGACATCTGTATTGCTGCCAAGGAGAGGAGACGGAGAAGTGGGTGGGCTCCGCTTCTGGCCTTTTGCTCCTTTTCTTTTTCATCATCTTTTTGGCAAGATGTTCTCGCTGGGGCTGTTTCAGCAGCACAAGATGGTGTTGGTCCGCTCCGGTGTGGCAGCTCCTCGGCGAGAGCGGGATTGACAGCTCTGGCCGGCGTACAAAGAGGAGCCTCAGGAGGAGCTGGGCACGGGCCAGCAGGATTTACTGGGGGAGGCTTGCTCCTCCGAGCAAAATATGCAGCTACTGGCGGCAGGACAAGGCAACGCGGCGCACGTACCCGCAGGGGCTGCGGGGCAGGGAGAGAGCATTTAGAGGTGCTGCAAAAGATGGTGGGGAGCATGAGAAGAAGTGTCTGGGACTCCTAAACCAGTGCGAGGGGAAGGGAAGGTCCTGGCTGAGCATGGGTTGTGCTGGGGAATGGCATGGCAAAGCCCCACGCTCGGGGGTTTGAGAACCAAGGAGGGGCATCCAGGCTGCTCTTGCCTCTGCGGGATGCCCAGCGTGGCTGAGAGAGAAGGGATGCGTTTTGGGAGGCTGCAGCCCAGCTTCCCATCTGTGTCTCCCCAGGAAGTTCCTGAAGATCCAGTGCCTGGAAAGCGGGCAGTGGGAAGAGGGGCACTGCGTCCCCGTGGTGTGCGAGCCACCCCCGCCAGTCTTTGAGGGCATGTACAACTGCACCCAGGGCTTCGAGCTGGACAGCCAGTGCGTGCTGAACTGCGAGCCGCCGGGCATGCGGGTGAGTGACGGGGGCAGGGGGAGATCGTACACGCGTTGGGCTTCAGAGCACCTCAGAACAGCAGGGCTCGGCGCTTGGGTGCCACCAAAGGGCCGCTGCCCCTCTGCTTTCCAGGTTCCCATCGTCTGCACCAAGGAGGGCTCGTGGACGGAGGAGTTCACGCTGTGTGAGAGCCTGCAGGGCACCTGCCCGCCGCCCTCGGAGCTGAACCTGGTGGAGTACAAGTGCGAGCAGGGGCATGGCATAGGTGAGAGCAGGCAAAAGTTAAGCATAAACTCAACCCCCATGTCGATTCAGCCCTCCCGGAGAGCTAGCTGGAAGGTCACAGTGACTCCTCGTTGTGTGCCAATCCCCACTAAATCCATGGAAATGTTTTCTCTTCTGTCCCCTTTCTGAACGCAGAGGCTGTGGGTGGCTTTAACCCTGTGCATAGCCTGGTTGTGTTCATGGGCAAGACTGAAGCTAAAACTGTGTAAGCGTTTCTTCAGAAGGAGCAAGGACTCGTCCCTAGGGCAAGCCCAGCCCTCTGCAGTGTTTTTCCCACCCTCCAGCCCTTCACTCCCCACGTGGTCTCTGCCCTTGTTACGACTGCTGACATTTGCAGGGTTAATGAGGCAGGCCCTAGATAAAAGCTGGAGTGACAATTGTGTGTAACAGGGCACTTTCACCAGACGAGGGACCACATCATCCATTTCTTCCTCCAAGACTCGGTCGCTTTTCAGCTGCAATGCTCAGTCACAGTCGTTACATCCCATCTAGCATCCTGCTGGATAGGACATTTGGGCACAACCGGGGTCTGAGCAACATTGGCTGAGGCAGGGCTGAAGCTGAGCTTCGGACAGACCTGATGTGAAGCTGGGAATAGGGCTGGGACCCACCTGGTTTTCTAGGGTGGCTTTTTTACAGTTTTTGTTTCTTTTCTTTTCCTCCTGGGTCATAGGAAGTTATGGTAGAAAAACTATGAGAGGTGCTTCTTGACATGTGAACAAACATCCCATAACATCCAGGCCAGTTGTGTTTTCCTGCTGGATCCCATGTCCTGCCATCAGGGCTTGGATCTGTCTCTTAGGGCACGTTCAATTTTTATCTCATTCAGGAGAGGTAAATCAGCCATCAAAAAACTCCAGTAGGCTCTTGTATAAGTCAGGATTTGGGGAAGGAATTGTCAAGTGCTAGGGGGCTAAGGGTCACTTTCACACCCACAGTGCAGGAGCCTGCAGGTTCGGACCTGGTGCCCGCCTGTAACACACCATTGCCTGGTTCCTGCTGGAAGCCCTCAAGGCTGTCTCTCCTTCCACAGGTGCTGTGTGCACACCCTCCTGTATTATACCCCCCAGCGACCCCGTCATACTGCCTGAAAATGTAACTGCTGAGACTATGGATCACCGTCTGCAGCCCACCAGAGTCCAGGTACATGGGGAGGTGGCATCCCTGTAGCAGGGGATTCACTAGCCACGTAGGTGGGGCCCTCAAAATATTTATCGTGTGGCCAAATCTGTCCTCCCTCCTCTGCATCTGGTGCTTTTCCATACCAGCGCTTTCCTTTGCCCGTCTTGAGCCCTTCTGGGTAAATTGGTGTGGCAGTGGAGGAGCAGCTGGGCGATGAATGCGTGTGGCTATTCAGGCTCACCCGTGCCCAGGCTGAGGATGCTACTGCACAGCCTCTTGCTCTCCGAAACCAAAGCTCAGCGTAAGCCATCAGCTCTCGAGTGAGCTTTCCAGGACTTGCAGGATGCCTCTGCGAAGGAAGCTAAAGGCAGGAATCCCGCTGACTTTTGGGACACACCGCATGCCTGAATCTGGCTGTTACTGTCAGCCAAGGCGCGGGGAGGATAAAGCACGGAGCAAAAGCCGGCCCTGGCACTGGGCAGGGTGCAAGCCCCGGTCCCCGCTCACCTGGCAGCGGCGAAGCAGCCCCGGGAAGGCGTCTCCATGCCGGGGAGGAGGCATCGCTGTCAGCTGGAAGGTGGCTCCTGCTGCCAGGACCCGCTGGCCGCCCGCTCCCCTCTCCCTCCCCAGCCCTTACTCATTCTGTAGGCAAAACAGCTCAAATAGCTTGCATAGTTTGGATCTCGACGGCACGACTTTCCCAAAAAGCAGCTCCACCGGGGTAATATTTCTTAAAATAAAACCGAGATGCAGAAGGAAGGAGGTGGAACAAAGAAAAGCAAACAGCCTTCCCCGGAGCCGGCGCCCCCATGCAGGCGCTGCGCCCTCCTCCTGGGGGCCCAGCATCATCCCTGCTCCGTGCCTGCGGGCGCTGCCCTGCCTCGCCTCGAAGCAGCAGACCCGCAGCACGTCGCTGCCGGGGGCGAGGACGCCCGTGGCGTGTGGGACTGTGGAGCACGAGCCTTGGAAGGAGGCACCGGGTGGCTTGGCCGCTGGTTCTCGTGCAAGGGAGGCAGTTTGGAGCAGGGAAGAAAGGCGTTATTTTAAGCAGCGGCGCTGCCCCTTGCCAGCAGCCTTGTTTTCCTCTCTGCCTTGTTCCCCTTTACACCTCCCAGCCCTCCTGCCGGGCTTGTGTTCCTGGGGGCTGCCAGGCTCCCCAGGTGACGGGGACGATGCAACAACCCACACGAGGGGCGGCACCGGTGGTTTTCAGCACTGATCCCTCGCATCCCACTGCCAAGCAGGTTTGGGGATTTGTTCAAGGCGTGCAGCAACCACGTATCAAATGTCCCAGTGCGGCTGGGATTCAAGCATCTTTTGGGATGAGCAAGAATTGGCCATCCTGGGCCTCTCTGCCCAATCTGATTGCAGCTACTTCTGAGTCTGCCTTCTCTGCACTGGCTGAGGACCCTGAGGACACTGGAACTCTGGACCTCTGGACCAGCTTTGTTCCTGGCAACACATCAGATTGGACTGGAGGCTTCCTGGTGCAGGATGGAGCTGAGAAACACAACAGAAGCCCAGGATGGTACATGAAGCAGATAGAAATGCCACCAGGCAGTCTGCAGATACCTCGCCCTTCCCCAGCCACATCCAAACCTGCTGCTAAAGCACAGACCCGGGCAGAGGTGCCCCATCCCATGCTGCCGTGCATCCTGCAGATGCCGGAGCCAGGCTGGGGGAAGACATACGTGCCCATCCGTGCAGCTCCTGTGCTATGGAGGGCATCCTAGGACACTTTCACAGGCCAGCTCTCGTTTTATGGGGCCTCAGATTTCAAAGCCTGCCTGAGCTTTACAAGGAGGAAATTGTCTGTGTGGTGGGGCTTTTCTTCCCCCATATAATCATGTGTGCTCCCAACAACCCCCTTCTGAATTACGGGGATGGAGCGTTCCAGTTAGATGAAACCGAGACCTCTGCATCTTGCTCTTGTGTTCAGTTGGCTGCAGCAGCTAACTTCAAGCCTCGTAAATACCAGCAATGACCTCAACGGCGGGGGTGAACGTGAGCCTGGTGTACCCAGACCCAGCCAAGTTCGGGGAGGTGGGTCCTCAGGTGTCCCCCCCCGCCCCCCACCGCCCCGGGGACATAGCTCTTGGAGCCTGAGCAGGACTCAATGGGCGAATTGATGCCGGCATCCAGCAACCGCTGGCTGGGTGAGAAGCTGCTAAATCCAGCTCGGTGCAATGAGATGAACGGAGGGCTCCTGTCTGTGGTGGCCACGCCTGGCTTCTTCCCAGCTTGGCTGGTGGCCACCGTGGCATAGTGCTGCCAGCCAAACCCGGTTCCCTGGAGATTCCCGCCATCTCCCCTCGTCCTCTCCCTGTTGGGCATATATGTATATACATATACCCACATACCTATTTATCTAGCCTCTGTTTTGAGCAACGTGCCCTGCTCTGTGGGTGAAGCTGGTGCTACCTTGGGTTTGCTGGGCTTCAAGAGGTGAAGGGAGGGCTCAGGGATAATGCTGCTGCCCTGCCTGTGATGTCGAGGGAACCCCTACGCCCCCAGGAGGCGGTCGTGGTGGCTGCCCTGCCTCTGCCACCTCCTCTAACTGCTGTTTTCTCCTCTCCTCCTCAGCACATTGTATGCACGGGCAGGCTGCGATGGTACCCAGACCCCTCTGGCATTCACTGCATCCAGTCGTGTGAGGTGAGTCGCGGCCGGGACCCTTCACCACGCGCTTGCTCCACATGGGGCCAGGGCTTGCAGGCCAAGCAGGAGACCAGAGCAAGCACACTTGGGAGCGCGTGGTGGAAGCACGCTGGGTTTTCAGAGCTACCACGGACACCAGAGAGGGTGGAGGAAACTCCCCAGGCACACTGAGCATTAGTGGGAAACCAGCCAGAAGTTTTCAGATACCACAGGCTCTCAGGTGTGACTCCTGGCTCTCCGGGCTCTGCCAGCGCACAGCCAGGTTTGGGCCAGCAGGGTGGATTCCTGGAGATGAAGGGACCAGAGGTGAGAGGCCTTTCCCCATCTGCAGGACCTGCAGGGACGAGGTGGGGTCTGCAACGAGCTGGCACGGGGCATAGTGATGTCCTGGCGTTTCAGCAGCTGGGGCGATGCTGGGGTGAGCCTGCAGCGTGCCGCTCAGCTGCAGAGCGGGGCCAGGGCTTCAGACTGCGTTTCCTTCCTCACGGTCTTCTTGGCCAGCCCGGGAAGAAAATTCTAGCAAAAGGATTTCACTGGCAAGGGGTATCCCCAAAATGTGCACGCTGACTTCAAGCCTGAATATTTCCTTAACCAGAACTGCAGTTCTGGAGTAATATGGGTCCAGAAAAGCCCGGTGTGACTCACGCGTCCAACCAAAACAAGGAGGATTTCCAATGTCGTGTGTGCAAAACAAACCGCTCCCCAAGAATCTGCAGACAAAGAATTCCTTGCAGAAATTGGTTAGCCGCTCATTTCGTTTTGAATAATTACCAGGCAGGAGAAAATCATAGGCAGCCTGGAGTCAGTTCGCAGAGGAAATGAAAAATAGGCAGTCTTTGTCGAGCACTATTTGTTATTATGATTGAGGGCAAAAAAAAAAGGGGGGGGGGGCAGATTTGGAATGTTGTATGCTGAAAATTTGGGATTTTTACCAAAAAGGAAAATGTAAATGAAGTCTGCACACCAAAAATAGCTTTGGGTTTTGCTGATTTTTTTTTTTTTGGATGCATTCATTTCAATGCAAATGATCGGTTTTGCTCACTGATTCTGCCTAGCTCAGCTCTTTGTCGGCTGAACTACAGGAGAAGGGGCAGCATATACGACCATGTGTGACCATACAGCCTCAGTGCTGCAGGGGGCACGTCCCTAGGGAGGAAATGTTGTGCTCAACAGGACATGCAGTAGTTATTTCCCAAACCTGATTGTTGTGCTGTGTCTCTCCTGTAACCCATGGGCTACTAGCTTAGGGGAATAGGCTGCTGTGTGCTAGAGAGGCATTGGATGGTCGAGTACCATGGCTTGGTGGTGGATCCGGTGTCTTGGGAGCTCCATGTCTTTCTATAGCATGCCTTTCAGCTTGGCTCTGGGGCAATGTATTTGAAGCAGGATGGTTCTGCACCTCACCTTTGGTCTGTGTCTTCAGCAAGAGGTCCCATAAAGGATGATGGAAAAATGCCAGCCTGTTTGTGTGTGTGTGAGAGAGAGGGACCGACTACCTGAATCTCACACCAGGTCTCTGTCTTCTCGTTAGCCACCTAAACATGCTTGTGGCCAACACAAGCTCTTTCTGTTCCTGGATGCTTGTCATCCCCATTTACTTTTAGAAAGCAATCCCAGACAAAAGTTATAGCCTACAGCTATAACAAGCAAGCCAAAAACTT
The DNA here is from genome assembly GCF_013377495.2 of Cygnus atratus. Lineage (NCBI taxonomy): Eukaryota > Metazoa > Chordata > Aves > Anseriformes > Anatidae > Cygnus > Cygnus atratus. The sequence continues at coordinate 12,194,825 of NC_066369.1, read as the reverse complement.
GCAGTGTCCTAAGAGCAAAAAGAGTCCACTCTCATCTTTCCAATTGTATACTTTTCTACACCTTCTCTGTTTTCAATTATTCTTTTAACAGGAATGACCAAGCAGTACATACTCTTCCCGCTGAGATCTCACCAAAGCCCTGCAAGAAAGCCTTTGTGTGCAGGAAATCTCTTGTTTGATAGGACCCAGGAACATAGCTGTCATTTCTGCAGTTGCATCAGTCTGGCAGCTCAGAGAGATCCTGAGGTCAGCAAGTACACCCAGATCTTTCTCTGCATCCTTTGTTTCCAACTGATGAGCTCCAAGCTAACAGCAGATGTTTTACTATCAGTATAAGAGCTTGCCTTTCAATTTTACACAAGCGAATGTCATCCTGTTTCTCTCCCTAGTTCTCCAGGTCATCTAACTATTTGTCAGATAACCTGATCCTCCTCTGTGGAACAATGTCTTCTTCCTTGTTAGCAATTTCATCAGCCCAGGACTATTTTTAAGGTCACAGTCACTCACTGCAATACTAATGAAGATTCATCCTTCAGATTGTTTCTTTTGCCCTCGTGCTTTCCTTTTAGAAACAGCTCACAGTCGCCTCGTCCCTGTTCTTCTCCTCCCTTCTCATGTCTCTGATTACTCTTTTCATTGGGTTTTCTTCCACAATCTTGCAGGTCATTAAGTCTTGCTAGACAACTCTCTTTTATTTTATTTTTTAACATGGGATTTATAGTAGTCATTACATTGCCACAAAGCACAACTATTACCAAAACTGTCTCATTCAAAGTATTTCTCTGGGGTCTATTTGGCACTGGGGAGAAGAGAGGTGTTACCAGTCCCCTCATTTGACCAGGGGAAATGACCTGAACATCATTCCCACCTCATCTGTGCTTGCTTGCATCCACATTGCCTCACTGCTCTTTTTCTCCTGCCTCGATCTTTGTGACCAAAAGCCCTGCAGATCTTGGAGGTCATTTCACTTGGGGCCAAATTCTTGTGGGATGTGGGGACATCAGATGGCAAGAGTAGGGTAGAGATGGAATACAACCCATTAATCTGGCTTTGCTGCATGACACCTCCCTCCCCATCCCTTATTTTTGTGTCTGCTTCATTTGCCTGCACAAGAAATGTTCTGCTTTTTTAGCTTCTCTTGGGTCTGACATGGTTCAGCTTTGACTTGCCAGCTGTGCAGGCCACCTTAGTCCCAGATTCCTCCTCATTTCACAGCAATCCTTCACCAGGGGTACCTCCTTTAGGAGCCCAGCCTCTGCTCTCCACTGAGCAGCCAACTGCTGTTCCAGTGGCCTGTGCAGGTCCCCTCAGGTCCAGGTCACCCCTCGGAGATGTCATTTTCTCTCCATTGACGGCAGAGAGCGCGTTGGGTGAGGAAGCATTCTCATCCGGCCATCTCAGCTAGGGGAGCAGCCCTACCTGGGAGGAATGCAGGCCTCCTGCCTGCTGTTCAGCCTCTCCCTGGAGGACTCACTTCAGGCTGGGGCATGGCAGCAGCCACCAAGCCCAGCCTCAACCCACCTGGCCCCACTTCACCCATCTCCTGCTGGAAATTTCAAGTCACCGCACAGTGGCATCAGAGGGATGCTCGCTCATCATTCTCAAACTCTGTCAGCGAGACCAGCCTGCCTGCTCATCCCTCTCGCTCCTCTCCCCACATCCTTTCTCTTTCCATTAATCTGGTCTTCCATCTGCCTCCCGGTCTCTTGCTGCACCTTGCCAAGTTCCCCATCCCCGCGGCACGGAGGCACATAGTTCGGGATGCAAAGCCTTCCAGGAGCTCGTCAGGAATACAAGTTAGCGCTGAGCGCACTTCGCCTCTCGAGGGCCAGTGGAACATCTCATCCCCTGCCATCAGTAGAAAAACAGATGGCAGCACTGGGGGGAGAGAGGAGGGGGCTTGTGGCTGGGTGGAGGAGGAGGAGAGAAGGCTCTCCTCCCCACCCTGGGCCTGGTGCTGTGCTTGGTCCATGCATGAGTGTGGCCAGTATTTGCCACATCTCTGAGAGGAGAGCATCTTCCAGTCCACGCTACTCACCATCTCTGCACCCCGATTTCTCCCACCGTAGGGACTCCCCTCTTTTCATACTGCAGTTCCGGTAGAAAAGGTCACTTATTTTATCATCACCGTGTTTACTCAGAATTACTCACTGGATGGAGCCACCGCCACCATCCTGCTCAGAGGAACATGGGCTGCTCTCGCGGTGATCGAGCAGACACAGACAGCCAAGACCTCCTGGAACATGCTGACCTCACCCCCGGCTCCGTTTCACCATTGCGTGAGGGCAGCAAAGGGTTAATTGTAGTTTTAATTGCAGTAGGTGCCCTTTGGGGGAAAGGCAGAGGGTGACGGCCAAGGGGAAGGCTGGGGGGCTCTGCCTGAGGCTGGCTTGGCTAGGGCATGGCTGGAGGCTTGGCCACAAGATGGCCATCTGGTGCGATGGGTGCCGGCAGGCCGAGCTGCTGGGGCCTTCTCAGGTCTTCGCCACACGAGGACAAGGTCTCGCTGCCCTTGTGCATGCTGCCGACCATGTTATCACGATCGTAAAATGCTAAGCTGTTCTCTCTTTCATGGTTTTCCTGAGTAATTGCAGTGGCAATTAGGAGTTAGGGATCGAAGCATGGTTCTGGCTGAAAGCTGTTACCGTGGCTTGTGACCCAACAGGTAGCCGAGGACCCTGAAGGATCCTTGGCCCTTCTCACCGCTATGCATAAAACCCTCCCTTGGCATGTCCGTGGCCTGTGGCCAGCATTTGTCAGCCACAATTAACCCCTTTGAGAATGCATTCAATAGGGACGTTGGGAAGTCTCATCTAAAATCAGGGTCCCACCGTGCATTAAAGCGATGGCAGATGGGGTGTGGCACCCTGCTGGGGTGTCCTCACCATCAACGGGACCCCCTGTGTTCTCAGACCCCCAGGACTCTGATTTTATGCCATGGCAAAGCTCAGCTCAGGAAACCAGGCAGGAGCATGATGCTGGTGGGATGCTGTGCTCCGAGAGAGACCTGCTTCTGCTCTCCTGGTGCTTAGGACAGTGAGGACTGCAGGTGACCCAGCTTCTGCAAGGAGACTCTCTGGAGCAACCAGGTGCTTCAGCGGGGCCAGAATTTAAAGTCACCCTCTCATCCTGCTCATATCACCACTACCTCATTTCCCATCCCCATGGGAGCATTTTGTGACTCTTTTATCCAGTCTGCACTCTTCCTCTGCCTGCCACCTGGCTTTGAAAATGGGGAGAGGATCCTACTGCTCTTTTTGTAAGCAAACAAGAGGCTGTGTGACTGCTGTTCCCTCAGGGGTCTTGCCAAAGCCTACAAGCCCTTGTGGTCCAGGTGATCAGAAAGGACTCTGTGAGTTGCCCAAGACTCTGGTACATTCGTGTATCGGTTGGTGTGTGCCATGTTGGCCTCCACATCTCCAGAGGATGCAGTGAAGCAATCAAAGTGATTAAAGGGATGCCACAGCTAGGCATCCTGAAAAGACTGGGACTCTCCAGCTTGGAGACCAGGAGGCTGCTGGAGGTTTGCCAAGTCACAGAAGTGCTGGGTAAGATGGATGCAGAACTAGGGAGCACTGCCAGAGGCTGGCAAGGGGGTTTCAAACAGGTGAAAGAAAATATCTTGTACACAGTGAGCCCTGAACTCTGAACCTGGCTGGCAGGTGAGGCTGCAGAGGTGGGCAGTAGCTTTAAGTTCAGAAAGGGATTTAAAATATTGGTGGGCATAGGATCCTTATTAAAGAGATACAAAAAGGACCAGGCAGGGCTGTATGAGCAGGAGAGAACCTTTGTCCCCTGCACACATGTGGAGTGTGATTACAGAGATCACATTTTCTTAAGAGACAAAGCAACCAGAGGGAAGCAAAGCAATCACACAGGAGCATGGTGAAAGGGACAGGTTGCAGAGCCCCCCGTCCCACTCTCCCCACTCTCTGCAGTGCCTTTGTGCAGCCAGGGGCACAGACAGAGGAGTGGAAAGCCACTGAAAGCACCCGCTGAAATAAAAATCAGCCAGTTGCATTGGATAATAAACAAACATCCCCAAGCATAGCCCAGCCAACTGCTCTTCCAACACGAATATTCCCCTTCAGCTCCTTCATCCCTCGTACATTGTTTTTCTTTCTGTTTAAGATCTGTAACAAGAACTTGGCAGAAACCAGATACAAGTGGGTCAGGAGGCCCTTGTGGTTTTCAGGGCTTGTTTTCCATAACCCGTTCTATCCTGCAACATATTTTGCACGAACGGCTTGGCAGGAGATCCCCTGCTGGGCAGCAGGCGAGGTGCTGGGGCAGGACGGCAGGCTGGTGCTCGTGGCAGGGGAAGCCCAGGCTTCCTGCATGTGGGGGCCCACCTCGGGGAGCCCTGGGCTTGCCAGGAGCACTGTCTCCGTGCAGCATCTCCCTGTGCTCCCCCTTGCCTGCTCTCTGCTGCTTCTGGGTGCTTCCTCCCCTCATCTTCTGTGAGCACTGAGATCAGGGTGTAGAAAGGATAAGGCTAAGGGGAGCCCACCATGACCAGATCATGGACACAGATGCTTTTATTCAGGCAAAGATCTGCTCTCATGTGGTGTTCACCTACACCTACACCACCTTTCCATCCCCTCCTTCCCTCTTGCCCCCGTAGGCTGTGCAGAGCCCTTTCCAGATTGCCATCTGCTGAGATGCGGGCTCTCTGAGGAGCGAGGGTCAGGGCTGAAGAAACATCCCTGGGCCCAGATGTTTGCAGGAAACCCAATGTCCACGGGACCCTCTTTGCCTGCAGCACCTCCAAATTACCAAGGCTGCTGGGAGCCAAGCAGTTACTTGCTTGCCTTGGGCACCACAGTCCAAGTGATGGCACATAGGCTGAAACCGGACAGCAGGTTGCCTCCTTTCAGCCCATCCCTTCTTCCTTCAAGTATTCCTTCGAGTACGTGGAGTGCTCTTTCTCAAGCAGCCAGCCTCTGTTTTCTTTATGAGGCGTGGGCCATAGGATGCCAGAACTGGAGCAGATTTTCCTGAAGACCTGAGAAGGTGATGAAAGCAGCCTGCACATTGTGCTGATAAGGAATGGTTCAGAGACACCAGCAAACTCAGAAACAACTGGTGTTTCTCTGTTTTGCTTTCTGGCTGTGTCAGAGGTGTTGGGGCGGGTCTGTGAATTCTCCAAGCAAGCCGTTCTGTGGGCACGTGGCTCCAAGGGACAGCTGTGACTGTTCAAAAGCAGCACAGAAACTAGGTAGTGCAGAAATATTGGGTCAAGCGCTGGATCTGCAGGAATTTCTCTTTCCTCTTCCTCGAGCCACTCGTCCCAGGTGCTTCTTCCCAAATTTCTCGATCTCTCCTCTCTAGAGTTCTCTTTCCCTGCGTGAAGTCGGCCAGGTAGCACTTGCTTGCTGTTTGAAGTGGCCCAGGGCAGCGAGGCATCCCAAAAAAACTTTTGAGCAGAAGCCAGCTCTGTTCCCTCTCTGTCCCTCCCTGTGTTTTTCGGAGCTGATTTCCTCCTTGCGTGCTGGAGAGCCTCAGGAAAGAGAGAGGGAAAGTCAGCGTGCTTGGGGTGTCGGGGAGTGGGGAGAAAAAATAATGAAATAAAAGACACGCTGCAACAGAGAGAGGGCCAAGAAAAATATTTAATCCAAACAATGAACATTGTCATTTCCTCCCACAGTCTGCATTCCCCGTCAACTTCCCTGGGCAAGCCAGGGGAGCCAAGAATTGCCGGGCTCTCTGCCCCACCAGTGTCAGTGTGTGCAAGGAAGGGATGTGTCCTGGGGACACTGTGCTGGAGCATCCCTTTAGCTGTGGCTGTGGCTGGAGGGACTGAAAGCAGCCTGTGTTTTCTGTAAGGGAACAGCGGTTTGGAGTGATGCTGAAGGGATGGAGACAGGGATTTTTCCACAGGGGAATTTTTAGGGACCCAAGTAAAGACTGTGGGGTGGTGGATGCACAGCAGGGTTGAGTGAACCAGCTTTTTAACAAGGCTTTGGGCACCCTTCACGTCCTCCAAGAGACATCCTGAAATAGCAGAGCTCTCTGAAGCACCTTGCCTGGGGACTATGGTGGCCCAGGTCTTGTGCAGACTTCTTGTGCTCACCATCCTCCTCCCTGCAGCAGCTTTCTCATACATGCTGTGAGATCTGCAGCTGTCTCCTAGGGGAGCAAGCGCCTGGTGGAGGTTTATCACTTAGTCACATCCCTGTCTCCCTTGTTGCACCATCTCCCTTCGGTCTTCTCCAGTCTTCCCACCCAAGCCTTGGGAGACACTCATGCCACAAGAGCAGAAGCAGCAGCGACGAAGCCGATGCACAAGATGTGGGGCTGAGAGCAGCAGCAGCTTTTCCAGGGCTGGTCCCCGTGCCAAAATGATGCTCCTCCGGGGCTGCTTTGAAAGCTACAGCTTTCCAGAGAGGCACCTGTGGGGTGGCAGGTGGCCATCCCAGCATGTACATTGTCTGAAGCCTTCCACATCAAAGCCCAAAATACTGATGCCCAAAGTGAAGGACGTGAGGACCTGCGTGTCCTCTTTGGATGGGATCACCATGGCTGCAAAGCCCAGGACCTGCACAGCCTCCTGGAGGCTGGGGGAAAACATTTGCTTATTGAGGCTGGATTTAATCCCCCAAAATGGGGATCTGGGCTTTTTCTAGCTAGGGGCAGACTGAAATCACAAGCATTTTCCACAGCAGTGCAGGAGAGCTGTGCAGTACATAATTGGCCAGGTGCAAGCTGCATTTTTTTTTTCTTTTTTCAACCTTCCTCTGAAGCATCTGGAATGGGTCATTGCCAAAAGCAAGGTACTGGGGCTTCAGGTCTGCTCAACCAGAGCAAAACCTGCATTCCTGAGAAATACTGTTGACCAACTGCCCGTGACACAGCACCAAAATATGTGCAGTACTGATGGCATCTGTGGTTTATCCATCGTGCTTCGCTGCCTTCCCCAAACCCAGCCTCTCCGGCTGTCTTGCTCACCACCATTCCTGTCACACCCTTCCAGGCTCTTTTGCAGTGAATCAACTCACTTATAAGGCGGTTTGAAGAAAGCATCTGGACCCTGTCCACCTCACCGATGACACTGGGGCAAAAGCCAAGGAGGTGGCCCTGGGGCTCCCTGAACAGTCAGATTTGGATCAGCCAGCTGTGGGGACAGAGCCAGTGAGTTCAGCCCCAGCCCTGGGGGCTCTGCAGGGTTGGAGGAAAAAGCTGTGAGCAAAACACTGGATGCGTGGTTACTCTTTTTATTAGGGCAGCGCATCGCCCGGGCCCTGCAGTGCCAGATGCTGATCTCCACGTGCTAACACATGTCCTGGCGATGCTCCTGTCTGAACAAAGAAGATGGATGACATAGCCCAGCTCACGGTGGCACGCAGCCTGGCTGAGTAGCTCCCTGTCACATCCTAAAACACTTACAGGTCCTTCTGGGAGTCACCGGCATGCTCCAACCTCCCTTCACCCCATGCTGGCATTGCTTCCTGCAGAGCTGCATGGCTCAAAGACAGGCTGCAAGTGTCTGTAGGTGATTTTCTCTCTCACATCACCTGTTTGTAGCTGGTTGCACTGCCCATGTCTTCCCTGGCCATGACTCGTGCAAGACCTCAATGAGACTGATGCAAGTATGGACAGAGGAAAGCCAAAGCCCACGGATGTGCCCCCATAAATGAAGGGCATCCAGCAGCGCCATAGTTTTCTCTTTCTGCTTGCAAAGACTGAAACCAGCTGGAGGCTCTCTGGGCAAAGTGACAGGATTTGTGGTGTCTCCCCTGGGGATCTGCTGAGAGGTGCAGCATCTCCTCGCCAGCCCGTCCCTGGTAGCTCACCTTGACCTGCTGCAGCCCTGTAAGTACTGAGACTGTCCCAGCCCATCCCGGGGCTGCGAGGAGCAGGGCTGGCGGTCCCCAACCCATGCTTCTGGCTCTCTGGAGCCTCTGGTCCAATTAGTCATTTCTTATTTTCCCCTCATATGTTTTTCCAATGTAATTCGGAGCATGAGCTGTTAAGTTTCCCCAACAAGTGTTGCCATAGGAGCCTGTATTTGTTTAGGGTGGGGTACGGGCTCCGGCGGGTTGAGGGGAGGGGGGCAATTAGCCCTAATAGGTGTAGGGAGAAAGCAAGAGCCTCTTCCTGCTCATCCTGTCCCTGCCTCTGTCCTCCCCCACCTTGCACACAAGACACAATCTGGAAATCATTTCAGACCTGTGCAGCAGGGACCAGCAATCCTCTGCAGTAATTAGATGGAAACTGCAGGAGCAGCAGGTGTTGTTTTGCCAGTGAGTCATGACACATGGAGCAAAGCTCAAGGAAAAACTCCGCCGCGAAAGCAAATCGCATCCAGAGCGCGTCCCCGCCAGCAGCCAGCCCCCAGCCTGCGTCCCCACACCTGCCAGCCCCAGCATCGTCACCCAAGCCCACCACGTCTCGGCCCAGAGACATTTGCTCGCTGTCCTTTGAGAGCCACCGGAGCTTTTCTTTGGAAGAAGACGAGGAGTGTGTGCCCTATTGCACTGGTGAAATCGCACCCCAAGGCCCTCTGGGCTGCAAACAGAGGTGGATGTCCCCATGGAGAACCAATGTGGGGCTCAGCTGGCCAAAACCAGCAACCACCCTGCCTCTCTTCCTCAGTTTCCTCATGGGAGAAATGCCAGCAGTCCTCCTTAGCTTCCCAAGGGGCTGGGAGTGCTGGTGACTTCTGCAAGGCACAAGTTGAGAGCCATCATGCAGAGCCCCCTTTCCCTGGGCTTATGCCAGCACCAGGGCAAGCTTTGCAGAGGGCTTGGCTTCAGGGCTTCGTGCATCTTCTGGCAGCTGTGCTGTTTGCCCACATTCCCTGGGAAGTCAGGTGCAGTGGTTCCTGGGGTGGAAAGAGGCTTGGATGAGCAGCTGGGGGCACGAAAAGAAAACCCCTCTTCAACTGCCCGGGTTAGCCCCAGGGGCTGTAGGTGGCTGCAGCAGTGCAAGCGCCAGCGGGCTCAGCAGCTCACCATAACCCCTGTGCCTGTTCCCTGCACTGGGGGAAGCAGAAGGGCTGTGTTGGGCCCCAGTCTAGGGCTGACAAAAAGACAAATTGGTTTCCTGGTTTGGGCTCGTCTGGTGTGAATCGGTGGCGTTATCACCGTGCTGGCCTCAGCACGGTCGATGCGGGGCGGTCCCAGTGCGGTGACATTTCTCTGCAGGCTGCTATGGGGTTCAGCAGCACTGTAGGTGAGTGGCCACCAAAGGCTGCCGTCGGTTATGTTTCCCTAAGCCCTGTTGTCAACTGGGGCCTCCAGACCCAGTGAAATGGGCTGGCTGCTTTCATGAGCAAAGGGATGGCCAGGTTTCCACCAGGAGCCTCTCTGATGACAGCAGTCCTCCTGGAGGATGGCCACGGTTGCTGGGCCAGTAGCTACCAGCGCAGAGCGGGAGAATTATTTCATTAATAATCACCCAGCTAATGAATGGCCTCTCCGTTCTGTTAGCACATTCGGTTGTTGCTTGGCGGGGCTGATGTGGATCTGCGATAAATAAACCTCAGCTGCAGATCGTTTCTGACAGTTTTTTGCAAGTGCTCCACATGCACTCAGTTTGGTTGCACCCGTCGCACGGCCTCGTTTCGCAGCCCCACTTGGCTGCTGCTCAGCTCCAGTTGCTTGTTTCTCTTCTCTGATCAGATGACTCATGTAACTAAACATAAAAAAAAAAAAGAAAGAAAGAAAGAAAAAGAAAATAAAGTGGATTTCTGAATGGCTGTTTGTGCCATTTAATATTTCTGGTCAGAAAGCTATTCTCTTGGAATAGCTTTCTGTTTCCACATTACAGCTGAAAGTACAGGAGGTTGCTAATGATGGGGCATTTGTCTGGGCTGCACAAGGGCAAGCTGGGCACTGTTACCCCCAGGGGACCAGGTGGGGCCCCCACTGATTCATCAGTAGGCTGATGCCAGAGTTGGATTTTGCCTACAGGGAGCTAGTGATCAAAGATCCCTTCTCTTCTTCCCACCCAGACACCAGATAATAGCCTTGCAGTCCAACCTGGCAAGGTTTGGCAGAGCCGTGCACTGTGGACTGGGCTAGAGCCTCCACTGGAGAGCCTAGAGGAATCTGAGGGCATGTCCCCTGGGGTAGGGCCATACCAGGAGCATTCTGGAAAAGGCTTAGAACTTGCAACCAGCACTTGCCAGTGTTGGCTTGGCTTGGGCACAAGTGCTTCTGGGAGACTCCTGACCTTGCCAAACCTCTCTCATAGTCCAAGGGATGCTCCATTGCTCCTCATAACAGCCTCTCTGTTCTTAGCTGCCCAAGCCAGGTCACCAGGCTCAACCTCAGAGCCAAGCTCTTTGGGAAGAGGGGTGATGGAGGGAAGAGCTGGGCCGGCCTCTCACCGAGCCCTGCCCTGGCAGTGAGCACGCAGAGAGCAGGATTACGGGGGCATTGCATGAGGACGGTGTTAGAAGGTGGACGAGCAGATGAGGTGGTGAACTCACTCCTAGGTGGGTTGCGCTGGGCTCTGTGGAGAAGTGCTGCATGGGATGGGGTCTTGTGGCACTCAGTCTGGGGCACTCTCGAGCAGTGTGGATTTGCCTTCTTGTTTCCTGGCACAATTCCCTTGGGCAGAGGAAGCCCATCCCAGAGCTACTGCCCCACGAGCACCATCTTCTGGTGGCCCTTGGCTTGAGGTGGGTTGTGCATCCTGGAACAAGGCCCTGCCTCATCAGGGGTGCATGGTGGCCTTGCTGAGGACCAAGGATCTCTGCTTTTGAGGGGAACCTTCCCCTTTTGAATAACCCTTTCATCTACGGCTCCTTTCTCTAGCCCTTCCAAGCAGACGGCTGGTGTGACACCATCAACAACCGGGCATACTGCCAGTATGATGGGGGTGACTGCTGCTCCTCCACACTGTCCTCCAGGAAGGTGAGTGCAGGCCTGGGTTTAGGATAAAGTGGTCACTGCTAGCCATGTTGTTCAGCTTTCCTGGCTGCAGAAACTGGCCTGCAAGGCAATTCTCCCATCAATAAACCCATGATTTTAAACCAAAGCCAGCTGAAGCTGATAGACATCGGTTCCACTGATTACAGTGAGGTTTGGACCCACGCCAGTGGGACCGAGAGCTCAACCCAGCTCCCGCTGAAGCTCACAGGATTCCCTCTCATTTTGGGAAATAAGTCCCAAAGAAATGATTTCCATCATAGTGCTAGTCATGGTGAGTCAGAAGTCACCTTGTTGTATAACAGAGCAATCTCAAGGGACTTTGGCATTTGGCATGGTCCGTTGGCATCTGCTGTGGGTTGTGTTTCCCTCCCAGTACTCGGGGGAATGAAGGAGGAATAGCACAGAGGGAGCAACTCAGCGAAAGAGTTGCGCAGACCCTTCTTTGTCTCCCACCACAACCACCCCTCCCATCTAACTCGCTATCCAGTACTCACAGCCCATCCTTCCTAAACATATCCAACAGCAAAACAAACCATAGGGCATGAGATAATTTCTCACTGCAAAAATATGTGAATTTGGATCTTCTCGTCTTTGTTGTGGAGCTTGAATCATTTTTCCTTTCATCACACACACATACAGAGAGAAAGGGAAAAATGAAATCCTGGGAAGATCCAGTTGAGATAGGAGAGAAAAGGCTTTACACCCAAGTGATGAGTGAAACCTGTGTACCGATATCACATCTCAGAGCCAGGCATGGCTCTCAAGGGTTTGAGACATCTGCATTTTTGGCCAAAATAAAGGATGGGTTTGCAGTGGAAGGCAGGGGGATTCAGTCCCATGGCTCTCAGGAGACCCAGCCCCAGTTCGTGTCCCCCCCAGGTCCCAGCTCTCCAGCAGCACGAGCTCCTCCAAGGAGTGCAAAAGACGAGGCTGTGCTACCTCCGTGCTATGGCTGAGCCGGGAAGAGCCAGCAGTAGGTTGAAGGACAGCACCACGGGCTCAGGCATGGACACAGGGGGCTTTCCACCATGGGTCAAAGTAAAACCGAAATCTAGACGTGCCTCACCTAGTCCAAATGGTTAACACCCACCAGGGGACAGTTCTCCCAGGGGTTTGACTTTCGGAGCACAAGACTCAAGCTGACCCCGATGGCAAAATTTGAAATGCAAGTTACTGAAGAGGAAAACGCTAAGAACAAACCTCAGCTGTGGGTTGCAGCTACCACTGGGGACACCCCATGGTGGAGCTGTTTTCTGGTGAGCGTAGAGCCTAGCAGTCACCACCACACCAACATCAGCCCAGAGTCTGTCCGTACCGAGGTGGAGAGGGTTGGTGGGGCTGCTGGCAGGCCAGGGACCTCGAAACGGAGGCTTGGTCTGGGCTTACCTCTCCCTTGTGTCCCTCCAGGTGATCCCATTTGCTGCTGACTGTGACCAGGACGAATGCACGTGCCGCGACCCGGCGGCGGAGGAGAACCAGTAGCGGGGCCGTGGAGGACCTCTGTCGGTCAGGCGAGCGCCTGAGGAGCGAAGGGGCACCAACGGGTGGTGGCAGGGTGCCGGGGGCAGGAGGCCTGAGGACGAGCCGTGCAGGAGGATGGCAGTGGAAGCCACCGAGCAGGTGGTGGCTGTGGAACAGGAGGCCAGGCGGTCCCATCCCCATCACCGCACCCTGCCCCACAGGCTCCTGCCCGGGACTTCAGGGTCTGGCCCGAGGGGCTCAGCGCAGGGTCCAGCACCAAGAGCCCAGACGCTGCCACGGACGTGTGTCCTGGACCGGCGTCTGAGCGTTTGTCTTTGCTCTGGATTTTGTCACTATTCACCCCCCTCCCTCTGCTGTACAGGCTTCTTTTAGCAAGGTCGAGGTAGTTGTGATCTCCGCAAATATTTAAACTTAATTATATATATATATACATATATATATATAATATATAAAAATATATATTATATTTTCTTTGCTCTTGATGAACCTGAGAAAGGATACCCTTTGTCACACACCCATGCTGCTGTGAAGTACAAACCATTGGCAAAAGGGCAGGTCCGGGCGGGAAGAGCAGGGAATTCCCCCTCGTTTGCTGAGAGGGAGCTGGAAGGAGGACAGAGAGAGAAGCCAAACATCCCAGCCAAGCCAGGAGAGAGCTCCCAGGTGGGAGGCATGGAGACCAGGGCCTCGAGGTATTCTCGGTATCCGCTGAAGGCAAGTTTTGGCCTTGGGGTTTGCCTGCTGCTGGTCCTGCAACAGGATTTTGAGGTTGAGAAGTGTTGCTGTGCCCTGGACTTACCACAGCTGGTGAGATCCAGCTAGACGAGGGATGTGACGGGCAAGCTGGAATAACTGTGATGCTCTGAGATGAAGGAAGCTGAAGTGGCCCTTCTTTCCTTTCCCCACATCTCCAAGCATGAGCTTTAGTCAGCAGCTCTTGGGGGAGACCAGGCCCTGTAGAACAGGGAGGGACAGGACCCAGATGACCTGTCAGGACACCTTGAGCATCATCTTCTCCTGCTGAGCTTTTCCTTATTGCTATCTTCGTGGCCCAGCCCATTGCGCTGCACATCCAGTCCATGAGTTTCTTCCTCCTGTAGATACCAAGTGAGAATCTTCAGATTCTCTCCTCACCCCGAAAAGGCCCAGCTGGAAACTTTGCCCCCCCAGAAGCTTGGCTTGGGAGCCCGGGCCAGCCCCATAATGTGGCAGGCTGGGAAGGGCCCAGCTCCAGCTGGGGCTGTCACTGATGGTTTTGTGCTGCAAAGAGAAAAGGAATGGAAGGAGGAGAGCTGAGAAGGGACCCCAGAGCAGGAGCACGGAAACCCATCGATGTCCAGGAGGCTCTGCAGCCCCAGGCTTGGGCTGGGAGGCCGAAGGCTGCTCAGCTGCATCCTCGGTGCCTGGCCTGGGCCGGTGGAGTCAGGCTCCAAGCCAGGGTTTGTCTGGTGCAGGAGCGATGGAGAGAGGGTGACACGGTGTGGAGAGACCAGGGATTTTCAAGGCATCCTTTGGCTTTTGCTAGCATCCTCCTCACAGCCCTTTTTGTCAGGCATCTCCCAAAGTTATATTTGGCTAGAGGAGAGGAGCAGGGGGCAGAGGCACCTGGACATCACACCAGCACCCAGGCAGGAGATGCCGTGTCCTTCTCCAAGCCCTTTCCCTATCCTGAGTGCTCCAATTACCCGGGGCTGGTCACATCCTGTCCTGCCCTCGCTGCCTGCCCTGGCCCAGGCAGGGATGCTCAAGGGGGTGCTGGGACCCATCTCCTCTTGACATTTCTGGTCCTGTCATGCACAAGCAAAAACACCACATCTTTTCACCCAAATGTACCATCAGTTTGGCAGAGCTGCATTTTTTTGGCTTCAAGCAACTTTTCAATCCAAAAAAAAAAAAAAAGTAAATGGAAAAAAAAAAAGCCCTCTGTGAGTCTGATGCCCCATGGAAGGTGCAGCTCAGGGGTCCCATCCCACTCCATCACAGGGAAGGGAACCCCCAGGGCCCCCCAGACACAGGCACAGCGGGAGTGGGGGACACCATGGGGACCTGGTGGCCATGGGGTTGTGGTGGCCACACATACACAGGATGAGGGTGACACGCAGAGGGAGATGGGAGAATTTCAAGCCTTGGCATCTTGTCACCTGCCTGATGTCAGCGTTACCTGGGCACCTATGTGTTTAGATGCTGAAATTGTACACTTTTTGCATGAAAATCCTGGTCTCAGTTATGGCTTGTCCCTGATTACCAAGGGCAGGAAGGGACGGGGGGGCTGGAGGTGCTGGGTTGGCTGGTAGAGATCTGTGCTTCTCATGGCTGAATAGCTTCTACATACCGAAATATTGTTCTTCTATAGCGACACTGAGCGGTTTTTGTCCCCTTTAGGGTTTTATTCACAACGGAGGCTGCTGCTATTTTTATTTTTTTGTATTTGATAATTATTTTTTATAAAAATCTATGAAAAATAAATAATCTTCTCATCCACCACCTCTCCTGCCTCTTTGCTTCAGCTGATGGGGTTCGGGCTAGGGACAGAGGTGGTCCGGTGGCTCCTGCCCCCCCTGACCCACAGCCCTCCTCTGCCCCAAACCACAGACTCCCCCAGCACTGTCCCAGCCCACCAGGAGAAGGCTTTTTGGGTCTGGGGGGACCTCAATGCCCTCCACATTTAAGGCTACCACCCAGGCAGCTGTGCTGTGCCACCAGATGCAAGGACAATTTTGCAGCCAGGCAAGAAGGGTGACCATCACCTCTGTCTCTTTGTGCCAAGTGGCCTTTCACTGCTTATGCCACAAACTGGCCCACAGCAGGTGTCTTTTGGTAATTAACTCACCATAAAAGTAGGAAATTTGTGTGTTTGTGTATTTCATGTGCCACCTCCCTGGGGACAGGGAGCACGGGATGGCTCACATCAGTGCCCAACACGCCAAGTGGCACCCTGGCAAGAGAGTTAAAACCAAAAACAGTAAGAAAGGTGCTTAATAATTTTAGAAAGCCTTTTATTAATTTAATTTTTAACAACCACATATTCTTTGCACATACAGACAAAAAACCCTGCATGAGGTGGGTGGCACCATGGTGCTGGGCTCCAGTTCTGCCATCAGATGGTGGTGAGCCCAAGGGATGCCAGTGACTTCAGCACCCACCATCGTGGAGTGTAATGGGGACCAGGACAAGCTAATGCCACAGTATCAGCTGAGCCCGGTCCCATGGATGTCCCCAAATCCCGCAAACATCCTATGTCCCCAAGACAGGGGACATCCACAGATGGTGGCCACATCCCGACCGGGACCAGCCCACTGTTTGGTCATGTCCTTGGGGCTCCAGGATGGTTTGTTCAGAGGAAATACTCTTTTTTGTAGACTTTGGGGAAAAGAGCTTCCAGGGCTTCTCTTTCCTGTTGCCAATGAGACTATTCCAAGCCTCTCCCCCCGTCAGACCACGGCTGTAGCCCATGAGCCAATGTCCCCCTGTCGGGACACTGGCTCTCAGCGCTCACCTGCCCCAGTGCAGGGTGGTCCCCAGGGAGCCTCTGCACCCTCTGGCAGCTCCACGGCAGGGTTTGAGCAGCCCAAACCTGAGCTAGGAGCTGTTTGTCTTTCCTCCACCGCACGCCTCCCTTGCAGATGCTGGAGAAGGTGAGTCACGGCCGAGTGAGCGGAAAGGTTGGGAAGGACTGGAAAACACAAGCGACGGCAGGGGGCTGGGGGGCTGATGGATGCCGTGGGGCAGCGCTGAGGCTACAGAAGGCAGTAAGATCCCAAATTTCCTCCTGGCATGAGCATGTCACTGGCCCCAGCCCCAGAGAGGGGCGATGGGAAGAGAACATGCGAGGAAGAGCCCTTCGCACTGGCTGTGTGCTGGGTGAGCCCTGCTCCATCACCAGACACCTGGGGCGGGGGGGAGCGAGGGCGGCTCGGTGCTGTTGAACACCCGTCCCCTTGTCACCGCGGCCTGGGCGTGTGGGGCCGTTCCTTCTGCCAGCAATTGGAGCCAGATGTGCTGATGGAAACAAGCTGAGCCGCCCGGGCTCATGCTGCTGCTGGAAGGCAGGCAGGCCACGGCAAGCCCTGGGGATGCCGGGTGTGGGGGCACAGCAGGGCTGCCTCCATCACTGCCCTTCACAGCATGCCCGGGGGGGTCTGGGGTGCTCCTGCTGGGGATGCTCAACCCATCCCAAGCCTCCCTCTGCATTATCTTCCATCTGCCACGTCCCTTGTCCTGCCTTTACACCCTGCTCCCTCTCCTCCTCCAGCAGCCACACACCTCCCCCTGGTGAGCACCAGCCCCTCCTTTGCTCCTGGTCTTTGCAGGAAGCCTCTCGCCACTCCCCAGAGGAGGAACAGCAGTTCCCAGTGATACCCAATGTCCCCAGAGCACAGATTCCCACCAGGACCAGATTTTCATGGAGGACAATTCATTAAGAGGCCCCACAGCCTCAAGCATGGGAGGGAGCCACCAAGCAACCAGCACTCCAGCTGTGGGGTTTGCACTTAAAACAAAACAGGGCTGATGTCTAGGGCAGTAGCCAAGTGAAGAGGAGTTTTTCCATCCCATCCCCTCCTTCCCACCAACCACCCAGCCTTGAAGCAAGAGAGGCCGGCCCCTGCATCCCCAAGACAAGGGGGACATGCAGTCGAGCAGGGTGGTGGCTCTTCCAGACGCACAGACTGGGTTTTGGGAAGCTTTGGCAGCAGTTAGGATGCCCAAGAAGTCCATGCCAAATTACAAAATGAGGTGGCTACTGGCACCATGGGGACATGGTGTCTTGCGTGAGGGCTGCAATGCTGAGATGTCATTCACGCCTGCTCTAAAATGAAGAAATCCCTGCAAGCACCTCCTTGTAGAGGGTAAATAAAGTCTGCTGGCCAACAGCAGCCCTTCCAACACACACACACTTAAACCAGCAGATTTTCTTAATTTTAGAACGCCAAAATCAGGGAATCACACCTGCTTGCTTCTGGGGAGCTGGGAGACACTGGTGGGAGCAAGGCTGGGCTGTGTCTACCCCCTCTCCAGGGCCTAACGCTGCCTTTCCTTTCAGCTGGTGGTGCATCCTTTACAGCCCACTTTGCCCTGTTGGGGGTGACCTTCTCCCGTGGCTTTCACATCAGGGTTTTCTGACACAGCAGCTCATGCCTGTGACCCCATCTCACTGCCATGCAGCATCTCTCCTCTTCCTCCTCCTCCTCCTTCTCTTTCTCTTCCTCCTCCTTCACAGGTCATTGTGCAACAAGCTGGTGGCAGCCACAGCAGTGAGCTGCATGGAAAATAGTAGAAGGAAAGTATTGTGTGTAGTTTTAACTTATTTTCCTGCAATTCAGCAGTGGCGAGAGAAAAAAAAAGTCAATTTGTTCCATGAAGCGGAATGAAGTCTGGTTTCCTATGGATTTGTGCTCCATAGCCCCTAAATCCACCCTCTCCCATATCCTGCCAGGCATCCTGTCTGCGCACACAGCAATCCCCAGCTGCCCCCGGGTCTCCCACCTCCTGGCAGGGCTGGTGGCAACATGCAGCAGGCTTGGGGAAGGACCCTGCCGCCATGAGTGTGCTGCCTCTGGATGCTCAATTGCATTGTAAGTGAATTTTAAGGCATCCTTTATGTCTCCCACAGCTGCTCAGGCACAGCTTTTTGCATCACTTGTAGGAAGCTGATGTTCTCGATGCTGCTGGTCCTCTGCCAGGGGTCTGCCAAGTGGAGCAGGGGGTGGTGGACCACCAGACCGCATGATCCTATCCACTTTGTATCTGAGTACAATCAGGCTAAAAGGCATTTTTTTGGAATCCACTCCCAAATTCCCAGCATCCATGAAGGTTTGTGAAGCAAAGCCCCTTTCTGAGGGTGTGTTAACACTGTCCTTCCCCCAAATCCAAAGGGATCTGGACCTTCCTGTGCCGGTGGAGCAGGTAAGGGTAACCGAGGCAAGGGTCCTTCCATGCTTTGGGACTTGGCTAACCTGGTGGGCAGACGGGCTAATGCTAAACTTGTGTGAAGAGGCGAAGAGTTCAAAGCCTGGGAGCTTTTCATCCGCTCCCAAGAGATGACATCAGCTGGACCAAAACTGCAAACAAACATCCCAGATTGCCAGAGCCACGGATTACTAACAGCTCCGTTTAATAGTTGGTTAAATTATCATCTGGAGTTGTACATAGTGCTAGTGACCTTTTTGTTGTTGTTGTTCTTTAAAACCTTTTTTTTTTAAAGTAATCCGGAAGGGTTTTGCATTTCTTGCCGTGTGGCTATCCAACCCTAGAGCACCCTACTTTCAATCTACAGTAGTAAAATGTCACATTAGAGTTTTAATATAACATCAAGGAACATGAATTGTAGCCATCTTTTTAAAGAACAGGACCAAGCCATCTTTATATGTTAAATAACGGCACGACAAGTAAAAGGTAGTAATGCTATTACAGGGGAACGGGTGCAGCAAAGAAAAGTTAATGACCCAGAGGTTCATCTCAGGTGAATGGTCATTCGTTAATTCGGAAATAAAACTAGGAGAGAGGGCAGGAGGGTGAGGGAGGTTGGGAAAAGGACAAAACACGTTGTCTTCTCCTGTGGTTGGCAGCATGGAAAGAGGCAGGAGTCCACAAGAGGAAATACTGTGCAGAGCCAGGGGTGGCTGTTTGGGGCAGGAGCCTTCGGCAGATGAAGTCCTCCAGCTCTGCAGGGAAGGGAACGCCTCAGGGCTGTCTGAGCAGCTGTCTGAGATGAGCATATGTGCTATAACTCAGGGATTCTGGAAAAAAAAAAAAAACAAACTACAAGTTTGGGCAAATTTCTGAGCTGCAAAGCCAGAGAGAGAAACCAAGCAGAAAGGCTGAACAAGGCAAGGGCTGCCACGAAAATGGGCATGTGCTGCATCAAGACAGGTATGTGGCAACTCCGCAACGGTCACCCAGGTGCCTCAGAGTGGTGCCTGTCATGGGCTGGTGACACTGAATCCCACCCCGTGCAAGGGTCTTGGTGTCCGATCTTGTGTGGGTCACCTCGCCCTCACCCTTGGGGTGTCCCTCTCCCAGCCGACGGAGCCCTCACCCAACCACAGGGCTCAAAGGAGAGCTCCGGGTGGGGATTTCCAGCAGGAGAGACCCGTCGTGGCTAGAGCACGATGGCAACACCCAAGGAAGAGCCCAGCCTGGCTCTGCAGGGTTTCAAGTGACCGTGCAAGGGCTTAGAAATAGTGGAGTGGGAGCAGAACGGAAACATCCGCAGGGCCCCATGGTAAGTTCTGTGTCCGGGTGAAAAAGCCACTGAGCGCGCGGGGTTTTCCTGGCAGAGTCAGGGTGCACGGCTGGCAGGCTGCGCCCCTGCCCCTGCTGCTGCACCTCGTAAGCAACACAAGGGAGGAGGCTGCTCCCAAAAGGAAAACTGTCTGCATTTCCTATAAAGGCCACGTAAGCGGTATTACATGGCCAGCTACCAAGTCGCATCCGGGCCAGAGCAGCCTCCGTCCAAGCATCCCTCCGAGGCGCTGCACGGAAGTGCCCTTTGCTCACCGCTGGCCGGCTGCCTGGATGGAAGTTAAAGGATGTCTCAGCATCAGCTGGAAGGAGAAAGAGACTGAACCAAAGCGTCTTAGCCAAGATTCCCCGTGGCTGAAAGGAAACGGAGCACCTGCCCACGTGTACCTGAGCATGGAGACGGTGCTGGGCTTGCTCCAAGCACCAAGCCCTTGGCAGCGTTTAGCACATCAAAATAGAAGGAAACACATGTCAAGGGAAGCCTGAAGACTCTGGTAGACTTCTTTCTTGCAAAAATCAGGTGTTTGCCCGCTGAGCCCTGCCAGATGAATTCCTTACACAAATGACACTCGGATGCCCAGGTAATACTGACTGCTGGTGGCTGCGCCCAGCAGCTCTCCCACCCAGCCTAGCTGCCCCCACGTGAGAGCTCTGCCCATGGGGAGGAAAAGGCAAAATGCAGCGTGGTCCTGCAGGGGGATGCTCATGTGCTCTGATCGGCTGCTGTGTGACTTATACGGCGCGGTGCCGGTGGCTGTGACCGGCTGCAGGCCACGGCATCCTCCCCTCCGGTGCTGCACAAATACTGAAGCCGTGTCCTCAGCAGGTACCGCGAGGAACGAGGTGGAAAATCAAAAGAGACATGGCTGAAGATTGCTCCTGCCAAGACTGAAAAATGAAAAGGAAATTTTGTTCTGAAGAAGCATCGTAAAAAATCTCTCTGCGGGACTCCTGGCTTGTCCAGATCAAAGGCGCACAGCTGGCAAGTCCAGAGGTGCCTCCTCTGCAAACCAGGCTGGTAGCTGAGGCTAAAATGAAGCTGTTTGCTGCCTCCAACAGCATCAGTGGTAACGGGGTTTTGGGGAACGGTTTGCTCTGAACGGAGCCCAGCCTCCGTTTTTTAGCGTTTGACAAACGCTAGCTTGTCATTGCTTCTAAGTCTTTATTATGGTGGGTTAAAAAATAAAAAATAAATAATAAAAAAAAGGAAGGGGTTTTTGAGTCGACTTCCTAGGAGTTTGGTCCCACGAGAAAAAAGATCACAATGTCCAGCTGACCGCTGGCCCTGCGGCCAGGCTGCCTCTGCCCCAGAGCACCCTGTGTCTCTGAGCCAACAGGGATCTGGCCATGGCAGAGGAGCCCCAAGGAGATGGGCTCACTGCTGCCCCTGTCTCCTCCCCTCACCTGGGCCAATGACACCACAGCTGAGCCAAGTCTCATCCAGACCTCATGCTTTACAATTGTAAAAATAAACCAAAAAAAAAACCCACACCCCAAACACCCTCTTGGCTGCCTGGTGGCTGTTTTGCTCAGCTATAACCAATAGCATCTCAGCCCGACCTGCGTGCCCCGTCTCCGTCTCACCAGTTCTCCCTTCCCACCTGTGTCACCGTGCTTCTCCCGTGACCAGTGGCCCCTTGCGGCTGGGGCAGGGACACGGGGTGGTGCAGAGGGCCATGCCCCCCAGCCTGCTGTCTCCGCGCCCCCATGCCCACCATAAGGAACCTCTTGGCAACATGAACAGAACAAACCAAGAAAACAGGGTCCCACAAGACTCCTAACTAGAAAGACTTTTGGCCAAGCCGAAGAAGAAACTAATACTGAGGCAGAACTGCGCAGAGCAGCCATTTTGCTCCCCGGTCCCAATTTTTGTCTCCAGAGACACCCCCCCCTCCCCGCTGTGGGTCCGTATATAAAACCCTCCCCGCCGCCCCGGGAGGGCCGGCGTGCAGGTGGGTGCCTGCATCCCTCAGTAGTCCTTGTCCCCGTAGTCGTTGTAGAGGACGCTCAGCGTCTGCTCCTCGCACGTCTTCTTGAGGTCCCGGCTGAGCTCCGACCAGTCGAGCCCGTAGGGTTTGATCTCGCTGTAGCGGCAGGCAAGGTACTTGAGGGACGAGCGCTGGAGGCTGATCTTGGGCTCCTGCAGGAGGCTGTGGCACCAGCTGCTGAGGTCTGCCAGCTGCGAGAGGATGAGACCAGCCTTCCTGCGGCGGGGGCGATGGAAACACCACAGGGAGCGGTGGGGAGGGCAGGACGAGAGCGTGGGGAGAGAAAAGTAAAGGTGGTTAAAGGGTGCCCGAGTCCCAAGAGCATCTCAAGTGGCATCACCTGCCACCGCTGCAGCTCCGGGACCCCACATCACAGGGTGGGAGAGTGGGAGCAAAGAGGCAGTGGGGAGAAATGCTAGGAGTCATCAGGCACACGCGGGGAGCATCGCTCCCTTGCCACCACGTGGCTGAGGGAGATGTGGTGGAGGAGAAATGCACAGCGTTGGGAACCAGCCTGCTGGGACGTCACTGAACATGAAGGAGATTTAGGGAGAAAAAAAATAACACACTCAAAATATCACGCCTGTCATCTGTATTAGGCTGGCTTGTGGGGTTTTATTATGAGCCCCATAAGATGCGATGTCATAAAATGTAAGTACAGTCAATGACACTCCTGACATATGACTTATAATGCTTAATAACAGTTTAGGAAATGTGTCCCACAGGACAGCGTGCAAGCTAGAAGGAATACATCAACGCATACAACATCAGCTTAACCCAGAAAAGCTCTGAAAGAGAAATCCCCCTCTCTTTTGAACGTGTATTTTCCATGTTTTCTGGTTGCAGAGAAGGAAATGAGCAGTAGGGGCTGGTAAGGAGCTGTCAGGCAGCCCACGTTGCACCTGCAACCCAGCCAAGAAAGCCAGGGGAAGGGGTCGAGAGGCAGGGGAAGAGGAGGGCTGGGCACGAGTCACCCCCAGCAGCAGACCCCCTGCTGCACCTCCAGAGCAGCACTGCTTTGGTGCAGGCTTGTGCTGATAACAAGGAAGTGCTAAATCACCAGCCCCTTGTGTTGGATTAGTTATTGGAGGAGCACAGGCGATCCTGGCCAAATATGACCCAAATTGTCTCCTTTTCTCTTCAGGCTTTTTTCTCTGAAAGTTGCACTTCTAATGCTCTTATCGAGAGCAACACTTTGTTCAGATAAAATGCATTATGTTCGTTTTAAACTTGTCTAGCACTTCGGGTGATCTCGGGGGAATCTGGCAAATGTATAGGTAATGGATCCAAATGAAGTGTCTTGCAGGTGAGCATTACATGTGCCTGGAAACCCAGACAAAACTGTCGTTGTCCCAAGGGCTGGAACAAGTTTCCTAGCCAGCTTCAAGGTCACTCAGTGGGCTGGCATAGACAAGGAAGAGGAGACACATCCCTGTGGTTGCAGTAACTCAGCATGGGGCAGGCAGCAGAGAGGCAAATCGTGATGCTGGGGTCAGAAACCTTTGTCACACTCTTGCTTGGATAAGCAGGGGCTGCGAGCCACAGCTCTCCCCTTGCTGGCTCCAGGTGGCTGCAGCTCCAAGCTGGCCAGGTCTGCCACCCAAAGGGAGGCACCAGGCAACAACAAGCTCCACCAGGATCTGCACCAAAGCCTCTTTTCACTTGTGGCTTGCTGGAAAACAACCCGCCTTCCTCTCCACATCTTCTTATGCAAAGTCCAGGGCTCTCTGCAGCCTTTCCCAGACTGGGAGGGACCGTCTCGCTTTGGTAACCCCGACCGAGCTATCTGCACGCAATACTTGCTTCCCTCAGCCCAGCAGCCAGCCCTGGCGAGCAGGAGGATGAGTGCGAGCGGAGCCAAAGGCGGCACGGCAGCGCGGAGCTGGGGAAGCATTGCCGAGTTGCTCACGTGGGTCCACGTCCAGCACTTCAAAGGAGCAGCAGCAGCAGCCACACAAATCCTCTGTCTGCTGGCTAAACAATGTCAGCTGCGAGTGATTTGTCCTGTCACCACCAGTCTGGATGCTTCGCCCTCGCAGACGATCAAACAGGAGGCTTGCTTTCCAAGATTTGTCATCACCAGATCCCGCTGCAGCTGCCTAAGCCTCTCCTTCCAAGCAGCGCGAGCTGCATGCAAGCACTTCATCAGCAACTTGCTTCACCCCACCCTAAGCTCTCCAGCATTTCCAGCGGGTGGAATTAACCCTCTGACTTGCAGCAAACAGTAACATTTGGGTCATCCCATGGCATTTCTGGTCACCCCGTGCCAACATCACTCTGCCCCGTGGGGCTTGAGCAGACAGCTTCCACCCCACATCCTGGTGGTGCCGTGCTCTCCTCTCTGGCACCACGAGCACCGATGGCAATGCTTGCCCTGGACAGTGGCAGTGGCCGTGTGACAAACCCAGTGTGTCACTTTACTTGCTCCTCACACAAACCGCCGCAGCAGATGTCAGACAGGCTGTGCAAACTGGGGCTGGATTTCACGTGTGGCAACGGAGATGGTCCTACTCACGTCCTGGGAATGAAGCCATAACCAGAAGTCTCTGTACACTGGGAGGTTGCTCCCGAGCTTTGAAGCTCTGCCTTAGAGACTTCAAGTTTCTTAGAAAATAAATGGAAAAAGGGGAAAGAGGAGAAAAGCCAGCTTTGCCCCAGGAAGCTGAGGATCACTGGAGGGTTTCCCAGCAAAGCTGAGCTAGGAGGGATGTGAAGGGATGCTACAAGCAAGACAGCCACCAGGTATCTGCTGATACTCTTTGCCCCCCTAGTGGAGACTTGGAGGGCAGAAAAGGTATGTGTGATCTCTGATCCTCTGCTAGAAATCCACCAGTGATCACCTGGAGAAGCAGGGCTGGAAGGGAGCCAGAGGTGAGACTGATGAGAGGAGGTGTCGAGCAGGGGGACCACGTGTTTCCCAGATGGGATCTGTTGCTGACGTACATCTGAAGAAATCCTGAATACGGGACGGGCTCAGGACTCCAGTTCTGTGGAGGCCAGCTGCTATGAAACAGCACTGCAGCCCACATAATTTCTCAGCCTGGCTTGCTAAACCACCTGGAAACATCCCCATTACTGGGAAACCACTCAGACAGGGGCAGACACGGGAGGAGGCGGGCAGAAGGGGACATCTGGCCACCTCCACAAGCACGGGGCAGGAGGCACCCAGGAGGCATCTGCTGGGGTGATGCTGAGACCAGCACACAGAGATGCAGGCAAGTCAAGCCAAAGCCCGGGAGAAGGAGAACAGACACGTACGACCAGTGCATGTGTTCGCACACACAACAAGCCCACCCGGCTCCCACGCCTACCTGGGCCCCAGCTCGTCTTCACAGCGCCAGGTGAACTCCCCGAAGCTCTCGTAGTGCTGGTTGTAGTGGTAGAGCACTCGGTGCAGGCTGGGGGAGCCCAGGTCCAGCAGGGTGTTGTAGGCTGTCTGCTGCTCCTTGCCACTGGTGTAGCCGTTGAAGAGGTTGTAGATCTTGTCAGCAATTTCTAGGCAGGAGGACAAGGGCTAGTCAGCGGGGTGCAAGAAATGAGCACAAAGAACAAAGCCCACCAGGATAACGCTTGGCTCTGGTGGAACCATGCGGCACATCTTCCGTGGCCTTTACTGCAGCCAAGATTTGTCCCCTGGGGTATGATTAAT
Organism: Cygnus atratus; assembly: GCF_013377495.2. Lineage (NCBI taxonomy): Eukaryota > Metazoa > Chordata > Aves > Anseriformes > Anatidae > Cygnus > Cygnus atratus. Next base: position 12,169,584 of record NC_066369.1, on the reverse strand, counting down.
GTCGTATCAAGGCAATGGAGGAACAACAGAGAGGATGGCGTCACCCAGACTCAGCTGGACTAATCAATCCAATTTAGGCTCCCGTAGTTTGATCCAATTAGGGGGAGAAACAGGTGGTGTCATCAGGTACTGGTGGTGAAATACCGTTTATTTACCAGAAGGAACACAACTGGGATTTCTTTGGGCATCACCTATGCTATCAGTCACTTGGGCAGGACAGGGCAGGCCTTCTCGGCTACTCCTCCACCCATGCCCAACACGTCCCCAGTGCCTACCCCTCCACCTGTCTTAGCACCAGCACAGAGTGCTTCTGTGCATGTTTGTGGGGGGAATGGGTTCCTCCTGCTGCCCTCCGTGACAGCCTTCAGCATCACGCACTGCCTGGGCCATCAGGGGTCAAGGGGACATTGCAGCCAGGACAGGAGCAGCCAGTGGGGACATGCCAGTGGGGGAACACCCCATCACTGGTCCCAAGCGTCATCCTGGGCATGCTCACCCTGTGACCACAGATGCACAGATTTGGGGTGGTTTTGAACCCCCTTTCCAAGCCCTGCCCGAGTCCCAGCCAGGTCTCCACGTCTTGCACAACAAAGCTGCTTTCCAGTACTCCCAGTTGTACAAATGATGTCTCGGGCCAGCACCACCTTCATCTCACCTTGAGCTTTCACATCATCTACCACGGGGCAGGGTGTCTTCACCGTCACATCACTGGACCTGGAGCGTCTCCCCGTGTTGTCGACACCCCAGAGGGTGAACCTGGCCGAGGAGGACAGCGGTGAAGGCTCCCGAGCCCTCATGCACACCCAAGCAGCGTCCCATGGGCGGAGGTGACTCACATGTAGGTGGTGTCAGGCTCCAGGCAGCGGATGATGAGGGAGATGGTGGAGGACAGCCTGTCGGGCACCTGGGCTGGCATGGCGCAGGGAGACTTGGCACCAGAGATGATGTCGTCCACGAAGCTCAGCACCATCTCTATGGGGACAGAGAAGGACGCACCATGGGTGACGGTACCGGTGTCCCCAGGGCTGGCACCTCTGCAGCACAGCAGGCAGGAAGGGGCTGCTTTCTTTCCCACAGGATAAGGTATATTTAGCAGCATCCCCTTGCAAAGAGGGAGGCAGACGCTCTGCTCCAATGCCTCCATCCCACCCACCACCTGGAGGGAGCCCCCACTCACCAGTCTCCACCTTGGAGTGGTCCATCCTGTCGGTGACTTTCTCCTGGCGGAGCAGGTAGTCGACAATCTGTACCCCGATGGGGGGCTCCGAGTGCCCCCACTCCAGCACCACCAGCGTGCTGCTGGGCTCGTGCACGGTGGAGAGCCGCAGGCTGGGGGGCAATGCCGGCCCGTCAGTGTCCCCAGAGGGCCAGGTCCACCAGCAGCCCCGTTGCCCACCTGGACAGAGGTGACCCCCCTTCTCTGACCCCTCCTGGCTGTGGGCACACTGCTCCCCAGGGCTCCTTCCTTGAGGTTGCTCTACGAGGATGGATCCAAAACCCCATCCCCAACACCCAGCTGAATTTAGAAAAGGCATTGCATCTCTGCGCCCTCTGCCTGATTCCCACATCCCCCATCTGCTCGCACACCTGCCCCACAAAGCCACCCCGGGCCCACCACCGTGGGGCCATCGCCACCCCCTCGCAGGACCACCGAGGGTCCAGGCACGGGGACCTACATGGGGTGGGGGAGAGGTGCACAGGTGGGCAGCCCGTCGGCCCCGAAGGCACTCGAGTCGCAGCGGCACCAGTCCTCAATGACGTCCCCACTGCCTGAGCACCACAGCGAGCTCATGGTGGCCTCCTGCAAGAGCTGGGAGGGAGGAGAAGGGGGTGAGCACCGGGTGGACATCCCACCACCAGAGCCTGTGCTCATCCGTTCCCCATGGGTGAGGCCAAATGGTTCAGCATGGCCCATCCACCCTGGGGATGAGGTCTTGGCCATGGGCAAGGGCCGCCAATGCCACCCTGATGCCACCCCCAGCTCCTCACCCGCTGAGTCTGGTTGTTGGTGACCAGCTCGTAGATGGGGGCCGCCTTGGTGACCTCGAGCAGGATGGGCTCGGCCGGCGCGTCAGGGCCGGAGGCGACGTGGCAGAGGGGGCAGGACGAGGGGCAGCGCCCGCGGCTCTGGCACTCCATCCGCACGCCGGCAGCCATGCGCTTGGTGCCCGACTCGGAGAGGCTGGCGATGTACTCTGGGAAGGTGAGCACCTTGGGGTCCCGCTCACGCTCCTCCGACTCGTCTGAGGGGGAGTTGCCTGGGGAAGGGGGAAAAGAGGGGCAGGGGGGTGGGCTCCAAGCCATCGGTCAGGGGACGGTCCCAGGAGAGAAGGCTTCATGGCAGGCAGTGCCCAGAGGACCCCCTGTGTCTGTAAGGGCTGCTCTGTAGGGATGAAATGCTCACTGGTGTCGAGAGCGGGCATCAGGATGGGAAAATCCACTGAGGCCTCTTGTCTCCCAGTGCCTCAGTTTCCCCAGCCCTTGCAGCAGGTCCCCACGAGAGGGAGCCTCCTTCTTGCAGCTGGAGGCTCATGAGGAACAACCTGGCTGCCTCCCCCAGAAATCAGCCCGACCGCTGATTTCTTCTCTCCACTCCCTTGATTCTCACAAGCCCGCACCAAGACCAGCAGCCCCCAGGCATCGATGCACTGAATGCCCACAGGGACAGGTGCACAGCAGCGATGTGGACTCCCACCTCCAAAAGGCCTTCACGTGGCAGCACCCTCACGAATGCAGGCTGCAAATTGCCCCGAGCTGCCCTCAATCGTTCCCACAGCTCCGAAAGCTGCGGCCATTGCTAGAGCTGATGGGGCAGCCAGCGGGCTCCCAGATTGCCTTCCTACCCTGTGCTGAGGCAGCCGTGCCTCACACTGCTGTGTGTGCCTGCACATGGGCATTTTGTATTGTTTTTCTTTCCTCCTTTTCATTTTACTTTGTATTTTAGCGTTGCTCTCTGCAGAGGCAAACAGCTCAGCCTACCGATCCCTTCCAGAGGCAGACAAACCAAAAACAAGGGATTCAGATCCAAAGAGCTCAGAATAAGCAGAAAAGATGTGTCAGTGCAGATGGCCAGGAAGTTCCTGAGATGGCTACAAAGCCACCCACCAAGACTTTCTCTGGTCCATCCATCACACCTCCACTCTGTGTCCTCTATGGGGAAGGGAGATGAGGAGCGCTTCCTTTTTGGGATCTGCCTCAGGGCTCACTCTTTGCATCTGTCCACCTTTCCCCCCAAGAAATGTAGGGGGAGAGCCGGAGGGAGCACGTGTCCTGCACTGGAAAAGGGCTTTCAGACAGGACAGGTGGCCACAGGGCTTGGGAAAGCCTCTCCCTCCAGCACCACCAGCCCCAAATATCCCTCGTTTGAGTGGCAGAAACGCATGCCATCACCCCCGCAGTCACCAAAGACCATGACGGGTGTGACGGAGGTGGGCAAGGTTGCAGCCAGGCTGGGGAATGGGGTCTTTCCCAGGTTTGGCTTTCAAAGCATGGGCACGAGGCAGAAGAAAATGGTGAGATGCAGGCAGTCCTACAGGTTCATCACCACTGCAGCCCCCAGCTAGGCTGCGATGGGGCTTTTCCAAGCTCTGCACAAAGGTGCCCAACGCCCCAGTGCCACCATGTCCCCACGGGATCCTTGTGAAAAAGAGGCTGGCATTGACGAGGACAAGGCAGGCTGGTGGGGTGGGAAGAAGCTAAGGAGGCTGAGGCCACTGTGGGATGCTGTGGGGAGATCTTCCTATTGCAAGGGGCTGGCAAGCCAATCTCCGAGACCCCTGCGAGGAAAACAGGGCTGTTAGACAAAAACCTGGGTACGAGAGCATTGCTCGGCTACCCCATCGAGCTGGAAATGGATCACTTTGGGTTAGCTGTGAATTGCAGCTTCACAGGCACAGAGGGAAAGCAGAGGAGCCAGAGAATGAGTTGTCTCTTGCAATTTCTCAGTCGATACCCAGCTCCTGACGTTTGCAAACAAAAAGGAAAGGAGGGAAAGTGGCAGGTGCCAGAGCGAAACTGAAATGTGATACTGTGGGTGGAAAGAGACTGCCAGACCTGAAAAGCCTCCAAGCAGGAAAATCAAAGAGGAGGAAATTGCAGGAGGGGGAAAAAAAAAAAAAAAGTACTCGCAATCAAAAGATGCTACATCTGGCAACAGCCCTCAGCAAAACAGCAGCAGGTCTGGACTCTTGCAGGTGGGCTCAGGAAGGCGTCCAGGCTCCAGGAGGCCTCACCCCGCAGCATCCAGGCTCAGAAATGAACGTTTTCCACCCGAGGGGTCACCCACACCCAGGATTTTGAGCTTTCCTGCTGTTTCTAATGCAGTTTGCAGATGCTTCCTTTTCTGTACTGAAGGCAGAGCCAGGACTGGGCTCCTGCCGGCTCCCCCCCTTTCCCAGAGCCCGGTGACCAGTTCGTCACTGGTTTGCAGACAGTAAAATACAGCGCTGGCACCCGGGGAGAGGAGAGAGCATTAGCAGGAGGAAAGTCTGGCCCCGGGATACGAGTGGAAGAGAGCAGATACGGAGGAGACAAAGGGAGCGAAGGGACAGGATTAAAGACAAATAGCAGCTAAGTCCAGAATCAGACAGGACGGCTTGGTGGGATTAGCGCATTCATCTTTCATCTCCCCGGGGGTGTGGGTATTTATACGCCTTGCTGGCCCGGGCTAACGCTGGCTGCAGTCCATGGGGGTCCTTCGACCATGACAGCAGGGTGGAAATAAGAAAATGAGGTGGGGTGCAGCTTCTACAAGGGCTGGGCTCTTTCCCTGCTATGCAGAGGGCGTACCCAGCTCGCAGTGGGGTGGCTTTGGGGTCCTGTCCCGGGGCTCCTACCTTTGCTGATGTCCTCGTACTCCAGCCAGAGCTGCCGCTGGACCTGCCTGTTGGGGTACCAGATGGAGCAGGACTCCTCAAAGCCGTACACGGCCTCCTGGATGTAGTGGTTGCCAAACTGGTCCAGCAGCGCCACGAAGTCCCCACGGGAGGTGGCCCCATCCAGAGAGTGGAGCGCGTTGCTGAAGGCTGGGGGCGAGATGGGGGAAGATGCCCAGATCCCTGCAGACGCCAAGCCCCTTGGGCCCTCCGGACCAGCCAAGCCCCGAGCCCACCACCCACCAGAAGGTGCTGTGTCCTCTCACCACCCCTTTTTGCCCCACTTACACTGGGAGATGGTCAGCTGGTTGAGCCGGACGTGGTACATGACGGACTGCACCTTCCAGTGCTGCAGGAGCGGGTACCCGGACACCTCGCTGAAGTTCACCATCCCTGCCAGAGAGAGGACACGGCGCTCAGCACTGCTCAGCACCACTGCCAGGCGTGGGGACATCGCGGTGGGTGCAGTGCCTTGCGCCATGCCCAGCGCTGTGCACCCAGCAGGGTGGGAAGGAGGCATGGAAAGGACCAGCACTCATCACGTCCCCGCCATCAGCTGCTCCGCGGCAATTAAAATCATGGCTTTGAAGGAAAAATGATGGCCTTGTTTCATCCTGCTGTCCGGGGCTCCGCGGCGGAAGATAACGAGCCTCCTCCTGCCTCCCTCCCGGCGGCCGCTCCCCAGACATGCCCAGGTGTGCTAATTACTTGGCTAATGAGAGTTGCGCTTTTTAATGAGCTGTTGGCAGGCTTGGGAACGGTCACCGTCACGCCACAGCTGCGGCCAACACGGAGGTCCAGGGGACAGAGCAGGACATGTGTGCATGGGGAAATCACCTTCCTGTGCTCACGGTCCCTTGGGCACCGTGGCAATACTGGGGCTGAGCAGGACCAGAAACCCTCCCGAGATGGCCCGGGTGAGGACAAGGGTGGTCAACCCAGGGACAGACCCAGCTCCCAAGAGCCAAATCCTGGGACAAAGCCCCAGAAAGGGAACTGAGGCCGCTCACGGCTCTGATGTTGGTGGCCAGAGCATCGCACAGCTGGCTGCACACCTCCAGCGCAGCACACCTCCGCTCAGCAGCCGAGCAGCAAGCTCTGCGGCTAAACAGCCATCCAGCAGGGCTCAGAGAGGCCGACAATGTGCTTCCCCCCTCCGCAACGAGGAGGGAAGGTGGAGGATAAGGAGGATGCAGTCCTCTGCCTCCCAGTGCCGCTTCCTTCGGCGCTGGCTGCTGCCAACAGCTTCAAAGCCTCGCTCATCCCCACAAAGTGTTTATGCAAAAACAGCCCTTCCTTACTCAGCAGCTCTGCATCTCGTGTATTCACAGCAATGCCCAGATCTGCCTACCGACAAGCACAGAAGATTTCACTCCTTTTCCTTTTTTTTTTTCTTTTATTTTCTTTTTTTTTTTCCCCTCCTAATCAGCCACAAAGAGCCAGCAGAGCAGTGGGAAATTAATACAGCAATTTGCTGGCTTCTGCCTTCCTGGTGTCATTGCCAGTAAAGTCCACGGCCCCCGGCCCCTCTGTGATGCCATGGCCGTGGTGGCATTGCCTTTGTCAGCTCCGTGGCACCCTCCAGGCTAGGAACCCCCCATGACCTTGGTGCTCACGGTCAATGGTCTGTCAGGACAAACCAAAATATTGTGGTTTTGAATGCTTCTTTACACCGATTTCTGGTTTGGAAATAAAATGTATTTGGAAAACATTTTTGCCTGGAATAAGAAAAATCTTTTTGAAAACCCCCCAACTCTCCAGTGGGCACTTGAGCTGTTAGCCACACAATTAATTCACAGCCTGTGCCCTGCAAACGGGCAGCCTGGCAGCAGGCAGCCTGCCGCAGCAATGCTACCAACTGCTCCCATTTGCAGGTGGCTGAAATAAAATCGGGAAACGTGCTGCCTTCCCCTTACAGGGCTGGGCACGGGATGCTGCAGCCAGGCAGGATACATCACACAGCATCCCCAGGAGGGTGTAGGTCTGGCCGGGCTCACTCACCGGTGAGGAACTCGGGGTCGGGCATGGGGTCTGAGAGCTCCTCTTGGCACTGGTTCTCCAGGGGCACCGTGGCCACCACCAGCCCATCCGGCAGCTGCTGCTCCAGGCCCCGGGCAAAGTTGTTCTGCCTGCAAGTTAATTGGGGAGAGAGGAGGATGGGGTGGGGGGACAAGGGATGGCAACACCTGGCTGGCGACCCACCCCAAAAACCCAGCACCAAGCCTCTGGACGTGGGTTATGAAGACAGATGTGGCTTCAGATGTGCCCATCCTGCCAGCCCCTCTGTCTCCTGCAAAGCTTGGCCAGACGTGGCTGAACCAAGCACTATGCTCTTGGAAACCCTGCCAGCAGCCACCTCCCCGCATCCCCCCTTACCTAAAGGTCCCTTTGAGCACCTGTCCTGGGGCCACCTCCTTGGAGTGGTTGTTGTAGCCATAGAAGATCTCCCCAAAGAGCGTCTGGTTCATGGGTAGCTCGCGGGGCTCACCGCAGTCCCCTGCCTCGGGGCACGACTCTGAGATGAGCTGGCACGACCGCCCGTCCATGCCCAGCTTGTAGTCCTCGATGCACCTGGGAAGCCAGCAGTGGGGCCCCCATCACCTGCAGCCCAACCAGCGAGGCCCGAGCCACCCCAGCTGGGATATCCATAACCAAGGACACCCTCCCAAGCCGCCCAACCCCTGGAGCCACTTCGCATTTTCTATTTTGCTTGGGAAGAGGTTATGGTGCAGAAAACCCCACGTGCGAGCAGTGCTCTCATCTCAGTTGGCCAAGGTCACCTGCGTGCCCTCACGGAGCGAGGAGGGGTCTCCTGCTCCTGGGGACAAGGAGGTCCCCGTGCTGGGGATGGCGCTGGGGGGCTCACCCACAGAACATGAGGATGTTGTAGAGCAGGGGGTCGTCAGGCAGGGGCACCATCTGCTGCAGGCACAGCTGCTCGCAGCCCCCATTGAAGCCGTCGGAGCAGTCGACGCCGATGTGGCGGTCGTAGCAGCCCGTGCCGTCCTTCATGGGGCTCAGTCCCGCTGGGCACTGGTGGAGGGGAAAGCAAGAGATGAGGGGGGCCCAGCCAGCCAAAAAGTGGCTCCCGGGATGAAATCCCAGCTGGGCTGGTACGGAGAGGTGGCTGTGGAGGTGGTGGGTGCTAAGATGCTGCTCCCTGAGGCCCCTCCACCAGAATAGAGCATGCTACAGCTCAGAGGGACACCTGAATGAGCCACCAGGTGCCCCCAAAACACAAAAAATATTCACCCCGAGGTAATGAGAAGAGCAGAAGGAGGCATCTCTTCCTCCTCCACCCTGTCCCCATCCCCACACACCACACAGCCTGTCGAGTCCAGCTTGCGGTCGGCGATGCAGCGGAAATTCTTGCTGCAGCCCCCGTTGTCCCTGGTGCAGTCCCGGACGGGGCCAAAGGAGTCGAGGAGGACCTCCAGGCTGTCGAAGGAGGAGGAGGTCATCAGCTCTTCCCTGCGAGGAGGAGGCGGAGGAGGAGGTGTTTCACTGCTCTGGTTGGCACTGCTCTGGTTGGTAGCAGATGTACCAACCCCCAAGCTCTCACCACCCCCACGTCCTTTGGGTTGTCCCCCTCGCTGCAAAGCCACACCAGCCAAAGACCCTCATCCCCGCTCTGCAATTGCACCCACCTGACCTCCACTGCATCCTCCATCACCGTCATGTCGGTCTTGCACTTGGCCGAGGGGTTGATGGCCAGCTCGGCCGGAGGGATGACGAAGCTCTTGCTCAGCGGCAGCCACATGCCCTCCCCCAGGGTGTACGTGAACCTGGCAGGGGAGCAGGCACACAGGGAGGCACCGCGCCCAGAGGGCCGCCCTTGTGTCACATCGATGCGGGGACATCATGCAGATGTCCACCTCCACCGAAACCCAGCCTTGATCCGTCCCTCTCCCTAGGGTGGTCCCAAACCCATCCCCAGCTGGATGCTGGTATCTCCAGCACCCATCCGCCGGGAGCATGCTGCTGGGGAGCAGGAGGAGAGGTGATGAGGGATTATTTGTGTATTTATTCCTCCTCTCTGAGGTGTCCAGGAAAAAGGAAAGCACTTCCCCTTTTGGTAGAAAACCTCCTTCAGAACCTACATCTTGCTCTCATTGTGGATGGGGAGGAGGAACTGGCTGCTGGGCATCCAGCATCCCATGAAACCCACGTGGCCGCTGTAGTAGGACCACGCCAGCCATGCTCACAACTCCCCAGGAGGTGGCACAGGACACCATGCTTGGCCATGCCACACAGACCAGCCTGCTGCACCCTCCCTAGGACCAGCACCCGGCAGCATCTGAACCAGCAGGGAGGTCCGAGGGGTGGGGGTGAGGCTGAAGCAAGGCTTACCGAAAGATCTTGTCGGATGGCTGCTCGCCCAGCACCAGGTCGAAGCCACGCTGGAATATGGTGTACGGCCAGGGTCTGGAGGAGAAACACAAGGACATCATGCTGGCATCCCCAAATATTTCCCCAGCTGTGTGCTGCAGCAAGAGCCACTGCACCTGTGGCACACGCACGTGGGTGCAAGCACAGAACGGGTCCTGGGATCAAACAGCTCAAACCAAGCCAGGACAACACAGGAAAATAGCCCTGCACCCAAGATGTTTGGCCTTTTTTTTTCCCCCACAATTTTTAGGATTTAGGGATTCCTATATGGCTGATGCCCCCAGTCAGTGGCATACCTCGCCCTTTATTTTGGGGTGTGCTTGGCTCCAGCACCCCCTTCCCACCACTGCAGAGCATCTGTGAGCCTCACACCCCTGCACCCTCGGGTACCACCCCCCCCGCTCCCACAGTGGAGATTTGCATCACATCCATCGAACTGCAAAAAGCAACCCGAAACACATCTGAAACCTTCCTCTGCGAGCCTTCTGGAAGGAAGCGTCTCAGGCCCTGGGACTGTTTTAACCCCTTGCTTTATCCCCCTTCAGTTTCGCAGTTTCAGGTGGGGTGGGTGCTAACCCAAAACCAGCCAAAGCTTTTATTTCCTTTAACCTGAAAAATTTACAGCTTTTAGCATCATTTGCACAGCATCTTTTGCAGAGCATTCTCTGCATCTTTTGCACAGCATCCGTTGCAGAGAGACCGGCAAGTCAGAGACCAGCAAAAAATAAATAAATAAATACATAAATAAAAAGAAAGAAGAAAAATGCAGGAGACCAGACAAGGGGAATCACAACCAGACCCAACCACATCCCATTTGCAAGGCAAGCTCAGAGCTGGAAAGAGAAAGAGATTTTTCCACCCTGCCACCTTTAAGAGATCTGGTGAGAGCTTGCCTCGCCACAAGAGGCACCACAAGCACCTTGCCCCAGCAAGCCTGGGGATTTTCTCTCGAGGCAATTACAGCTCTCCTGCATAAGCACTTCAATTTCTAATCTGAAGTTATTTCAGCAAGGACAAAAAAAATAAAAAATCCTGATTGCAGGATTAGAGCACGCTGCTCATTTCCTGGCTGGGACACAATGGCACTGCTGTGGCCGGCTGGGCATGGGGGATTACATCCAGCGCCTCGCCCCGGATAAGGCTTGCTCCTTGCGCCTCGCCAGCACCTTGAATGCTGCACATCCCCGCCTCCCTGCAGATAGATGGGCTTTATTCTTGTTTCTCCAGAGCGTGCCGGGCTGGGAACAAAGGCAGAGCACAGTATTGTTCCTTGCCGGATCCGGTGGGAAAACGGTGGTGAAGAGCCGTGCTCCGCATGCCCCGGTGCTCAGCCCCAAAAGCGGCGGTGCCATGGGAGCCCAGGGAGGCAGCACCGCTGTGCCACGCAGCCTCCAGTCTGCCTGAGAGGTGCAAATCAGCGCCCAGGCCACGTTACGCCCCCAGGGGTCCGACTTCCAACTGTGCCTAAAATTTTGGGCGATGATGGCTCTGAGCCTGGCTCTCCAGGAGCTCCATGCCAGCTCTTCCTCCCATGCAGACAAAAATCCCCTCCTTGCCTACTTGTGCCTCCTGCTGCAGAGGATGGGGGGAGAAGTCCTCCCCCACGCACACCTCGCCCCCTCCATCGCTGGCATTTCCCCCCTGTGGTTCTGGTGCTGTTTCATCCCCTCTTTCTTCCCCCGTGCCCATGCAGCTGCCTGCCTCCCCACCTCCTGTGATCTGCAGGCACCTCGCTGCTCTGCTTTCCTTGCTCTTGGCAGGTATTTTGGCCGCGTGGCCTTCCAAGCTCACAAAGGGTACGGAGACGGATCAGAAGCAGCTCTGCATCTGATCAGATTGGATTAAATGGGCCAGAAATGACAGCCCTTGGCTCCCTGCAAGCCTTGGCATCTGAAACAACAAAATGGGGGGTCCGCCGGGCAGCCGACAGTCAGAAAGCTCACAAAGCACCGTGAGCGAATGCCTACGGCCAAAGCTCTGCCAACGCATCCCCGGGATGGTCTTCAGGCCTCTCGGCTTTTTCCAGCTGGACTGTCATCCATGCTCTGCTCCAGAGCCAGGCTCGAGTGGAAGCTCCCCATGTGCCAGCCAAGCCCTCGGGACCTAATGCTGTTGGAGATGCTCTGATCTACTTCCCCTGCACCCTGGAGCTGTACCTGCCTTGCAGCCCCACGGGGACAAGGTCAGACCGACCTCCAGCCTTGGGAACCATCCTCGTTCCCCACGGGGCAATTCTGCCTCTGCTGGATGAGGAACCAAAGCCCGGAGCCCACGGGACACAGCAGTGATGAGCTAACCTGGGGCTGCTGGAAGGGAGCTGGCAGGGAGAGGTGAAGGTGCTGAGAAGTTGCTGCACATGAGCACAGCTGCAATGCCACCAGAGAAAAAGGTGGTTGGTGGTAATGTGCTTAAAATAGGTCCGGGCCCCAGCCCCTTGATGCTTTTTGGGGTTTCCGCCCAGTGCCAGCCCCACCGAGGCTCTGCCTGGCCAGGGTCTCGCCAGGCTCCGGCTGCTGTTCCCCTGCCCACCTCCCCGCCCGCTGCCGTCCCTTCCAAGCGGCTCTTTATTAAAAATGCTAATGCCGGCACTTTCTCCTGGGCTGCCCGTAAATCTGCGAGGAGAATGGGGCGGGGAGGAGGAGGCGGAGGGGTGGTTTGGTGAAAGGATCTGAAAGAAAGAGGAGCTTTTTATCTGGCCGTCCTTCCAGCTCGCAAAGCCGAGGCGCACAGCAGGGGATAGAAAGCGGCAGAGGAGAAAGAAAAAAAAAAAGGCAGAAAAAAGGGTGGAAAAATAAGAAGGGAGAGAAAGAAAAGAGCTTAAGCAGGGAAAGTGCTGTCCTTGTCACTTCGCCGTGTCCCCGGCTGCTCTGTGGGGTTGGAGGGGATGGGACACGGGTGGGTGCACAGCACAGAGGGGGACAGGGGGACAGCTGCCCGCAGAAGGGGCACCGTGGGGAGAGGGTGAGCAGGGCAGGGATAAAGGGGTGCCCTGCCCTGCTGGGGTGGCCCAATTCAGCTGTGGGATTTTGCTGTCCCCCCAAAAGTGAGAAGACTTTGGGGCTGGGGACCCCCAGCAAATCCACACTCTGCAGGGGGATGCTCCCAGTGCAAACCAGTGGTGAGTACAAGGATCCCACTGCCGACTTCAGGGGGGATTTCCCTGGGAAGAGCTGGGGCAGGAGATGCCCACAGCAGGAGCCAGACACCCACAGCAGGAGCCGTCCCCACCAATACCCAGAAAAAGCAATTACCACCTCGGAGGGTCTCAAGCAGTACCCAAAATGTTGAAAGGGAACCATCTGTCCTATAACGGTCCTCTGGGCCCACCTTGGCGCAGATCCTACCAAGCAGAGGGGTCTCACCTGCCAAGCAGCGGACAAATTCAGCCCACCCTACAACCAGGGGGCTGTCCCCACTGCTTTCCCCAGCCCATATTTTTGCCCATGCTGGAAGACCATTAACAGCACATAGCCAGCCACATTGACCAAATCACTTTAAACTGGCCCCAAACCTCCCCTTGCAGTGGTGAAGAGCGAAAACAGAGGAAAATGCACATTGAGGCCCTTAAATGCCAAGGGTGTTATACCTCACTGGGGGTGTCTCAGAGGTACCCCAGGTAAGGAGACACCCGGCGAGGGGACAACCATCAGCCATCACATTGCAGATGCAAGGGGTCAAGAAATTAGAGAGGTGGGCAGGCTAACCGAGTGCACAGCTTGGTGATGTGACTTCCAGGAGAGCCCTACCATGGTGCCACCCTGGGAATCTGGTTAGATCGGCCAGGTTGGCCAGATTGCTGGAAAGCTACCTGAGAAATGTTGGAGAAAAAGCCGCGGGGCAGCTAATTAAAAATGCATATCAAAGTCGGGAGGCAGGCGGCTAACAAACAGACAATGCACAGCAGATTTGTTTAAAACAGCTGAAGAGCAGCACACAAAAGCAGACGATCAAAATATATCTGCTGCACATGATCAAAAGGTTCTCGTTTTTGAAAAACTGGTGCTGATTTAGGGACCGGATGCGTTCAGTAAAGGATGCATGGTGATGGCACGGCTCTCGGTGTGGTACCCAAAATACACGCAGCACACAAAGCCACTGCAAATACAGTTCAAAGATGAGCTCGCCTTCACGAGCAAAATTAGATACTGCTTAGTGCACAGACACTGACTCAAATGATAATCACTGTAAATAAAAACAAACCAATCGGAAACACATCCAGAGCCTCACAGTGAGCTTTCAGATAAAAGCACCACTCTCCCAGCGCTGAGAGACCGTGCCCAGGCATCCCAGCAGCACTCCCCAGCACGACAGAGGGGCTGGCAAAAGCAAAGCCCCCCCAGGTCCTGCTTTTGTGCCCTGCCTCCCAAAAAAACACACATAAATCCTGAGTTAAGGTTGCAAGTTCTGCAGGGAATTGGGCAAACTGGAGGAGCCGCGATGAGAGAGCCCCAACCCATCAGAGCCCCCTGGGGACCCAGGGAAAGGCCGGGGGGCTTGTGATGGTCCCATCCTGGCCAGGCACGAACACTGCTGCAGGACGAAAGGCAGAGCACAAACACAGCACAGTCCTATAATGCCAAAACCACACATGGAAAAAAACAAGCTCCCTGGTCCTATGTATCCCAGGGACAATGCCAAAGACCCCTTTGAATTACGCCGAGCAAACAACTCCTTATTAAAGGGCAGGAGCAGATTTGTCCTTCCTGCCCTTGGCTTCCCTCCCGCCTGCTGCCATCCGTATTTTTTCCTAATAACCAGCCTTTTCTCCCCGCTCCCTTTAGATGGAGCAGCTAGGTCAGCAAGGAGCTAGCTCAGGTGCTCCAGAGCGAAGCTGCAGTCCCACACCAAGCAGCACAGCAGCAGGAAGCCAGCACTCGTGGATGCCTGTTGGAGCACAAAGTCGTTCTCCCCCTTGCTCTGTGCATGCTGGCTGTGGGCTCCTCCAGACCAACGTGAGACACCCAGCGTGTCCTGGGCAATCGGGGAAAGGGGAAGACCCCATCCCTACGCCCCTGTCCATTAAGAGGGGACAGGGGGAGCCATGGAGAGCTGGGGACAGCCCTGCCAGATGCTTGTCCCCTTTTTTTTTTGCTGTGTCTGGGCTTTCTGCACACTACCAAAACATCAGGAAATTTTGCTCTTGTGCTTCTGGGGGTGTGATGATGTCAAGCGGACGTCTCCTGGTGCTGGCTGCCAAAGGAGAGCACCCAGAAGGGGAAGAGGAACAGCCCTGATGCTCTATGGGGGATGTTCACTCTGAAACCTAATAACAGCAACATCTATGCCAGCGCTCCTCAGCTCTGATGATTTCAAACAACAAAAATCCTCACCTCCCGCGGAGCCCCTGCAGAGCCCACACCTCACGGTTCACTGAGATGCTTTTAACTCTTTCACCAAAGAGGATTTCCCGCAGCCCTGCCACACTGTGCTGCCGCCCGAGCCTGGGCACGGCGCTGGGGGCACACTCACCCCTGGTTGGTCCCCCACTCATTCCGGATGCAAAGGTGCTTATGGACGGGGTCCTTCATGTAGCCCTCGTAGCAGAGACACTCACCTACAGGGAGAGGGGGGACATCAGGGACAGAGAGCCCCGCAGGACCCCCACTGCCCCCGGCTTACCGGTCTCGGGGTCGCACTGGTGCTCGCAGGGGTCGAGGAGGCGGCGGGCGCAGAGGTCCAGGGCCCAGGGCCCACTGGAGTTTTGCTGGGAGAAGAGGACGACCTGCGCCGGGTTCAGCCAGTCGCTGGCGTCCAGCTGGCTGCCCTCCAGCAAGATAAACCGGCTCCCTGCCGCCCAGGGGGCAATCAGCGGCTCAACTCTCAGCTCTCCATCCCGTGACAGTGCCCTCCATCCCGTGACAAGGCCATCCATCCGATGACAGTGTCCTCTATCCCATTGCAGTGTCTTCCATCCCATGATGGTCCCCTCCATCCCGTGACTGTCCCCTCCACCCCACATCCATCTCTTGTATCCCTTGCCCATCCCCTCCATCTTGCAGCAGCCACCTCCACATTGTGTGCATTCCCACCATCCCCTCTGCCCCACGCTGGCGTCCTCCACCCCAAACCCGTCCCCTCCATCCTGCACCCATCCCACACCCGTCCCCTCCGTCGTTCCTCCCTCCCCTCCATTACAGCTCCCAGTGCATGGCAGGGGGAGCTCAGGGGGAGCCATGGGGCACTCACCATCGGCGATGAGGTGCTCGGGGACGTGGAGGGTGATCTTGACGACGAGGGGGCAGCTCATGTGTGAGGAGCACACCAGGCTGATGACGCAGCTCGTCACGCTGATGAGGGTCAGTGTGGTCTTGTTCACAGGGCTGCGGGGGGACCCCACTGCGAGGCACGAAAACGCTCTCAGACCCAAGACCCAGCCACCCGGGGGAGTGCTCGGAGGGGTCCTGGGCTCTGCATCCCCTTCCTTGCCCCCCACGCCGTGGGGCAAGCCCACAGGGAAAGCCTGATGAGCAGGCAGAGCTGGGGGACATCGGGGTTCAGGGACCTGCTCGCTGCCTGCCTGCACCCACCTCGGCTGCGCCTCCGGCTCCGCGAGGGGTCCGTGTAGAAGGTCAGCTGGGGATCGGTGTCCGCCTCCGTCCCCGAGTCCCCCTCGGGGTTAAGAAACGCCGAGCCAGCTGCGGGGGACACCAAGCGCGGTCACGGCGGGGTGACTGCACACACACCTCATCCTCCATCACCCTCTGCTGTGGCCTTGGAGGCCGAAGCTGGACACAGATCTTCTCCCTCCCCACCACAGCTCCTGTTGCCTTGCAACTTCTCTCCCCTGCCACACACGAAATCTTAAGCTACCACCATGGCCAGCATCCTCCGCATCTTTGCGAGCGACCCACGCAACCTCCCCTGCAACCTTGCCAAACCACTGCTCCCAGCCCCAAATCCCAAACCCCTGTTTCCATCCTGCAGCCCAGCTCTCGCCCCACCTCCCCCGTGGGTCTGGGCGATGCTGGGGGGTATTCAGGGAGGCTGGCACGTCCCCGTGCACCCAGTACCTCGCGCCTTGTTGTTGATGCGCTTGCGCTGGCTGCTGGAGGTGTGGGAGAGCAGCGTGGCCTGCTGGTGGTTGGCATCCACAGGGCTGGTGGCGATGATGTTGTCCTTGTACTTGTTCATCAGGGACAGCTTGGCGTTGTCACTCCCTAGGCGGGAAGAATCGAAGGCAACATCTTTCAGGGATAAAGACCGAAAAAAAGAAGAAAAGAAGGGAGGCGAGAAAGAGATTTCCTTGGATGGATCCCCAGCATCCGTGCAAGGTGACTGTGGCTGGTGGACCAGGCTGCCCCGTCCACCAAGCCCAGAAAAATGCTGAGGTTCAGCTTTCCCCCCTCAGGGCACTTCTGCATATCCAGGTCTGCAAAGAAAATCCCTGGAGAGCTCTGGGAACCACAGCACGGCCTTCCCAAACTGTGCCTTGACAAAGAGGGTTTCACTTGTATGGCTCAGTTGGCAATATGGCCATCAAGCAAGTGTGTTATGAGCCTCAAATAATCTCTGTTGGTGATTAGAAGAGCATTAACTCTGAATCATACTGACGGCAAGTCTAATTTTGATATTAAAAAACCTCAGCTGGTGCAGACACCAGGAGTTCTGGGATGGAGAAGGGTATTTGGGGAGGTCACCACGGGGGAGCTTGCAGGAAACACCATCTGGATCCTCAACCAGGCCACAGGAATCACAGTCCTTTCCCCCAAAGCTCCACCTTGCCTTGTCCCAGCCGTGTGCCACTCAATGGGGACCACCCTCAACTAGCAGCAAAAACCCCACTAACATCCCACATGCGAGGGAGACCCAGAGAAACCGGCAAAACCCTGGAGGGAAAATGCATACACGCGAGGAAGACGAGGCAGAAAGGGCCCGGTTCGGCCTCATTGCTCCCCAACCTGGCGTGAGGTCCATGCTGGCCTTCTCGTTGCACCCCTGCAGCGAGTCCAGGGTGCGGGTGACCTGGCTGGCGAAGTCCTCGCCGCCGTTCATGCACTCGCGCTGGAGGTGGTGCCGCAGGTCGGTGATGTCGTACTCGTAGCCGTCCAGGATGGGGGTCTCGCGGATGCTGAGGGTGCCGCTGGAGTTGTGGCCCTGCACGCGGGCGTTGCGCAGGCTCTCCCGCCCGTGACCCCCGATCAGCACCGAGGGGATGTAGTGGATCTCGTTGGCTGCCTCGGCGCTGGCGCTCTTCTGGGGCTGCGGCACGCGGCGCCGCTTGCACCACCGCCGGCGGGTGTAGAGGATCATCACCAGGCAGAGGATGGAGAGCAGCAGCGCGATCATCCCTCCCTGCGGGCACAAGGGCGAGCGGTGCTCGGGGGGGTCCGGCAAACACCCCCGGGGCACTGGGAGGGGAGACAGGCTGGGAGAAGCCCGGCCACGCTGATAAGAGCGTTCTGGCACCGGGGGGTGAAGCCTGCCTCGAGCTGGACCAGCTTTGAAGTCACCACCGAGGCGTAAAAAAGCAACGTTTAAAGCAGAGCGTGTTTTGTTTTGCGCTCCCGCGACGGCTTTGAAAGCGGAGGCCGGGTTTATTGTAGGCAAACACTCCTAGGGGCAACTTTTTCTGACCCATTTCCAGCCGCTTTCAGTGCTGTCGCTCTTAACCTTGGGAGATTTTCCCAGGGCGTCCTGTGGAAATTTCAGCATGCGGGAAGAGACGAAGGCTCGGGGGCGCACGGTTGGAGGAGCTCCGGCCCCACGGTGCTGAAGATGGCCAAAAGCACACCCAGCCCTGCCACCTCCCCGCTGCCCCCAGGGCCACCCCCCCCATGGAGATGTCACTGCTGCAGCGTGGATGGAGGTGGTGAGATGAAAGCTCACACCGGCCCCCTGTGCCTGGTCTGCCAATAATAATAATAATAATAATAATAATAATAATAGTAATAATAGTAATAATGATAGTGCATGGAGCCAGCTAAGAGCTCCCTGGTCATCTGCAGCTCCAGCCCCCTCCTCTTTTTCAAGCAATAGGTGATCTTGATAAAATAAAACACGAGTAACAATCTGCTCCATTAGGACAAAACATTAAGGAAATTATTGAATGAGAAGCAGGAGAGGCAGCTGGAAAAGGAGCCATAACGGCCATTATGGCTTAGCCCTCTTCCATTCCCGGGATAATGGAGCTGCAACGTACCCTCCCAGCCCTCCTTACAAAATTTCTTTAAAAGAAAAAAAAAGAAAAATACAAAGGAGGAGAATCCAGCAATGAAGGAGAGAGGCAGCCAGGGCCCAATTCTCTATGGGGTTTAAATCCCTTCGGGTTCCTCTGATTCCTGAACATGGATCCTATCCCCTATCCCCCCCAGAGATGGCTCCCACGTCACGGCTCCCATCACCCCTGGAAGGGTTCACCCATGGGTGGGGGGGGTGACACGGGGACATTCCTGCCTTTCCTCAGCTGCCCTCTGTATGCAGCTCTCACCCCAAAGAGCAGGCAGTTCTGCCTGCTGCCTGAGCTGGGCGGCTGGTAAACGAGGAGACCAAGCTGGAGCTGAGTCGAGTGGAAGCCCCTTGGCTGTAGATGTCTGTAAAAGCCCCATTATTTAACTGAAATAACTGTTTTTTCTGCCCTGGTAGTCCAAGAGCCCATGAGGAAAAGCAGAGGGTGGCCACTTGAGGTTTCAAGATGTTTCAAGAGTTTTACCCCAGGAGTTAAAAAAACGAGTGGTGGAGTCCCCTGCCTAGCTGAAAGGGCCAGGGCGCCACCTCAGCCCCCCAGCTCCTCCCCACGGGAGCACAGAAATCCTCCGTCCCCTCCCACCGGGCGCTTGGGCAAAGCCTCCGAGGGGTCCCGGTGCTGCACAGTTGCATGGGGGTTTCTGGCAGGGCACACGTGCCGAGCTCTGCCATGATGAACACAGCCCATCGCTCACACTTCTTCTCTCCAAAGGGGAAAGGAAGAAAATCAGCCTTGAACATTACACGTGACTGACGCTGGGCACAGAAGCCAACCTTTATTAGTCAGGATGCTGCCAGAGCAGAGCTGGGAGTGAAGGAGAAGAGGGGGAGAGGGAAGATTCAATCCGCACTTACACATTTTGGTACAGGAGCTGCGGGCATAATTTCCATCAGTTTGATAACAACTTTATTTCATGCACTCCTGCCTGGGTCTGGGTACTCAGTGGTGCCCAAGAGCATCAAAACAACAGCGGCAGAGCAGGGCAAGCATCCCCCGGGCGATGCACACTCGTGGGAACAGCCGGGACGGGACCAAAATAAGGAAAGGGACCGAAATGGGTTTGGGGTTAGCTTTGCCAGAACTTTTTCTTTTTTTATTTTTTTCCTCGAGACTAATCAAGCACAAATGATGGAGGAGAAACCTGGCCCCGGGCTGCAATCTGGAAGAGCTACCGACGCTCTCATTAGGGTAGGCACCATTAAACAGCCTGTTTGCAGCCTCGGCAGCACATTGTCTCCAGCTAATTATCTTCCAGCGGCTCAAAAATTGTCAGTCCTTCAGATCTTTTCCAAGATAAGGAAAAAATAAAAACACAGCCCCCGCCTCCAAAACAGGCATCTCTGCATGCACCAGTGGCCGGAGGGGTGCGTTCAGCCCACCCCTGAGGCTCAGCTCCCCACCCCGGGGCAGGTGGAGCAGGGGGAGCAGACCCCCTAAACCAGCACCTACCATGACGGAGATGTGGAGGATCCTCAGCTCCTCCTCCGCCGACTCAGTCTGGGGCTCGTCGGTGGGCTCAAAGCCAGGCAGGTTGGGGGCCCCATCCTGATGGTGGATGTGGAAGAGCAGCGTGCCGTTCTCCAGCCACTGCTGCCGCCAGCGCACCAGCGGGATGTCGTCCGTGTTGCCTGAAATCTCTGCAAAAAAGCAAAGGCATCCCGAAGGGAATGTGGAGCAGTGGGGGGACACAAGGGGTGTGTCTGCTTCTTCCCCAAAAATTGATGGAGGGAGCAGCAAGGGGATGGTATGTGACCACGGATACCCGGCAGCACCCCTGAGGCCCTAACTGAGCTGGGTTTTGCCCGTAAGCTTCACGTTGAACACAGCCCCGGCTGCGGGTAGCGGAGGATACGGAACAACCTCTCTGGGCAGTGATGGGATCGAGGGGGCTGTGCTGCTAATTATTGCAAACAAATGCCATCAATGGGGAAAGGTGCACGTGGCTGTCATCACACCTGCAGTTCCAGCTCTCACTGAGATGCGTTCAGAGGTTTCCAACCACATTTTGCAGCTCCCCCCATGGGACACAGCCTCAAGACCTGCAGCAGCACCTGCACCATCTGCCCAAGCACCCTGACCCTTTGGCTTCAGGGTCCAGGGGCACTGGGATGGACGGGCAGAGCACTTGAGTTATTTCCCCTGAAAATGCAAGCTCTGTTCGCATTTGCAGCACGAGGAACATCCCGAGGAGGCACAGCTTCTGCCCTCCCTGCACTGCCCCATCCATGCCACCTGCTTTGGTGCTGGCAGGAGCCCACCCTGGCTCGTGCTGCAGATTGACACCTTTATTTGGCTTTTCTCAAGCTGCCTTCAAATGAAAACTGGAATTCAATTACAGCGACAAAAAACACAAAACATTTTAAATTTACTGTTAATTAATTTCATTAAGCTGCCTTAAGTGAGCTAACTACCTGGGGGGAGGGGACTGCATCAGAAACCAGGTTCAGCCCTTCCAGAGCGATCTGATTAATCAAAAGAAACATTAGCTGCAGCGAGAGAGTTGGCAGGGTGTTCCTGCTCAGCACGGGCTCTCTTTCTGGCAGTAATCAGCACGCTTCCAGTGTCCCGAGCAGAGATGCTGAGCTCTCCTCGAGCCACCGCAGCAAAGCCGAGAGCAGTGAGAGCACCTCTGCAGCCAGAAGCAGTTTTGAAATTCCCTCTAAGCGCTGAGCTGCATGTTTCGGCACACGGATCCCCTTTGAAAATCTGGTCCCGGGAGCCACAAGGGTTTGAAACAGCCCGTCTCCTCCTCTCCCACCTGGTCTTTATTCATGGGCTGGAAGGGGAAAACAAGCTTCCCTGCCTTCTCAGCTCCCTACGGCTTCCCAACTTCAAATGAACTATTTCAAATTGAAGAAAATATTCTCCCCACACCTGCTTGCCAACGTGAAATTAGGAGTAATTAAGGCAAGGGCTTTTATGCACAACAGGAACTCAACGTACTGACATTTGGAAAAATGTAAATACCAGCATTTCCCCCATTGTGAAGACTGGAAATAATAGATACTAAGTATATGACATTGTGACATTTAGAAAGCTGGAGTTAAAGATGTTTTCCCCTGATCTGACATATCATTGAAAAAGCAGCACCCTTCAGCTCATTAATATTTGAGGAGGACTCCTTGATGGAAGTTATTTAAATGATTAATAGATTATAGTAAATTTAGGCCTTAAAATAGGTTGTCATAATTTCAAATTTATTTAAACGGGCTTATTTTTAAAAAGAAAAATGTATTCCGATAAAAAATGGATTTTAAAGATTTAAAAGAGCACCACCCAGCTGCGGAGCTCACACGCGTGATCCCCTCCCAGCCCGCTGCGCTCCCTCCTGCTGCCACATCGGCCGCAAGTCAGAGGTGCTGGGAGCAGGAAAGCACCCCAGGAATCAGCCCCACCACCCCAAATGGGTGGGCTACCACCACCATGGCATCACCCCATGGGGCAAGGCTGCTCCACCACTTCCACTCCTGCAGAACCAGATTGGAGAGCTTCATCCTCAGACCTCCTCCTCCCCTCCCCAAGGGTCTTGGCAGCTCTCTGTCTGCCCCATTACGCTCAGTTTTTGTTCAAAAACAGATTTATCCATGCTGTCCTGTCCCTTTGAAGTGTTCCTGGAGTTTGATTCAAGCAAGAGCAAGACCAAGATGAAGACCAAGACCAACAAGAAGCCACCTCATATCTTTGCTCTCCCGTCTCCCACTCCAGCGTGCTCCACCTTCATCTTTGTCTCGCCCTCCAAGCAGACCTCTCATCAGCTGGCAAGAGATGCTACCGTGCCCTCCAGAGCCCTCTGGGGCCATTTATCTGGGTGCCAACGGGGCTCGGCTCTTCATTGGAGCTGGTGGGTGCCCACCCCACTGTCCAGCTGGTGGGTGCCAGTCTGGTGC
This sequence comes from Cygnus atratus, assembly GCF_013377495.2. Lineage (NCBI taxonomy): Eukaryota > Metazoa > Chordata > Aves > Anseriformes > Anatidae > Cygnus > Cygnus atratus. Next base: position 12,147,250 of record NC_066369.1, on the reverse strand, counting down.
CACATGCCCAGCAGACCCCAGAGGAGATGAGGAAAGCAGGCAGAAAGCCAACCAAGGGCGAAGGGAGGAGGATAATTTCAAGTTCAAAGTTTGAAAGATATTGATGACAGGCCTGGTCCCCGCCTGGCTTTCATTAAGGCCTTGGATTTGAACCCATTAACGCTAGTATTAACTTCTTGCACCTCTGTTAAAAAATAGCCTGCCCAAGTCAGGGGTTAATAACAGCAGGAGACCACTAATTACGCTGTGCCATGCTCGCCCAGTACCGAAGGCAGCCCGGGTTCTTCACGTCCACAGGAGCAGCAGCCCCCAAATTCCCCATCTGGAGCCTCCAACACAGGGCCGGGGCTGCTCCCCTCCCTCACCACCTGTGAGGGGGGGCTGGGGAGGAGCGAGGCAAGGAAAGGAGAGCAGGGAAGTCTGGATGAAGTTGCTGGAGGCGGCAGAGTTACGCCTGCTTCGTTATCCATCACCCCAATAAACCTGTTTTCCTGGGGAGAGCCGCAGCAAGCCCTGGCCTTCGCCTCTGCATGCTCCTTTGCAGCAAGGCCAGGTTTGTGTGCACACAGAGACACCGTGCCCAAGCCCAGGAAACATCAAAAGCAGGGTCCTAGCACCCACATGGAGCCATTCCGCCATCCTCTTCCCCCCACTGAGACCCCGCAATGCCTCAGGAAGGAAGAACACACAAAATGAGTAACTCTCCTCAAAAACAAATGCAAGCCAACATTTTTTATGAAAAAAAAAAAGGCAAAACAATTTTCCTTTCCATTTGGAAGTGTTTTGCAATAATAGATGCCTCTGATTAGTCAAATGAACTCTGCCATAATGTCAGTCTCTGCAGAGCGCAGCTTTTGACTTGGACTTATATTTCCTCATTAACATTTAAACCTGGCTTATTTTCCATCTGGAACCCAACTGTGCTTTTATTTAAGTTCCCCATTTGCTCCATGCCTGAACCTTGCAGGTCCTTTAAAAGGTTCTGTCCCAGCTGAAGTAAGCCCTGGCCCCCAGGGGCTCAGGAGCCCTCCCCACAGTGAGCCGCTCACCCTGCGCTGGGACCTCAGCAGTTCAGATGTCAGAATCCATATCCTGACATCGGAGCAGGTTTTACTTCTGAGGTTTTACTGACACATCTTTCATGGGGTGATATTCATGTTTTTATGGGCCTGTTTAAACAAAATCACATTCATCACTGACTATCCGTATTTTATTTGCAATTTTTTTTTCCCCTCCCCAACCTCAGGCAGGAAAACCAGCTCACTCTGGAGGTCACTCTGCCTTTTTAAGACAAGCCAGCTTCTCTGTACCAGCAAGCACAAACCTCATTTTACCTGTCAGGAGATGGCACTTTTGGGCAAAATTTCCAGAAGACCCACAGGCATCGAACAACCTGGAGTCTCGAGGAAACGGCACCCAGCTTCCCCCAGAGTGTCCTCTGGAGAGGTCGGAGATGTCACCCTACCACGGCACCTGCACCTGGGGCTGGTGCACGGGGAGCCCTCAGCTGCTGTAGCCAGGCTGACCGCTAACCAGGTTTCTCCTTGAAATGTAGGGTGCCTTTGCTTTTGGGAAGGTCATTGAGGAGTTCCTTTTCAAAGCTGTACTCACAGTCTACCCTCAAACTGGGGTTTTTAATCCCAAATATGCCATGGCCCTCATGCATCCCTTTCTTTAACAGCAACCCTTTGGAGTGACACTGTGCCACGTTTCCAGAGCAAAGGACCCTGATTCCCCAGTAACTGGTTCAAGTTGACCAGTTTTACTCCACAGCTGCTGACCCTACAACCTGCCGTGTCCCATTGCTCCTCTCTCTGCAGACCCACAGATGTGTCCCACCACAGCTGTGCAACATCCCCTTTAAAGCTATTTTCCACCAGTTCTGTCAATCTTAGCCAAAAGCTGGGAAAATCTTGGCTGATGTGCATGGCTGAGATAAGCAGGCTGGGACATGTGTCGGTGGTGGATTTTCACTCCTGTTTTGTTAGTTCAGTCCCATTTACCTCAACCAGGAAACACAGAGGGGCTGTGGGAAGAGAATAAACCCAGGTCTTGGACCAACGCGTGGGAAACATGGTCATGTGAAAACCACACAAAACCCCCCACCGTGACAGCACATGAATATATATGATATATAGGATACATGCCAGCAACTGAAGAGATGCAAAATTGATGTTTAAATCCCCAAAAGGCCCACACTTGCAGTGGATATCCCAGCCCAACACCCTGCAATGCCATCACATTACCTCCTCCTGAGGGAAGCACGGATCTCCACAGAAAGAGCCCAAATGATGGCAAAGTTCCCAGTTAGCCACAGCAAACTGCTGCCCTGGCCTCCCAGCAAATACCAGGGCAGACTCAGCTTTAGGAAACTGGAATCAGCATCCTCCAGATCCTTCTCTGCTCTTGTCTACTGGCCTGGAGAGCCCCACAGCTCTCCCACTGCCTCTGTGGGGCTCTCTAACACTTGAAATTAGGAAGCATCATGGCCAAAGAGCAAAGTACTGGGAAAAAGGCAAACGTTTTCAGCAAACAGCAAGGAAACAGCCCACATCAGGAAGCTTTACAGGGGAGGAACACCCAGAGGAGCTGCGGCCGGGGGGTTCCCTGCACCTATTGGAGTAGTGCAGGGGATTTCCCATTGCCCAGTTGCATCCTCCTCATGGACACGGCAGCAGCGCTGGCTCAATGGCAGCACTCGTGGAGGAGGTTTTAGAGCAAAGGGACAGAAGCAAAGCATGAACTGCTCGTCCTTGTTGATGCTCACTTATGAGCACCAGAGAGGACAACTGACAAACCACTTACTGTTCAGAAAGAGCAAGCGACTGCAGGAACAAAACTTGACGGAAAAGACCCCAATCTCTTAAAAAAGCTCCTGTGCATCACGGAAATTACAGACCAGTAAATCCTACTTCTGCCCGGCACAGTCTGTTAGAGGAACCAGTAGGTGCGTGGGTGAATGTGGGTCACGCAGCACTGTGAGCCAGCAGACAAGGGTGATCCAGTTTGATGGACTTGTTTCAAAGAGCTCTTGTCAAAATCAGCCCTCAAATTTTTCCAGATAACCCAGGTAGGGACATTACAAGAAGGAAAGTCCCCTCAAAGCCCACCAGGCAGAGGAGGTAAGAGGTTACTCCTTAAGAAGGAAGGAGGTTACCAAGGCGCCCCATGGAGATCTTCATCGGGACCTCGGCTGCTCAGGAACATGCTGGAAGAGGAGGTGAACGACAAAGTTGGTCACCAGTGCTAAATTTAGGCTCCTCGAAGCCAAAGCTGTGAAATGCTAGAGGAAAAGTGGGCAAGGAAGTGGGTAGGTGAAATGCAAGTTTGGTGACAGCACGCCGCTCTTGAAAGCTGCCAGCAGGATTCAGGTCAGGCATCTCATAACAGAGGCAGCAAAGGAGGGCTTGGCAGTGGAGGGGACAAGGAAGAGGAGATGTCAGAAGTGGTTTGTGGAGAGAAGAAACCAACTGTGCTAGGGCTCCTCGGCAAGGAAAACAAACAACTGAGGAGGGAGATGATAAAAGCCTATAAAATCATAAAGCCAGTGGAGCAGTGGAAACGGCAATGATTATTCACTATTTCTCACTTTGCAAGAATTAGGAATGGAAAAACTAACAAAAGACTATGTTTCATCCACCATAAAGCATGAAAGCACTGAGAAAGGAACCAATTTCAGGGAAGACAGATACACCAGCAGCGATCGAGGCCAGCAGCCCAGAGGCAAATCCTAGCTGGAGAAACTCCTGCAGCGCACGGCTGGGGCCAGCAGCAGCGGTGGTGGAGCAGGCGGGGGAGGCAGGGGGATGCATTACAGCGACAACATGGACCTCACTTCAAGGGTAAATCCAGCCCGCTCCCACAGACTAATTTGTTTAAGTGCTCGTTACACCGAGGCCAAGAGGTCGGGAGAATTAGACAGTATTTTGGCGTCCTCGGCGCAGGAAACGAGCGCGGCCGCTCACTGAGTGTCTGCCATGAGGACCTGCCTGTCTGATGGGGCACATGAGGGACGGGGGGGGTGCAAACGGGACCAAAATAACCCTGCACACTCCTGTGCCAAGAGTTTCTCCAAGAGTTGGGTCTCCTCTTCCTCCCACCTCCTCTGACACTGGTCCCGGGGGATGGAGAAGGTGCTATATGGGCTAGAGCCGACTGCAGCCTAGTGCCATAAACCCCTTAGCCTTTAGGAGCACTTACCAGTTTCAAGCTCCACTTTGAAGTTTGTGGAGAGGCTTGAAGATAAAAGGGGAGGAGGCAAGAAAAAAAAAATCAGGGAAGAAAGATGTAGAAGGGGAAAAAGTTGTCTGTGCATCTTGAATTTATCACTCTTGAGAGAAAAGCTTGTCAAGAGGGCCAGAGACCAGCCAGCGCGCGGTGATCAATGTGAGGACTTTTGGGTCTAGTCAAGCTTGTTTCAGATTTACAGGAACTGAATAGAGGTATAAATCTGTCACTGCCTGACGAAAATGGAGGTAATTAAATCTGCAGGTGTATATAATTGTCATATTGATGATCTATATAAATCAGCAGGGCCAGCAGAGGCACCAAGCACCAAGTTGAGCATGGAGCCTCCCCACAAGGAGTTTTCTGCCCACCTGCATTGCAAGGGGCAATGGGTGGGTGGGCACGGGGTGAGGGGACACCTGTGTCACTGCCCCTCCAGCCTCCCCTCCCCTCCCTTCCCCTCTCCGGGGGCTGATCTCCAGGGAATTCCCCATGGCACCAGGAGGATGCAGACCTAAGGAGGATGAGGAATCCAAGAGGGTGAAGGCTCCAGGAGGATGAAGGTGCGAGGAAGAGGAGGGGTTCAGGAGGAAAAAGACATCAGCCCCGAGCTGCTGCTCACAGAAAGTGGATGCCGCGGGGGCTCCTTGCAGCCTCTTAGAAGCTCCGAGCCCGGGTAAAAGCAGGGCACTGACTTGATCTTGTAGCAATTTTTGATTTTTTTTCCCTCTCTTTAATTGGTTTTAACCTTTGTTATTTTGGGAACTTTGAAGCCTAAGCTGCTCGGAGCCGGCTGCCTTTGTCAGAAGGACACAAAGTGCAGAGCGGGGTCTCGGAAGGGGGGGATAAAAGGCAGGCAATCCGCAGCAGAGCTCTGCCCTTGCAGACCTCTGGAGACCCGTACCCCTTCTCCCCACATTTTTAGACCCCTCTCCCACCCAGCTCAGGGATGGAGACCATGGGCCCAGTCCCTTCCAGCTGGCTGAGAGCGGGAGCAGCGCGACGACCGAGGGACGGGGTGGCAGAGGAAGGCAGAGGTGGCAGAGGGAAGAGGAGGCTGCATCATCCTCACCCGCCGGGACCCCGCGCCCGCACGCTGGCCCCTCTGCTACGTAGCGGGAGGGGGAAATGGGATAATTAAACATATAAACGAGGGCTCTGCATTGCAGTCCGAGTTATGTAACAGGGCTCTTCATCTCCTGCACGCCTCGGCTGGAACGTGGCTGCGCGTCAGGGCAGCGCGGTGTTTACCTGCCGGGCTCTTCAGGCAGGGAGCAAGGCTGTGGGGAGAAACCCAGGGGGAAAAATTAAGAGGAAAGTGTCCTGGTTTTGTTAGGGCGATGCTGCGATCCCTGCGTGCCATCGGGGATGGAGAAGGGGACGGAGCTGGGGTGCTCGGGGGGGGGGTCTGAGGGCGGGGCTGGAGGGAAGCTGCACCCCGTTTTAGCAAATATGCAGCATTTCTGTAAACAAGCGCAATTAAATCCAGGCGAGGAGCGAGCTGTGTTTCAGGCATCTGGAGGGCGCAGAGCCCAGCCAGACTCCGGGCTGGCGAACTGCAGGCTCCTGCACTGCCAGACACAGCTTTGCTTTATTCACCAGGGCTCCCTTCTCCCCACTGCAGCTGCCACTGGGGGGGTGGGGAGGACACAGGAGGGATGCTCGGGGCCAGATCCACCCTCGCCCACCGCCTCTTCTGACCCAAAGGATGTTCCTCGTGTTTGAAACCTAATTGAAAAAGATTTTAACGATTTGTTGTCCTTCTGAAGAGGCTGAGTCCTCTGGCTGCTAACCAGCCACGCGCCGTACTCTGAGCAAGGAAAGGGAGAAATATAATAAGGAAAAGCTTTTACAGCCAGATCTGGCCAGGGTTTGAGCAAATGGACATGACTAGAGTGATGCTCCTCTCCCAGACCCACCAGCATTGCCATCATTCACCCAACAAGGCTGCGGTCCTCCGGGTCTGAGTGGCCAAGGCATGATGCACACCCAGGGAGAGAGCATCTCCCTCTATAAAGACTTAAAAAAAAAAAACAACACAGAAATGTCAGGTTGCTCTTTTTTCTTTTTTTTTTTCTTTTTTTTTTTTCTTCCCTGAAACAAAGCTGCGTTTGCTGCTGTGCTTGCTGGACCACGCATCTCAGAGACCTGCAGAAACTTCACCACGAACCTGTGCCAGAAAAACGGGTGCTCTCCAGCACCAAACCCATCTGCTTCTGCACTCAGCACCAGGGAAAAGCCCAGGGAGCTGCGTCCAGGTGTGCTGCCAGGAGCCACCCGTGCTCTCCTGCGAAACGCCACCCCCCTCCCACAGGTGGGACAACAGCTTCCCACCAGCACGAGTGCTGCTGGGAGGCAGGCTCCGGGGAGGCTCTGCAGCACGTGGGCTCCCTGCGCAGAGCCAGCATCTCCAGGAGGCTTCCCCGTGGCTGGGGACGCTGGGGACATCATTAGGGGACCGGGCGCCATGGGAGCGCCGCGCTGCTCCGGAGCCTGCGCTGAGCCAGGCTTAGCCCCCCGTGGGAGCACGGCTGCCAAGCAGACCCTGGCAAGAAAACTTGGGACCACCACATCTCCCTCCCCAGATGTCCTCCCACCCCACCAAAGCCCACCGGGCTGATTTGTCCCCTTGGTGCAGGCGTGGGGCACCCAGCGAGCCCCCATGGAGGGAGGAGGGTGGCTCTGAGCCCCGGCGGCGCGTTGCCAGCACCGTGCCCTCACCCTCTCGCTCCCCTCGGGATGTTCAAATTAATTGGCTTGTCTCCTGGAGCTGTTAGCTGGAACAAATAAAAGGGAAAGAGGGGGTGCCAAAACCCATAATAAGGTCTACAGTTCCTCTGAGCTACAAGGGCTGCTTTAAATTTCGGGTTTCTTTCTCTCTCTCTCTCTTCTTTTTTTTTTTTTTTTGAAGGAGGTTTCCATGGTAACTGTCTCCCATCACACAAGAGCCTGTCCCCGGGATATTTCGGGGTTGCTAATATCTGCCTTCCCAGGCAGCCACTGTGTTGTGACGGTGACATCTCGGTCGGATTTTTCGGTGCCCGCAGCCCCGGATGCCACCACCGGCCCTGGCCGAGCAGGGGGGGGGACCAGAGGGACACATGGCCATGAGGCCACCATTTGGAGCAGGTCTGCTTTGGGGGAAAACCAAGCTCTGCACGGCCACCTCAGGGCTGACCAGACCCTTACAGGCTCCCCCATGCTCAAACACCACCAAATGCCACCCAGAATCTCCCTGCAAAGGCCCGGGTGGGCTGTCTGTAACACCTCCTGCCACCTTCTCCAACCCTTCTCCATCTCCTTCTCCCACCGGGTCAGTTTTCTGCTGGATCGGTTCCCCGCAGGAGCAGAGCCAGCTCTCTACATCCCCGATATCTGCTTGCTCTGCTATGCTCATTAGTCATACTAATTACTGAAATGCCTCAGAGCCAGCCAGCAAAGGGACCGTGCCTCCTCCTGCACCACGGTCACATAGCCAGGCTTCTGTGACCGACGTGCCACCACCAGCTAGTGACCAGCCCTTCTCGGCACTGAGCAGCCAGCAACCAGCAATCAAACCCTTCCCTTTTTTTAGGAAAATCCTCCCGACCCGAGTGCTGCTGCTGGGAGTGAGCCCCAGCAACGTGCCAGTAAAAGGACATTCAGTTTGCAATGACAGAGCTGTCACCACCCAGATGCCTCCTTAGTCCTGGAAGGTAAAAATTCCTTCATCCGAAGGGCTCCTCTGCAGCGAGATCTCTGCCCCTCTGCAGCGGGGCAATGACTGCCCCGTGCCCCGTTTAGCTGGATAAGCAGTCCTAAAAAGATTAAACAGAAGGTAGGAAATGGGATGGGGCCCAGGAGCAAAACCTGCTGGCTTGGGGACAGCAGGGCAGAGGCAGGTGGCGGAGTGGCAAAGCTTTGGGGGGCTTTTGGAAGCACCCACATGGGCAGCGTGCCCCCCTAAACTGCATCCACAAGGGACAGGGCTCTGCGGGGACGGGAGCGAGGAATAAGGCTGTGATTTCTGCAAGATGGGAGCATTGGTCTGCACACCCAGCAGCCAAAACGGGGGGAAACAGATCCCTGCAGCCACCCTGCCCCACAGCCAGATGCCCACAGAGCCCCCAGAGCAGCGGCACAAGCCCCGCCGCGGGCTCTCCCCGCTGCTTTCTGGGTCAGGGAGATGCCCCAGCCCCGCTGCCGCTGGAGCCGGCTGGATGCGCGGTTGCTGTGGCAACGGGTTCCCAGAGACAAAATCCCAATTTTTTTTTTTTTTCTCCAGAAAAAAAAATAAATAAAATATACAGCAGCCCTCCATAGCCAGTGTGCCGCCAAAACGCTCGCTCCTGGCCGGGGGGCAATGGGGGGCTGTGAGGGTGCCTTCAGCGTGAAAATCAGGTGCCGAAGCAGCAGAGAGAGGAGATTTTGCAGCGCTGAGGTCTCGGCGATGACCGGTGGATGCTTGCTGGAGAAAAGAGGAGGTGGCAAACAGCGGCATGGAGGGAAGCACCCCGCACAGCACAGTGTTAGGGCGCCAGGGACATCATCCCGCCAGCTGTGGGAACGCAGGAGCATAGATCATAGCGGCGGGTCTCGGTGCATGCGACAGTGTCCAGGATCAAAGCCAAGTTCAATTAATGGCTCACAATCTTATTAGAGAAATTATTTCAGGATCTTGAGTAAAAGTCCGATATATCCACTCCATTCCATTAGTCAGGCTCATTTAGTAATTCAATCAATCTAAGCAAGGCAATTGAGCTCCTCTGGTATAATTTAACTCAGTTATTCTCTGGGTACTTAAGAATTTCTTAATATTTGCTCCATTATTTCACCATTACACCTATTCTCAGGTGCAAGGTTAGCACCAAGGCGATGCTGTGGGTCCCATGGCAGGGTGGACCAGCCCCACTGCACCCCACTGCCGCCCTGGTCTTGGGGGACACGCGATGGGGATGGGGAAGGGGAGCCCCATCGGCAAAGGTGTCCTCACCTCCCCAGAAACGAAGCCGAGCCATGGTTTGGGCATGGGGATCGCCTTGGTGTGCAAAGAGCTCCCCATGATTTTATTTCAGGGTGGAGGGAGGATGTGACCATCAAGGAACATCACCTTCAGCGTGATACCCGCGATGGGCAAGTGATGGGGAGAAGCTCTGCTCCCTGTGGGCAGAGGCAGCTTTGGGTTTTGGGAGGTTTAAGGGCTCCCCGTGGCTTTGCCATAGGAAGGAGGTGCTTTGGGTGACCGAAGTAACAAGCACCCCGTGCCCCCTGGGGCTCCGTCCCGCTGCCACCCCGACCTCAATGCCCAGAACGGCCCCCAAGCATCCTCCAGCAGAGCCAAGAGCATAGCAGAGAAAAAATAAAAGCATAGAAAAATAAAATAATTAATTAAAAGGGCAAGAAATGCTTAGGTATTTCAGGGAGATATCCTGCAGCGGTTAAATATGCCCAGCTCATCAGTGCCTTTGAAAGATCTCACCCCTCTAAAAAATTAGAATTGATTTTGTATTTAAAAAGGAATCTATTTAATTTGAAAGTAAGATAATTTGAAATTGTGACAGCTTGTATTAAGGCCCGAGTTTATGATAATCTATTAAAGTCACTGGGGCTGGGAGTGTCTGTCTTCTGAGCAGGTGAAGTGGCCAGCCAAGCCCCGGGCAGCAGGGGACACTTCTGGGGACACAAGGGGACACGGTGCCACCGTCCCACAGCAGCTCAGCGTGGCTGCAAACTGGGCAGGCAAAAAAAAAAAAAAAAAAAAAAAATCTCGTTTGGCTCGTCCAAACCCAGGGAGAACAGGACATTTTGGCATCTTGAACCCACCAGCTCAGCTCCCCAGCATTCTCGTGCTTCGAGCCCATTTTGTGCACCAAACGCATTTCACGACCCCTCTTTCCACACCCCCGGTACGTTGATGAGAAGGGAAAGGAGGCAGAGATGCTGCCTTTTGTGCATTTTTAATTGCATTGCAAATGTCCTCCGAGCCCGCCTGGCCACAGGAAGCCGGGCTGCTCGGAAATACCCCGCTCGCCGTTTATAACCTGAGAGGGAAGGGACCAAAGAAGTCAGCAGTCTGCCCGAGCGCACAGCCAGCTAATGACATATCAAATGTGGATTGATGCCGCCGAGCCAACGGGCCAGGAAAAAGGGGTTGCGAAGGTTGGCAGAAAGGGAATATTGAGCTGAAAATTAGCATTTCTTAATGGCCACCGAGCAGTAAGAGGCAGCCTTCCTTCAGGAAAACCCATAACTAATGCAACGAGCACCAAGTGAGATGAAAGGCAGCGATTGAGGCTCCCCTGATTTAAATAAGGATGAAGCAGGGCGCTGCTCCATCCCCACCTCCCAGTGCGTGCCAGTGAGCACGGGAGGTGCTGTGCACGTGTCTGAGATGCTGCCGTGCGAACGCGGGGCACCAAACCCCTGCCCAGTGCCCCCCCTCAATAAACGGGGGCAATAAAACCCCACAAACAACCTGCTATCCCTCTGCTTTGGGAGGAACTCGGAGCGGGGACCAGCATGCTCATGGAGCTCACAGACTCCCCTAAACAACTTTTCCAACTGCCTGGGAAGACTCCAAGGAGGACAGGCAGCTGCCGGGGCACCCAAGGGGGTTGTAAAGAAATTGGGCCAAACTCACAGAGTAACGTGGTTATGCACATGTTTGCCCTCGGATAAATCCATGTCAGCTTTGGTGCAAAGTGAATGAGAGTGCTCAGCACCAGCCAGGGATGCTCCTCTGCCCCAGGGGCTTCTTGGGCTGGGGGCTCTCCAGGTGCAGAGGACATGGCCCCCAAGGCTGGGTCTTGTGAGACCTCTGTGCACTGGAGGGCTTCCCCCAGGCCAACACAGCACCCAGGATGATGACGACAGTGATGATGATAATAATGATTGCAACAATAACAACAACAACAACAACAACAATAATAATAATAATAACATCAACAATAATAATAATAACAATAATCACACTGTGCAAGGTGGCCATGCCAAGCCGGCACATCCCCTGCTGGGAGGGACGGAGACGTAGCAAGGAGTCACCCAGGCAAAGCCACGGGGACAGTGAGCCCACGGGGTGCCCATCCTGCTGCTCCAGCACCGCCACACCCTGCCACAGCCCCAGGCACCCACAGGCTCTCAGGGGACCGATGTCACAGCAGAGCCCACCGCGACGTGCCCTGGGACCCCTCCCCACGCAGCACCACGCATCCCAACCCCGGATCCGAAGGGCAGGAGCATCCCACGCCCCAGAGCCATGGGGGTCCGGCTCCTCGGGAGCAGGTCCGAGGAGGGGACGAGAGCCCGTGTTGCTTTTGGGGCGTCAACGCCACGCGTGCGCGGCCCCGCAGCATCCGCTGCGCTGCGGCCCTGTTGCCAGAGCAACGCTCCCTGGCCTCCGCCGCAGCATCACACGGAGGGGCTGTGTCACGGATGGGGACATCGCATCCCGCGGCCCCCTCCAGCCATCCCCATTCCCCAGGCACAGAACCGGGGGTGTCCCCACAACCCCCTTCCGAGGGCATCTCCTGCCCTGTGCCCTCCTCTGCCGTTCCCACGGGAGCAGGGGGATGCCCGCGCAGCAGCCAGCGTTGCTGCGAGCCAGGACCGCGGGTTTTCTGCAGGAGGAGAGGTCTGGGGGACGGGAGGGTGACAAAGCACCGGGAACACAACCTAGAGAGGGGCCGCTGCACAAAGTGGGCATCAGCATGCAAAGCCACGCACCAGCACATTATTTTGGGAACGGCACGCAGGCAAGGGGGGCATTCTGAACACGTCACGGGGCACCCAAAGGTGCTGGCGGGGTGCACAGGAGGCACGCACAGACACGGCGGGGGTGCAGCGGTGGGGCCCACCCAGGGCTTACATGTGGGTTTGGTAGGAAACTGGTATTCGGCACACAAATGTCACTAAAAATTAAAAATCGCGGCGGCTGCTACAGCCCGGCTGGCGCCAAGGGGAGCGGGTGCCCGCGTCCAGGTGGCGGAGGCCTTGCTCTGATCCCAGCACAAACAAAGCAGCAAGCGGTCGGCTTTTTTGGTGAAAAAAATATAAATATATATATATATATATGTATATAAAACACACCCAGCAGAATGAGGCCACCAGATCTGAGGAAACGAAGCCCAGGCAGCGCGGGGAGGTACCTGACCATGGGGGGGTGTGCACAGCCTGGCCCACGCGAGCAGGCCGCGGCGTGGGGACCCGGGGGGCTGTGGCAGGGCCCCCGCGGGCGGAGCGTGGGGACCGCCGGGGACATTTTCCCACCGGCCTCCGCTCGGGGGGGCTCCGGCAGCCTCCCCCCCGGCTGCGGGCTGCGGTCCCCCGGCCAGGGCGAGCCCCAGGGTGGCAGCCCCCGGGAAGCCGCCCCGGGAGGGGCGCAGGGAGCCCCCAAAACCCCCTCCCCGGCCCCGGCCTCCGGGGGCGCAGGCTGCGGCGGGGCGGCCGGGGCAGGGATGCCGCAGGGAGAAGCCCCCCGGGCGGGGATGCTGGGGATGCTCGGGAGGCTCGGCTCACCCAGCACGAAGTAGGGCAGCTCGGTGTTCTCCAGGTCGTCCACCACCACCATCTCGCCGGGGAAGTCGTTGCGCACGGAGAAGAGCAGCTTGGGCTCGGCGGCCGACGGGCCGTGCATGATGCTCAGGTCGTTCTCCCGCAGGAAGGGCAGCGCCGACACCGTGATGCTCTTCAGCTTGCACTCCAGCTCCTTGGCCGCCGCCTCCGCCGCCGCCTCGGCGGGGCCGCTGCCCGCCGCCAGGCAGCACCCGGCCAGCAGGGCGCACAGCCCGGCCCAAGCCATCCCGCAGCCCCGCCGCTCCCAGCCCCGGCCGGGCGGCGGCGGCGAGGGGCGGGGACGCGGGGCACGGCGCCTCCCCGTGCGGCACGGCACGGCACGGAGCTGAGCGGCACGGCACGGGATGGAACGGCTCCGCGCGGCTCGGCTCGGCTCGGCTCGGCACGGTTCGGCACGGCACGGCTCGGCACGGCTCGCCGGAAAATTAAATCCCTCCCCCCCGGCCCCCGGCCCGTTCTCAGTCTCAGCCTCGTTGAATGGGGAGGGTGCTTTCGGAGTTGGGAAAGGATGGGGGGGTGGGGGGGGGGACGGGGGACACTGCACACACACAGCCCGGTACCGAACTGCCGCCGGCACGATGGGGAAATATAAGGGAAAATAAAGGGGGGGGGGGGGGTGGGGCGTAAGGGAAGCGTGAAGGAAATATAAGGGGGAAAAATAAAATATAAGGAAAAAATACGGGGGAAAATATGGGAAAATATAAGGGAAAATATAGGATAATATAGGGGAAAATATGGGAAAATGAAAGGGAAAATACGGGACAATATAAGGAAAAACTATGGGGAAAATATGGGAAAATGAAAGTGAAAATATGGCATAAGGAAAAGATATGGGAAAAGTAGGGGAAAATATGAGGAAAACATAAGGAAAAATATAAAGAAATAATAAGGAAAAATACAAAGACAATATAAAGGCTATATAATGGAAGATAAGGGAAAAAATCAGTAAAACTATAGTAAAAACCCACAGCAGTGTTTTGTATGATGGGGCCTGGCCTTCTCTTTGGGGGCAGAAGCCCCCTGGCAGGCTGACCACGGCTCTCCGCTCAGCGGGGCCCAGAAACCGACCCCAAAGCCCTGCCCCAACCAGTGGGAGGCCGAGGGGACCCCCAGGGTCCCTGCTTGGGGGGGGCGGCTGCTGCCCGGGAGCATCCCCCTGCCGTGGGAGCAAAATAACATGTGGGAAAGGGCACGAGCAGAGGGACAGACCGCGGGTAAAGACACAAGTGGAGGAATTGGCCGTGGGAAAGGACACGAGCAGAACTGGCCCTGGGAAATAACCCGAGCAGAGGGATAGACCATGGGAAAGGGCACAAGCAGAGAAAATGACCGTGGGAAATGACACGAGTGGAGGAACTGGCCGTGGGAAATGACACGAGGGAGCCCCCCACGCCGGGCCCGCTCCCCCCAAACATCACCCGCCTCGTCCCCAAACCGAGCTCTGCAATACCCGGGCGTGGGACCCAGGAGGAGCGCGGGGCTGCGTGGGGGCCCTTTCCTGTGGGAAACCCTTTTTTTGGGGGGACACCCCCCCCTTTTGGGGGACCCCACCTTTGGGAGGACCCCCTCCCCTTTCGGGGGACCCCCTCCCCTTTCCGGGGACACGCAGCCAGCGGGCTGGAGGCGGGGGGATGCCGGCTATGGGGGCTCACCCCAGGCAGAGCCGGCTCCGCGCTCCCCCAGCCGCAGCCGCCCGGAGCGCCCCGCGCCCCCCACGCGTGTCCGCGCCCCCCGCGCCCCCACGAGGCGAGCGGCCGCGGGAGCACCAATGGGAGGGCCCGGGGAGGCAGGCGGCGCCGCTCATTGGCTGCCGCCCGTGCATATATCAGGGGGCGGCCGAGGGCGAGCGTGGAGGCGGCGGCGGCGGCCGCGGAGCGCGGCGGGACCCGGGTGGCCGCTGCCCGCCGGGGGGCTCCGCGCCATGGGGCGGCGGGGCCGGGCCCGGGGGGGCTGAGACGGAGCAGGAGGGGACGGGGCAGGACGAGGACGGAGAACCCCGGAGCCTGGGGTAAGCCCTCGGGACCGCGGAGCATCTCCGGGGGGCGGCCGGAGCTCGGGATGGGGATGATGTCGCGATTATCGGGATGCTGAGGCAGGGCGGTGGGGTGGCCCCCTCTGCCCGCGTCCACCCCCCGCTCCCCGCGGGCAGCCCGCTCGGGATGCGCTGCCGCCGCTCGGTGACCTTGTCCCGGGGGGGACGAGCCCCTGCGGCCGGGTTTGTCCCGGGACGGAGCGCGGAGCTGCCCCCGGGGGGGCTGGGGGGCACCGGGGGGCTGCGAGCCGCGCCGGGGCCAGGAGAGCCCCGGGACGGCGGCAGCGGGGAAGGTGCCCTCTAAAATGCCCAAACGCGTCCCCACCCCGCCGGGCACGCACCGATCAACAGCTGGCCCCTGGGAGCTGGGGGGGGGCCAAGGGGGGGCTCCCGGCCCCGGTGCTGCCGCACGGTCCCCGGAGCGAGGGGGGGGAGGATGCAGGACGCCAGCGTGGGGACGGGAGCGGGGGCTCGGGGAGCGGGGGCTCGGCTCTCCCCCCGCTCCCCCCCCCCCGGTCTTTAATTTCGGGAGGAACCCAAACTCTGAGAGCTCTGCCTCCCCTTTTCGGGGGAGCCCCGCGTTGTGCCCCCCCTCCCCCCCAGCGCTGCGTTGGGCACGGGCTGGGGGTGCTGGGGTGCCCCCAAACCCCCCTCGGTGGTCCCGGGGCCGGGCCGGGCGCTGCGGGACCTGCCGGCAGGTGTCAGTGTCCCCCCTCCGTCTGCAGCCGGGAGGGTCGGTGCCGAGGACCCCCCTGCGCTCTCCCCAGGCCAGGTTTTGGGGGGATTCAGGGGCGCTTTTGCTCCCCGGGAGCAGCGGGGCTGAGCCCGGCATGAGGGCAGGGCTGGGGGAAGCTGGGGTGGCCCCGCCGACACCCCACATCTCATCCCAGCACCAGCCCCGTGTTCCCTGGGCTGCCCGTGCCCGGCTGCTGCCCTGCCTCGCTGCCCGCCGTGACACTCCGGTGCCACGCTGGTGACACCTCAGCAGGGAGAGGGGTGGTTGGGAGCGGTCCTCGCCTCGCACCGGCGCCCACCCAGACAGCGGGGAGGGGGACGCGGGGGTGCCTGGGGCTGGGAGCTCGGCCTGAGGCTGGAGGAGCCGCCGCTGCGCTGGGGGGAGCCGTGTTTCACATCACTCTGCACAGAGGGCTCCTGCCTGCGGGTGTGAAAGTCTCCAGCGAGCGAAGCCAGAGGGCACAGCACATGGCACCGGTGCGGCGCGGGGCGCCCAGCTGCCACCTCCCTCCACCGCAGCCCGGGCTTCATCTCATTTGATGTCTTATGCAAATCCTTCGCTCCCCGAGTCCGGGGATTTTCTGACATTTTCCTTTGCTCTCACCTCAAAGTTCCTCGCTCTAAGGAAAGCTAATAAAAGGAGCCCAATTCATAGAGTCCTGCAGGTTTTTTTAACCAGCCTGCTGGGCTGGGAGGGGGCAAGGCAGTGACTTACCGAAGTCCCTTTGCAATAGCAAGAAGCAGGGATGGGCTCAGAGCCGTGGCTGGGATCTCTAACGCCGCCACTCAGGTGAGGACAGCAGGCTGGGAGGTGGCTGTCCCCGCGCTCGGGAGCTGCGGGCCCGCTGCCAGCGCCCTGCTGTGCCCGCTTTGCTGCCCATTACCGCGCCGCCGCCGCCCCGGCGGTGCCTGGCTCGCACCCGTCCTTCCCCTGGCAGATCGACGCGGCCCCGGCGCTTCCTCGGGATGCGATGCAGGCACGGGTGGGAAGAGGCAGAGCTGGGTCCTGCGTGGCCCTAGGTGGGTGCGGAGCTGGGCTGGTGGCTCAGCTTGCATCGGCACACGCAGCCAAGTCAGCCCACTCCAGGCACTAAACTGTACTTAGCCTCTGCCCAGCCTCTTTTAAGCGGCCTTAATTTGATAAACCGTCCCCGCATTTAATAGGAAGGTGACACGGTTTGGGTTGCATGCCCACTAAAAGGCATCCCTGTGGAGCTCAGTGCTCCCCCATCACTGCTTCGTGGTTGGCCCTGTCCCAGGGGGTGCCAGGGCACCCGCACCAGGGGTGCTTGTGGGGTGCTCGATGCACCCTGAGCCAGCCCAGCCTCTCCCCCACGCACGCCTCGTGCGGCGTGTACGTGGCCGGATCAGTGTCTGCAGCGTGAAAGGGCAGAAATCAATGTTAATGTCCCTGACAATTAGCTAATGTCTTAATTATTGAACTCCGCTTGATTAGCGGTGGAGCGCGTGGCTCCAGAGCTGCTTCGCCGCCGGCATCGAAGCGAGCGGGACGCGGCCCGAGGCGGCAGGGCGCTGCTGCTGGCACCTGCACAGGGGCTCCTGTGGCTCAGCTCCGCTGCTCGCGGGCACCCGAGGGGTAGGAGGGAGCCTCGAGAGGTGGGAATTTACAGCAAGTTACTTTTGAGATGCAGCTTGTGACAACCGTTGTTGTGGGGGCCAGGCGTGGGACATCACCAGAGGGCCCCCGGGCTTCCTCCTGCGGGCAGTGGGGACACGGGGGGCTGCAATGAGACCAGGCAGGCCTGGCCAGGAAGCAGGCTGTGGTCCTGGACGGGTCTGCCAAGAATATTTGCATTGGCCTGCCTCTTCCTTCGCTTTAAGGTTTTTATAGAAAAAGGGGAAGGAAAAAAAAATAATTAGCAAGCTGGAAGTTTTCCAGCTTCTGTGATGCAAACCCTAAATCAAAAAAAAAAAAAAAAGGGTAGTCAGATGCTTCTCATCAAATCTCCATTCTTTTGGATCAAGGATAAGTGATTAGAAAGTTATTTCTAGATCTAGTAGTGAGGTCAAGGGAGTCACTTGCTACTGAAGAGCTTTGCTATCCCCTGCTTCTGCACATGCCGATTTGTATGTCCATACTGGTTTCGCTTAACCCACCACCAACATAGGCAAATAAATCCGCCTGGTAACGATGGTGCAGGATGGCCACCCCCGGTGGCTTCCCATCCAGCCTGGCCTGTCACATTTCTGTCAGCAGCGATGCTCACGTGCGCAGCACCTAAAGCACCCCCGGTGTGCACGCCTCCACCCGCGGTATCGCTGCCGGGCTGCACGCAGGCGGCTGCCCTAGCACCCCTGGCGAGCCCCTCTGCTTTGTTCACAAGTGCCAGGGATCCAGCTGAGACCGCGTCATCGACACGCACCCTTAAGGGTTTAAAAATAGAAGAGGTGGGGAAAAAAAAAAATAATAATACGTGTTTAATCACGGTGATTCATCCGCCACAGCCCCTGTTCGGGAGAGCAGTTTGGTGGTTCCTGCTACAGGGAATAAAAGCACGGTGGCTGTGGGGTCCCCAAAACCTTGTTCCATCTTGGAGCTAGCCTGCTGCTGAGGGCTTCTCCTAGGTCTTAACTCGCAGCAGAGCCTGGGGATGGAGCACAAAGCTGCCAGGCGGGCAGGGTAAGCCCGGGATCTGGCTGTTTGAAGTCTGGAGCCTTTGCTGGGCTCCAGAGATAAGCCCGGGAGCCCTCCCTGCATCCATCCCCAGCTCAGGACTGGGCAGCGGCTCTCCCCGCCCTGGCCCAGTTCCATATTTTTACACCCAGCATTTACATCAGCTAATGAAGAACAAGTCAGTTCTGACGTTCCTGCGCTGACTTTGAACTTGACTCTGTTTGAAGCGGGTTTTCAGGCAGCCAACCCTCGTGGCACAAGGCAGGAAACCTCTCCCTGCCCCAGCCTGGCCAGCTGGGAGCCAGGCACCTCATGGCTCCAGCAAGCACACGGCAAATTTGGGCTCTGACCCCGGGCTGCTGCTCCCATGTTTAAGATGCTCAGCGCCGATGCTACCACCAGAAGGGTCTCAGCTCACGATAAATGCTGGTTGGCCTCAAGACACCAATGTCGTTAGACCAGGCAGCTGCAGGGTAGATGAGAAGCTTGTGCAGCCAGCCACCCACCCAGCCACGATGACCCGCACATCCTCGCGGTGCATCCCCCAGATGCTCCATGCCCTATGTCACTGGGGGGGGGGAGGGGATTGTCTCCAACTGGCCCCTCGCTCCTGGCCAGCAGGACCAGGATGAGGTTGCCCCATCCTCACAATCTGTCCCCTACGCGGTGCCATTGCAGGGCAGGGCCCGTCCCCGAGGAGCGCAGCGGGGCGAGAGAATGAAGGAGCCGGCCGGGCGGCAGCAGCATGGGGCGGCAGGACCTGCGGCGCGCTGACGGGCCCCCGCCGATGCTCCCGTGGCCACTGGCCCTGCTGGCCCTGAGTGCGTGCTGCGGAGCGGGCGGCGCGGTGCCCGAGCAGCATGCCGCCGGCGCAGCGTCCCCTTTGTCCCCATCCTCGTCCTCCCCCGGCCGAGCACCCCTCGACTGGCTCCTCACCGACCGGGGTCCCTTCTACCGAGCCCAGGAGTACGTGGACTTCACGGAGCGCTACCGGCAGGGTTTCACCACCAGGTACAGGATCTACAGGTGAGAGGCAGCACCAAGGGTGGTGGGGTCATGGGGAGGGGGTTTGATCCCCGTGGGTGAAGCCGTGGGTGCTCCAGGCTCTGGGTCTACCCCCAGCAAGGGAGCAGCCGGTCTCCGACCCACGCACGTTCGGCTGCGGAGCCTGGTGGGGTCTTTTCAGCCCATCCCCACCGTGTGCTGGGCTGGCCAGGATGTGGCCCTCAGGCAGGTGTTTCCCCAAACCAGCAGCAGTTTGCAGTGCAGGTTGAGATGCAAGCACGCAGCTAGGATGCTACAGGAGCAGGGCTGATGCTGGGGCCCTTCGCAAAGCCCCCTGCAGCCCAGGAGGTGTTTGTGGCACCAGAGCAAGCCCTGCTGCACCCTACCTGGAGACCTGACGTCAGTGCAGGGACGGCTGTGTTGTTATGAAGCCCGGCACCCCCAGGGAGCTCATTTCCCCCTCTGCCCTTCCCTGCATGCTGCCATCCTCCGGGGATGCTGCTGGTGACGGAGGTGGGACAGGAAGGAGCATCCGCTGGGACAGTAGCCGGCTTGCACTGAGGAGGAGGAGGAAGAAAACCTGCAGGCAGCCTCACTTCGCCCATGGGATGGGACCAAGGGGGACCCAGTGCAGTGCTGGTGGCCTCCATCCCCACACGGCCCACTGCACCCAGAAGAGGGAGCATCACCCCCCCCTCACCTCAGCATCATACTTTTTGAGCCCAAAAGTCACCATGGAAAGCAGGCTGGTGCCTGCTGAGCCCCTCGGCTGCTTCGTGCCCATCTTCCCTCCCTCCTCCTCCTCCTCTTTCTCTCCCAATCAGCTCTAATTAAACTGTTGGAGAGACACCGCCTGGTTTTAATTAGAGCAAAACGCTGAAGATTAGGCTGAAGCTGGCCGCTGGGTGTTGACGGGGCCGTTGGTTGAGGCAGCAGCAGGCTGGCACAGCCCGCGATGCTGGGGGCTCCCGGTGCGCACAGAGATGTCACCCAGAGCCAGCCCATCCTGCGCTCCTCCTTCCCCACTGCCATCCCATGAAGCTCTGGGTCTGTTCGAGGTGCACGGTCAACCCCCTGCCCCTACAAGAGCCCGCTGGTGGAGGGGAAAGTCCAGATCCTGCCCTGCTCTGAGCGACCCAAGCTTTCGGTGGGGGCCAGCATCGGTGTCCCACATCCTGCCGTCACCGTGCCCGCCACCCCCAGCATCCTCACCCCATCCACTGCCTCGTCCTGGCACCTTCAGCTTCACAGAGAGCGCTGCCGTTATCCAGAGACACCAGACCTTGGATTTCCACTCGGATCCCTGGGGATGAG
Organism: Cygnus atratus; assembly: GCF_013377495.2. Taxonomy (NCBI): domain Eukaryota; kingdom Metazoa; phylum Chordata; class Aves; order Anseriformes; family Anatidae; genus Cygnus; species Cygnus atratus. The sequence continues at coordinate 12,126,752 of NC_066369.1, read as the reverse complement.
GACGGAGGCTGGATGAGGCCTGCAGGATGAGGTCTGGCCCAGCAGGCTGGCACAGGCAGCGGAGTGGTGACAATTTCCCAGCAGAGGTGACACCAATGTCATGTGCACGGCTCCGATGCCTCCCATCAATGGTTCGGGGAGGGATAGAGCCTTGCACCCGGGCATCCCTTTCCTCACCCACCTCCGCGGCTCTCACCGTCACTCTCCTCGCCTTCCTCCCGCAGGGAGTTCGCCCGCTGGAAGGTGAACAACCTGGCCCTGGAGAGGAAGGACTTCTTCAGCTTGCCGCTGCCCCTTGCCCCCGAATTCATCCGCAACGTCCGCCTGCTGGGGCGCAGGCCCAGCCTGCAGCAGGTCACCGACAGCATCATCAAGAAGTACGGCACGCACTTCTTGCTCTCCGCCACACTGGGAGGTGAGCTGGGAGGTGAGCTGCCCGCTCCGGCAGCCGCCCCCGGGCACGGGGAAGGGGAACGGGAGGGCAGTGAGCACCGGCGGGGTCTGGGGGAGAAATGTTGACCGCGAAGGGGAGCCTGGCAGCCCCCCGGAGCATGGCGCGTCCCCGCAGGAGAGGAGTCGCTGACCATTTTTGTGGACAAGCGCAAGCTGAGCCGCAGGGCAGAGCCCGCAGGGGCCGGGAACAGCTCGGCGGTGTCGCTGGAGACACTGCACCAGCTGGCGGCCTCCTACTTCATCGACCGGGAGAGCACGCTGCGCCGGCTGCACCACATCCAGATCGCCACCGCCGCCATCAAGGTGGGCGAGGGCGCGAGGGAGGGGACGGCGGGCAGGGGGTCGGCGGCGAGGTGGGGGCAGCGCGAGCCCCGGCGAAGTTTGGCCCACCCGTGTTATTTATGAGAAATCGGGCGCGCTAATGAAGGCGCATTTTTCAGCGGGCCGGAGGCTGGGCTGCCAGCTGTCAACAAGGCAATTAGCAGGCAATTATTTCTCCTCTCCGAGCTGCTGCCGCAGCACCTTGCGAGCTAAGGCATGGCCAGGGGCTGTCCGCAGCCCCCTCCGTGCACGGTGCCGCATGGCAGCACGCGGCCGTGGCCTCCTGCCCTGTCCCTTAGCACCCGTGGGTCCCACCTAGGTGACAGAGACACGGACGGGGCCGCTCGGCTGCAGCAACTACGACAACCTGGACTCGGTGAGCTCGGTGCTGGTGCAGAGCCCGGAGAACAAGGTGCAGCTGCAAGGTAGGGCCCGTGCCGCGGGGACGGCGCGAGTGTCACCAAGGCATGCTGGCGGGCGGGCAGGGAGGCGTGCAGGGTGCTGGATCAGGCTGCTGCTTTAAGAAAAAAAAAACACTAAAAATAAATCAAAGCTGGCCAGGAAGGGGCTGCTGCTCCTCTGCCAAGAGGAGCCGCGATCGATGGAGAGCCCAGACAGGCGGCTCCACTCTGAATGGATGTGGGCACCCAAGGGCGTTACAGGAGGGACACGGGTTGGGATGGGATCCAGGCTGGGCGTGCCGGGTGCCCTGACCCCCCCAGGGGCTCCCTCCTGCCCGCAGGGCTGCAGACGGTGCTCCCCCCGCACCTGCGAGAGCGTTTCGTGGCGGCTGCCCTGAGCTACATCGCCTGCGGCTCGGCCGGGGAGCTGCTGTGCCGCCGGAGCGACTGCCGCTGCCAGTGCCAGCCTGCCTTCCCCCACTGCAACTGCCCCGAGGCCGACGTGCAGGCGCTGGAAGGCAGCCTGGCCCAGCTCCAGCGCGCCTGGGAGAGCCACCACGGCCAGTTTGAGGAGTCAGGTGAGGGTGGGGGAAAGCTCCCCGGGTGCTGGGACCCAGACCCCAGAGCAGCTCCGTGCCCGGAGCCCTCCGGCCGGCCCCAATCCTGTAGCAGTGGTGGGTGGCAAACACATCTGGGGAGCCCCCGTGGGTGCTCAGGATGGGCGGGGGGTGCTACAGGGGCACCAGAGGGTCCGTGTTTAGCATGTAAGATGGGTCTTGCCGTGAAGAACGAGGAGCCTGTGGGCATATTTTCCTGGGAAGTGACAACCTCTGGTGACACCAAGGACAGGGTCCGGTCACACCAGCCCCCCGAGAGCCAGCCCGGAGTGCTGCAGGGCAGTGAGGGCTGCGCTGCGTGGTGGGCCACCACTGTCCCAGCAACCCTCAGAGCTTGGGGAAGGGGGCACATGGAAGGAGAAGACCTTCCCTCACACCTTGTTGAGACCCATTCCCACCAACATTTAGGTGGGGGGTGTCCCTGGAGGAAGGACCCTGGCTGGAGGGAGGTTGGCTCCTGCTTTACCTTCGCTTTCTTCTCTCGCTGCTCGCCCCCCTGGGCTTGCTGACTCAGTCTCTCTTCTCACAGAGGAGTTCCAGGCCCTGGTGAAGAGGCTCCCAGGGGACCGTTTCCTGAACAGGACAGCTATCTCCCACTTCTGGGCCATGGACCTGGACGTCCAGCACCGCTACCAGCAGCTGGGCACCAGCCTGAAGCTGCTCTCCAGGAAAACCCACCGCATCATCCGCAGGCTCTTCAACCTCAGCAAACGCTGCCACCGGCAGCCTCGCTTCAAACTGCCCAAGGAGAGGTAGGCTGCCACAGTCCCCGTCCCCCGTGGAGACACCGCTTAGAGCTCCGAGTGGGGCTCAGCCCCGTGGCTGGGACTGGAGGAGCTCCCACCTCGCTGGGGAGAAGCCTGGGGGTGGGCGGGCAGCAGAGGCAGCTTCGCCACCTGGGGACATGGTCCTCGCAGGTTGGGTTCAAGGTGGAAAACCAGGCTTGGTTCAGTTGTGTTGCCCCCAAAAAGTGAACAGAAGGCGGGTGGCCCTTCAGAGCCCCCCTAAGCGCCTGTCCTCCCCCGGCCCTTCTCCACTAGGTCGCTTCCTTACTGGTGGAGCCGCGCGCAGTCGCTCCTCTACTGCAGCGAGACCGCCGTGCCCGGGACCTTCCTGGAGGAAAGCCACAGCTGCACGTGCCCCTCGGAGCAGCCCTCCTGCCAGGGGTCCATTCCGTGTGCCTTGGGCGAGGGGCCAGCCTGCGCCAGCTGTGCCGAGGACAACAGCACCCGCTGCGGGGCCTGCAACCAGGGCTACGTGCTGGCCCAGGGCTCGTGCCGTCCCGAGGTGGCTGACTCGCTGGAGCACTACCTGGGGCTGGAGACAGACCTGCAGGACTTGGAGCTCAAGTACCTCCTGCAGAAGCGGGACAGCCGCATCGAGGTGCACTCCATCTTCATCAGCAACGACATGCGCCTGGGCAGCTGGTTCGACCCCTCCTGGAGGAAGCGCATGCTCCTGACCCTGAAGAGCAACAAGTACAAGCCCGGGCTGGTGCATGTCATGCTGGCCCTCTCCCTGCAGATCTGCCTCACCAAGAACAGCACGCTGGAGCCCGTCATGGCCATCTACGTCAACCCCTTCGGGGGGAGCCACTCGGAGAGCTGGTTCATGCCCATCAATGAGGGCAGCTTCCCAGACTGGGAAAGGACTAACGTGGATGCCTCTGCCCAGTGCCAAAACTGGACGCTCACCTTGGGCAACAAGTGGAAGACCTTCTTTGAGACGGTCCACGTCTACCTGCGGAGCCGCATCAAGTCTCTGGACGACAGCTCCAACGAGACGATCTACTACGAGCCCTTGGAGATGGCAGACCCCTCCAAGAACCTGGGGTACATGAAAATCAACAGCCTGCAGGTCTTCGGCTACAGCCTGCCCTTCGAGCCGGACGCCATACGCGACCTGATCCTGCAGCTGGACTACCCCTACACGCAGGGCTCCCAGGACTCGGCCATGCTGCAGCTGGTGGAGATCAGGGACCGGGTGAACAGGCTGTCGCCCCCTGGCAAAACCCGCCTCGACCTCTTCACCTGCTTGCTGCGCCACCGGCTCAAGCTGGCCAACAACGAGGTGGCCAGGATCCAGTCCTCCCTGCGGGCCTTCAGCGCCAAGCTGCCCAACGCGGTGGAGCAGGAGACGGGCAAGCTGTGCAGCTAACAGCCAGGGCTGCTCAGACGGCGGAGCGACGGGGACAGGAGAGAGGAAAAACACCCCCAACAGATTAAATCAAGGCCTTACCTTAGTGCCAACCGCGTGCTTCCACAGTACACCCAGCCACCGGCCAAAGGGACGCAGGGCTCGAGCAGAGGAAGGCAGCACGACCTTGGGCGCAGGATGACTCTGGTGGGATCCCAGCGTGGGGACATTGCTTCTGCTCGAGCATGCCACACTGGTGGCCAAGGGGATGTGCTGGTGGCTGGGGGACACAGCTCAGCCGGAGGCAGCTGCTGGCCCCACCACAGCGAACCCTCCAAGACCACAACCCAGTGCACACCATCGGTTCCTCCAGCGGCGATCTCCGTGGTGCCCCAGCTTCGTAGGCTTTTAAAAATGTCTTTCTGCTGATGCTCTCACATCCCAGCCTTCCTACGGCCGTGTCCTCGCACGTGGCACAGGGGGGGACCAAGATGTGACAGGCAGAGCCGAGGCACCACCACCCCGCACATGGGCAGGGACCTGGCGTCTGCCCCGCGGGCACTGCTGTCGTGGACACCAGCAGAGACCTCTGGGCCGCTTCTCTTTACAGCAAAACAAGAGCAAGAGAAGGAAAGAGAAAGAAAAAAATGTTTTATTTATGTATTTATTTGATTGGTTTGGGAGGGAGTTTTTTAAGCCTATTTATTTGGGGAGGGTTATTTCTTGTCGGTGGCTCCAGCCAAGGGACATCTTAGTAAAATGTATCTGTTTAATATATTTTTTAAAAAAAATGCCTTTTTTTGATCAAAAGAGCAACCAAAAACAACCAAGGAAAAGAAAAAAAAAGAAAAAAAAAAAGAACACTCACTGTCATCTCTGGCCCTGGCTTCTCCATTGCCGTGCTGCAGGGGGGTGGGGAGGAGACCCCCGTGCTGTGTGAGACCCCCTCTGTGCCCCCGGGGCAGAGGTTGGGAGCTCAGCCCTTGCTGGCCAACCATCTGCCTCCCACCAAGGGCTTCGTTAGCTGCCAGGTCTGTGCCAGGGGCTCCGAGGAGGCCCATTACGACTGTCAGATGCGCTCACTGTGGCACGTAGCACCTCCTTGGGCACGCCAGACACGGCCCTTAGGAGCCTCGCGTGGGGCTCCTGAGATGTGGTGTGGAAAGAGATGGGCACTAACTGACCTCAGCCGCCCTTTCCGGGCACTCAGTTGCATAGATGATGGTCAGCACTGTGCCGTGGCTCCCTTACCTGGGCTGTGTAGGGAGGTTGCTCCATACCTGCGGTGTCCTCGTTGCCCTCCTCATTCACTGTCCCTTAGAAGGGGCACGAAACCAGGTGCAGCCCATCCCAGATGCCCCCAAAGCTGCCTCAGTTCTCCATCAGCTAAACCCAGCACAGGTATCAAGGGCATCACTGCATCCCACATCACAGGGTCTTCAAAAGACATCACCTCCAGCGCCATGGAGGTAAGACAGGAGTGGGAAAGCCCTGTTCCTACCCTGCTTCCTACCCGGGGGCTGAAGAAGAGCAGCAGCCCCACTGCTCAGGGCGATCTTCACGACTCTGCCAAATCCTCCCTGGCTGCCAAAACTCATCTGCGCGACTGCTGGAAGAGCCACGGCAACCCAGATTCATCTCTCCTGCTGCTCCCCCTCTCCTCCATCCTTGGGCGATACAGATAAAGAGATAAGCAGGAGGAAAATAAAAGCGGAGTAGATAAACTATATTCCCTGTCTGACCCATCAATTCATCAGGCAGCCTATTGTGTTTACAGCATCCCTCAAGCTGTCACCTGGACTTCTGCTCTCCGTACAGCTGCCTTCCTTTGCCTGTGTCTCCCAGGCCTAAAAATCAGAGAAGTCAGGCAATGAAACACACAGGGAGGAAAGAGGGAGTCAAAGCCATCACCTCGGTGAGGGTCAGGGTGGGACATCTGCCCCAAAGGGGAGGGAGAAGCAGCCCTGGGTGTGCTAGGGAGGGATGGGACAGGTCGCAGCTGAGTGGGAAAGCAGTGACCTGGGGGATGTGTTGATGGCAGCACCCCCTTCCCGAGCAGGTGGCACCAGGGAATGTGTTTGGAGTGCAGGGAGAAACCAGACTGCCCCTTCCTGGCCAGCACCGGGAGGCTTCCCAGCCACAGAGACCCTTTCTGCTGCTGCCACACATCTTCCTCGGTGGTGGCACGTCGCTTTGCCTCCCCATCACCATGCAGGATGTGTCAGGCTCACGATCCTCTGCTCCCAGCCCGGCTCCTCTAGACAGAGCATCTCCTACTGTGCTTTTCTGCATCCTTAACTGGTCACATATCCTGAAGCTGTGTGAATACAAAAACAAGAGCCCTCAGGCATCGGCAGCATCTCGAGGAGCTGCCCTCCCTCGCCACCCTCCTCATAACGTGGGCTGGGTGCATGGCAGAGATGCCCCTGAGCACACATGGGATCTCCACGTACGCACCCAACCAGCAAAGCAGACCATGGGATGCAGTCCCTATGGACCCAAGGGCACAAATTGGGCAGCTTGAGGCCTTTTCACCTCCAGCTTCTCAGCCAACACCACTCTGCTGTTTGCAGGGCTTGGAGCTGCGCCGTGCCTCAGTTTCCCCACCCACACAAACACACCCCGTGCTCCAGCACCCCCAGGGGTGTGCCCCCATCACCCCACAGCCCAGCAGCACCCGCGTAGCCAAGAGGCAAGACGAAGCCTTGCCACCCCTTTTTCAGCCTTGTCTGTTATTTCCCTGTCTCCTGACAAGCTCAGAAGTGCAACCGAGGTGGCAAATTAGCGCCAGAGCCTCGTTAATTGGCAGGCAGGAGCCTTCCCCTGCTGTTTGGGTTGTCATCAGCTGCTTCAGCACATTTTCCGTTTCTCTCCTTCAGTCTATTTTCTCCCCTTTCTAGTGGTTTTCCTCCCTGATCCCTCACTTTGAAAGCCACCAGCCCTGCACCAGGGGACCTTCTGTGAGCTCTTGGCTCTGCTCCTGCGCCACAGAGCCACCACAACGCATGCACGTTGTTTTTCCAAACTAGTTTGGCTGTTTCGCTGACAGAACAGCCCAAAATTACAGCGTATAAACCATGGGGAACACAATAAATCCCCGTCGGCTGCTGGGACGGGAAAGGTGCCCAGAGCTGACCTGCTCCCGGGCCGCATCCTGACCCTGTCCCACGGGAGTCCCCTCTCTCCCAAGAGGTGGCAGCGTTGGGAGCAGTGCTCTCAGGAAGGCTCCTGTGGGAACAGATGTGGTGATTACCCAAATTAGTTTCTAATAGCTTTTATCTCCTAATTTCTACTTTGTCAAGTGCTAAAATCCATTAATAACCAAGAGACCATGTGGAAAAACATTTAACATCCCAGCTGCCAAGAGCTCCCACCTCTGTCACACTCCAGCAAGGTTGAGGGAGAAAGGAAAAAAATAAATAAATAAATTCAATTTTCCACCCAGCACGTCAGCGGAGCGAGAGGGGAACCGTGCACACAGAGCTGGGGATCCCACACGCTGTGCCAGCAGCACTGCGGTCCCCTGGCCGCAGGGAGGTGTCCCAGAGGTGACGTCCCCCTGAAACTGACTGTTGGTTGCTGGGGTAAGGTCACGAAGAGAAATACCCTCAGACACACGCAGTCCATAAAACTACAGTCTGTTTCCCCTCTAATTGGTAATAAATGTAAATGTTTAGTTATGCCCGGCTTGGGAGCTATGAAAAACACATCTGGCTGGCTGGCTCCTCTGCCTGCCATCTGCGGCGCGAAGGGAAGGGGAACACACACGTGCGTGTGTGTGTGTGTGTGCGTGCACACCTGAGTGTGTGCAGGAGCTGCAGGAGGAGAAGGTTGGCTGGGTGGCCCCTGCCCCCAGGCCCGCACCATCCCCTCGCCCAGCAGTGGCTCCAGCCCCACAGACGCCGCCGTCACGGGCCCTGCTGGGCCCACACCTCACCATGCCCACGGGGAGCCCCTGGAGCCCCCCTTCCTCCTCCTCACTCTTCCTCTGGCAGCGCCGCCTCTTCCTTTGAAGCAGGTTTTTCTCGGAGCTGCTTTTTCTGGACCGTCCCAGAAGAGTCCGCACGCTCATCCCTCCCCTTGCCTTGATCAAGGCTGAAGCCTGACATCCGAGCGCGCTGATCAAAGCCGTGTCTCTGGGTGAGATTCGCTGGCAAGGAACAGCAACAGTTGGTGCCGAGCTGGTCCAGGAACACCGCCGCGGATGCTGGTGGGGGAAAAAAAAAAAGGAGAGAGACCACTGCACCGAGCAGGTGGGAGGCATGAAGGACCAGTGTAGAGCAGAGAGCCAAAGGGGTCTCCACTGCTGCTTTGAGATCCCTGAGGGTGGGCCAGCAGCCAAAGCACCTCCCCGGCTGCTCACACCCGCCATCGGGTTTGGGTTTTCATCCCCCAGGAAGGCTGGAGGCGGGAGGAAAGGCCAGCGGTGACGTCCGCACCACGCTCCTGGCAGCCCCCGAGCCGCCGCGGCAGCTGGCTTTGAGCACTTTTCATCTAATTCAATGAAAATGAGCTGTTCGAGTGAATGAAGATAATTTAATAATGAATAGCTCCAACTTATCGGAGAGGCTCTTCGTTCCTGCCTGACAGTCGCTGCCTCTAAGTGCAATTTAATAAGGGAATCACCATCAGTCAGCCCTGTGGTTGGAAATCAGCACTTTGCTGCTTGGGGAAAACGCTCCGCACCTCCCTAAAAGCTGGGGCTGTTTCTTGAGGAGCCTAAAACCCAGCAACTTGTAAAAGGGAAAAGAAAAAGAGCAGGGGAAAAAAAAATAAAACAGCAGATCAGCACATCTTCAGAGGCAAAATGTAATTAAAAATAAAAGCCAGCTTGAGGAACGCTGTAACCCATGCAGCAGTGAGGGCTGCAGGAGGAGGAGATGCTGCCTGAGCTGGCAGGGGGCAGAGCAGAGGGGTCCCCAGGGGTCCCGAGGCTGCAGCAGGTCAGTGCGGGGGGGCTCCAGGGAGCACTGCTGCTCTCTGCCAGCTGCTGCCCCGTGTGCTACCGTCCCCAGCAGGAATGGGGACGTGCCAGCTGGTGAGGGCCCGCAGCATGCACAGGGGTCGTGCCAGCCCTGGGTGGAATGCTAATGGTCCTCAGCACCCCAAAATCCTTCTGTTCCAGCAGAAGGTGGTGGTAAAACAGCCGACACGTGAGCCGCCAGCAGCACGTTGCTCCCCCGAGGCAGGGATCCGCATCCCACCGAGCACCAGCCCAGGCAGTGCGGGGCCTCATCCTGCTCAGTGCTGCAGGCGCAGGTGTCAGCATGGATAACGCCAGCCCGGCGGATTCCTGCAGACACCTGCCAGCAGCGGGCGCTTAATTATTAATTGCGTTTCCAGTAGAAATTGTTGCTCGCGCCAGCGGAGTTGGACGAGACATCAGAAGCAATTAGCAAGCCCTCCGCGCCGCTACAACGCCGCCTGCTCAGCGCCCTGCTCACGTCCTCCTCGGGCTGCTGCGGGGGGAAGGAGGAACCCAGCCTCGTCCACGGGCTGTCCCCTCCTGCGGCCACAGCACCGAGGCTGGGCAGGATCAGTCCCTGGTCCGGGTTTAATCGCACATCACTCCAGCACCCCTGAGCTGCTCCACGAGCAGAGCCACCTCGGGGCCCAGCGCCAGCCACAGTCCAGGTGCTCGACCAAATTAATTTTTATCATAACCAAAGTGACCGGTCAGTAGTCTCCAACCAGGCTTTTCCTCGTTATTGAGACTGTTCCATAGTGAGAGCAATTTGGGGAGCTTATTTTCCACTTCATTGAGTGTCATGTTACCGCAAATGAATATATTCCTTGGTTGGTGTGATGGAAAATACAGCTGTAAACGCTTTCTGCTTCATTTGGGCAAAGAGCTCCAGACAGGACTAAATATAAAGAGAATTTAAATGCCGTACTTCATTAAAAAAGTTGTTTCCCATTCTCTTTCTTCCTGAAGATATGGGGCTGCTAGTGGAGAGCGCAAAAGGGTTTAAATTTACATCAGTGTCACACTGCCCGAGCCAATCGCCGCCCGCCTCTGACTGATGGCAGACGCCTGTCCCTGGAGGCTCAGGGAGGGAGGCCGAAGGCAGGGGACAGAGGAGGGGATGGGTTGGGATGCCCCATTCCCATCTGGGGGGTTAGAGATCCTCACCTGCTGCACAGCCACCAGGACCAGAGCGAAGACAAAGATCCTCCTCGCCTTGGTGGCAGCTGGGATCGTGTCCGCACACGGACCGTAACTCCCAGACTGCACAGGAGCAAGACTCAGTCCTGCAAGCCCACCGCTGCTGCTGGGAGAAGCCAAACCTCACCTCCGGAAGGCAGGGCACACCGCCTTGGGCTGCCACAGTCTCCTGGGACCCCCCCTTCCCATACGTGTCCCACCCCGAGCAGCACGAGGTGCGACCAGGCAGCGCCCTGCTGTCCTTCAGTGGATGTAAGGGGCTGCTGCAAACCCTACAGGCAGCGCTGAGCTCACCTGACTCATAAAATAGCCACCTCTTACAATTATGATGAATTTAAAATCACAGACCCCTTCCCCGCCCAAGATCTAAGTAGAATTGCTAGGAGCGAGCTGCGTATAGCCTGTAAGCTCTGTGTAATTGACTGAATTGAGTTTGACATTTGAGTGGAGGATCCAGGGCCTTCACAGGGGATAAAACACCATCCACGATGCTCTCTCTTATCCCCAGCACAGGGGTCTGGCCAACCAGCTGCTCTCCACAGACCTGCAACCATGGGAAAGAACGAGCCACAACGATCTCCTTTCCCTTCCCTTCGTCCTCCTCTGAGCACGAAGCTTCCACCACTCGTTTGCCAGAAGCACCTACGGTGCTCCTTGAATGTGGGGACAATGGGTGCCGGAGGCTCTCCAGGTCCCACCTCCAGCCCTGTGCCTTCTCCCCTCTTTGTCCCATCCTCATGGAGGAGCTCTGGAAACCAGTGCCCTGGCTGGGACTGGCACGATGGCAGGGAGCAGTGACACAGCCTCCCCAGGGACCAGCGCAGGTTCCCACATCCCACTGGGGTCCCTCCATCCACTCTGCCACCTCCCTCCACTTGCACCCAGTGTCTCCTGAAGCAGGTGTGAACAGCAACCGCCTGGAATCTGGATCAAGGGTGACTTGATGTAATTATTACCGTAATGGTATCTCAAGGCTATCCGTGCCGGCCGGAAGTAAAACTTGTGTTGAACAAGTTTAATAAGCATATCATCTAGTACAATATTCGCACTGAGGGGCAGTGTGGATTTAGGAAGGATTACAGTAGCTTTGCAGCTTTGCTTAGCTTTACATGGGATATTTCACACACCGCAGATAAAGCGGGATGAGCCTGCCACAGCTGATAGCAGCAGCAGCCCCTAACACTGCCTCCCAGCTGCTGTTCAGCAGCAGATTACAGGCTCGCCCCACACACTGAGACCAGGCTGCAGGGGCTCTGGTCACCTCCTCAGCAGGGGGACCCCAACCCCTGGTGTCCTTTCCACATCCCCAGCAGGGACCAGCTGAAGGCATCACACCAGCACAATGTTCTCCAGCAGGCTCCTGACCTGCTTCTGTGGACCCCATGGAGAAGACCTGGGTTTCCCAGATCCCACAGGCAGAGGCCATATGGGACCTGGAGATATGGGACCTGGAGATATGGGACCTGGAGATATGGGACCTGGAGATATGGGACCTGGAAAGCAGCGGCTGCCGAGCCCATGCCCCCAGGAGCAAACTCCCTGCCACCAAGCAAGTGGTTTTCTGCATCTTGAGACCTTTCTACGCCCAACACATCCAAAATTTTTCATTATAACGATGAAAACTCAGGAGAGAGAAATGCTTCCTCTCCAGCTCCCGCGTGCTCACCCTCTGCAGAAGGTGCCAGTCAGCAAGTAAGACGCCAGGCTGCCCCGTGCTCCCCGGCCTTAGGTAACGTCCTATATAAAGCACTTGCATCCGCATGCTGAGTGTCTCAGAAATACTGCTTCTGCCTAATATATGCATTGGTTTTCGCTCAGCTTTTGAACCAGCAGGTCGCCTGTTGTTAATTAATGCATCGCTGAAATTATGTTTGGGGGCTACTAAGGTTTATTGGGTAGAAAATTATTTCAAATACAGAGAGCAGGCAGTAAAGATTGGAAATATGTTTTCAAGTATAAACCTAATTGCTACAGGGAATCCCTTTGGGATCCATTTGGAGCCCTTGCTTTTTTATTTCCTTCCTCTGTTAATGACACAGCCAAGGTTTGTACGACAGCAAACCCACAACTGCATGCTGATGAAGGGGCAGCCAGCGGCTCGAGGTGGGACCCCAGACCTGGTAGTGGCCTTGGTGGCAAGGCTCAAGAGCAAGGTCCCCTCGGCCACCCACTGCCTCAGGGGCGCTGCCCACGCTTAAGTGCTTTCCTGGACCACAGCCCAGCTGAACAGAGGTGTTTCGAGTAGCACAGATGGAATTTCTCATCTTTCTTTTTGTTCCATTGCCATGGCGGTGCATCCCTTGGCACGCTGGTGACCTGCACAGGAGGCTGACCTGCACGAACACTGGAGAAATTTGCTTCTTGAAAATCATCCTTGTTTCTGGCTGGGAGAACAGTAACGTTTCTTCCCAACCACTGCCTTGCTCCGTTCTGTTTGGCTCCTCGAGGAAGCATCCCTCCCTCCCCAGCTCTGGCACACAGCCCCTCTGAGACATGCTCCCCATCGCAGCTTGGAGGGCCTGCATGTCTGCATCCAGCCCCAATCTGCGCCATGCCATCCAGCACCACTCACCCTCTCCTTCCATAAAATCACTGCCACCCCAAAACCACAGCCCAAACCAGCCCCGGTCATTATTTATTTTTTTTTTTTTAAAGCTGCACGGCATGAGGGAGGTCGCCTTGGGAGCTGTGGGCAGGTCCAGTTGTTCCTGATTCAACCTGTGCTCTAACTTCAGTTTATGGCAGCCGTTGCCAGCCTGGCAGGACACGCTCACGATTAGTAAGAAGGACGTGGGGAAACGTGCCCTTTTTTCTTTTCTTCAAAGGCAGACGTCACAGGCAGTACCAGCCGCTGCCCCCACAGTGGGAAACTGAGTCCCCAGCTGCCAGCATAAAGCCAACCCACGCAGCCTCAAACCCAGCAGACATCACCGTTAAAGCAGCTTCAGAAATTTCCCTGATTTTCAGGAAATCTCTCCCTCTCCCCCAGACGTGGCTCCAGCACCTTGGAGAGGTGAACACCACCGAGCTCAGGAGCCAAACCAGGCGTCAGCGAGGACGAGGACTTCCCCTGCACCACACGGAAGACAGCGGGTGCCCTAAGGCACAGGATTAACACAAGACAAAGACAGCATGAGCAAAGATCGGTCCAGTCTCGCTTTCAACACACCAGGTGCCCAAGGACTCTCCTATCTGGGAAGACCAAATAGATAATCCTTCCTGTGAATATTGAGAGTTATCTTGAAAGAGTGGACAGCCCTTCCCACCCATGGTCCCTTTTTAAGGCCCCTCCAGCATCATCTCTTTCAAGCCTCAGAAATTGCTTCTAAAAACCCAGACTACATTTTCCTACAACCAGCTTACCAGATAGGGATGCATCTTGCTCTACTGGAGTCCTTACCAAAGCCACTGCCTTAATGGATGTTGGATGTCCTGCAAACCCTACCGGGGGCTAACGCTGATCCCTCTCACTACAGCAGGTCTGGGACGCAGCCAAAGCATCCACAGGAACCCTCGGTAGGATCCCAAACCCTTGCCACTTTGCAAGTGATTTCTACCTCCCGTTCCATACCAGCAAGGACCACTAACACCTGCTGCAAACTTCAATAAGGAGCCAGAGAACAATAAGGGATCTACGTCCATGAGATCCAGCAGTGGAAGGAGGCACCACCAGCCTCCAGGAGCAGATGCCGGAGGCTGGGAAGCGGCATCAGCTACCCAGGAGCTCCTGGAGATGCTCTCAGTGCCGGCGCTGGCTGGGGACCCGGCCTCCAGCTGCACGCTGCAAAAAGCAGCACGCCCAAGCCAGCTTTTATAAGGCCAGGGGAATTCAGGGGGTCCTCGTACCCCAGCAAAACTCCGGGATTTAGATGCTCGGCGATACGGTTGGAACAATTTCCTTGATCTTTTATTACCCTGGTAAATAATTTACTGGGACAGCCATTTTAAAAAATCCCATAAAAGACCCATAAAACATATTTATCTCACACACACACCAAAAAAAAAAAAAAAAAAAGCTCTTTGGCTCCAACCAACAAGCTGAAAACTTGTTTGTATACTTCACTGCACATAAACTAACCAATGCCTTGTGACAGCTTTAAGCTTTTTAACAGCTCTCTCCCTGCTGCTCTTTATTTCCATTTTTCTCTCTGCGATTTCAGAAGAAGAAGAAAAAAAACACCACTACGAGAAGTTTCTGCTTTTGGACAGATATGGACAGCTGGGAACTGCCCTCCACTTTTCCTGACACCCCGTACATGGGGATGGACGTGCACGAGCCCTGCACAGCCCATCAAACCACGTCTTTATGCCTCAGTTTCCCCCTTTAAAAGGCCACCCCTTTTCTGCCTTTTTGTCCAAGATCTCCCTGCAGAGCACCCACCAAACACAAAAGCAACTGTCCCAAGAAAGAGCCGGGGTTCCGTGCTGGAATCGGCGCTGCGGTGGGACACCCCAAATCCTGGTGAGGATGGAGGTCTGTAGGGCTGGGACATTTGCCCCCTTCCCGAGGAGCCTCCAAGATAAGGAGCATCTATGAGGCACTTCTGTCTTCTCCTGCTGGCAGAGCACAGGTTCCTTTTCTGTACAAAGACATGAATAAACGGAGAATCCAAAAAGAGGGATGAGGAGTGCCTTTTCCCACCAAAGCCATGCCCGAGCCATGCGTACCAAAGCTTTTTATTGCTCCCTTGGACACCAGAGGACCCAGCGGGCTGAAGCCTGGCCAGCAGGGCGAGATCTCAGCCTGCTACCAAAGCACAAAAGCAGAACACAGCCGCGTTTAGTGCTGCGAGCAGGCTGCCTGGTGCCAGGCAGTCGCTGCCTCCAACAGCAGACCGATCCACATCCTCCTGAGCGGTGCCCACAGACCCGGCCCCGCCTCAGGGACGGCTCTGCCAGCGAGACGCCAGCAGACACCAACATCTCGGCACGGGACGACTGACCTTCACATGCGGGGACGGGCTGGGGTGTTTGTTCCTCCTGCGGGGAGCGAAGGAGACGTGGGGGCAGCGGTGGGGCTGGCTGAGCGTCCTGCTGCAATGCAGAGCAGGTCTCCGAAGCAGGCAGAGCAGCTCTGTGATCGGGGAGAGCGCAGCACTCCCGCGTTGGGTCAGCAGAGCCGGCCACCCAAGGGCTGCCAAGGCACGCAGCCAGCCAGGCGTGCATAGTGCCTGCTCCGGGTGGCAGCTGGCTTCATCCCGACGTGAGCCAAAGGGCTGCTGCCCACACCGGCTGGTTCCCCGTACCAACCTCTCCTCACCTCCACCGCTCGCTCTACAGGGAGAGGAGAAGCTCAGAGCCAAGTCTGGCAGCCAGCAGCCAGGCTGACGGAGCACAGGTCATGGAAAGAAGGCGAGTGGCCAAAAGAAGCCGGGGTCTCTGCGTGCTGAGCATCACTTCTGCCCAGCTTCAGTGCCTGCAGCAGCACACGCATGGCGCACGAGCTCTCGGCCAGTCTCCCTAGCAGGTTAAAGCCCAGCAGAGCTTCAGGCTTCAGGTCTGCATCACCTCTCCCACCTCGTCCCCCTCTTCTCCAGCTCTCATTGCTTCTTCCCAACATCTCCTCCCCATCCCGCAGCGCCACCGGGTTTCCTCCTTCCTCATCAGCAGTAAAGGGAGCTCCATAATTACCATCAATGGAAGGAAGCAAAACAGACACTGCGAGCTGCAGGATGGCTCACATCAGAGTCTTCCTGGAGCAGAAATGATGCCCAGAGCTACAAACCTGAGCAGATCCTTGCAGCCAAGGACAGACAGGCCTCCCCGGGAGAGGCTGAGGCTCCATGCTCAGCTCAGGGACCACACCAGCATCCCCAGGTCCTGCAGATCCTTCGGCTAGCGTTTCCAAACTGAGGAGCACATCAGTGGTTAACTCCATTTGCAGATTTAAAAGTCAAACGCTGCCACAGGAAATTAAAAGATAATGCAAGGAATTATTTAAAAAATTAATCTTTATTACTCTCCACTCCCAAGCTGCTAATAAAAAAATGTGTTCCTCATGCAGTCTCTATAAAAACAGGTTATAAAGCAGGGAAAGAGAGGAAAGCAGATGCTTTTAAAAAAATATCTTTCATCCCTCTGCCCTGTCTGCCCATCACAGCCTTTCATCTGCACCTGCATGTCAGCCCCCAGCAGTTTTGAACCCAGCCAGCCCCTTTTACCCTGGGAGGCAATTATTCCCCTTTTCCATCTCCTCCCCCTTGCCCCCCCCCCCCATTTTACATCTCCAGGAGATCAGCAACCCCTGCTCCAGAGAGCAGGCTAGAAGGTGTTTTTAATGGCACACCTTCCTTGCTCCAGGTATCTCTGAGCACTGTATAAAACAGAATGAATTATAGCTCATTACCAAAAGGGCAGGCATTGGGGAAGTAAACAAAGCAGCTATTACAGAAGTCAGCAACAGCTCCACAATGCCGGAGCAGGGTTGAAACAAGCAGAACACCATGCCTGAGAGAGAGGTCAGGGCTCTTTGATTGCTCTGAGAAGCCAGAGGCTGAGAGGCAGGTGGCAATTGCAGTGGTTTATTTGCAGTGGTTTATTCAGAAGATGCTTCTGCCTGGAGCTGCGCTCAAGCAAGAAGCACGCTCCTCGGTTCTCGCTGGTGCTTGAGCCCCCAGAGTCTGCAAAGGCACTGCGAACACTTTTACATCGTGACAGCTGGCATCAGCTAGCCAGGTTTTGGTTAAATTCAAGAGCCACCACAATTCAAGCAAGAGCACCCAGTCTAACACAAGGGAGAGATGGAGCAGCGAGAGCCGACTGAGTGCAGGAGCACCTGGAGCCCCATGCCATGGCAGACGCAGAGGTGAGGTGTCCCTCTGCGGGGAGGTGGCTCGCCGAGGTAGCTTTGACTATGATAGATGGTGCTGCGCTGAGTTCTCACTGATGTAGAAAATTAGAGAGAGATCGCTGCAGACACGGGCCCATCCGAGACACTTGTTGTCTGTCTCCCGCACACAGGCGCCTCTCCCGGGAGCTCCCCCTCCAGCTTGTAGGCTCATCATTCAGAGTGCTGAACTGGGAAAAGCAACACTACTGCTTTTTTCACCCCCAAAATTACTTGATTATATTATTCTTGGACACGCATGAGGCGTTGATTTCCTCACTTAGCCACTTGTTTGCTTCTCCTCAGCTAGGAAAAGAACAGCCCATCACTTTTCTTTTTTCTTTTTTTTAAATGTCTCCTTGCTCAAGGTGCAGAAGAGGCTCTAGCCAAGACAGGAGCCATTTTTTGGCTGGAAATTGCTCCCTAAAACCAGTGACTTGTGATCCACCCTGGGGCAGATCTGATAGTTGGGAACCACACCAAGCAATGCTGCTGTAATCTCATGCTAGTGTCCTCCTGCAGGACGGTCCCCCTCCTGGCTCTCTCTTAACCAGTTACTGGTTTTCTTGCCCTTCATCATGGCTGGGTTTGTTCTCCATTGCCTCTCTGCTAGACACCAAAATGTTTTGTAAAAGGTCTTGAAAAACCCATGTGTGCTTCCATACGAAATAACTCTAATGGTGTGCACATCAGCACAGGCTGGTGGATCTTCAGGAGACCTGTCCCACTGAGGGAGACAACCAGGCCCTTGCTTTAAATCAATGCCAGCCCTCAGCAAGAGGTAACCAGTTTCTTCCCAGCCAGGCACAGCAGCTGAGCTCATTTCCCTCTAGCCCCAAGATCTCCAAGCAGGTCCAGAAGTGGCAGAGGACCCGCTCTGACCACCAACAGTCCCAAAGAGGCCTCCTGCTCCCACCACGACCAGTCACCTCCCTTCCACCTTCCCAGGAGCAACTACAGGAGGCTGAGGAGTACCAGGGGCTTTGCCACTCGGTAAGCATGGCTACAGCAGACGGACCAAGAGGTGGGATGTGAGATCCCCACCGCTGGAAAGGGCAGGGAAACAGTTGGCTTTCCTTCATGACTCCCAACTCCTGCCAGCTCACGAGCTTGGGGCAGTTGAGCTTGATTTTATGGAAAAAGGGCAACTTTCTTTTTTGCTTTCGGGTAGATGGCACAAGGCCATCAGTGACCTTGGGCAGCAGCACCAGGCTGGGGGCAGCACCCCCATTTTGCACCAGCCAGCCAAGCAGGTTGCAAATTTCCCTGAAACCCACCACCCAACAGGGATATCCACGGTCCTAAAGTGGGGACGGTCACTAAACCCAACCCTGGTGAGACCTGGCTCCTTCCTAAACAGGATGACCCAGCCACCAGCACAGTCCTGCTACTGTTCTGAGCACCCCCACAGCCACCAAGCGCTGGGGGCTGGCAACAAACAGCAAACACCAAATTCAACCCAAAAGCCTGAGGCACTCAAGGAAGCCATGCAGGAAGGAGACTTGGAACAAAGCATCCCTCTCCCTCCCTCCCACAGCCACCAGAGACTGACCCCAGCATCTGCTCCCTATTTCCCCAGTGGTTGTTAATCATCTGCCCCCCTGGAAGTCCCTTCTCGGGGTGCAGAACAAGCCCCACACATTTTCCCCCCCCCCCCTCCATCTGCTAATGACTTCCCTCCTCGGAGGCTGTGCCTCCCCCAGCCTGATCTAATGGTGGGAAATTAGCATTAAAATGATAGCTTGCTATTAGCAGCGCCTCAGCTCCCTATCACGCTCCAGGAACGACAAATGACAGGCTGTGATTTCCCCGCCGCGATGCAGGGGAGAGGGAGCTGCAAGGAGCGCTGAAGTTACCCAGGAAAGTTTGAGGCTCGTCTCCCCCACCTCCCCTTCGCCATCCCCGTCGCGTTCATCCGTAACGCAGGCGATCCTACAGCAGATGGCACCTGGGCAGGAAAGCAGACAAATTGGCTCCCACCTGCAGGAGCACGAAGAGCTTTCAAAGCAGGCTGGCGCCTGCTCGCCAAGAGCCCCACGGCGTGGAGACGCTGGAGGAACCTGCCATCGCTCGCCTTCTTCCCTCCTCGCGTGGTGGTTTGCAGCTTGGTGGTTCCTGCTGCATCCCTGCCCAGCCAGAAGCAGGCAGCTGGCACCTCCCGTGATGGGTGGCAGGAGGGGACGGGCGCTGCCCCCCGAGCCAGGCACCCAGAAGAGGTAATTCAGACCCAGAACCGACGGAGCGATGCTTTCTTTGTGTCAGCACAACGCTATGGTTTGGAGGGCTCGCAACTAGCCTGGAGCTAGAAGGTTTTCTTGGGCCCCTGCTGAACATCCATCTGCTTGTCAAAAAACCAGCTCAGCTCAAGCTGCCAGCTCTCTCCTCCTGCCAAAGCGGGGGGCCGCCCTCCCAGAAAATTCCCCCCCTTGACCAGATAGCTGTGGCAGGAGTGTGGAGGTACTCACTTCATTTTCTGCCTGCTCCTCCGAGCCCACCTGGCTTAAAGAATTTTTTGGAAGCAGCTCACAGCAGGCTGCAAGAAACCAAGAGTTAGGATGGAGGCGAGCACACCCAGCAGTGCCAAGGCAGGGTGTCACCTCCCCGTGGACACCTGGGTGACCTGCAGAGTTATGGCACCTGAGCGTCTCCCAGCTGGGTGCGTCCCTCCCTGCACAGCCTCCTCACAGGGACAGGGGACACACCAAGGCCAAGACGTGGGAGCACATGTAAGAGGTGTTGAAAGCACCCTAGGAGTCCTGTGCTGAAAGCTTCCATTCTAAAATCACATTTTTAGCTATGTGTGTAGGGTTGGACAGTCTCCTCCCTCTGCCTCATCCTTGCTTCTATCCAAAACCACTTGGCATCAGCAAGCAAAGACAAGTGTCCTCAAGCCCCAGCCTGCCTGCTGCCCTTTAACGAGCCTGGGAGGTGAGATGCAAAACGAGAGGGGAAAGGTTGGTAGGAAAAGCAGGGTGAAACAGTTTCCCCGGCATTCCCACCAGCAGCTCATATGCAGGAGTGAGGAGAGGACTCATCCGATGATGGATGGCACAGAGCTGAACCTTGGCAAGGTGGAACAAGAGCAGAAGGAAGCATTGTTCCCAAAGGCAATGCTCACACCTCCTCAGGATAAAAAAAAAAACAACTATCACAGGCACCAGCAGCAGCAGAAGGGAATGCACTCACCCTCCTGCACGTTGGTATTCAGCTCTGGTCTGCTGGAAGGGGCCACAATCCAACCGCACATTTGTATATTCACTGAGCCGTACACCCCGCTCTGTGGACTCCTGACAGATGCAGATGGCAAAGCCATTTTTCATAAGGTGAAGGAAAAGGGGAGAAAGGAAAACAAAACAAAGATAGGCTCAGGCATCAGCTGGAAAAGATGCAAGACAGGATCAGGGCTAATAGAGAAGCAGAATCAGATTAAGCTCTTGGATCTTGAAGTGCACAAAAAGGCCTGTCCCCTGCCTGTTTTCTAGCACAGCCTGGCAGCAGCAACCACCTCCATTCTTTCCTCCGTAACCAGCTGGAAGATGAAAGCTGGACCCAGAGCAGCACTCGGGCTTTGCTGAAATTGCCCTTGAGAACAGCAGACTGGCAAAGGGGCTGCTGGAGCAGTGTGGGCACGGGCACTCTTCTACCAGATTAGCTCCTGTTTAGAGGAGGCAAGAGCAAGCCTGGGGGAAACATTAGCCATTAAAACACATTTGTCTGTCCCTCAGACCCTGACTTCGCTCAGGCCTGAGTTCTTGTGGCTCTGAGGGGACATCCCTGGCAGACCTCCTGCTGGCCGGAGGCTGCCAGCATGGCAAGGGACCCTCCTGCACACTGCTCCCCAGGGTGGCAAACAGCAGCTCCCAACGGCCCTGGTTTGTCTCAGACAGGGACAAGCATCTGCCCTCTGGTCACCCACCCATCAGCCCCTAGTGCTGGAGAGTTACCAGCACCACAGAGCTGCCTGCTGACACAGCGAGAAGCGGTGCTCACCGCTGCACGCACCATCCCTCGGGCATCACGCACGTACGTCCCACTTGGCGCTGGGAGCAAGCAGCTCTTGATGTGAGCCAAAGGGAAAGGCAAGGATGTAGCACCCTCATGGGGGAAAAATGTCATCTCTCCCAGTGACATTCAGTTAGCCACCGCCAGCCACAGCATCGCCTCCTCCACGTGCAATTGAAGCTGACAGTGATAATGCAAAGTATCAAAGCCTCTCCTGGCCTCCAGCCCCTGCACAGCACAGCCAGCAACATCTCACCATTTTATTGAGCAATCAGATCTTCCTTCTCGGGGGTAAGCTTGCCTTGAAGCTCCTGATCCTTCTGGGCAACTCCGAGGAGGATTTCATTGTGATCTCTGCTGCAACCTCTTCATTTCTAGAACGAGAAGCACACAGAAGCCAACACCTCCCTTTCAAAACACCCCCCTTGTTCATAAGCTGAAGTCACCAAAGGTTTCTGGCTGCAAAGTCAGGCCCATCTGAGACGCCCCAACGCTGTACCAACAGCTCTGCCACAAGTCAGAGCCCAACAGACCCAGGAGGCAAGGGAAATGGTGGCCAAGGCCAGCGCATGGCAGGGACTCACCCCAGCAGCCCTGCTGCTGCCTGTGGCATTTCCAGCTGACATTCAGTCCCCTCGCCCCAGAAGCAGGCGAGTGTAGGGCTGGGGAAGGTTACTGCCGGGTCCTGGTGGAAATGTCATCCTACCACATATGCTTCAAGCAAGATTCACTCCCAAGCAGCCTCGCTCCATAATAAAAGTGTCAGAGCAGCTGACTTGCCTCCCCCTGACCTCATTGCCTCCAGATTTATCCTTCCTCGGGTCTCTCTCCCTCTGTAAGCTAGCACGTGCCCTTCCTTGCAATAGGCTGGCGCTGAAATTCAGCCAGCTGAAAGCATAGGAGGAAAAAAAAAAACAAGCCAGGTGAAGGGGTCAGGGGAAAAAAAGCTCAGAAGCCAAGTTTTCCTCTAATTCTGTCTGCTCTCAGTTCAGAAAGGGAGGAGGAGAGAGCAAGAGATGCCTCAGTATGGGAACGTGCTCTCTGCGAAAAAGCAGCGCAGACACCCGAGCGTGCAGCTGGCCCCTGAGCACCCCTCTGGGTAGGGAAGGGAGAGCTTGGTGCAGCTCAGGGGAGGCGTTCGGGAGCTTCTCTCCTCCACCTTTATTTCACAAAAGAGGAAACTGAGGCATGAGGCACTCGGAAATTTGCACAGCCAGTTAGCAGCACAGCCAAAGCCTGAAGCCAACTGATTTGTGTCCCATGTCAACGCCTTGGCTGCGGGGCTGAGGAAGCTCAAACCAGATTGCTACTAAAAAAAAAAAAAAAAGCATCGCAGAAGAAGTGAATGTCCAAGCCCCTCGAGAGCCATGCCGTGTTGGGCACCTGGAGAAGAGGCAGCAGAGGTGAGGCTCTCTGCAAGCCGCTGTCTCTGGGGCACTGCATTACCTCTGTGGCAGGGCTGTGCTGGTGTGAGTGCAGCATCGCAGGCACCTGCAGAGCAAGAACAATCTTCAGGGAATTAGAGAGAGATGTTAATGGTCCTTTGCAAAGAACTAAAGATATCCCCACTGGCCAGAGTTTGTTGGTTTTGTTTGTTTTTTCCCGTTCTTTTTGCCCGCAAAGGTATGTGTCACGCAATTTAAAACAACTTCCCTTCAACCTGCAAGACAGGACCTGGTGAGGCATCCTTAAACTGTGAGTGGAGGACCAGACCCTGCCTGTGCCAGGCTCCCAGCCGGCATGCTGCGTGCATTTCCCCAGCACAATTGACACAAAGAGCACAAGTGAGTCCTGGGCACCTCGACTGCCATGGGGGGACGCAGACTAAGAGAAGATGACTGCAACAGCAGGCTGTGAAACGGCTTTCCTTGGAGAGAAGCAGAGAAAACCCCTCACTCCAAGGGCAGTCCTGTTACATTTGCAAACACACTGCAGGAGGCAAAGCCCACCATACCTCCTGCACTCCGGGACCTTATCGCCCAAGGACAACTTTTTCTGGCCTGTGCTAGGGCACCTGTTCACTTGTAGACAGGCAGGAGAAAAGTGAAGCCATCCACCAGGCTATAAAAGCCCTGTTCTCCATGTCACGGCTGTTTTGCACATCTGGATGCAGCCAGCCCTTAAAACTTGGCAGCTGGCACGAGCTGCTCGGTCGGTGTTCGCTCGTCCTGTTAGCGCCAGGCAGGGCAGAGGTCCTGCAGGCGAGGTGAAGGGACACTTCATCTCTGTCAGGTCCTCCTCCGCTAATGAAAATATTTCTCCACTGTGTCCTCCAGAAGGTTTCCTTCAGCTCCGGCCCCCGTGTGATTGAAGGCTGATCTCTGTTACTCTCGGCTGAGTGGCAGCCCACGAGGAAGGTGATGGATTGCGCTTCCCTTCAACTTGACGTTTAATGGTGCTGGCAAGAGAAGAAAGAGCCAGATGTTCGCAGATTGTAAGCCAACTCCTCTCATACGGGGGGCTGGAAGAGCTCAGGGCAGGAACGGGCCCCCCCTGCCACCAGGGTGCCCCCCTGGAAACACAGCCCTCCCTGAAGGGCCACTAGACACAACCTGCCCTATCCAGCACCCTTAACAAGTCAGAACTGGGACTGAGGATCACAGAGCTCCTCAGCCTCCTCTCTGCTGCTGCTGCCCTGCTGTTTCTGCCCTTGCTGGAACAACCTAATTGCCCATCACGGTGCTCCCTGCACCCTCCACCTGCAAGGCTTCACAGCCCTTCTCCTCCTTTGTGCCCCCCCAAGCCACCAGCACTGCCGAGGACACCCAAGCACAGTGCCTCGTGTTTGCTTTCCTTTCTCCTCTTCCTCATCTTCCCCCAGCCCTGCCCGCTGAGGCACTGGATGTTTATCAAGGAACAAAAAAACCACATCCTACACTGGGAACAAAAGGAGAAACAAAGGATATGGAGGCAGGAGGGAAAAGAAAAAAGACAGACCTTCCAATTACTGGTAACCAGCCCTGCTGCATGCCCATGTGCCGTGGGCTCTGGCAGGGGGGCAGGCAGGCCGGGCACACCGTGCACTGGGTGCACGCTCTGGATGGGGGCACAGTGCTCGCTGCTCTGGGCACAGCCTTTCAGGGGCCTCTCACACACCAGCGGGGTCAGGAACGGAGCTTTTCCCACCCCAAACCCTGCAGCAGAGGTAGAGGAGCTTGCTCGCAACTGGGAAATTGCCCACGGGGCTACCGCCCGCGCTCCCTTGGCCACCTGTCTGGGTTATTTGGCTAGTTTACCTTGGCAGGAGGGCTGCCAGCTACAGGCAGCACCACGGGTGCCCGCTCACGCAGCCGCAGACCGCGCGGCTCTTGCTGAGATGCCTTCCCCTCCACGGGGTGACAGGCTTTGCTCCCAGCCGGGAGGAAGGAGGCACCCAGCACGCTGCCGCAGCGCGGGAGGCACTCAGCCAGCCGCTAATGCTTCCCACCGTCTCGGAGCAAAGGGAGGAATTAGCTTTTATTAGCTCTTAGGAAGAGCACATCACTCCTGCCCTCTCCTCCTCTCACGAGGCTCGTGCACAAGCTGCAAGTGAAGCAGAACTGACTTACCTCCTAGCCAGCAGCCCCAAACTCCTGTTGGGCTGTATAAATAACCCTGTAAGTCTCAGACGAGCTGGGACAGAGCAATCCTCTAAAGGGTACCGCAGCGCCCTCGCTGCCCAAAAGTGCTTTAAAAGAGATGGGTGCTGGGCTTTTACACCTGGATCTCCCCGGTGGCACTACAGGGGTCCCAAAGGAGGGCACGTCCTCCCTGCCAGCACAGCGTGTGGCTGCTCCTGCTGACAGCCGTGCCGGGGACTGCTATTTGGGGTGAGGTCCGTGGCTCCCCGCAGAGCCACGTGCGGTGTTCCTGACCACCGGCACCCAGCCGCCAGCGCGGTGAGGGATGGTGCTGCTCCACGCCAGCCGCTCTGGGGCTTGTTAGCGGGGTGATAAAGGGGATGAATGGCCCCAGAGAAATGCTCTGTCTCCTGCTGCAGTATTCATTATCTTTCAGCCAGGCAATTCTTCACGCCGGCCAGCAGCTCCGGGCTCTCTCGTTTGTCGTCCTCGGGGGCTGTTCCCGCAGAGCCCGTGCTCTGCTGCTTGCGGGCCCCTCAGGCAGTGGGAACACCAAGTGCTGCCCTGTGAACAGCCCACAGCACGGCAGCCCGTGTCTCCTGGAGGTTCGCCTTGCTCCCACACAGCCGACTTGCTTTCCCAAACTCACAATTGGGAAACCGGAGCCACTACCACCCCCAGGGCTGCAGGAAGCAGAGCTGGGTGTGTTTTTAGCCTGAGTTCCTACAGGATGCAGAGCATACGCAGCCCTGCCGCATCAGTCTGTCCCCTACCCACTCCCCAGGATCTCCTGACACTGAGAACAGATTTTAACCTGTCCTGACAGAGAGACAGAGGTCTCAGAGACAGGCAGAGTCTATAAATTTCACAGGAACAGACTGTCAAACAGAGGATGGAAATTATTAGCACCTTCAAAACTGTAGTGTATCATCCATTATTAGACACCAGACATTCTGCGTGGGAGAGCAAGACGTTATAAATATCCCAGGAAGGGCAGATGCTCCATTCAGCACAAGCAGCTTACTAGACACCAGAGAATCCTAAACCCAAGCTATGGAGCCATAGGAGATAAGAGTTCATGGATCCCACCGCACTCAGTACAAGTGGGAGAAGGTTTTAGACACATTTGGCTGATACGAGAGTCAGCCAAGAAGGCACGTTAGCCTTTGGCAAGCCTCTGGAAATGGGCCATGTACTTTTTCCTCACCTTTCTTCCAGTGACCAAGCCGAGGCCCCACTGCATTAACACCACTGGCCTAAACCCCCCGGTGTTGAACGCGTCGGAGTCCATACAGATATGTCCAGACGCTCCCTGAAAGAGAAGAGACATCCCCAGCTCTGAGGAGGAGCACTGATGGACTGAGTACTTCTCCCCCCCTCCCGATCCCCCCCGCAGCACCTCTCTGCCACACGGACAGAGACTTCAGCCTCCAGCAAGATGTTTCATCGCAGGCTGCTGCCAGCAAGTGCCAAGAACGCAGCCCGAGGCAGAGGAGGAGCCTGGGGAGCTCGCAGCAGTACCACTTGCACATCATTAGCGGGCTGCTGAATCACAGCACTCGAGCCTGTCCCCCTGCACACCAGCCCGTGCTCCACACCAGACCCTGACCAGCCTCAGCGCGACCACGTTTACACATTTACAAGGCAGTGACAGCATGGAGGTTGCAGGCAGCAGCACCCCACATCCCAGCCTGGCCATGCTGAGCTCCCCACCACCAGCATGCAGCTTGCACACCGCTCGGCACCGCGCTGCTGTCGGAGGGCAATACCAGCAGCATGGAGCTGATGGCCAGCCTGCCTCCTCCACCTCCCTTCAGTGACCCAATTAGGGAACCCTAATTAGGCTGTTTCAGGGTGGAAGCCGGAGCCATTCTTGACAGGAATTCCCACTGCTGACCGCTGCTCCCCTGGGTGGGAACAATTAGCAGCCAGCACGGCATGCGGCCAGGCAAAGGTCACGGAGCTCATAAGGCTGAGCGCAGCCCCATCCGCTGACCCCCGTGCAGGAGGACCAGCCCCACAGGCTGTATAGGGGCAGAGCGGGTAGTCCGTGTGCTCGTTTAGGACCTGCACAGACCCAGTCATCACCACCTCCAGCCTCAAGGCATCCAAGAGCCCTGGTAGTGGGAAACAGCCATCTTCCCTTCAGCTCCTGTGTGACCACGGCCCAGCCGGCCAGACCCATTTTGGGGAATTCTCTGATTTACCTGGTGGGGTCAAGTCCCAGGAGGTGCTGTCAGCCCGGTGGATCACATATCCTACATACCTGAAGGGCTTCAGCTCTGCAAAGAGAGAAGGTAAGCACGTGCTACAGCGCATCTTTTATTCCATTTACTTCAGGGGTGCTTGACTCCCTGTTCTGCCAAACAAAAGGAGTGACAGCAATTGAATCTAGGCTTGTGTTTCTTACAAAAGAAAAAAAATAAAATCCAGAAATCCAGTCACTGTATCCTAATTGTTCTGATCCAACCTTTCACAGCATTGCATTGAGCTAAAGGGCCGCACCTGAAAATATGCCAAGAGCTGCATGAAATGTTAATGTTGCAATTAAAACAATATGAATATTGCAGCACCGCTCTGCTGCTCCCCATCCACTGAACAATTCTCATTCAATGGAAGTCAAGTTACATTTGAGGAAATAATGAGGTCTGCTAATTAAGTCTGGCCTAGGAAGACAGCAATCTTAAAAGGAAAAAAAAAAAAAAATCAGATCTCCCCAAAATGTGTACATTTGCTGCTGATTACCTGCAAAGGGAAATCATTAATGCTGTGCAATGCCAGGATCACAGGTCAGCACCATTGTCTTATTGCACACATCCAGAGGAAATTATCTTTTTAATGATAAAACACGTTAAGTCATGACCCGCTTTGTCCCTAGGAGCCGAAGAGGAAATGCCAGGCTGACACTTTGCACATTCTGCAGGCAGAAATCAGACACCTGACAGTGAATGCCAAATTCGGGCCAGGCTAGCGAGAGGCAGGCACAGGCTCCAAGGAGCTGAAGGCAGCAGCTAACGCTCGGCTGGCACGAGATGGATCCCAGGGAAGGGATTCAGCCTGGGCTATAGCCTCAGCCCCCCAGCCACCAAGACAGCTGAGTGACAGTGATACCAGCTCAAGTTGGGGGAAGCCAGGGTGAAACAGACCTCAAGTCAGTCCCTGGGGAAGGCACACTGGGCAGGATCATTGCGTTATAACTCTAAAAAGAGGCAACAGAGGAAGACCCCCTCCTAGTCCCTTGGCTGCTGCCCCAGGACACAAGCACATGTTGCAATGCCACGAGGACACAGCCTGCAAACATGAGATGTCAGATCCAAGGGTCCCCAAGGAAACCTATACCAAAAACAGAAAACCCACAGCTTTCCCACCCTCTTCTCGTCTTTCATCATCCTCCCAAATTTCTTTTCCTAAGCCAGTGGCTGGGGCTGTTACTGATCTCCCATCAGGTCTCCTGTGTTATTCCCAGCCCAAAGAACTGGGCAGGGAGGGCCTGACACTATGAATTTTGTGGGGAACGCAGAAGGCTGGGAACGGGCCCATCACATCATTCTGTTTGCTGTGCTGTTGCTGATCTGGCTGCCCTTTCTCTCAGTCAGAGTTTCAGCAGCACACAACATCCACCCATCCTCTGTGAACATTGCCATCAGACCCAGTCTGATCGAGCAGCTCGGAGCTGACCTGGAGCCGGAGAACAGCTTGCTGTCTAATGAGCAGCCTACAGCAGCCACTACTCTGCCACTACTGCAACAGCCTTCCCTAATCTACCTCCCTGTTTTCCAGCAGAAAATTCATCCATTAGAGGAGAGAATGAGGCCGCTGGGGCCCTGGCTCATTTCTTGACCACTGTTGACTCTGAACTCCCGAACTTCAGCCTGTCTGAAATACGGACAGCCTTCCTCCTCAGATCCAGGCAGAGGATGAGCCACGCAGACGGGACTTGGAAAACCAAAAGATCCAAACGAGGGGGAGCTCCAACCATCAAGAAGGAAACGCTTCATGCAAAAGAGGAGAAAAACCCAGAGGAAAACATTGGAAAGGACTTCCCATGTCGTCCTAAGAGCCTCACATACCCTTTCTATCCATCTGTGGCCTCCTCGAGATGCAGGAGTTACTTCTGGCCACTGAGGTCCACCCAGGCCATGTCCCCCAGCAGCAACTCACTTGGTTTGAGGGTGGGTAGGTGGTCTCCTGCGGCCAGCCCCCTCCTCGCCGCCTTCCCAGACACACCAGCACTTGCTGCTCTGAAGTGTCTGTTCTGCAATAAAGAGCAATAAACATGCCAGAGTAATTAATGTCTTAACAACTTATTACAATCCTCAGATAATTAATCACAAAAGCTAAACATGCTGTCTCACCCTCCTAATGTGTTAATGCTCTAATTATTATGCCTCAATTAAGGGGAAGTCAGCGCTCCTTGCTTGGAAGTGCATGTTTAATAAGGGTGCTTGAACGCCGGCACGTTGAAGTGGGAAGGGAGGGGGGTGACGGGGGTGAAGGGAGAGGACACCATTTTTAATGAGGTTTCATGGGTGGCTCTAGGCGAGGAATTGACAGCCCCTTTCTGGGATCTCACACATGACTGCACGTGGAACTGGGGGCCATCTGCGGTGGCTCCGGGCTCCGCTTCCCGGCGGGCTATTTATAGGAGGAGCAGCATGTGGGGCACGGAGACGGCAGGGACTGGGGATGAGCAGCTATGTTTGGCCAGCGCCAAACAGCAGAGCTGGCAGCTCGCAGAGCCAGCGGCAACAGGAGTAGATGGTGTCCTCCATCCAGCCCCTTTCTTGCTGTGTTTCCAGACACGCGGACACTTGTCACCGCTCCTGTCCCACGGGACGTATCCGCACACCCAGATCTGTCCAGCACAGTCCTGCCTCTGTGCTTCACCTTGATCGAGCTACCCCTGGGGTGATAAGTACAGCCCCAGGGATGCGTCAGACCAGCTCTTCTGACTTCAGCTCTCACCTGGTTGCTTTCCGCAGCTCCTTGAGGTGCAAGGACACGTACAGCTGTGCGCCGTGCCTCCGAGAGCACACCCCTTAACCGTGCTTGTTTTACAGGTGGGGAAACCGGAGGCCAAAGAGATTCTCTTAAGGGACTTTGTGATGGTTACCACCTCTCTGGTGCCTGGCTCTGAGCCTCACTGGCCGTTGGGAAGCCTCAGAAAGGGGTTCTTGGTGGTCAGGAGCTTGAGCAGCCTGTAACAGTGCAGTGGGACCTGGGCCCCTCACTGCAATAGCAGCAGGTCCCTGCTGTAACAAAGACACAGCTCTGCACCCATGTGTCCTCACTCCTGGGGAGGGCTTTTGGTACAAAGCACAGCCAAGGCAAAGATGGCATCACCCCAACCACCCCGCAGCAGCGGTGCCCCTGCAGAGCAAAGGGCTGCGGAGGAAGGGCCTGGTGCGAGGTGGCCCAGCTCTGCGACACAGCAGGCATCCAGATCTCAGCACCACGCTAGCAGCTCTAACAGAAGAATGGCTGGAGCCCAAATCTTCCTGACAAAGTCTACCAACAATTCCTTTTTCTGATAAAAAGCTTTTGAAACAACTCCTTCGCACCACCCCCCAAGTGGTTCTTCAGAAACAAGAAAGCTCCCCCCGAACCAGCCGGGTTTCTGCTCCATCCAAGCCTTTTTAAGTTTCTCAGACAAACAAAACACCAGAAGCATTTTCAGCCTAGGTTAGACTGGAAAACGATCACATTGCATTTCCTCAAAAATGAATGCACTGTGTAGGTTTGGATGGCTCCCTCTGAGGAATAAGGGAGAAGGAGTAAGGAACGAAACAAAACAAAGCAACCCGGAGGAGACATGAATTTTAAAATACATGAACAGTTTTGGTTTTCAAATAATCAAAATGCAAAAATATTTCACATAGTCACTTCCACAAAAATATTTTTGTCACCCTGATTCTTTGATGATTTCTCACGAAAAATAGAAAAAACTCTCCAACTCTGTCCATTCCATCTGTAGCACCTCTGAAAGGGAGTTGAGGTCTCCCCACACGTGCAGCCTGAGGATTTCCCCAGGGACGAGGGCTCCAGAGGAAGACTTGTGCATTGGGCCTCCCTCGATGCTGCTTTTCATTCCAACATCAGCCTTGACCTGCCCAGACTTTCCCTCATCTCCTTGATGCTGATGACTTCAGGCATCCCATTCTAGTTCCCCACGCTTGGCTGGAAACACCTAGCACAGCACTTCATCTGAGAAGCCTCACTTCACTCCATGAGCTGCTACATGGAGGCTCCACCAGAACCCAACTGTACAGCCATCCAGGACCAGATCATCAAAACTGTTGAAGTCTGGGCAAGCACAGCTTGCCATTACTACATTTTTGGGGCTAGAAAATTTAGGTTGGTTATATTGGAGTCAGCCTGTTCCAAAGCATCAAACCAGCTGAATATCTGGTGCCAGGAGTTTTGGTGAAGGTGACTGGCTTGTGTTAGCTTTCTCCAGCCCTGCAGCACGCTATCTAGAAGGAAGCAGTAGCACACAGATCCTGTGCTGGGATATTCTCCCTGGGATGCTCTGGGCCCTGTTTAGCTCGTACCTACCACCAGATACTGGACAAGGAAACAAACCTGAGCCTTCCTCCCTATGGGACCCATGTACCCAGTACCACTTGCTCTGCCAGCCTGAGCACTCTCTCATTCTCAGAAGCAAACAAAACAGAGAGGGGGGATGGCTATGCTCATTTGCACCTTTTCCAACTGAACTCTGAGCATCGGCTGCTTGGAGTGAGCCGCTGCCCCAAGAGCATGAGCCGTGGTCTCTTGCATGCTTGCACTAAGCAGCTACTGCCATCAAGCACAGGCAGGCAAGTTCCCAGCGCCCTGGAGCAGGGCCTGAGTTTTGAGGGCAGACTCTGGAAGAAAGCAGATAACCACTGCATTAATAAAATATGAAATGAAAGGACCATCAGACAAAAAAAAAGTCATTGCTTCCCAAAAATAGACAGTGGGTCCAAAGTGCTGGACCAAGGAGCCAGTGCCACCAGAACCCAGATGTCCCCAACCTCACAGCCCCCATCAACAAGAGCTTTCTGAGTTTGCCTCACCCTCTCCCTCTGCCTGCTGCCTTTAAGACAGTGAGCAGCACGACAGCTGGGAAACCCAATCTGGTCCAAATTTTGTTACAACCCTGCTGGTTTTTATCCTTGTTTACCAGCATTAATTTTAATGGCTTTCCTACATTAACTTTGTCCTGAACCAGTCAGAGGAAAATTTTTGCTCACTTGCCTTCTGGAGAACAGTCTGGGTAATTTTCCCTCGTCACATAACAACCTGCCTGGGCTCCTCCACAATGACAGCCACACTGTGTACTTTGTTGAGGGCAATAAACTTCTCAAGGCTGGGGGAAGGGGAGCTGCATAGCCCTGAATATGTAAATCCATGAACCATTCATCCAGTCTTTGTTCAGTTTGGGGTTTGGCTTGCACGGATCCAGCAGGTGGAATGTTCTTCCTCCTGTTCAGCATGGAGAGGAACTGCTGAGCCTGCACCAAGGAAATGCAATGCTTCCAGCTCAAACAGCACCCTTCCCAAAACAGCACCCTTCCCCAGGTTTGGGCAGCTTTGAACTGGGTTCATCACTGGCCATCTGTCTCTCATGTTCCCCTGGAACCATTAGTAAAACAGGTCCCTGCCTGTAAAACAGGTCCCAAAAGAGAAAATGGTGCTCGAATATGCACGAAGAATGCTTCAGAGAGGCACCTTCCTGAAGGAAACTTCCCAGCAGCATCCTGGTTGGGCTCTGCAGGAGAGAGACATCTTCTTTCCCTTTGCTCACCAGTCCCTTTCCTTCCTCCAGCTCTCTGAAAGCTATGACAGCTCAGGCCATGGGAAGAACAAGAAACACTCGGTACTTTGTCAGCACCTTTCTCTCCCTGCTACAAAATAGGGAACAGCTCTTTCCACCAAAGAAACGCAAGGATTCCATTCAGCATGTTTCCAAAGCTTTCTGTTTCAGAGCATAGGAAAAGGAACACGGTTACACAAGAGAAAGCCATTTGATGCATCACATGGTGCCCACACTAAAAGTACAGATGTTCCCTCTGTGCTCCAAGGGGCAATTTGGAAGACAGAGGGCTAAGAAATCCCAGTACATCCAACTACGAGCACCTGGGCTGCTGTAGAAAGTGTTGCCATGGAAAGAAGAGGGAAGCAACAGTTAGCAGAGATGGCTGGATTATTCCTACCAATTAACGTGAAGAATTTTGAGTGCTCTTCTGTGTTTTCTGTAAGAGCCTAGCAACCACCTCAGAAGTGTTACTCACACATCTCCAAAGTGTTTGGCAGGGTCACACACATAGCAAGCTATGCGAGCAGGGAGGGATAGCTCTCCTTTTGAGGCCTCCTGAGCACAGGCACACTACAGGCGTGTGTTTGGGACACCAGGATGCTCACGCAGCAGGTGCAGCCAGTCATTGGGGCACACGGCAGGCCACTCGGGACACCCAGGCTCTGCCTCCTGCGCCCCTCTGACATGCATGATGCAGAACCAAGAGTGGCAAGGAAAAGGCTGGAAGAAGGAATTAGATGTTCTACCCTTTTGGGTTAAAATTGGGCAACTTGGCATTGCTCTGGTCAGAGATCCTGGCTGGAGAATCCCCCTCCCAGGCGATCCTCGTCAGCCTGCTGTATGGGTTCACTTCAGACGCTCTGCTTCCATGAAGACTCCTGCTGCTCTGCACTAATAAAACAGAGGAAGAAACAAGACCTCTGAGATACTTTGCAACAACTCCACCACGCACTACAGAGTAAGTGACCCAGGGAGTCAGAGACCACAGCATCCCATCTTCTTCCACTGCCCAGGAGTAAGGAAAAGGAGGGCACTCCATGTGCACCAGTCTCTTGCCTCTTCCACAAAAGGGGCATTACAATCTGACAGAGAACATCTTCAGCCCATTCATTAAGTTCATGGCACTAATTGATTTCTCTCCAACCAAGCCATAAAAACCAAAGCTGCATGCAAGCTGCATCCTAAAATATCCTTGTAAATCTCAGCCACCACATTCATTAATTACAACCCAGTGATAGTTCAGGCCATTAGTTCTGGATGGTAACTTCATTTATTCCCACGTTAATGCTCAATGTCAGTGGTTATCTCATTACCACTCTATTACTTACCTACTTAATCCATCATTACAGCCCAGGCCAGAAGGAAGGAACAGAGTTTACCCTGTGTTGTAGGAAGACAATGCATCAAGCACCTAGGAATCACAAACAAAACACTTCTGCAATCTGCAAGCTAGGGTTATATCCATTACGAAGAGGAAACGTAGATGAGCGTTGTTAACACAAACATGTTCCAACACTGAAAAAATGTGGATATTGAGGATTAGGGTTCCTCTTAAATCAGAAGCAAGAGCTTTGGCAAGAGTGGAAATGCATACTAGCAGTCACACAAAAATGACCTTAACTCTGCCCTCCTCCTCTTTAGACTTTTCTTTCTCCAAACCCTGGGCTAGATTCGAACAGTTTCTGCCTTCAGCATGCTAAACACTTTGAAAAGGCAGGTCAGAGTATGGGTACTGGGAGCTGCTACCTGCTGAACGCTCCAGAAAACATCCAGGCAGAATTGCAGATACTGCTAGCCCTGAGCACTAGTGACAATACACCTAACGCCACATAAAGATGCAGTAGTTACTCTCATTTCACAAACACACAGCTGGAGTTGCTCTCCTTTGGTGAGCAGGCACTTCTGAAGTTGTGCTTTATTACACCTGCAGCGCTCCTGCCTGTCCCTCCGCGCGACTTGACCTACTCGATGCACTGATCCAGCCCCCGGGGGTCCAATTTGGGTGTTTCAGCACAGAGAGCAACTTCCTCTTTTCATTGCCTCCCTCATCCCCCAAATAGTCTTGTTGGAGACAGCATTTCAACCTTTCCTCATGAGGAGGAGCACTCCTGCTTGACTGAGAAAAAGGGAAGCCCCCTGAGGCTGACCAGCCGTGAAACCAATACAGGAGCCAAGGGGGTGGGAAAGGGGCTCACAGGGACATTTCTGTTGCAGTAGGGCAGGTTCTCCTAAGAGCAAACGAAGTACCCTTGCTCTGCCTAGATATGACGCCCTTACAATAGGGTGAATTCGGTTTTACTGCTTCTAAGTGACACAATACAGAAGAACTAAGTCCTCTAATGAGGAAGAAACTGATGCCACAAAGGCAGAGAAAAGATACAGCCCCAAGTGATGTCAGGAGTGAAATATTACTGTTTTCCTCTGTGATCAGTAAACGCCCAGCTAATATGCCCGTGCTGCTCAAAGTGGACTCTAAACAGTGCTGTGGCAAGACAACTGACGGGGCAAGCCTGCAAAATGCTGCAATCAGATGTAATTAAAATACCTTTGCTTCCCTGCTTCCAACCCCTTGGCAATGAAATCCATCACATGCTGTGGACAGAAAATAGTTAAAAATCCCCCTGAAGCTGGGCTGTTGACACCAGAGTGCACAGATTTTAATACATCCTTGATTAAACAGCTTTCTGCAGAAGACAAAGAGCGCAGGATAGGAGCTGGGTGATGAGCTAGAGGACCATGCTAGAAAGAATGGCCCAGGGAATGCAATTGCTGCTGCAGGGGAAAGCTGTCTCCCCAGCCAACAGACCAGAGCTAGAAGAGCCCCATCCCACGAGAAACAGGCTGCAGCTCTTTGCTCCCATGCCAGGCTGCTGCCCCCAAGCTCTCTGCCCCCACTCAGGCCAGGAACACCATGCACACTGCAGTGTCCTGCAGCCTCTGATGAGAGGCTGTGGTGAAAGCGAGCAGCAGAAAGGCTCACACAGTGCTCAGTGGGAGACAGAGCCAGCATTTCCATCCCCAAAGTTACACAGCACGGGTGGATTCTCCAAGATGTAGTAGGATACCAGCTTGGAGAGCGGTTTTCCCCATAGGCATTCATAACATCTTTCTTGTTCCACCTCACACAGATGCTCCTGGACTGATAAGGAATGAACTCTCTTGGCAGAGGGGAGCAGAGAAAGTCTTCCTCAGCCATCTATTTATATCAAGCCAGTAGGAACTCATTATCTTTAAGATCTCTGGCACGCACAGCTGGAATCAGTCATCAGGCTGGAAAGTTATTAGAGGTGGGCAAGAGGGAGCCAGAACTCATTAACCCTGTTTTCTCAGAAAAGCAACCTCAAGATAAGAAGTAAGGGTGTTACAAGTGGATTCGGGCAGCTGTCCTGTCTGACTCTTTGAGAGCTCGGAAAGAGAAAACCCAGATAGGACAGTGAATTGAGCACAGCCCAGGAGCTCGGAACATGGCACAAAGAGACCTACTGCACCCAGAGCTGAGGTTACTGAGGTTAAATACCTTCCGTGGGCGCACAGGCTCTGCAAAGGGTGCTACAGGCATAGGTGCAGGCCATGGATCTACACAAACTAGCGACCAGCGCTTACCAGTCCTGTGCCTGTGTACTTCTGGCCCATAATGGTGGTCAAGAGCTCTGCAGCTGCTATTATCTGCTATTATAAAAAAGAGAAGACTTGCACACGTCCCAGAAGAAAAGGGGCTTTCCATCATATATTCCACAGGCTTTGTATATGAAGATATTTGGTAAAATACTCCAGATCAGGAAGAAATTATAAATCAGAAAGAATAACATATTCAGTATTGCCAGCTCTCCCAGTAGTAAAGCACCTGCTCCTGGAGTCAGCAGATTTGCACAACATTCATCTCATTCCTCATCTACTTCAAAGGGTTCAACAAGAGGCTTGAAATCCATAATCCCCCCCCACCCATCCCAGCCTGAAAGAAGCCAAGGCAAACAGCAAGAATCCCATATTTGGCACCCCCTTTATTGTTTTGCCAGGACTTGCCTGTCAGTACCCCACGCAAACCTGACGCTCGGGAACCATCAGCTATTTGCTCTTACACATTTTGAGACTGAGAGGGCTTTTGGTCCCAGCCCTGCACTATGTTCAGAGTCCTGGTTCACAAGCACAGTACAAGAGATCTTCAGATCTGCAAATAGCTGAGAGGAAGCCGAGTTCCCTTCTGAGTCATCAGAAATCCAAAGCCATGCTAGCAAATGAACGGCCTCAGCAGCCGCAGAGAGCACTGCGCCTCCACCTTCCCTGCAGCACTTTAGTCTGGGTAAGTAAAATTGTGTCTCCAACAAGAAAGCAGGTGTTTGAAAAATGCGTTCACCAATACATCTCAATTAACAATGTTTTAAACACTATTTCACACCCAGCCCAAGTGAAGATATAGCTGTATCTCGGGCTGAGAGAGGAGTTCCCTCCCACAAGGTATCACAGCCACTTGTAGCCCTCATTTTTGCACCTGGTAAAGGATTTGAGGCAGGAGGGCAGGAAGCATCTTTACCCTAAAGCTGCCTTAAGCAAAGTCTCATCTTTGAAAAGAGAGTTAAGCAGTAAATGTGACCTTCTTGCAACTTTTCTTGCTCAAAAAGTCATTGCCCAAAACTTACTGGGGCTATATGTATGCAGGCACCTGCTCGCAGAGACAGAGAGAGGAGCAGCTGGTCCTTGCCTTGGTCTCTTGACGGTCAGCTCAGACACTGACATTTGAGCATTTTTTCCCCCTGCAAACAAAACCCATCAGCTGAGCACTCCCAGGGAAGTAGCGCAGCCAGAGCAAACTCCCAGAAAAAGCCTTGGCAGCATTCCCCTTGCTCTGCGGCTGTGAGCGAGCCGGAGTAACAGAGCACGACACATGGAACAGCAGAAGCTGAATGATGCACGTGTTACTGCAAGGAAAATAAACAGTTTTATGGGGGCGGGGGGAAGGGAAAGCACGTCCCTAACAAATACTTATTAAAACACAACCTTATCCTCGTCTGACCCTAACTCCGACTGAAGAAAACTGGGAGACTGGCATAGCTGTCGGTGCACTCAGGCGATGTCACTGACCATCCATGTATATAATTGCCCAGGAGGTCCCAGAACAACCCCCTCGCCTTTCCTCCGGCGCACTTAGCTGCATCAGTTTAAGTCACTAGTGTTTTTAAGGCTGCTCAGCCTTGCTCTCCAGGCTCCCAGAGCTCTCTGACATCGAAGCATCTTCCAGTTACCCCAGACAGCCTCCCGGAGCAGCCAGCTCACCGTGCACCTTGTTCTCCTCTGCCTGTCTTGGATCCAAAAGGACACTCAAGTCACAAGTCCTGCAACCCCTGTCGAAGATCTTCCATGTCTTTCGCAGAGATCAGCAGGGAGGTGCTTCCCATCCAAGCAAGCCAGCATGCTCCGTCAAGAGAAGAGATAAATGGGTTTGGGGGCTTCAGAAAGCCCTCTAGCTTAGGACCCAAGTGTGTTTGCCCTATCAACAGCTACACCACTGCTTGACAGGAGCAGAGGCATGACCAGATTTTATTGATGCTAGGGGACATATGGATAAGAAATCTTGGGAAAGCTAGACGCGTGTTGAATGGTTTGACAGACTAATGAAAAAAGTCACCTCTGCTGACCACCCAGCCAGCAAAGGGCTTGGTGTAGCCTCCCCATCAGTCACTGCCCATCAAGCATAATCACAGGGCATAACAAGTCTTTAAATAAACTTCACATTTAAAAAGTAACAAAGAACCAGGAAAAAGAACACTGGAAGGGGAGAGCTGAAGTTCAACCACTATAAGAAACCACGAAGACGATGCTCATTTCACATTTTCAAACCTCTAAGAGTTGACTTTTTTGTTCCTCAGCTTCAATCACCTCTCCGCTAGTGAGATTTGGCACTAGCCCGGGTCCCCTGAGGAAGCAGAGGCAAGGATTTTTCCAAAGGATTTGTCACCCACATCTCCTGCAATGGTCCCCTGGGGATTTTCTAATGAGCAAGGCTCTCTTCTGAAAAAAATAAAATAAAAGTCTACCTTTAAAAGACTAGGCCATGGCCATGAGAAACCCAAGAGCAATATTTTTAACTTCGAGCCTCGTGTTTGCCCATCAGCACTGCTGCCCTCCACCTGTTTCAGTAGGATGTTTTCATTATTGTTCAATTTGCAGTGAGTTTAGCTTCATGTCCTTCATTGGATTATTTTTATATTTAATGTCCTCTCCTCTCCTACTCTTCTTTTTATAGAATGGTAATCCAAGTCCCTTGGTAAGGCTGAGTAATCTTGATCAGATTTTAATCAAAGTAAGCCAGATCCTCAGCTGCCAGGATTGATGCATCTGCCTTTAAATATTTGAACTATGTTGCTTTACCCCAGCAAGGAGCAAGCCCCATCCTTTCAGAAAATTTAAATTCCTCCCTATGCATCAAACTAAAACAACAATACAGAACAAGCGACCTGCTGTGAAGGGGGTTTAATTTATAAAACCAATACCCAGGATTTCAGAACTAAATGAAAATCTGAGATAATCCCTCCCTAAATCCAGCCTGGGAAAAACACTCTGGACAGATCAGTATCAAGTAACTTCTTAAACACACTTTTTCCTCTTGTGAAATCTAGCATCAAGCCTGAGTCAGAGGGAAGCTACCCACAGTGCCTCGCTCTGACATGACCCAGAGAATCACATTTTCCGCTGGTATAGAAATTGCATATTTTACCCATGCAGGCTTCTCCAGGATGGACCCGCTTCTGCTTTGTTCAGCAATGACCCTCAGTGTCGCTGCCAAACCCCGGCATCCAAAATCAGCATATTAGTTGAAAAATAATGAGATTTCTGGAATACAAAATGCTGGTTCCATTTTCCTTGCCTTTAAAGATGACATGTGCTGGCTTCCCTCCACAGATGAGAAAGATAAAAAAAAGTACTTACATGAAAGAGAGCCTCATCTAATCACCTGACTGCAGGAGACAAGGCTGAGGTTGAGAGGGAGGCTGTCCCACGGAATGTGTCAGGGTTTGGACTGCAGAGTCCAAGCGAAGCCAGAAATAGATGCCTGCCTGGCAGACTGGTAAAGGCAAACCAAGAGGGTTATACTGATTTACTTCCACATTTGGGACTGAACTCGTTGGTAACATAGGCTTTTCACAGGTTCTCTTAGGTCATTTTCACTGAGACAGAAGCTAAATCAAAAGCACATCTTGTACTTAAGCATCTCCTGAGGAGTTACACCAATGTATGGCAGTAAATATGCATTTCCATCCTTACTGCTAGGATGGTATATGGTTCTGGCAAAACCTGAAGACCTTTCTCTAGTTTCGGCCCACTCCTGAACAGGAGGAGGACAACCTGAGCATCTCGTTCTGTCTTTAGTCCAGCTGATGGATTGTCCTGCCCTCATTACTGGCTCCAGCTGGGTTAGCCAGCGAGCAGGCAAGCTGGGATCAAATCCTGTCCTGCTCATGACTGTTTTTGCCATTCTGCTTCACAACCACACAGCTCACTTTTGCTCTCCACACCCCAAAGTCAAGGTGTGCCAAACCTGGTAAAAATAAAGTCATCCCCTTGGAAGAGCCCAAGACATAGCCCAAACCTTGAACTGCACTTGGATATTTACCATGTCCTTCATGCAAGCCCAGTAAAACCAGTGACCCGCTCAGCGGAACAAACGATACAGGATTAGATGCTGCCACACTAGGGACAAAGCCATAGGAGAGTGCTGTTAAGATGCTATTGCTCAATAAGGGGTTGCTCAAAGAGGGGTTGAGAAAAAAAAATAAAATTCATCTGGTAGTTATGATAGCTCTAAGTAGAAAGCACAAAAAGACAGAGCTAAGGATGAGGAGTTTGTTTCTTCCCTGATGGCTCCTCCACAGCTCTGTGGAGTAGACGAGTGCTCCAACAGACACAACCCCACCAATTTCCCCCATACAGAAGGAACAACAAAAAGGCAGCAAAGCCCCTGGTGTCACAACCAGGGCCTGGCCCCAAGTCCTGTGGGTCTGGGGGACCATCCAGGCAGAGCTTGCCAGTGACTCTTCCCACCCACAGCCAGGCCAGGATGGATTTTGGGAAAGTCCTGGACTTGCAGTTAGCCTCTGTTGTTTGGGAAGAGCCAAAGGCCATCGGAAAACATAGAGCTGACAGCATGGGGCCTGCAGAAGGCAAGAGGTAAGGGATATAAGAGATAAAAAAGCAAGGATAAGGGATCACTTGCCAATTCTCTTAGTCCTAGCCATAGGGAGGTGAGAGACAACAATGCGTTTAGCAAGAAGGGTTAAATCCAAGTTGCTGGTTGCTCTTCCAGCCTCTAGATTTGCCAGACAAGCTGCCCACACTGCATCAATCTGGCTGCAAGCAGACAGCTGGGAAAGCTAAGGCGAATCAGCTAAGGTGTGACTCAACACAGGTTGCATAATAATAGGCATTGCACGCCTATTGAAGTGCCCCGCAAACAGTCTCACAAAGGAGCCTACACGGAGAACATCCACTGAGGGGTTAATGACCATCAGGTCCCGCAAGCAGGCTGCGTCTTTTGTCCGTTCCTATTAGCTCACCCGAGCATCCCTGATGCGAGCCACGGGTTCCTACAGCAGATGGTCTTATTAGTGCCCGTGTGCAGCAACGAGGAGACACCAACAGGTGGCCCAGACAGTAACCGAAACACTTCACCCCACTTGCCCCAAAACAGGTTCAAGATCATGCCAAGGGTGACCAGGATCAAAGCAGACAAAGATGTCACGCGTAAGTGGTCCGGATTATCCTCACACGTCTTCTGCGCCACTAAGATCTCAGCTGGAGCATAATGTCCTACTTGGGATGCTGATCTCCAAGACCATATGAACAACTGGAGACAGTCCAACGGAGACAGACAACAGCAAGTGGAAATCTATAGGAGACGGTTGGCAAGGAAAGACGGAAAGCTGAAGATGTGGTTACTGTCTTCGGACAAGCAAAAAGGAAGTAAGGGGAAAAATCTGTTCCTAGCGCTGCTATGGGAAGGACAAGAAATCCTGATTTTAATTTAAAACAAGGGCCCTTTCAGTCCAGGAGTAATAAAAGTTTCCAAGCGTATGGACTGCAAAAGCACTAGGTAGTTGTCACTTCTCTGCTTTCTTCAAGACACCCGTACTTAAATTAAACCCTTTGGGCTGCACTACAGAAGACCCCATAACTCAGCCATGAGGCAGTCAAGAGAGTTACGAGCTCATTCTGCACTGCGACGTGGGAACAGATAGTCCAATGCCAGCAAAAAAGAAATTAATTTCCAGCTCATCATAAAAAACAAAAAACAAAAAGCCACAGAGCAGCTGCCGCTTAGAGGGACCTTTAAAAACCCTTCCAGAGTGAGAAGGGCAGCAGGGGAGGGAGTGGGTCCGTGCCATTTAATGGCTGGCAGGAGCAGGGGAAGGAGTGGCAAATCTGGGCACCTACAACATCTCCTGAGCTTTGGATCTGCTAGAATTTTGGCAGGAGACCAGGATTTGCACCATCCTCTTGGTTTTTTGTCCTACCTGCCCGCTGACTTCTTGTGAGTAAAAAAAAAAAATACAACTGCTTTGTTGGCTGCTTCATCGTGAGTCTGCCCTATTCCAGATGTACTTGCTGGAGCTAATTTCTGTGTCATATCTTCGTATTTGTCCAAGCCAAAACTCTTTATGCTCTGTAGCCCAAATCACCCTGGATTTCAGCTCTTCATATATTTTTGGCTGGATCTGGGGTTCAGGGAGCTTGAGATGCTTGGAGAAACCATGCAAGCTCTGCCTATTTGCCTCACTACTCATCCGAGAGCAGCTCGATACAGAGCCACAGCAAAGCCTCACCATCCAATGGCAAGTCTCCTAGTGACGCAGATAAGGCTCGCAGCAGGTTTCACTGGAGATCCAGCCGTTCCTGAAGGCCAGACTTAAGTTTTAAGCCCAGAAATATTCAAGTTTCTCCTCTCACGTTGACTCGCATTTGTGCAAGGCTTGGCTCAGACCATCACACACACATTTGCGAGGCTGAGCACAAAGTCAGCTCAGCTGAGAAGAAACTTCTTGACCTCTTCCACCTCTCTACTCCTTCTCCCATGTGCATTGCTGAGAGAGCACGAGACATGTCTGCACTGCAGCGAACTATCAGGCTCTGTGCTCTGCCTCCTGCTTTGTTTATAGAGAGTTTGGGGAGATTTGCAGGCCTGGTGATGAATTATAGGGAGGAAGACAAACATTTTACTGTTCTGGGCGAGGAGCACTGGAGTCCCACGGACATCTGGAGGAATTATTTGCAGAAAATTAACATTGTTTGTCATTTGCATGATGAACTTCTGGATCTCAAATGAATGATGGGAAGAAACCGGTGGGAGATGTTCATTATCCCTGATGGAGTGAAGCCCCTTGACATGATGGTAAGGTCGCCATGATCTATGGACCTGCAGACTGACAACTCCGAGTGCTCTGGAATTGAACACACGATATAACTGGGGGCGGAAGCGATCTGCCACATTAAATGCCGAGGCGTTAATAACTGTTGCTTGCCTCTGATTGCTGGAGTTTTGGATGCACTCGTTCTGGCTGTTTCACAGGGCAAACGTGTTAACCCCTTCCTGACTACCGACTAATTTCAAAGGGCACAGCATTCAGCAAGACATCTACAGATATCCAGGCAGCATCACAGATTAAAAGTAGTTTTCCAGGCTTGCTTGTTTATCTCTTGATGTGTCTTTCGGGAACGTGTTCTCAGAAGTTCCCTGACACAGATTCCCCACCTCTGGCTCTGCAGCAGCTTCGAGCCCCAGACTGCAGCACACCACGTGCCTTCACCAGCCCTGCAAGGGAGATGCTCAAAGTCACAGCATGGCACAGAAGCCCCTCCAAGTTTTCCCAGTCCTCCAGCACAGCACACCTTGTTCCCACATCTGTTAATATTTGCCACTTGGGAGCTAACTTCAGGTTTCTTCCTTGCGGCTCCAACCTGCTCTGATGCCAGGGAGCAGCTCTTCTCGAGAGCTGGGAATACCAATAGCTGCAAGGCAGGCACTCGGAGGAATCGCTTCTGAGAAGCACCGTCTCGCTTAGGACATGGCACTTGGCTTCCAAGCATCTCAGTTTCTTCCTTTGAAAACCTGAAATATTCTTTAACCTGCTTCTGAATATTGCTCCTATGTCCCCTGGGTCAGCATTTCCCGAACTGGGGGGGTAAGGTCCCCTCTCCCTCCCAAGCAAAGAGGCATGGCTGGGTACAGAAGGGGTGTGAGCTGTCCCCCAGAGAGGAGCAGTGCAGGGGCATTAGCTGTGCCAGCCTCGTTTAAGAGGGCAAGAAAAGCAGAGGGCACTTGGGCCCATAGCGAATTCACTCATAGAAGCAGTGCCTCGAGTGCTTTTGTAAGCTCCTCTCAATTCCTTTTACCGGTGCTTTCACCACCTACCTCTAAGCAGAGAGAGCAGCGCTCCCCTTCCTCACAGAGCTGCTAGGAAGACAAATCCACAGACATTTTTGAGACAAAGGAGAATGATGGGTACTTGCTGAAAGACAGAAATCAGAAACCCGAATGTTGGCTCAAAATGACGACAGGACCACAGAAGCA
Source organism: Cygnus atratus (assembly GCF_013377495.2). Lineage (NCBI taxonomy): Eukaryota > Metazoa > Chordata > Aves > Anseriformes > Anatidae > Cygnus > Cygnus atratus. Next base: position 12,082,909 of record NC_066369.1, on the reverse strand, counting down.
TCACCACGCAACAAGGAAAGCAAGAGAAACCCTTGGCTGTGGACCCGAGCCTCAAGAGGAGCACGAAGGGGTAGAGATCTGAGGAGAGATAATTACACCGACAATATTCTCTGTGCAAAGGTACAGCAAAAATATGCCGACACCTTGTCTCATATTAAGCAAAGCACCGTGCTGATTAACACAGGCAGAAAACTCAGCCCCTGCCGCTCGGAAACATCTCAATGACATGACACAAGGAACAAGTGAATGGGGCAGCATGGTTTGATCTCACCGGGAAGGAGAGGGATGGGAGCACTGTGTAGGTTTAGGGCAGGTGTGCGAGAGCCAGCATTGTACCCACCTTCGTGCTATGAACAAACGCGGCCCAGGTAATGGCTCCACTCCAAGCTCTGTCCCCTCTTACTGGGATCGCAGCTGAGGCGGCAAAGAAAAATGAGCATCTGGCAGTCCATATGAATAAGCTAATGTCGCAGGGCTGTCAGTCATGTGCTAATACCCTTAGCTAAAGCAACATATTGATCCTGATTGCCTGGAATTGCACTTGAAAAGGGCTGGGTGACATTTCCAAGGAGACATGAGCTACTTTCAAGTCAATTAGCGGCATCGGAGGATTCATGCCGAGGGGACGCACTCACCTCTGAGGAATGCCAGGAGAGAATGAGAATTGAATTAAGCCTCTTCTTACGCCGAGAAACAAATCCTTTAATGGCCTGTAACAGCTGATGGGACACTCAGGGTCGCCAAAAGCATGCTGGCAGCAGCTAGGTGAAGAAGCTTCCTATGATGAAGCTGGGGACTGCAGAGGAGCTGAATCCCTGCTAAGAGCCCAGGAGGGCGCACAGCACTCCGTGGGATAATCCTCTAGATAAAGGAACAAGGGGGGAGCAAAGTGTAAGGTCCAGGTCAACAACACGTGTAAAGCTCTCAAATCCTCTCCAGGTATCTGACCTCTCTTGGGGCTCAACAGGAACACCACAACCAGCAGCAGCTCACTTAGGACCGAACAGCACGGGACCCTGGTAGAACAAGCCCTCAATGATAAGCCCAAGGACCAAGGCACAGCCAGGATTTAAATGAGATTTTCTGTCAGCTGCTTTCCCCAGAAATTCCTTCTTTACATGGATCCCAAAGACTCCTGCAGAGCCTAGGACCCCAAACAAGTTTGAAACCAGCAGAGCAAATCCCAAGGCAGAGAAATCAGGGTAACTTTCCAATCCCTGATCCTTTTTCTACTTGCAGGTGCTCCGACCTATATTTAGTTTCCATGGTTCCTTTTATGTTCCTATAAACATGAGGCTTGTACCTGAATTCAAGGTTTTCTGGACAGCTTTACAAAGATGATTTCCTGCTTTCTTACAGCACCTGCGGTCATTCTGTCACACAAACCAAGGAGCGTAGCTCTTCGATCCCCGTGCAGAAGGACGAGGAGTTCTGGTGAAAAGCACTTCAATCCATTTTGCAAGGTGAAAACAAATCCAGCAGCTACAGAATGACCAGGAAGCCTCAGAGGTCCCAAGAGTATTTGAATCTTCCTGAATAAAGCATGGGGAAAAAAAATTGTAAGAGAAACCAACCTGTTTTCTCCAGTATCAGTTCTGCAAGGAGCTCTGCAAGCTCTCAGATGCTTTCTTACACAGACAGCTAATAACATCTGCCAGCCAGAAGCCCAGTGCCATCTTCAACATACTGGTGACATTCAGAGGCCTCAGAAATGCCAGTGTCATCTTCTGCATGTTGCACCATTCCAGGGAAAGCTTCCCCTTCCCTGCAGCCTCCAAAGCCAAGCAGCTCAGCCTAAGAGCCAAACCATGTCCTCATCCACCCACCACACCAGGGATGCTGCTGCAGGAGCACTGACGGGGCTGATCCTTCTGGCAGGAAACCACAGCTGCAGCAGTGCACGTTTTACTGGGTGAGAAATCCCCCAGTTTGCTCTCCATCCTTGCCATGAGGCAGGTTTTCCTAGTCCAGCACAAACCAAGACCCTTGCTGCATGCTCCTGGTTTTCCCCCTTCCCTCTTCTCCCCACTGCCGTGGCCCTGAGCTGAGGAACAGAGACAGCCGGCTCCAGTCCCCAAGGAAATCAAATGGAAGTAGTTCCTTTTAACTCGGCTGAAGAAAAGAGACTGTGTTCGTAAACCTGCAGGCTTCAAGAATAAATGAATCTCCTAATAGCCCCTGCAGACTGGAGGAGACTTGGGCGATGGATTCTCCCCTGGGTGAACCACCAAGTGTCCCTCCAAGTTCTCAGCCACCATCTCTCACTGGAGATCCTAGCACAGCTGGTGATTTTCCAGAGCCAAAACTGAAAGCAGAATTATGACACACCCAACGAGCCCTCCAGAGCCAGGATCCCCATCCTTTCAGTGACAGGCATCACACACACCTCGAAACAGAAACGTTTATCCAAAGTGCAGCCAGAAAGCTTAAAGAAACCCATTTTCACTAGAACAACACAGAGGAGGGTGTCAGGCTCATTTTGCAAGGACTGGTAGGAGCCCAGATCTCAATTAAAGCTAGCAGGGCTCAAAATAGCCTTTTGCAGTATTTCAGCCTGCACCATAAACTGCGGGTCATATTTCTGAAAGCACCTGAGCGACACAAACGTCCGAGCTGCGGTTTCAAAGTGCCCCTTGTTTCAGCACCCGCATATTTTCTTCCGTGGATGGAATATGGTTAGGAGTGACACATGACTACTGTGCAGTACTAAAAAAGTCCAGCAGATCACACTGGTACAGACAGAGGCTGTGCTTACAGGCTGAGAGCGGATGCATACAAGCAACTTTTCCAAGGCTGCACAGTAAATCCGAAGCACAACAGAGACTAACCCCAGGTCTTCCAGACTCTCCATTTTCTCCCAAACTGCTGCACTTTCCTTTGTCTGCTGTTAAAAGCCAACTTCAGGATACAGTATGGCAGCACGGACACACTCAGCAGCCATTCCTCTAGTGAGGAGCACAACAGAGAGAGAGAGAATCCGCTCTTTGTGCAATAGGAAGAAAGCAGAGGGGAGCAGCAGGGTGCTCCTGACAAGATGGGAAGGAAAGCAAAGGGGGTTTATATATTTTTTTTTGCCTTCACTGTGAAGAGATGTCTGCATTTCCCTTATTAACAGCAAGGCTCAGCCCTAGCTAGAGAACAGCAGGAGAGGCTAAAAAATGGGATCTTTTCAAAGCACCATTTATCTATAAATATTGAGCACAAGCTATTGCCCAAAAGAGCAGCCCATCAAGTTTCTGGGGCACTCTCAGCCATGCAGGAAGCCAAATTTGTTGACTTAATGACCCCTTCTGTGTTTTCAAGCAAAGCAACACCATCCCGCCAGCCACCAGCAGCCCAGGAGGACCCCACCCTCTCCAGGATGCCTGTAGTGTCTCTGAGGCTGTAGGCAGGGCAGAGGGACAGTCAGAGGTGCCAGAGGCGGATGTGAGCTGGGTTAAGGGTGAGCTCCGTGCTTGGTCGGTGGAAGAGGGAGTGAGAAGAGGGTCGGGGAAGCTGGAGGGTTGGGAACAGGGAGGACTTGCCCTGGTTTTTAAAGCTGTTTGCCCTCACCCTGCTTGCCATTATGAATTTCATCTGTCCTTGGCACAGACGACACAAAACCCAACCTTGTGTCAAGTTGGAGGAGGGTTCAGGTCATTTTTCTCAGAGCCAGCTTTAATTCTCTTCAAGCCCCAGTTCACCCCAGCACCCCCCTATCGCAGCAGCCCCAGGGAACCCAGAACCAGCGACCCCAGAGCCCACATCCCCACACCAGGAAACCTCTTCAATCCACACACCCCAGGAGATCCTCCCCCTGCCTTCTCACATCTAGCCCTGAGGGCTCAGCTGTGTCTTTTCACATACATATTTTTATGGAGGCAGGGGAAATTAAGTTTTATTGCAATCAGGGCTGTGATTCTCTTTGTCACATGCTCCTACAACACGGGGCGTCGACATGACATGTACCACCAGGAGGGCCACCAGTAAAACCGCACGAACTAGCGACTGAAAGACCTCGGTTCAGGCCAGAGGCAAGGAAAAGACACGACATGACAAGTGGCTGAACATCTTGTATTGCTCTCGCGTGTGTCCTCGGGTCAGGTGTGGCGCGCAGACAGTAAGCCAAAGCAATGAAACAATGCTGAGCATGTTTTCCTTGCCCTGTGCCATTCATACTTGAAGGCTGTTACAGCTGCAGCCACACGCTCCCCACACAGCTATAGACAACGAGGGTTTTTGCTCTCTAAATCTACATCTCTAATCTAAAAGCCTATGGATAAAAACCAGGTTTGGGAAAAAGAGCAAGGTCTAGCTTTCACCATCCAAGAGCTGGCTGAGCAACAGCCTGAGTGCCAACAGGACAGAGATAATACCAAATTGGATAAAAAAATCAATTGTTCTATAAGGACTTTCTGGGACCACTAGTTAATTAAGCTGGCAGTGGATAGGAGTCTATATAACGAGTTCTGATCACCTTCAGCGGGTGAGATTAAAGAAGAGGAGTGGGTTTTGGTGCCCACCCTCTGCCTGCCTGTAAAAAAGCAAACCTATTCTTTCTCTGCATGCTCTCTACTTTCACAGAGCAGCAAGAGTTAAACCAAATCCAGGCTGCTTCAGCAAAAGCACAGATACTGCCAAGCACATGAACACGAGGGAGAAGGCGAGCACAAGCCCGCGGCTTGCAAGCTGCCCAGCTTTATTATTTTCTGAAAAAAGAGACATCTCTTAGTGCAAAGGTTTGTCAAGAAACACAAAGGATCCAATACCTGTGAGGAGCTCCTTCTGAAGCAATTCTCCTCTTGGGAGCATCATTTGGAAGCTGAGGAGCAGCTTTTTGCTTTGCCCCTTCTCAGCACCCCCAGCTTCCCCCGCAGGTGCTGGTGCAGCATCATTAGTGTCCACGGACCCCTGGACCTGCCCGCTCCCTGCTGCACTCCAGTGGCCTCAGCAGAGTTAATCCCAGGCAGGATCTTCCTAAGTTTGTGCCCCATCAGAACGTGTTCCTTTCCACAAGGCGAACTGAAAAGGAAGAAGGGATTTGTAAAGCCAGCCATGAACAGGAACGAAGAGGTGCTGTTCTCTAAAGGCCCTCAATAACAGGGTTTTCTCATGGAAACCACAGAGCACCACCATGTCTCCGCACACAGGAAAGCCAAGGACTGCAATTACCTTTGTGAACACCCTTCAAGACACCACAGCACTAAGCAGCTCTCTTCCCAAACCCAGCCCTCCCAAAAGTGATGGCTTCCCGTGGTACCTTCAGCCCACTGGTGACCCACAGAGCCCTTGTAACCACAGTCCCATCCGTGGGTTTAAATCTCACCCAGGAACTGAAGCCAGAAAAGTTAAGTGGTTTACACACTTCTGCTGAGATGACGAGTATCGTTTTCTCCTGGCTCCCCACATGACTTACAGCCCCCTCTGGGCAGTGCAGAATTGCTTTTGAAGAGCAGCTAGAAACACTTCAGCACTTTCTGAACAGATAAAAGGAGAGCTTGAATCCAGCACATTCTGGGAAAGAGGGAGATTTTGCTTCCCAGCAGCTGTTTCCAGTGGCAGCACAGCCTGGCTGGGGCGGCACTAACAACCCTGGTGCCCCGGCACAGATCCCAGCCCCACCCCGCAGTTGTGTTTGCCGTCGGATGGAGCAGAACTGGACTCTGCCAGCCTCCAGTGAGCACTCAAATCCAACCACATTTGTACACCCCTGCAACCACCCAGCTTCTCCAAGGCTCTGACTGCCAGCGTGCCCACGGCAGAGCCAGCCCTGCTTTCACAGCCAGCTTGGGGGCAGACGCTGCAGAGGCTGCGAAGAGGAGCTGCAGGGAAGAAGGCACCGGCACATCCCAATGCTTCTCCGAAGCACAGCAACGTGATGGGCTCTTGGCAGATAACAGCATGGTGTGGACACAGAGCAGCAGACCAGTGGCAGCAGGACCCCAACAGGGCGAGCTGCACCCCAAAACCAGCAGTGAAACCATGGGACTGAGCAGCAGCACGCTACCCCTCCTCCCTCCGTGTCTTGCTTGTCCCAGTCTCATGAGGCCTTCCAGCAGTTCGCAGCTCAGGGACATCTTTCATTAGTTTGTTTAAATGCTCTCCAAACCCATTTAATCTTTAGCATCCCCAGTATCCTGTAGCAATGAGTTCCGCAGTTTGCCTGCACGCTGCGGCAAGCAATTTCTCGTTTTGAAGCATCCATGAAGTAATTTCACTGCAGATGCAGAGTGAGATGAAAAAATCAGGAGGCAGTCCGGAGGAAAATAAATAAAAACAGTCACAGCTTTAGGAAAAAGAACAGGCAAGTAAAGGTTAAATGAACTAGGTTCATTCAGCCTAAAAAAAAAATTAAGAAAAAAAGAGAAGACTAAGGCACAGAGGCATAACAATCTTCCAATAGCTAGCAGGTTATTAAGACAGTAGTCGATTGTTCTGTGTTCACAGTGGCAAGAGAAGAAGAAATAATTTAACTTGGAGCAAAGAAAGCTTAAGTTTAGACATTAAAAAAAAACTTTCTCACCGGAACAGATATCAGGGAAGTTGCAGAATTTTTCACTGGAGACAACTACAGAAAGGTTAAGCAAACACCTGTGAGAAGGGGAAAGGTGTAATTGATCTTGCCTCAATGCCAACCTACAAGGAGATTTATCTGCAGCAGCTCATTCCAGCCCTCTGTTCTGCGATACGAACAAAACTTTCAAAATGCTTTCTTCATGCATTTTTAATTGCATTTTAATTTTTATCCTCGTGTAGCTTGAGACACGTATAAGAAGCAGCCATATCTAATAAACCAGGAATTACATGTTTCCCATTTCTCCAATGTAATAAAAAGACGTAAAAGTTCCAAATCAGAACAGATATATGTTAAGCTATACAGCCACATCAATAAATATGTATGGGTGTCGCGTCCCCTTCTGCTTTGCCAAAAATAGTACCAAATTATGCCAACCAATGAGAAACTATGTTTCATTAGGAAATGAACTTTAAAATACAAGATTAAAATGTGCTTTTTAAATCAAGATTTCCTGCTTGTTGATTTAAATCATGATTAAAATGGGTGATTTAAATCAACCATCCTGAACAAAACATGCATCTTTCTTAAGTCTTCAGGTTGGAGAAGACAGTGGTATCCTAAGGATCAGCCAGATAATTCTAGTTTCTACTACGCTGCTCATTCTCCAGCTAAGCAGTCCTATTGCATTCATCTTTTCTGAACTAAAAGCAATTTCCCTACCCAAGCCTGACACCCTGAGTCCCTTCCGTTAACCTTCCCCAGACCTTGTGCCTGTACACTTCTCCTGCCCAAGGAGCATCATCAAGGAATTTCAAGCTGACACTGAATCAGTCTCAAACAAACTTCCTTGCTACAATTATAATCAGATCCTCCCTGGATGCAAATAACAGCCCCCACCCTTCTGTGCGTGGGCTCCAATCACGGCTCGTGAATAATTACGGCAGGATTTCAAGAGCCGCCCTCAAGAACAAGCGCAATGTGGAATCAACATGCCTTCTCACGGGGTTCAAAGGGTACAGACAAAGCGGGAACTGCCCGCCAGTGAAGCAGAGAACAGAGAGCCCCAGAGACTTCACTACAAACAGATGTTGAGCTTTTCATCCCCAAGTTAGACCTGTGACACCTGTGAGAGATGCAGTGTACCTTTGCCAGACCTCCAGCGTGACCTCAAACATTTCAGCCAGGGATGGCTGAGCCTCTCATCCCAGCCTTGTCTCGTTTTTCTCTTCCCATCGCGCATCCACTTCATTGCTCAGCAGACACGGTAGCCAGACATTGTTAGGAACAGAGCGGAGTTGGTCTAAGTGAGGTTTGCAGGCTGAGGTAGCTCTGAAAACCCCACTGGGAGCTATGGCCATGCCTCACATGTTTGGGTGGCACGACGCCAAAGCTGACCTGCAGTCCCAGGAACTGACACAGCCATGTAGCTTGATGCATGGCTCAACCCCACAGAGAAAAAAAGGTCACGGCCAAACACAGCAAGAGAGCACCGCTGGGCATCACACTCCTCAGCCCCACTGAAGAGCACCAGGGTCCCACAGCAGGCAGTGGCTCCAGTCTTCCACAGAAGGGACCTGAGACAGAAGAAAAAGCCCAAGGGGTACATGGCCAGGACACCTCAGAGCTTTCTCTTTCCTTTCCTCCAAACACCAACCTATGGTTCAGAAGACAGCCTAAATGGCTATTACCTGTAAGCTATTTTTAAAAATATATATATATATATATATATTTTTTCCCAAACTGATCTAACAGATGGGCAGAGAGTTAGCAAGGAGGCTGAACTTCAGTTACTGCAAATCCAGAATGACTCTCCAGTCACTCCAGGCAGATACAGCCACCTGACCAACGTACATGGGCCACGTGGAATATCCCAGTGCCAGAATCTACCTTGCCATATTAGACTGGGAGAGAGAGAGCCTGAACCGAACTTTCCAGCAATAAATGTGCAAAATGAAGTCAACTTGGTCAGCCCAAGAAAATAGCTCTGGGAATCATAAAGATCTCAGCCCCAATTAGTCCGTCCAGGAAGGAAACACCTCAGTCATTTTAACAGTCTTGACGGTGGTAATTTTAGTGGAATGGGAGGAGGAGTGGAAAAAAGGCATCAGCAAGGACAGAAGGGAGAGACGCAAACAGTACAAGAGATGGAAAAGAAAAGCAAAGGCGAGCACAAAGAAATAACCAGAGCTCTAAGAGGGAGTGGACAGCCCAGAAACAACTCGAATTTTTCTCAGTGTATACCAAGATTTCATCAGAAACAATACAATTCCACCAAACAACGCCTCAGTAGGAGCCCAGCAAAAATGAGAATTCAGATTTTTCTCCTCCCCATAAAATTGTGATTTTCTCTCTTTTGGCTTTTAAGAGTCAAAAATCAAAGAACTGTGAAGAATTTGAATGCTATTTTCTCCTTTCTTTCTTCTTATCCCTGCCATTAAATGAAACAGAATGAATGGCACCTAGGCAGGATTCACCTTCCTTTCCCTTCCTACCTATTCTAACTTGCCAAGACTTTTTTTTTTTAAAAAAAAAAAAACAAACAAACAAAATATAAGGAGTTTGTAAAAGGAAAGGCTAACTTGTATTGAAAATTACATTTCTAAAAGTCAACAAAGCTTTGAATATAGGCACAGAATGGAAACAAAAGGCAGCAAAAACATTACTAAAAATAACTTTTAAGCTTCCCATTAAGTCCTTCTCCTTTTGTGTACAATGGAAGCCCTAGCATTTTTCTTTAAATTGGCTGCTGTGTTGTCTGTTGTTTTTACTGATTTAGTATTTCCCTGCGTGTGAAGTTGGGCGCCACAACAAGGTGCTGAGCAAGTCAGACTTGGGATTTCCACCTCTGTATCAAAAGCCGAAATATGTTCTCGATCTCTTGGGCAGAACAGAATAGAGTCCAGAGAGAGCATTAGAAACAAATTCAGCACCTTCCACAGAACGAGAGGCATCTCTTCCCTTTCTGTCTGTCATCCCAACCAATTCCCCTTGCCACACGAGAAGCAGGCCAGCACCTGAGCATATTTTGCAGATCCTCCTGTGATTTGCAAACTCGCCCTGTGATGAGAGAAATCGGCAGCACACTAGTCTGCGTCTCCTGCTCTCAGCGAGCAAACTGACTGCCTGGCCCTGGTTTCTGTCATTAGAGACAGGAGTCGTTAAGAATTCATGCCCACTGCCAACACTGCATTTTTGGAGAGGTCTTGCACTCAGGCAGAACTAATGAGCAGGCAAAGCAAGAGAACGACAGCTAAAGCAGAAAACACGCACACAAATATATCCAAATTGAGAACGCAGACTTATCCGAAGGTCTTCTCCCCTCCAAGGTACTTCAGCAGCATCGCATAATGAAATGTTTACCCAGGGGAAAGGATGATTGTCATACCTGTTATATGGATGGGGAGGCTGAGGTAGGAAGAGTGTGACTTTATCCAGACACGCTGGAGGGCTGTGTTCAAACTGGGACTGCATTTGAAAGGACTGGCCCTGACATATTCATTCAGCTGAGGAGATCACCAGGTGAAGACAGCACCATCACCTAGATGGGTCTGATGGCTGCGAATTCTCAGCTGTAAAAATAGGCCAGATAATGCCTGCCTGTCGAGGATTTACCCGCCTGTACTTGCAAAATACTTTGCAGTCATTGGACAAAGGATTTTTATCAAAATGCAGCCAGAGGCTGGACGAGATAATAGCTTCCCCATCTTCCAGCTACTGCAGAAAATCCTGCCGGTTTCTGCGAGCAGAAGGCAGTGCTTCTTCCTGTAGTTCTGCATGCAAGAGCCATCCCGTGGAGCATGTGCTTACCGCTAATAAGAGCCCTAAGTGCAGTGGGCGAGCAGAGAACTTAATCACATATAGGAATAGGGCATGCAGAGAAAGGACTCTCAGAGGGCCGGGCTCCCTCCGTGCCTGTGGAGCAGTTTGCATAACGAAGGATGCTCTCCATGTACACACGCTCGCGTACAGCTTCCCTGAATTGTGGCTGCTGGGAGAATCGTAACAAAAGCATTTCTCACTCGCATCTGTTTACATTGTAAGCCATAACGTTACAGCAGCATTTATTCCTCCTTCTCTTCCCTTTCTCTTCCCTGCCTGCTTTTTCCCCAAGCATCCCATTTTTTAGACCTATAACCCTGAAAATGATGCAAGTCTCCCATTGATTTCAATTGGCTTTTGTTTAAGGGCTTGATAGCAGAGAGAAAAATTGAATGATCATTCATTGAAAGAGACAGATTTGGCCCAGTTCCCCAGCTGGTGTAAATCAGCACAAGCCCACAGAGCTCGGAGGCTCCCTGCCCTCTGCTGATGGCTTAGCCCACTTGTGTGCACGCGAGGAATTTCAATGCTGCTGCCCTGCCCGTACCACACACAGACCCAGCGTGTGGCTTTCAGCGCTGCTCAGCAGCTCCAGCTCAGCACTGCACGGCCAGGGCTCATCCTGCTCCCTCTTCCCACCCACAGCAGACACCTCCACGGTCAAGGCATCCTCACTCTGGCTTGGGAAGAAGGAGGACCTGCTTATGTATCTACTCTGCCTCCTTTTATCTCCTCACACACCAGAGCCCACCCAGCACCCCATGGGGAGGCTGCCTGTGCTGGGAGCACGGCAAAAGGCACCAGGAGGATTTACAGCAGCAGAAGCCTGAGGCAAGACAAGACAAATACCATGCATGACTCTGTAAGCCATGCTGCTGCTGGAAATCCTCTGGAATTAGCTTCCCCTTGTGATGCAGATATCCCTTCCTTCCATAGCTCACCTGTATGTCCAGCCTGAGCAGGATGCTCCTGAGAGGCAGGGATGAAAGAGGACCAGGAGAGGATGCTGCACACCACAGCACTGCCATCTCAGGGTTTGGGGTCAGCCAGAGCTCTGAACAGGAATGAGGAGACGGGAGAGGGCCAAAGGTACCCAAACCTCTGCTGAAAGGTCCTTCTCCATGCATTTGCATTTACCTGAATCAAGACATATTGCAGGAGACAGGCCCCGGGAAAGATAACTATTTGCCTACAGCCTCCAGCACTGATCAGCTGGGTCCTTCTTCCCCCCAGAGAAGACTGCTTTGGTAGTCCAGGAAAGGAAGGGAAGAGCCAAAGCCACGAAACGATCAAGCTAACAAGAGGAAAATCTACTCTGGCTGGCATGTCTCTTGCTCACCTTGATTAGCCGAGCAGGATATAGACATAAAATTACAATTGCTTCCTCCATTCCCCCTTGCCCCCCTTTGTGTGGCGAAGATGTTAAAAACGTCAGGCTTGATTTACCCTGACACTCTGACTGACTCACGATACCTATAAATCCTCCCCACCAAAGGCAATCTCCTCTTTACCTGCTGCACAGCTGCGGATGGCAGGGGGAGGAGGTGGGGAGACGGTCTCCCCCTCTCACCATGTACATCAAGTCCAATAACTTCTTCTTTCACCTGCCTCAAAAGAGGAGACAGGGACCTTTTGTTCGGGTTGCTTATGCTTTTGTGTGAGTGTGTTTTAAACAAGGCCAAGCGATATCCCTTTTGCTTTGCGGCTGTCTGTGTTCATTTTTATTGATGCAAGAATCTGGGTATGTGCTAGAGCACAGACGTTCAGCTCAATCTGACCACTGCCAACTGCATTACAGCTCAATTTCACCAGGGTGATTAGCTCCAAAAGGAGAAGGGGGAAAAAAACGACAACCTATCCTTGTGCAAACTTCCAGGCAAGAGAGGCAAGAAAAGCAATAGCTAGGGTGTGTTTTCGATAGAATAGCAATAGAAAGCTCTATCCAGGAGGGAAGGAAAAGGGGTGGATGAAAGGAGAGAGGGAAAGATCTAATAGGAGAAGTGAATGCAGTGCAATCTGGGATACAGTTCTGGCACATCTCCAGAGGCCGCAGTAGTTCCTACAGGATGGAGGCTTTCTTTTAAAAATACTAATGGGCTGATTTGCAGAGCTGCCTGGCTCCCAGATCTCCCACAGAAACTACTCCTCAAATATCATTAACATGTGCACACTGCTGAGAAAGCCTTCCAAATATGACCCTGCAGCCATGCTGCCTGCCTGCAGAAACCAAATCCAGCAGTACCTAAATGAGAAATGGAAAGGATCTGCCTTCTCCTGCCCAGCCACCACGCGCCATCCTCCCGCTCAGGTGTTTGCTGTGGTACCATCGAGTCCCATAGGTGGGCTGAAATTCACAATTTGGCTCTTACCTCTCAAGCCCACTGCCAGGCTTCAGCCCCATGTGGTGTCCGCTGCCCAACCGAGCCCAGATGTTTCTGGTCAGGACCATGATGTAACCCACCAGCATCACACCCCTCTATCCCTGTGCTTCCTCAGCCACTGCACAAGGCCACACACTGTGGGAGAAGACTCTGCGAACGTCTGACCCTGAGGATAGAAAGTGCTGTCAGTGAGACCTCAGCAGCTATGTCCTCCAGGGCTCAGCCCCCGAGCCCCTGCTTCACAACAGAGGATGCTGTGGGCAGAAGAAACACGGCCACAGCCTTGCAGAGGGGAGGAGGGAGGAAGCAAATGAGTGATGGAATATTTATGGCCCTCTTCTTGTTGCAAACCCTTTGGTTATGCTCTGCGACCCCCTGGGATCTGCCTTCCACAACAACCTAGTCCCACTTCACATCTATACTACCCGCTCGGACTCCCCAGCAGCCCACGGTGATAAATTACATATGTAATTATGCACTTCAGGAAAATGTACTTCCCTTCATTTGCTTTAAACCTTCTGCTTAATGAGTTCACTGGGTAACCCTCTTGAATCACAAGACATGGCAAACAATCATCTCTGCCACCTCTTCTACTGCACTCCGGACTGCATGATGTCTTGATCATACCCCTCTCCTACCTGCCTCTTTTCTAAACTGACACATCCCAATCTGCTTAATCTCTCCTCACTCAGAAGCTCCCCCATACCTTTGATCACAATCTCTATCTTCTTTGACATTTCCTATATCCTTCCAAAAAGGATGACGACAACCCCAGCGGTGGCAGTCTCTCTCTCCTGGTAACGCTTACGTCTACTGCTGGTTTTGACCACCACAGAACATGGGTGAGACATCCAAAACACACACCAGCACTGGCAGAGAGCTGGCCACCACGCACAGCTATTTGCACAGCCCAGCACCCCCTTGCCACAACTGTTCCAGATACTGAGGGCTCAACAACATTTTTCATGTTGTACTTTTAGGAGGTTGCTGGAAGGATACTTTGTCAAATTACTGGAGGGACCAACAAGACATATTCCGGAGCTTCAGGCTGCTTGTATTTACTAGCAGAACCACTACGGAGTTTATATCTTATCTACAAAAACAAACACAGAAACCTCTCTGTCCCAAGGGGGAGAAAACACCATTTGCACAGTACAATACAACCCAACAATTCTCAGTGACACTGGCACACTGAGCTCCCTTGCAATCTCCCTGTTAAGAGAAGTTCCAAAAATGTGTGTTGTGCGATAAACAAAAGCAGCCCTGCTGGAACTCTTGTGATATGGAAGCCTGTTTCTCTGTAGTTATTTATAAACTCTTCTTTCCAATAGTCGGTACCTTCATAAACTAGAGCAGATCAATACAACTGAAAAGTTAGAGGCAGATCAGAGAGAATTACATGGCATCTTGTATGCATCTTCAGAAATTGAAAGAGAAGAGCTGATCAAAACGTGTAGGTCACTAAACCCTTTTTTTTTTTTTTTTGAAAACAAGTATTTTCTTCGTTTCCAAATATTTTTTTTCTGTTTGACATGAAAAATGCCTTTTTTTTTTTTTTTAAAACGTATTCTCACCCCCCAAACCAAGTAGTTTCTGATCTTTTTTTACTGAAAAATGCCATATATTAGAAATCAAACATACCATGCTTTTGGCAGGGGGTGAAGAGAAAAAGAAATCTGACATGAGTTATTGTATTCCAAGCCTTATTTTAGTTGTTTTTTTTTTTTTTAAATAACTTAAACCCAGCCATTGCTTGGCTTCTAAGCTGTTCAAGAAAGAAAAGAAAAAAAAAGCACTGTTTTCTCAGTGGAAGCACTGCAGCTTGTGGATAGACACGTGGTTATTGTTCATGTGTGAAAAACTTACGGGCTCCAGGCTCCTGACACAGAACGGAGATCACCCCCAGCCATGGAACTGTGAGCACGGTTTGAGGATTTTTATTCTGCGAGGCCAGAAACCAAGTCCAACTCTCCAAGTTGCCTCTGAGCCACTTCCTCAGGCTGTCTGCAATCCAAATCAAATCACATCTGACTTCAAGCCAAGACCAGAAAACTTGATTATCTTTCTCCCCTATCCAATGGGAGATGGCAGGTTGAGGGGAAAGAGAAGGGAGGAGTGAAAAATTAACACAAGCACTTAAGATGTTATGAAACTGCAATATGCATCTCTAGCCTGCCCCCTGGCCCTGAAGCCCATACATTATTTAACAGAAAAGAAAGCATAAATGAGCCAGAACAATAGCTTGAGGGAGGGAGAGGAATACATATATATATTTTTAATTCCTTAAACCATGCCCATTAGTTTTGTTTCTTATTTAGGATACTGCATTAATCATGCTAATATTTTACAGCCGGGCTGTACACTTTAGCCATTACTTTAATCAAACCCATCAGCGTACCCAAGAACACGCTACCAGGTGGGAATAGCTGCTACCGCTTGCTGTTAATTACTTTGCATTTTACAGCAATCAGCAGCAGGGGCTGAGATCATAATAAATTCATGACTTATGGGTCCATAAAATCATTACCGTAGGAAAATATGTTTTATCAGGCATTCGTCGGGCTGCTGCTCAGAGAGAGATTTCTTGAAGGAAATGACACCCATGAAATTAAACCAATCCTTGCAGTCAGCAGAAATGCTAATGTGGGCACAAACAGAGCCGAGGCTTGTGCAGAGCGGCGGGGTGTGGGAGCGGAGGGATAGGAAGATGGAGAAGGGCTTAAGCGGGAAGAAGGGGAAGGGCTGGTGGGCAGCCAGCTGCCCAGGGCAGACGGGACACAGGGAGGATGGGGCACCGGAGGGATGGGGAAGCAGAGAGCATGACACTAGGATGCTAAGGGGAGACTCGGGGTAGTGCAGGACGATGAGGCTGGGGAAAGCACAGATGCGGAGACAGAAGCAACACTGGTGGCAGGAAGGAGGTCTGCACGAGCAGGAATTGGTGAGGGGAGATGACGTTCACACCCTGCTGTGCCCCCCGTGGGCTGGCCCCTGCCTTGGAATCCGGGGGCAAGAGGAGAAGGAAGGCAGGTCTCAGCGGGGAAAGGCAGAGCACCAACAGCTTTGCAGCCCAGAGAGACATTGCTCCATGGGGCAATGTAAGCACACAGACATGGAGGGAAAAGTCCCTCTCACGCTTTTAGTGGGAGGGATCCTTCCAGCTAAAGATGCATTGATTAGTTGATGTGCAGAGGCTTAAAGAGCCCAGGCTACATTCAGTTTCCCGTGGCAATTTTCCAGAAGGAAACAACGCATTCATGACAAATCACAACACTTCTTCGCTTACATGATGCGCCTGTGATTTTGCACATAGGTAACATCAACTCAGCCGGAACGTCCTATCCCCAAATAGGGCCATCTGAAGCTTTAATTCAATCACCTGAAATCCCACACAGGTAACATGAGACGTTACAGATGTGATTGGTGTGGGACCCACTCAGCGCCAAACACTGCAGTACCATCACAGTAAAATCAAGAACGACAGTGAAATCAAGCAGTGTCAAATTGACATAAAGCAGCAATAAAGCAGCCTCAAGATTTGAGAAGCATGAAAGGAGCCTAAATGAACTTGCTGAATAGTTTCTAAGTCTTTTCTGCACTCACATAAAATCCCACGGCACTTCTGGAGTCATTAGCCCTGCCAGTTCCTAAAAAAAAAAACCCAACAAAACACATACAATAAGTTCACTTTTAATTTTTTCTTTTTTTTCAGTCAAAGACCAACTGAGCTTTCTTTGGCAAAAAGCCACTAGCTCTTCAAAGCTCTTGCATTTCTTGGCCTGTGAAAATGAAAAAGTGGAATGCGAGCTAGAAAATACCCCCGAAGTGTTAACTTGGCCAAGCCCTTGTTTTTTACTGTTTGTTTCAGTTTGAAAATACTAGGGAAGCTCAGTCATAGCTGGTTTGTTTGGTTTATTCGCCTCTTCCAATTACGCTGTGCAAACAGGGAACATTATTTAGTGTTATTTAAGCATGAAATTATAACAGATCATTTTAAATATCAACGTCCTAAAAATAAATCTTTGTATCACGGCACAGCAGGTCTAGATCTACTAGCTTGTTAACGTCCACCAGGGTGGGCAGATGGCAGGAAAACCACAGTGGAGAGGTACAAGATTTGTTGCTTTCCTTCGTGGGGATGGTGAGAACCTAGCCAGTTCGGCTCCAGGGCCATGCTGCTGTGGAGGGTCCCAGAAGGGAGTAGACACAGCACCCACTTGCCTGGTGCCCTCCTGAGCATCATCCAGCACCGAGCCCAGAAGAACAGCACCAGCTGAGGGTCCCCTGCCACCTCCGTGGTGCCTGGATGTCACCTCTGGGGGAGGTGGTCTGTAAGAGGGTTTGTTATTCCTTCACCCCGGGGAGTCTTCCTGAAGGAAAAGCACCCCGTGCTGCTCCGAGCAGTAGCTATATCCCCACTCCTTGGAGAATGGGGATCCCCACACTGTGAAGGGGAAGTCAGGGCTTTGGCCATACCACATTACAGTTCCTTCGAGACTTTACACCTGGATTTCTTTCCTTTAAAAACTTGGGAAACACCTGGAAATAGAGAAAAAGACAGGCCCAAGCTGACTAAACAGAGAAGGGATGGGCCTATGCCTACAGCTGGGACATGCTCCCAGGCCATTTAAACTCAGAGGTTTTCACAGCACAGGAAGAACAGCCCCACAGCTGCATTTGGCTGGCACCAACCCTCAGCATCCAGCCACCCGGTGCCTCATCAGAGCCTCGTCAGCACCGCGCTTGGTGCCTGAGAGCAAGCCCCCGGGCCCGGCCTGCAGCACTACTTACACCAAGGCCCTGCGCGGCCCCACCGGACCAAAGGCCACTACAGCCACGTTTGGTGGTCCAGCCCCCGACACGGTGAGCTCCCCGAAGGCTGCAGCAGAGCCACCCAGCCCCTCACCCTCCTTCTGGTCTGCCCTAAGCCAGAACTCTTTGTGCAGAACAAACCGGGGGGAAGAGCAGGTTGCGGCAGAGCTCTGCTGTCCCCAGACATGCTGCTTTTTCTTTGCAAGCTGTCTTTACCTTAAGAAACCTTAATCACTCTAATCCCAGGCAGTAACCTGCTCCAACCACAGCCCAGACAGCTGCTCGCTGCTCCGCATCCCTGGCCTGGCATCAGCCCTGGCTGAGAGGGAGCAAGGAGAAACGAAGACCCGGAGCCAGGTGCTCCCTCAGCCCCCAGAGCTCCTAACCACACAGGGCGAGCAAGCCAGGGCGTGAGGTGCTGCTTTTCTGGGGATTCAGCACCTCACCTCTAATCCCCTCCCCGCCTCCCACAGTGGCAGGAACGATCCACACCACGCTTGAAGATCTCTATATCACTTCCCTCAAATTTCAGAAGGGCAAAAAAGCACGGTAAGCCACATAGAAAATGGTGGATTTTTTTCCCCCAGAAAATACCATGCTCCAGCCAAGTCCACCTCCACCCCAAGGGCCTAGGCCAGATAACCTGGGTGTCCCAGGCCCCTCACCTTCTTTCTTCCTTGCAGCAGACTCCACGTGGGCTGTTACAACGGGGCCCATAAGTAACCTTATCTGACAGGTATTGCAGCCTGGAGATTTCCCCGCTACGGTCCTACCCAGCTATAAATATCTTTCTCTTCTTCAGGGAAAGAGCGTCTGACCCAAAGTGTATGAAGCTTCCTGACAGGCTGGGAAAGGAAGAGAAGAGGTTTAAATGTCAGCTAAAACAATCTTCATTTTCTTTTCTAAATTTGCAAAGCTTCCCGAGTCACTGGAGTGAGGCATTCGCCTGTTTGAAGTTCAGCTTGAAAATCCTTTTGCAAAATATTTGCTGAAATACAATAATGCTGGAATTGGAGGGGATTCAAACTGCTTCTGTCCTTGCCCCCATCCCCCCGAAGCCCCTCTTTAAGAGGGTTTTTGTAGAGGCAGGGACTTACATCTCCATGTCTCGAAGGCACAATACAAAAGAGAGCGGGAGAGAAATAAAAATGTAAAGCTCCTAACATTACTATTATTGAAATGCCTCATTTGACATTTTGACTGTTTCAATTAGCTAACTAGGAATGCTCCGCTTAATCTACCCTCAAATGCTGAAAGAAACTAAGTCTTTCCCTGCCTGCCCAGCCCCAATCCCTCTCCGCAACTCTTCCCAGCCTCCCCCACCCCAAAACGGACACACAGGTGATGCTCTGGCCCCACCAGCTGCCCCAGGGAGCTGGCTGACATCTGGGAGCATCCTTCTCCCAGCCCCTTCGTGCCTTCAGACACGGTGCCAGGAATTCCAAGAAGCAAGCAAATGGGCACCCCGAAAAGCCCAGAACAAACAGCTAGTGCCTTTTCTTACCACTTCAGGAAACACAGCACTAATGGGGCACTTCTAGACCATCAGAGAACTGGCCTCTCTCCCTCATTAGCATTAATCAACAAGGACTGCTTGCTGGTTTGAACTGCAGCACGCTGAAAAATTACCTGCAATGATGTGGTAGCCACAAGAGAGGGCTAAACACAGTGAAACGGTTCCCCACCTCCTGCACATGGTCCTTGGTTAATTTCATCGGGTTCATTTTATTTCTCCGGGATTTACCTGCCACTATGACTTTATGCCAAGGAAACTGAAGTGCTGGAAGCTCTCCTGCTGGCACGCAGAACAGCCGGAGCTTTCTGCCACGAAGCATTTCACCACCTTTAAACGCACGCGCGCACACACACACTCCATCCCATGGGTGAGCCATCGCGTGCTGCTGGTCGGAGGGGGGCTGCGGGCATTACAGGGGAAACGCTGCTCACTCCATAAAGCCAGGGCCACCACCCTCAGCTAGGGGAGCTCTCGGATGGATTGATTACCGTACGGGGAGCAATTGGCTTGCCTGGGGCACAAAAGCAATTTACTAGCTCTTCCACAGCTCAATTTCCACAGACAGCTCACCGGGCACCACGAAGTGTGTTTTCTCCCAAGTCTGCAGGTGGAGGAAGGCATGGGGATGGAATGATGCACACATGGCCATGCAGATGATGTTTGATGTTCACAGCACAATGACTCGCCCAAAGGACCGGGCTCCTGAAGGCGGTAGTCTCTTACACACCTTGGTCAGGCAATACTATCCATCCTTCGCACCTGCTTGAGGAAGCCAGGAGGTTGAGAACATGAGGGAGATTTAAGCAGGGGGAACTTCCAGGGATTCTTCCTGCTCTAACTAGAGAGCCTTTCAGGTCCAAACTCAAACATCTGGAGGCTGGCAGAGGGGAGGGAGCCACCTGTCAAGCTAAGTGTTGATGGACAACAGGAGGTAGAGGCAAAGTGTCAACAGCAAGTAAATGGCCTTTTTTTTTTTGGATTTCAGACCAAACCTCCCTTCCCGCCCATAAACAAGGGCTTGCACAACTGATGGGACAGATCCTGCCTATTTTATACCAACCACAACCTCAATCTTTTTGTCCTGTCCCAATCAAGATCAATGCGCTCCACAGGGAGAGAGCAAAATCATGCTCATTCAGAATAGCCTTTTCATAGAGTCATTGAGGTTGGAAAAGCCCTCCGAGACCACCTGGTCTAACCATCATTTTATAACCAATGTCACCCAGTAAACCATGTCCCTAAGCACCACGTCCAACCACTCCTTCAACACCCCCAGGGACAGTGACTCCACCACCTCCCTGGGCAACCCAACCCAATGCCTGACTGCTCTTCCTGAGAAGAAATGTCTCCTCATTTCCAACCTGAACTTCCCCTGGTGCAACTTGAGGCCATTCCCTCTAGTCCTATCACTAGTTACCTGTGAGAAGATGCCGACCCCCAGCTCACCACACCTTCCTTTCGGGTAGTTGTAGAGAGCAATGAGGTCTCCCCTGAGCCTCCTCTACTCCAGACCAAACCACCCCAGTTCCCTCAGCCACTCCCCACAGGACTTGTGCTCCAGGCCCTTCACCAGCTTCATAGCCATGCTCTGGACACGCTCCAGGGCCTCCATGTCCTTCATCTAGTGAGGATGTTTGAGTTTTTCCTTTGCTACTTCAATAATTCCCATGACCTCTGCTTATCACAGGTATGTTAGCAAGATTTAATTTCCTCTAAGCATGAGAAAAAAACAAAACCTATACAAAGTGCTTCCAGAACCACCCTTCCCAGTGCAGCCTACTTTCCTCTAGCACGGAACCAGCTGGCTTTGTAAGAGCTGTGCCAGATGCCGCTGGCACTGCTGCTCTTCAGTACAAAGTTAACTTCCATCACAGGGATCTTTGCAGCAAAACGCTTCTGCCATAGTTCAGGAAAACATTCGCATGCCAGGCAGCACTTAATCGAGAGCAAGCGTGTGCCAGGAGAACAAACAACTAACAGAGGGGCAGGAAGGCTTTGCAGGAAAGCGACCCCAGTCCTCTCCTGAAACGTCCTGGCTACCTTTGAGCTCCCAGACCCACAAAAGGCACGCGGACTGTCATAAACAAGATGAGCAAGAAGCCCCACGTCCCTGCATCCAACCTCTGAGCAGTGCTGGAGTCCCATCACATAATCACTCCAGCTCAGCTTCACCTTAAAGAACAGGGACGTGCTTCCCAGCTCTGTGACCAGCACCTTTCTGCTCTGACGTGCAGGAGCCTTCAGCTCGCCGCCAGGTTCACTGTCAGCACGTAACTAGCTGTCTGCGTGCTAACAGCTGCTTAATCTAAGCACGTCTTCCCCCTGCCAACAGTTCCTGCCCCAGCATACACGCAGCACGTTACCTCTCAGCCTTGTTTTTGTGAAGCCAAACTCTAAGTGTCTGATCTTTGTGCCCCTGAATTTCTTTCTGGTCTCCTACATGCCTGCTCCCTTTTGACTTCAGAAAAGGTGACCAGAGCATCCTCACTGCTCCTGATGGGGTCTCGCCAAACCAGCCAATGACGGTGCTACCATGTCACCCAGCCTACCACAAATACCTCACGGGGGCTTCCTACAATTCCATCTGCTCCAGCCTCGGCCGCAGCTCATCATCCTGGTGCCTCATACTCACCGGGGAAACCAAGTTAGCTAGGTTAAAGGTTGGACTCGTTAGGTTAAAGGTTGGACTAGATGAACTTAGAGGTCTTTTCCAACCTAAATGATTCCATGACTTTAAGTGACCAGAAAGCTACGGAGGTCCTAAGACAAATTTCCCTGGAAAGAAAAAAAAGATTTAAGAAAAACAAAACGATAAATCTATAGACTGGGACTGGAGACCCAGCCCACCCTCATGACAGCTTTGAGAGGCAGGAGATTTACTGTCTTCTAGCTCTGTTGGCCAGGCAAAAAGATGAAGCACACGTCGAGAGCTGGGCAGGATAACCAAACCCTATCCAGAGCAGAACCTTGGAGCAACCCTGAAAATAAGAGACTTAGTTTCCCATATCCCCCAGAAGGGATTATCCCTCTGGGACAGTTCTTCTCACTCCCTTGGCATGGTGACACTCATGCATGCTCATCTGTGTGCTCAGAAAGCCCAGGACACTGGGGACACGAACTTCCCTTAGCTCTTCCCCAGCATGGACACCACCAAGTTTGTTTAGACGAGGTCACCTCACTCCCCTTTGCTCCTCTGCATTCCCACCACAGAAAGGCAGGAGGTGATCTGGAAAAGTCCTTAATGTTCGGGAAGGGCATCTGAAGTCCCACCAGCTCAGCACAGTGCCCAGGAGCTACCTTACCAGCAAACAGCTGTGCCTTCATAAAAAAAGCACCACTGTGCACACAGAAGGGAGCTGGCAACAACAGCTCCCTCCCAGGCAATTGCCCAGATGATGCACAGGCACAAAATGCCTGGTGCATCCCATCGAGAGGCACCCCTATTAATCATACCCCTCTGCAGTTAAAGTTATTTAATTCAGAGGTGAGAGAAGCTGCTCAGCTGTTTATGTCCAAGGGTTAAACTTGCCCCAGCCGCACACTAAACACATTTTTTACAATCTGGCAGTGATCCTTGCCTATTAAGCATCTCTGGCTTCAGAGAAGAGGTATTGATTTATTTCACTTTTATGGCTGGAGGTATTTATTCCTATTTGCTTTCTCGCTTCTTCACCCCACCTGGGGTGGGGTGGAGAGGGATGGGGAGGAGAAAAAAATTGCAAGACTGGTGGAGCCAAGAGGTGATGACTCGTGTTTTTCTGATGGAGGGCATGAGGGCTGGGACAAGGGAGGTGGGAACCAGCTCCTGGGCTGTGTCAGGTTTTGTCACAGCTTTTATTTTCATGATAGAAAGGGGCAAATATGTGGCTGGAAGAAAAGGAAATCGCATCAAACTTCAGAGGGAAGGCTCCTATCGAAGCTGCGTCCCCAAAGGGTGCTTTCTGAGTTACAGCTTGATTGATCTGTACCAGCCAAGGACCTCAGCAAATTTCTCCTGTGGGAAGAACGTCAACATTTTCCCATATCTTAAAATGAACCTGGAAAGGAAGATAAAACCCTGCTGCCGCCAGGGACAAGCCTGTACTAATATCCCTGACCCTCAGCCCATTCCCCATACCACCAGACACCCATTTCCAGGCAGGACTCATGGGCAGGGCCCCCAGCACAGTTTCTAACGCTGCATTTCAGCATTAGTCATCTGGCTTTGTTCTGCAGTGCCAGCACAAACGCACTTTTTGCATTTGCACCACCTTTGCACACTCAAGCTCAAGGCCTGAGAAGACTCTGGCTGCCGGATATCTGCCTGGGGTCAGCCACACTTCTCTTGGCCTTTCTTTCCACAGCATCTGTCCAGCTCTCAAGCATGGGCACAAACACAAAACAAGCTTCACCCTCCGTCTTGTACAAAATTCTTCTGCCTCCTAGTCTGGGGCTGGCTTCTCAGAAATGCCAAGAAGTCAACAGAAGACACCAAACTCGTCTATTTTCAGCAGCATCCAACATCAGTGGGACCCCCTGAAGCTCTGGTGACACAGGAACAGCCCCCTTTGCCTCCTCACACCACCACCCTTGCAAGCAGGAAGGAACAAAGCATCCCACTCCTGTGCCTGCACGGCCTGTTTTGCAGCAGGCAAGCTTGCAGACAGGATGCCTTCCACCCCTGTGCGCACATAATGTGTACACAGCACACAAGCCTGCAGTCTTCAGGCACCACCTTGGGATTTAGGGAAACAGCTGTATCCAGGTTTCTGAAATCCCACAGCACTGGGTCTGGTGACAGAAAGCAAACAAGGACTTAGTTGAAACGCTCCGTGCTGGGAGGAGCGGGGGAGAGGAGCATCGGGGCAGGAGGGCAGGGGTACCTGGGGGGAGCGAGCTTGCTCCAGCAAGGAGAGCTGGGGAGGATATGAGGGAGGTGGGAGGCGTGTTTTGGCAGCAATGGGGTAAGCAGGGCTGGGGGCTCAGGACCCTACAGAGAGGGTGAAGCAGTTTGGGGTAGCCGAGCACAGCCTCCCAGCCTCCAGCCAGCTCTGCCCACCTTCCCCTGCTGCCAACAGGGCACGGGCCACACAGGGCTAACGCCTCTCCTCCTGAGCAGAGATGAGAGAAGCACGTAACAGCATCACCCCAGCCAACAGAGCAAATGATGGGGAAAGCCAAACCCCGCCAGGAAGGGGCAGAGGATTTCTGGGCAGAGTTAGGAGCCACCCAGAGACCCCTTCTCCGCATCCCACTGGACCTGCATAAGCCGGGGTCTGCAGTCAGCCCCAGGGTCCCTGTCAATCCCCCCTAGATGTCTCCTCGTACATCTTAGCCTAGCCCAGGGAAAGCAAAATTTCAGTCCCCGCCCTGCTTGTTTGCAATCCCTCTGCTTCAAAGAGAAGCCCATAGTCATCCAGAGCCAGGCAGACAACATGCAAATACCAAAAGAAGGAAAGAAAGGAGCGAGCAGGCAGGCGAGCTGGTGGCAGATAGCACGGGAGCTGCCACTGAGCGCAGCCAGTTCATGCTTCATTAGCACCCCCTCACCAAGCTGCGAGCACAGCCTTTCAGTCTGGCTACACACAGACAGACAGGGAGGGAAGGATGCACATTTTCCATACGGAGCTGATCTCCCCCTTTCCAAAAGCCAGCCAGCCCCCACTGAGGCTTCCTTGGGCTGAAAGGTGCACAATTCTGTTCCAGCATCTCCCGCGCTAGTTAAATATACCTTCAGGCAAGCGTCAGGAGTGAGCCCAGTTTGAAACTTATTGTGTTGTCAAGATGACAAGTGCTCTGCCAGGCTGTTAGTCTCTGCTGCCCTTCCCATGTCTGCTCCCCCTCCCCTTCTGCTCATTAGAAGCTCCCTTGATAAAGCAACGCTGGCTTTTTTTTTTTAATCATTTAAATGTTTTCTTAACTTCAAAACATCAACAGCTGCGGGACTGAAAGAAGAGCAGCGATGACACTTTCCCTTCCATGCAGACGGAGGCTCAGCCCGCTGTAAGGCGGCTTGCTGGATACAGAGCCATGGCGCGCGGTGCTCGTGCGGTGCTCGCGCGGCTCTAAGCGAGGTGCTGACCGGCTGACATCCACCCGTGGATACCCACACACCAGCCCAGCCAGAAAAAAGAGAAAATGAGCTTGCCCAGGGTGCTGGGGCACCAGCCAGCACCTCCTGCTGCAGCCTCTCCTCCCCCAGCTCTCCCATTCTCAACTCCAATGGGACCTCCGTGCGATGACCTTCACGGGCAGCCCAAACCTATGTTCACACAAATCTCATGGGCGGATCCTGAGATGGGACCACACTCAAAAGCATCAACGTTACAAAGCAAAGAGTCCCAGCAAAGGGGCAGGACAAGGCTGGAAGTCAGACACCCGAAGTCCAAAGTACAGGCTAGTGAAAAGACCGTGCCCAAAGCGGCAGCTCGTGCAGCGCAGGGTGGGAGGAAGCAGAACCACATCCAGGACCGTGAGGATGAGGCTGGAGCTGAGCCGAGTCCTATCTCAGGGATGGGACTGGCTGCAGTAAGTAGAGCACAGAGGCTGCCTACAAAAACCCGTGAAGACCTGGAGAGCCTTTGCTGACTCCCTCTGGGCGGCTGCTACGGACTGTGCAAGGGGCAGAGCCCAGCGCCCAGCACAGTCACAAACAGCAGATAGGACTGCAGTGACCCCCAGGACAATTTGGTTCGCTGTCCTCAACATCGTTCCCTACATCTGCCTTCAAAAGTCTTGGCACACTGCTCCCACATCACCTCGCCAAACATCAGGCCGAGGGGAGCCCAGATCCTCACCATCAGTAAGGTGCAGAGAGAGGGGCTCAGGGCTGTCTCTGGTCTTGGCTCTCCATAGGACAGACCCGAGGGGACAGTCAGCAGCTTGACGCATGGCTTTCTCCTTCCTGGCCTGCTTCTCAGCCCCTGGGCCTCCATATTCTTGGGTTTCCACTCCTAGCTGTGGGGTCTTTTAAGCATATCAGTTAAGGATGGAAGGTCTGTTAAGTTAAGGTCTGAGAAGCACAAACTCTTCTTGAAAACAAGCTGGTGCGCTGACCCTTCCTACAGGCCTCCTATATTGCATCCTCCTGCCTGGGTTCCTCACAGCAATAAAATAATAAAAAACCCCACTACTCTTTTGCCCCTTCAGATGTGTCAGAAAGCACACCAACTAGCAGCCCAAGGCCCTGGCAGAGCTTGCTCTAAGTCTTGGCCAAGCTACTGAATCACAGCAGCTTGAGAGGAGAGATGAATTAAGCACTCTCCTCTTCGCCTGCAAACAAAGGCCCAGGGGTGAGGAATAGAGGCCCTCGAAAACAGAAGGGACCTGGAGGACTGTCAGATATGCCTCTTGCCACAATTTAGCCTTCCTGTCGAGCTGCACTCCAGACTTAAAGCTTTCATTTTTTACTTTCACTCTGGCTTCCCCTGGAAAAGAGGTTTATGGAGCCGTGCGATGTGCCTGCCCATCCATCTCCCCCAGCACATGCTCCCTGGCAACTCCGAGACGAGCAAACGAGGGCAGAGGTATCACAATGAGGACAAGCGGGCAGAGGAACGATCCTGCTGCTCAGAGCAACCTCTGCTGAGTGACGGAGGAGGATCCCCAGGGATCTGCTGGCTCCGGTGACTCCCGCAGTGTCTCCAGGCAGCAGCGAGTCCTGAGCTGCCGCGGGTGCCTCTCCTGCGTGGTCAGTCCTTCCCCTGGGGCGGGCTCCGCTGCCTTCTGCGGGTGTGCACAGCACCCGGCACGGCGGTCCCGAGCCTGGGCCTTCGTGGTACCGCTGCCATATAACTAACCACGATTAGGTACTCTAAGTGAGCATCCCCATCTTCTAATAAACATCATAAAAATAGGAGAAATGAGACTTAATTCACTTTTATTGTCACAACTGACATGTTGCAAGATCTTAATTGGACTGAAAAGAGCTTCCAGTAAGGAGACGCTGTTTAACTAACTCATTAGCAGCAGCCTGACAGAGACGAATGCTCCAGTTTTAAGAGGAGGTGAAAAGGAAAAACAGATCCCACCCCATCCCCACCTGCCCACAGCCTCAGACACAGCACGTCTCCCAGACAGGGGCTCGCACTGAAGAGCCTCCTCTTTAATTCGGGCACGCAGCAGCCAGCGTAGCTTGCACCCATTCAAACACCTGCCCCGTGTCCCCCCACAATGTCCCCAAAACAGGGAGCTGTGGGCCAGAGCCAGAAAACAGCTAGGCTAAATTGAAAACATCGAGCCCTCCGCTATGCACTGCTCTCAGGATATTCAGAAGTCCCAGAGTAACAGGTACTCCCGAGGTCCTGAGAGGCAAGGCAAGGCGTGCAGCTCCTTATCTTCCCCTCACAAAGCAGAGGGACTGCTTTGCCTCGCACATTAAATAAAATCACCCTAGGGGCCAAGGCAGATAAAACATCACCCCCGCCAGGCAAACTGTCTAGTAAATTCTGAAACCCAGGGACTGGGATGGAAAAAACTGTGCGGTTCTCACTGACGCTGCAGCATCAGCAGCACCCCGAGCACCTCCCGAGCCACGGACAGACAGACAGACAGAGCCTCGTGCTGTTTGCTCTCCCCAGCAGATCTGGAGCAGCGCCTGGCTGGTTTACTCCAGCTCGCTCTGTCCCGATGCAGATAAATTTAGTTTTCTGCTCTCGCTGCCTGGGGAAGAGTAGGGAGGGGGAGCTGACATCTTTCAAATGAGACCTTAAAAATAAGCTGTCTGCACGTCTGGGCACTGAAGAATCCCGAGCAGAGCTTTGTCTGGCTAAGCCAGCTTGCTCCAGCACCCTAACCAGGTTATACCCTAGCCAGCCTGCTCCCCGCCCAGCAGCAGCCGCACTTCTGCGGCATAGCAGTCCTTGTTCATTGCACAACTGTCATCTCCAGCATCTCTCGCTGTGCCAGGGATGCTCCTGGGGTGCCATCACTCTACGTGCTGCACACACACGCAGCGACAGTTCCTGCTCTTCGTCTCCTAAGGTCTTGATGGAGATCTGGAGGATGAGAGGCCAGGGATATTGAGCAGACCACTTTCAAAGCCATACTCCAGGGCAGCACAGAGCCGGGAATAAAGCCCAGCTCTCCTGCCTTCCCCAACCGTGACCCACTCTAACCACTACACCAGCTTCCCTTCCAGTGAGACGCTTACTTTCCCCGGGGCTGAAAGCTCCTCTGTGAAAGCAAGTAAGCATTTGATAAAGAAAATAACAGGATGAATAAAACCATGCGTTTGTACAAGAAAGCTTTTGCTCTGATCTTTAGTGCTGCAGTGTGTTTTGACCTACTACTGCAAGACTCAGCTACATCTTCCCTCCCTCCAAATGTGACAGAAGGCAAAGAGGCAAAGAAGAAGCCGCGACTGTTGCTGCAGAGCCCTGTGCTGGGATTCCAGCTGACAAACAGCATCAGCAGAGCTGCCCACACACACGGATTAAAACCCACACCCTCCTCTCTCCCGTCACCTGCAGGAAGTGCATGCACACACACACGGGGCCCGATTCCCTGCTCAGCCACGCGGCGAAATATCAGCAGCCTCCAACAGGTTTGTGCGCAAGGAGAAACACACCCACGAGATACATTTCCTAATGAGGACTGACATTTACCAGCTACCAGAGATCCCAAATTGCAAGGAATAAAACTTACAGGCAGAACCAGCTCTGCTTGGACAGAGCTGCTCCCTGGCACCGTGGGTGGAGGTGGGCGCAGGCTCCAAGCAGTGGCTCGGCACGGATAAGGAGCCCAGCCTGGTTTTGCTTGTGGCATCTGCTCTCGTGCAGCATCCAAGGGAGGGAT
Organism: Cygnus atratus; assembly: GCF_013377495.2. Lineage (NCBI taxonomy): Eukaryota > Metazoa > Chordata > Aves > Anseriformes > Anatidae > Cygnus > Cygnus atratus. Next base: position 12,054,111 of record NC_066369.1, on the reverse strand, counting down.
CAATGACCCTAAGTGGCCTTTGTACAGCCTCTTTGGCTACTGTGAAGCCCTGTTGGCTTATCAGGTCTGCGCTGATAGAGAGGTAAGAGGGACACTTCTTACCACCTGAGGTTCACGGAGCAATGAAGGCCTCCAAAAAGCACTAAAACTGCTGGGATCTCACCGAGAACAGGATTTCAACTCAGAGGTTCGTTCCAGAGAGCTTCAGTGCCAGCTCCTCTTCAGCATGGGCCAACCCTGAACCACACACGAACTAAGTGCATTTTGCGTCGGACTCCAAAACCCTGCTGGACATGCCTCATCTGATTTACTATTGCTGCCAAGGAAGGTGGATTTATTCCCAAATTTAGCAGCTGCCAAATCAATGCGAGAGTGCTCACATGGGGATTTGCCACAAGCTTTTGTTAAGCCAGGGCAGGATTTTCACACTGAACAGCCCTTCCCTCGAGATGCATCAGGCCCACGGCTGGCAGCGCCCTCGCTCACTCCACCACAGCCTGGGCTGCTCGTCAGGTGCCCTGCTCCTGCCTAAATGCAGCAGTGATCCCACTTGGAGCCAGTCACCCACCTTTCTCGGGTGACACAGTGACAGAAAACAAGCAGCTGACAAGGAAATGAGGTCAGGGCTCCAAACTGCTCTTCTAAACTTCCCCCCTGACTTGGCATGCGTGGCACATGGCAGTGGGTTTATTTTTCAGCAAACAAGTTTCCTTTCTTCCAATCAACTCAGAGGCAATAAGAGGTGGGTTTCAACGAGGCATAAATCTGCCAGCGGCATATCAAGGCTTCTGAATAGCAAGGGCACAGACAATTGTCCAGTGGAAAAGAAAAAAAAGGTCAGAGCAGTAACTCTTGCAGTATTTGTTCCACAAACAGAGAAGGTTTACACAGCTTTTCTGGGCAATTATTGGGTAGGAAATAAATCTCAACAGAAACTCATCTTCTTCTCCCGCTTTGCAGCTGAATCTCTTTGCCTCACACTCCTAGCAATGTCCCCAAAATGCTTTGCAACAAGATGTCAGTTACACAACCCAAGGCTGTGCCCAAAGAGCCAGTGGAGAACTGTATTAAATTTAATAGCATTGCTCCAGGTAATCTACGACCAGTTATAATCAATTGTCCATGCCCACTGCAGCATGACTATAGCCGTCTTCAGTGCTGCAGGTGCAGGACTAGCTGAAAAAGCTCTGCGTGGGCTGGAGACAAGAGATAGCTTAGCACAGCCTTGAATACCTGGAGAGGCAGCGAGGAAGCCCAGCCCGCAGCTGCTGGGCTCATTTCAGGCCAGGGTTCAAGGGCGCTCGGTGGACTGGAGAGCCCTGACGTGAGCAAGCCAGCCCCGCATTTACTGTTATCCTCGCGGGGGGAAGCCAGTCTCTCCCCTTTGGTGTTAATTCAGCACGGCAAGGACAGGATCACAGCCTGTTTTACGCAGAGGGAACGACGCAGAGGGAGGCAGGAAGGCTTTCTCTTGCTGCAATGCTGGGACAGGATGGGTGTCGCACTGCACCCCGCATCCCTCCCACGCCACCCGACCACAGTATCATTCCCCTGCCCAGGGCCAGATCCAGGCTCCTCTGCAGTGCTGGGGGAGCACACAGCCCAAGTGAGGAGCTGGGACTGGCAGAGACAGGCCAGGAAAATGCTTCCCAGGCCCTCCAATCACCACCATAAGCCCTGGAGCTGCCGCTTCATTCACCTGTATCTACACCCAGCCCCTGACACCCTGACTGTAAATATTCCAACACCTCAGCCTCAGGGAGATGGCCCTTTCAGAGCACATTCGAAACACTTGCACACAAGGGCAGGCTTGAGGCAGAGGCATTAACAGCTGAAGTCCAGGCTGGTGACCATGACTGAAAGCCAAAGAGGAAGACCCAGATCCCAGGTCAGCTGTTATCACGACGCCAGACTACAAGTCCAAGCAAGATCTTGGTCTAGCCTCTATTTCTGGTCCACAAAACAGAGAGTCCTCCCAGGATGAGGGTATAATTGGATTCATAAAGCTTTGAGCAGCCATAACATGGATGAACTGCTTGTCTGATCTTTGTTGAATACGGTGCTTGCTTTCCACCCTGCCCAGCTAGGGACTTCAGAGAGGGGCTGTATTTTCTTGCCAGCTCCTAGGAGGACAGTAGAGGGAAGGGTTACAGGATCCCAGTCTACACGTGCTGCATTTCACAGCGCTCAGAGGCAGGAAGACATCCCCAGCTCTATGAATCTTCCTCTCCTCTTTTTGACTGCATGTGGGTTGAGCCCATGAAAAAGTACAGCCAGGAAAAGCCCAGTGAGCTCAATACCCCTGGGAGCTGCAAGGACATCAGGGAGATGCTAAAAGCACATGGCAGCTGGCTCCTAGGGAAGCCTGTCATTCAGACCTGCTTTTGGAGGGCCCTGAAGAAGGATTTGTAGTGCAGGCAAGACAGATTTTGCTTGATCTAATGCTGTCTGTGGGGCCAGCGAAGGACAGCAGATTTCTGGTAGGCCTCCAAGCCTCCCTCCCTTGCCGATGATGGCCAAAGAAAGTACCTGTTGCACTGGCACCCAGGAGAGATAATGAACACGGGCACAGCCTCCAAGCTGTGGTCTCCATCCAGCATCATGGCAGGAGCTCTGGGAAAGGCAGAGGGCATTTATCCCAGCATCCCATCACTCAGGCACTGAGCAGAGCAGAGCTAGGTGCAGGAAAGAAGTAGCAAGTGACAGCTCTAAGTGTGAAGAAGTAATTACAGTCCTGTTTCCAGTGACATTTCCCTTCCCTAACCTCCCAGCTTTTCTCCCACTGAACAGCAAGGCCCTGTTTCCACATGCGCTCCCTCCAGGCAGGCTGACTGCAGTGAATGGAGCTGCCCTCCTCAAGCATCCCTGCATGCCCTCCTCGAGCACATACGGGAAGCAAGCTGCACATCAAAAATGCCAAGCACTTTGCCAGCAGCTCCCAGTCACAGCATGGCATTCCCATCACTCCAAAAAACCTGGTACCTCCCAGACCGACAGCAGTCCTCGGAGCAATCGAGCCAGAGCCAGGTTTATCACGTGGAAGAAAGGAAAGCCAGAAAACTATTGTCCAGCCTGCTGAAACCACTGGTCCCCTGAGGTCACAAAATCCCAGCCACTTTCAGGAAGTGATAAGAGGCAGCAGGGTGTTAAGCTGTCCACTTCAGCTCCGAGTAAATCTCAGAGCTTCCCCAAAGCTAGGCACAGAGAAGAATGGCACAGCTTGCCTGAAAAGCAGCTCCTGGCCTCTTGAACAGTAACACTGCCATCTAGAGGCCCTCTTGGCTTGCTTGTGGAAGGGCCTGGGAAAACTTGGGAGGCATTTCCACCCTCCCCAGGCTCCTGCATGGAATAAGAGAGGTGTTAGCAGGGCCAGGGGGTTATGAGGGTTAGAAGAGCACTATGTGTCACACTCCAGGAAATTTCAATTAATACCAGATAGGGAATTTTAAGGGATACTGCAATACTCAGCTGTCTTACTTCCTTGGGAGAACTTGGACAGACCGAGGCTCAGCCAGAGCAGGGATGCTCTCCGCATGGCTCTATCTAAGGCTCAGAAGGAAGAGCAGGGTCCCAGGTCCCAGCCACGCAAGGGGGGAAAGCAGGTCAGAAAATTCTCCCCCCCCAGGTGAGGAAGCCAGGCCTGCACCCAACCTTCCAGGTCTCCAAGCCAATGGTTGGAGGCAACATCTGGAACCAAATAGGTCTGAACGGAAGATCTGGAAACCCAATTAAATCCATCACTGATCAGTCCATGCAGAAATAGCCAGTGAGCAGGAGGAAAGGACAATTTTTGGAGATGCCAGCTGAGAGACTCAGGCTTTCACAGCCAACCAGACAAAAAGCAACTGCAAATATGGTCCTATGGAGAGCTGCAGGACAACAAATGCTGTGCAATCCAGCAGGACAGGTGTGCTTGGCTAGCAGCTGCCAGGAAGCTCGAGCCAGGAGAATTCAGCCCCAAAACCCAACAATTTTGTGGAGCACAATGCAGACCTAAGCCCTAATCAGCCACCTCCCCACAGCTCTAAGGTTGTGGAACCAGAGTAACCCCCAGAGGCAGTAAAGGACTGTGCCTAACCTGTCAACATGTCACAGACTGATGTCTGAGCTTCCTAGCACACAGCTTCTCAAATAGCAGAGCTCGGCCTAGTTACGTACACTGCGAAGGTCTCAGCCACGTGCAGCCCTCCGCGCTCACACCCAGCTTCTTTGTACCTTCAGTCAGGGGTTATCCAGCCACACACATTCTTTCTGAGGGCTCTTTTTCATCAGAGATGAAGCCAGTGGCCCAGGAGTTGGAAGAGAGAAAGCCCAGTAGCAGTTCTACACCCTCCCCCATACCACCAGGACAAGGGGCCAGCAGCCCCCCCCCTTCCCATTTAACACTTAGCAGGCCCAGCCCCAGCAGCAGCCACTCGAGTGAGGGCCCAGCAACTGCTAAATCACTCCTTGAGCAGCATCAGCTGCAGCTTGGACACTAATTGCTCATTAGCATGAGTCCCCTCTCACACGGCCATCTGGGCTGCTCCCCGAGTACCACAGCCCCCTCCTGCCCAGCTCCTGCAATGGAGGGCACCATGTGGTCCCGGAGAGGTGGCCTCAGCCTCAGAACTGTGCTGTGACGCTTGGGAGCTCAGCACCCATGCTGGTGGTGGGTGCTCTGAGCCCTTTGCTGCCAGGTTCAGTCAGTAAATATCCAGCTTCGGGCAATTCTGCAGCCAAACTATGATTTTTGTGCTGCATGGGGCTCTCAAGGACAGTCTTAAGGATCTAGGCAATATCTGTCAGACTTTTTGCGGAGCATGGCTCATCGAACTGATACTCAGTCCTGATTGCCACAGTTACCAACCTCCCAAAAAGAAAATAAGAAACCAAAATAAGTAATTCCTCTCAGCAAGGCCTCTCAACTCGCCATTTTAAAGAGCCCCAGCTCCTGGCTGCTGCTTCTTTGCCCTCTGTGGTGCAGCAGGGCCTAGAGGCAACAGCAGTGGTTGGGACCCCTGACCAACAGAGAGGGTCGGGCCCACCAGAAAGGAGCACGATTCAGGCAGCAGACAAATGTCCCCTTTGGGCTGCCCATGGTGTCCTCCCCCGGTACGTTCAGTGCTGCAGGGATCACCCTGAACGTCCTGGGAATCCCAGCCCTGGCTGCAGGAAACCAGAGGGGCAGAGGAGGTGGCTGGAGGACAGCATGTAGCCTCCAAGCTGAAGAAACCTCTCAGCCCTACAGAGAAGCCTGCAAGTGAGATGCAGCCCTCTTCTGCAGGCTGGCATTTTAGCTTCTGCTCTCACCCTCCAAAGTCTCTTGCAAGGGCTGTGCCACCAAGCAGCCATTGAGATGCCCAGCAAATGGACTGCACAGCCTTCACTGTGCCCCGTGGTGGGCACACACCTCGCACCAACCTCTCTGTATCTGGAAGTGCGCATCCTGGTGCAATCTGCACCTTCTCAAGCTCACCTGGGAAGCACCCTGCTCACACACGGTCTGCAACTTCAGGCACATCCTCAAATCCAGATCAGCGCTTAGTAGGGAAGCCTTTGTCAGCAAAGATTAATTTCTGCAGTTTGCAGCTTTCTACCTGAGCTACCTTGGAGCTTGAGCTGTCTGGGGAGGAAAAGGAAAGATAATAAAATCCTCTGAATGCGTTGATCAGAAAGAAAGTCTGGTTGGGTGTCCTACAATAATGTCACATTTTTACACTGGTGAATTTGCTAAAGAGTAGGGAAAAAAACAACACCTGAGTGGGGAAGGCGAGAGTCCATTAAAAAAAAAATAGAGCAAGGGTTTTATAAAGAAACCACTATTCGGTCTTAATTAGGGCTGGTCCAGACCAGGCAACCATTACTGTGCTTGTGCATGGAGCCACGGTTAGTGCTTGCTAATGGCTGAGTAAGAAGACACCCCGGGATGAAAGCCCCCGGCGCCTCTGAGGACTGACGGAGGGGAAGCTTCCTGGTAGCTTCTTCTCCCTCTCCTCTGCGGTGAGATTCGTGATGGATGCCTGAGTCCCAGCCCTCCTCTCCCACAACACATCATTCGATTTGCCGCAGACGCGGGGCTGGAGGTCTCCGGCAGCGCTCGGCGTGCCAGGAGAGGTCACCGTCTCTTTGAATAACATCCTCATAGAGCGCCAAGAAGTGACATCAAGCTTTGCCCCCTGCCACCCCCTTGGCACAGCGAGGACGCCAGTCAGCGCGGGGGTTCGAAGAGGCACATTCCCTGCCGTCTCTGGCTGCCCATGCATGATTTATACCTGCTGTGTCAGACAGACATTTACATACACTGGCATGGCTGCACACGCCACCTCCCCGCAGCTGCAGCGGGGCTTGCCCTCAGCGAGCCTGCGTCCCCAGGGAGCAGGGCTGGAGGAAAGCGCTGGAGTTGGTGAGGAGGCTGCTTGCTGCCCCCATATCCTGCTGCAGAGAGGGAGAGCAGAGCCCCATTACCTGCTCGTGCATGGGGCACAGACAGCCTGCTTGCATGCAGGGGACGCGTGTAACACCAGGGCATCCCCTGCAATGGCACTTGGGAACGGACCCTACCCGGTGGCTGGTGGAGGGCTCACATGCTGGCACAAGGGGATGCACATCACAGAACATTTGCCTCCCAACATCCCTTTCCCAAAGTCCCCTTCCAGCTACAGCACGGACCTGCAAGCCTTTCTGCTGCTCCCTGACCCTACTTTGCCAGGCACAGCTGGTTCACAGATCAGGCAAACAAGCGATGGCAGGCAGCTCACGGAGCAAGGAACAGCCAAAACACAGAAGAGACAGACCCAGCCGCAGGGAGAGCAGGGGGAGACGGCACCACAAAACGGGGAGGCTTTGCAGAGCACGGACACCCAGCCAGCCCAGAACCTGGCTACGAAGCTCCCCCTCTTCCCAGCATTTTCAATTTCAAGTTACTAAATGGTTTTATTAAAACAACTCTGAACATCTCACACCAGGACAGGACCTGTGCTGTGTTTTCTCCTCCCCCCCCCCCCACATCCACCTCTCCCTTCACCACTGCTCACCAGCCCAGACAGGAACGCACATGAGCAGCCACCTGCAAGCACCCGGGAGGGCTCTGGAGCCTGCAGTTAACATTTACGGCGGTGTTTCTGTTTCTGCTGCTGCCTCTATCTGGCAGGGCCAGGGACGGTGGGGCTTTCAGGGCAGCACTGCGAAGCACTCAATCTGAAATCACAAATATCGTCCCGCCACCGGTTGGCTCATCGCAGGGTCTTCCATCATCGCGGCCAACTGGGACCCTGGGTGATTTTCAGCTGCAAAGTCAGCATTCAGATGGGGCTGGTGCTGCTCTCCCTGCAAGGAACATCGTGTTTAAAAAACAAAGTGCAGCTAGGGAAATGGCAGAGGGGGGGCAAGAGGAGAGATGCTCATTTGTCCTTGGCAGACCAGCGCCGAGGCTCCAGCAAACACGCAGCTTTGAGAGCAGGGGAAAGCACTGGCAGCTACAAATTACTAATCAATGTCGGGTAACAACAACAGCAGCTAATAATGAAAGGCTGATCAGCTTACTACGGCAGTAATTATTCCTGACACCAGCCCTCTGAAGGGGCATCCGGGCTTAGCACGCTGTCTACCATGATGATAACCCAAGATAACTAGAGAAATTTTGTGCTGGAGGAAAGGAGGGGGAGAGATAGATGGAGGGGAAAAACTCAGCAATTAGCTAGACTTGTGGTGCTAATTACACTGTGAATGGTGTGCAGGCTTTATCAGAGCTAACTTGAGCCTTACCCACGATGCTATCGAGGTACGCGAGGTGCCAGCACACCTTGCACAAACCAGCAGTGACAAACGGTTTTGGCAGCTGGTTATTTTTGAGAACACAGCTTGCTGCTGCCAGGGCCCACTCAGCCCATCCCAAACTCTGCACCAGCCCTTTGCCATCACCCTTGCTTGGGGAGAAGCCTCTCACCACTGCATCACCTGAAATTGCAGGGCTCCTCTCCATGTCGCCAGATGGTGCTGGGCCTACTTGTACCAGGGTGCAGGACCAATCCAGGCTGCAAGCCTTTTGGGATGAGACATAGCCAACGCGAGACCAGAAATCTTCAGTTACCAACGTGTCCGAGGAGCATGTGTTCAAAACACACTGCCTTCACCCACCACTGTACAGGGGGCTGTGGCTGCGATGCTCTGCACTGCTCCAGCAGCCAGCAAACCAAGACCCCCATCGCTTCCAGCACATCCCACCCTCCACGAAAAGCTCCCATTGCCATCCATGCCCTCACAGAGGAAGGCTTCTTGCAGCCAGCAGGGGTAGCGGCGTGAAGGTGCGAACACACGTGTGCTTCCCCTACACCCGTGTGCTTCGTGCTGCGAGAACAGGTGAGAAAAAAGCGTTAGCAGCCCCAAAGGCTTGCGATCACACATGCCTCCCTCACCCGCTTCTCTCCCAAGCAGCTGTAATTAAGCACACCGTCTCCTTGCACCCTGCATCCAGGAGGCTGCCGAGTTGCTCTCTCGGTGGATGTAAGCGCTTTGCAGACATGAGCTTAGCAGCGAGGCGGCTGCTTTGGGTGCGGGTCACCGCAGCGGCCAGCACGCAGCATAGCCCAGAGACTAAGAGGTTGCAGCATCTCTACGTGCAGATCAATTCATCTACAGCAGCAGCCCCCATCCTCCCTGGCTGTTCCCTCTACTCCCAGGCACACCGGCTTCATCCCCCGAAGGGGTACAGAAGGCTTTTGGGCCGCCAGGTCTTTGCAGAGAGCCCTGCAGCCTGCCACCCCTGCAGAAATTCAAGAGTCAGAGATGTCAAACGCGAGCAGAGGTGCCCGTCAGCTCTGTGTTCATGGCCTGCTCCCCAAATCTGCATCCCTCTGCGCCCCCCCCGCAGGGTTTTCCTGCCGATGCCCGGGAAGAGCCACCCCCGAGCCCGTGAGCAGCGCTGCCATACAGCCCCAAATCCTATTACAGGGCGGTGCCAGGGGGACGCAGCTCCCAGCCCTTGCACAAACAAAATCCTATTACAACAGAGATCCTGATTCCAGCCTTTATTTACAGAAATTATTATTACAAGGGACCCTGAGGGAAATCATGGCTGTGGGCTTTATATGCTGAATTCGTCATTGCTAGGGAAGAAGCCTCGTAACGCTTTGAGGCAGATAGTGAGATGCAAACTACCTCCGAGTTACATGTCATGGAGCAGGGAGGGGAAGGGGAAAAAAAAAAACAAAAACACAAACACAACCACAGACTAAGCTGTTGCAGGAGGAGAGGAAGGGAAAGGCATGCATATTTCTTTTGTCCAGCCCAAGGCAATTTCCATCAGCAAGGTGCACTAAATCCTTTGTACCGCTTGATTAAATTACAGCTGAGCTAAGCAGAGACCCTCATTCTGTGGAAAAAATAGCAGCCCAGCCTCAGCATCCTCTGCAGGACAAAGGGCCACGGCGCTGGCCGGGCAGGTGTGCAGCTCGAGGGGAGGCTGGGAGGAGAGAGACGCAGGGAGAAGCTGCAGGGCTGAGGCAGTCCCAAGCCTTCACCATGTGCAGTGGGCGGCTGGAGGCTCGTGAACACCCGGCAGCTGGGAGAATTGATACGGCAAGGGGTGCCAGTGCCGGCACTGAATGCAAATGCTGGGCTGGAACGTCTGCTTTTGGGTGGGAGGATACAGGTGAGGGAGGGGAACGAAGTCCCATGGTGTCCTCCGGAGGTGGCACGCGCAGACAGTCCTGCCCGCGGCTCCTGCACGGCACTGCGGCGTCGAGCGCCAATGCAGCCCGGTGCTCAGAGCGCTGCCCTCTCTCCTACCTTGAGCAGCGGATACGAGCAGTGAAGGCAGGTAGGGGACAGACAGGAGGTCTTCTCGGGGCGGATTGGCCTGTCGGAGGCATGCCGTGCAGGCACGCTGTGAGAGGACACGAGGAGGAAGAGGAATCTGACCTTATGCAAACCCGCAGCCGGCGCTGAGTGAGGCACTGGAGGAGGAGGGGAGGTGCTCTGCACTCTGAGGTCCCACACGCTGCAGCACGGCCAAGCAGCACCATCAGGGCTATAAATTGGGGTGCTGGCACCGCGCAGACCGCATTGACTGCTCCCAGCACCAGCAGAGCTCCACGCTCCTGCCGCAGAGAGACCTCCAGCAGAAAGGTCTCCCTCACCCTGCAGGTGCTTGCATAAACAACCCGTCATCACTTTGCTGGTGCACAGCCAGAAAGTTTGACCCTACTGCTGGCTACACAGGTCACGGATGCTCTGACAGTCCCCGACGTGCACACATTTTCAAGCAGATGTCCCTTCAGCCATTGCCATCCACTTGTCTCTAGAGATTAGGCACTCCACATGAGGGTACCTCCCCACGGTGAGGGGCCCAGGGAGGCACCAGCACAGCACAGAAACAACGGGGGAAGGCAAATCCTTGTGGACAACAGCAAGGTCCCATCAGCCGGGGGCTGCCACCAACAGGACCATGACAGCTCTCCAGGAGGGAACCCAGAGAAATGGTGCTGCTCTGGGCCAGCTGACTGCCACGTCTCAGAGGGGACATGAGCACAGGGTGCAATCTCAGCCTCAGGACTTCCCAAATTTGAGGCCGGGGCCAAATCATTCTTCCTTTGTGTCTTCAGCCCTCTCTGCCTCCTTCTGCTGCTGCCTCCACCGGCAAGGGAGGCTGTGGCCTCCCTCACCTATGCAGATTGCAGCGCTGACAAGGCAGGGTAACGAGGGTGCTGGCCCCTGCGAGCTGTTTGCCAGCACTTCAAGGTGAATCTGACGATGCAGCTGCTTTCCTAAGTGTTAAGAACGTGCTCCACTCCGGCTTTTCATCTCAAGCAACACGCAGCGTGAAGGGCAGCTTGCCAACACACGCACACACACACACACAAAATCACATGCAGGGCGAAAAGCATCACCCCTGGGAAATCTGCATCCAAGGAAGTCTGAAAACCTCCCCCCAAAAAGTGATATAAGCACAAGGTTATTCAAATCCCTCCCCTGCCGAGGCAGTCTCTTTCAATTTGTTCAGTGGAAGCATTTCACGCCTCACCTGCAGACCGACTGTTTCCTGAAGAAGGAGGGACCATGGAAAAGTTTGAGCACAGCAGAAAGCCAAGCCGGGATCATGCCTCTTGTTTTACTGCTTCTCCCCCACTGAGGCACACCAGGAGGGAGTTTTCGGAGAGACTGGTGATCCTGTTAGCGTCTGAGCCACAGACAGCAAGCCAAGGCTGGAAGGAACAATACAGCCCTCTTCGTGAACTGGTCCTGCTTTTTTTTTTTTTTTTCTCTTTTTACAGTACAATGGGAGGCCAAACGCACACTCAAATAGCAGTGCTGGGGATGAGTCAGTCTTCACTGTTGTCAGCTGGAAGAAGGATGAAATTACATCGCTTATCAGCCACGAGCCAGCAGGGGAGGTGGCTGCAGGACCTGTGAGCCAGGCTGAGCCCAAAATAGGGATGTTCCCAAAAGCCTCAACCTTTTGCTCAATTCCTACACACGCTCAGCGTTGCTTCAAAACCTAAAAACAAGCTAAACATCTGCTTGCAGAGACAGCAATCTGCCTACAGAGGAGAAAACTCGTTGGGGGTTCGATGACAATTTTAGCACCAAATTGTGACAAGTTCTTAATGTTTTCAAGCTGGGAGCCCTGCAGGGTCAATGGACATGGACTCACTGATCATAATGTCTCTGAATGATCACACCCAGCTCTTGTCTGGCTGTCTGGTTAAAGATCTGTATTACTCTGACCCTGCTCTAAAGCCAAGCCAACATTTTACAGCTTCATTTTTTAGGATGGAAAATACTCCCTACCCCAAAGCTGCAGAGCACTAAGAGCAGAAATGGGGACGAGCATGGGGAGGATGAACACTCAAGGATGGTCATTTGGGGAGAGATGATGGATCACAGGGCAACATCCGTGTTTCTGATGGACTGACTGAAAATCGGACATTATAGTTTGACCCCTTTTATAAACCAGCGCCTCTGCCCTCGCTGCCATTGCAGCAGCCTGGCTCCACCTTAGGCACTGCCACCTTTCCCACATAGCTGTTTCTTCTCCCTGTTTTGGCCAGCAACCAAAAAGCAGCCAGCCAGCAGGGTCTCACAGTTGACAGGCCAGCTAACAAGTCCAAGACGTGAAGCAGCTGAGCAACTGAAACCATTGGTTACAATTACTTGCAGCAGAACCATGCCTCAACTGCTCCACATAAATCTCAGTCCGCTGAGGTTTCCCCAAGTCCTCCCATGTTAGCATTTATTAATGACACCTATTCCCTCACACGCCTCCCTCTCAAGGTGCAAGAAGGAGAAGCCTGTCACAAAGAAAGAGCCACCCGACGTATTGGAGAAGACATTTCAGGGGCACCTCCCAGCTCCGAAGGCAGCTCGTGCTGCAGCCCTTTGCCCGCAGGAGAGGCGAGCGTGCTCCTGGGGCACACTTAACCCCGAGAAGCCGTGACTCACCGGCGTTTCCCTTCCGTAATTTGGACTGTAACAGGCTGCGTAATGCCAGCTCAGGCTCAGTGATTCACATTGGAGTGGATATGTGAGAGATCGCCTCTTACCCAAATAGGTATAATTTTGGCTGACAGCTGTAATGGGCATCGGAGCCTTGCTCTCCGTGCGAGATTCAGCCAGAGATCACTGCAACCTTCGCGAGGCCCAGCTCTCTGCCTGGAATACAAAGGGAGCAGCTGGCATTGAGATCGGTGCTTCAGGGACTGCAAGCTCAACAAGGCGGCTGCCTTCCCAAATGGCAAAGTAAAACAGATAAAGGAGCTGCAGGCTAATTTGATGATTTAATCAATACGATAATTCTATTAATTCAATAGTTTGATACAAAGCCACTTCCTTTCTGTTTGATTTACCTGAGAGAACTTCATTTCAGAATTTTCATAGCTTAGTTGATCGAATACATAAAACAGAAAACGTGTTACTCAGATGGATTTTCTTTAACTGCAAATTGCAGGAGAGGCAGAGCGAGCAATGACCCTGCAACCATGCAGCACGGCCCCGAGATTCCCACCTACAGTCATCACACAACCATCTAGAGGTTCATCCCAAATGCAGGATGTTTCCCGGGCTGTGGGGCAGACGTACCAGGAGCGAAGCCAGCAGAGAAGGGAGGTGCTGGTGCACCCACGTCCTCGTGTTCCACCTCTTCTGGAGGTTCGTGTCCCACATCCAACATGGGGTCCAGCCACCTCTGGTGAAAAAGGACTGCTGTCACGTTTATAGTTGTTTCCATTTATAGGAAGAAGGAGTAATGAAGTGTCTTCCTTCGGGAGGTGCCTCTTTTTAGCTGTCGAACTGTTTTAACCTTGTTTCCTAAGGAAGCAGCAGCCAGAGAAGCCAATGAGCACTCCCACCGCCCCTGCCCAAAGGCACGTTCACATGGTGAGCACCATCCTCCGTGGCACCAACTCGGAGAGAGCCACTGCAAGAGGCTGACAAGCCATGGTAGGAGCCTGCCAGGCTGCAGGAGCCCCTCCACAAGGCAGGGAACAGGGATCGTGCACCCTCTGTCCCAAAGGTCCCCCCGTGCTGCTGGGCAGAAAGGAGAAGAGCAGCTCCCGGAGCTGGAGGTCTCCCCTTTCCCCGGGGCGGGCAGCAGTCATACAGCAATAACACACACAGGCACGCAGTAATTCCCGGTGTCACCACAGCCTGCTTTCAGGATTATCTATTTTTTTTTATTCCCCTTTCCCCACTTGACAATTAGCCAACACCTGACACTGCCAGCAGAGATGCGGTAAAGGCAGCCGCAGGTCAGCCTCCTTCAAACAATTCTGGGGTCTTCCTGCCAGGTCCCTCTCCGGGTACCACCATCCCTCCAGCAAGAGAGAAAAGCCTCTAAATTAAAAAGGTCTGGACAGCAACCCACCAGCTCCCACTCCTGCCCTGATCAATGAAGCTTGCTAATTAAAAGCAGTTGACCTGAGCAAAGAGCGGCTTGGAGATTAGCCTGAGGGAGACAAGATTTAAGAATTAAATTACTTGACTGGTGTGTTCCATTTTATTCTACAACCCTGGTTTTCCCTCCTGCCACATGTAGGTAAACGGTGATTTTGAGGACTCGGTCCCAGTTCGTAAGGGCGCAGAGCAGAGAACGAGGCCCTGCTGTTTAATCCACCGCCAACAACCCCGTCCGTGTGCTCGGGGCTGTCAGAGCACCGCTTGTCTGAGTGCCAGGTGACAACTGCAGAACAGCCGGGGGGCACCTCACTTCTCCAGCTTGATTAACTGGTCCTTTGCACCCTGCCACAGCACCAGGACCACGAGCAAACATGCAAGCAATTCCCCTGACGCTTGCTCCGACTCCATGGCCAGGGCCTCGCTGATGTATTCATCTCCACCTGTAACCCCGGGGAGATTTATGCCTAGCAATCCAAGGGGGCGACCACCACCCAAAAGCACAAGTGCCCAGGTCAGGTCCTCATCATCCCATCGACCAGTGAACCACTGGTTTGAGAATCCCACCGCAGAGGGCTATAAAACAGACGGGAAGCTCTAAAGCTCCACCGCACATAGCAAACACTCTGGGTCTCGTGTCTGGGGCCTCGCACTGTGCCCTGGAAGAGCAGCAAAGCAAACAGAGGGCTGCGCTCTTCGGAGAGCTCTCACATCTAATTTTCAGAGTTGCTCTGCCCTGCTCACGTCAGTGGGAGCTGCAGAGCCTCTGGAAACTCTGCTAATAGGAGGCAAAGGAGAGGAATGTAACGCTTCCTCGCTTCGGGAGAATTGGCTGGAAACGTGGTGTTGTTTTATCCATACGAGAAGAAATTCTGGTGCAAATATGAAATAGGTTCTCCTTCAGATGGTGATATTTGAGGACCTTCACCACAAAATATCTGTAATGGAATTTGCCCAGAACATATGCATTTGCACAGGGAGAAAGAATATTCCTGGGAGAAAAGAGCAGTTTCCTCACAGAACGCTCGGGGGTTTGTGTACGTTCCGCATATAATCTTGGCACTCGTTTTCTTTTTAAAATCACTGTGTTGGAGTTGAGGGGGATAAGACCAAGAAAAGGAGCCATGGCAATCTGCTGTGCATAACTTATTAATCCACTGCCCTTTCCCTCCCGCATCCCTTGTCTTTCCCCATTCCAGACTCTTTCTTGCTGGGATGCTGCAGCCCCAGCCTGGGTGACTCCCTGGGCACGTGCTTGCTTCTGGAGGAGGTTGCTTCTGGATAAACTGCTCTCGGGGTCTTAGGTGATGTATCTGATGGTGGTGACACACCTGGCCCTCCTCTCCCATTCAGCTCTGGCATGGCTGCAGGGCCTAAAGGGTTCTCCCCAAGCTCCTGGCCAAGCTTCAGCTTTCCTTCCTCCATGGTTATGTCTTCTTCTTCTCACCATCATGCAGCCTGCAGCAACCTGCTATTTCCCAGCCAGAGTGGCTTGGATGTGCCTGAGACTGGACTGAATGTCAGTGCAAGGCAATTTCTATTGCAGCTGCAACTCCCAGACTAAAATAATGCTGTATAGCTTCCTCCAGTCCTCTTAAATATACTGTCTGCAGGGCGAGACAAGGAAGTGACTGTATAGCATCCAGCAAGAGGAGCTGGTCATGAATTATGACCCTAACGTACTACTATCAGAAAAAAAAAATAAAAATGCCTACCTGCAAATGCCAACCAAAGGAAAAATAATACAGCACCAGAAATGTAAGCAGAGCCAAGCTGCATCCCAACGAGCCAGTAATCCATGTTCCTCTCCGCAGAGGAGGGTAAGTGCGTGGCAGCAGACGTGGAGTCACACACACCTCACTGCAAAACCACAGATCGGTCCCAAAGGTGCCTGAGGTGGGGAAAGGCCGTACAGCTTGTGGGGGGGCAGCTAGCCTATGTGGACGTGGTGGCTGATGCATTGCTTACACAAAGGTGTCTGAGATGTACCAAAACGCTGTCACTCAGAGCGTAAGCCCTAATTCCCCTGCTGCTGTCACCAAAGTAACCCCTCGCTTTCATTACCAGGAGGGAGCCGATTGCAAAGCCAACCACATTTTCTTCTGAAGGGGAGAAATTTCGTCGGCACGCAGAAAGCCATCCTCACCTGACTTGTGAAGAAAGAGATTTCTTTCAAGAAAGCTCTTCTCTCCCGTGACACCTCCCTCCTGCCCAAGGCGAGAGAAGTAGAGGAAGGCGTGAAGAGAAGCGATGCTGGATAGTCCATCAGAGCAGGGTGCTGAGCTACAGTCCCTTCCAGCTACCTGGCTGAAATTCAAATGCTGGATTAGTGTCTCTGGCACATTCTTAACAGAAGGCAAAGGAGAGGAATGGAATGCTTCCTTCCGGCCTTGCAGATCTATGAACCTCTCCCAGGTAGCAGACAGTCTGGCCCATCAAACGGAGGCTAGAATCAGAAATGAGGCCCATTTGTCAGATAAAATACCCAGGTCCGAGGAGCCAGGCTGAATCCGTATCAGGCAGAGATGCTGTAACAACACGGCAGCAGCTGGGAGCCCCAGTCAGGTGAAGGTCAGGGCTGCTTGGCATTCAGTGCAGTCACAGGCCTCTCAGAAATCCAAAATGAGCAAAGGACGAACACCTCCCCTTGGCAGGCTTGCTCCCCTCCAGCTGCATTTGATGGACTTTGAAGGTTGGGAGCTCGGCAGGGCTGGCCGCAGCGAAAGGGGAAGGAAAATGGGCATATGGCAGGAGAGGTTAATCCTTAAAAACGGGAAGTGTTTTTGTTCATCTTCCCTTTGGTCACCAGGGTGGCGCCAGCTGTGACTTGTGCGCTGGGACTGAAAGGAAAACTCCAGCTGGAGCTCTCGAGAACTGGAGCCACTTCTGTGTCTTCTTTACACCGAATTACAGCTTCCATAAAAATGAGGGTGACAAGCCCTGGAGGTGCCCTTTAGCCATGTAACAGGAAACGTACCATGAAAGACAGACCTTGGTAAAACACGATCCAAACAGGATGCACACAGCATCCCTCGGGGTCCGTGACAGCTTGCAGCCACCCGACGGCTCCGGGCAGGGCTTGGGCACTGCCTTCTGCCCAGAGCCCTTCAGCGGGTAAAAGCAAGCAGGAGGGCTGCTGTTGCTCCCAGATTTGGCCATATCCCATTTCTACCATCAAATCCCTACCAAAGCAGAGCTTTTCCACCTCCCCCCTTGGACACCTACGAGGACCAGCAGCTGGAAGCCCCTTCCCACTGCCAATCCCAGCGCCGAAGGACCCGCCATCTGCGCGGCAGCCTGCCTTCTGCACTGATTTGTTAAGTTTTTTGCCCTGATTGCACGCCTCAGGCAGGCGACAGTTGCTTTGTGCAGGACTTGGAGGGGGGAAGTTTTACAGCTTGGCTGCTGCCATCGCGCAGATGTTACAGGCTGGGTCACGGCAAGGTGCTAAAGGCCTTCAGAAATGTTGCAAAGCATTAATTATGTTCCCGCAGCTGTTCTTTAACCCTCGTACACTTCTCCTTTCTTCCAGGGGCTGCCAGAATGACAACTGTGAACGGGAAATCAAAGCAGGAGGCTTTGAAGGGAAGCAAAGCAGAGACACTAAAGGTTAAGAGAAACAGCACTCTGAAAATAGGCTTTTTTTAAAGCCGCTTGTCCCTGCCATTTTCTGGAACGCCTCCTCCTCTCCCACTTGGTGCAGCGCTGAATCCAAACAGCACCCAAGGAGTGACGAAGAGCCCACCCAAACCCCGAGGCATCGCGGAGAGTGCCTTAGCTGGGAGGTTGGTCCGTGGAAAACCCTTTGTTCGAGGGAACGGTCAGCGGGGTGGGGGCAGACCTGGAGATGAGGGCACACTGCAGCCCCTAGGTGGGAAAAAGGGTGTCCCTACACATCCGAAACACCCCATTATGCCCAGTAGGACCAGAGCTGCAGGGAGCTGGAAGGTGGTGCAGCCCCAGAGCATAACCCGACACCCCAAAACCAAACTGCTGTGCTGGGCCCAGGCTCAGAGCTTATCCCATCCCTGCTCTGAAGGTGGGGAACAGGCAGGGTGAGGACAGCACCCAAGCGGGCTTACCTGGAAGACATGGGACCTCGTTCCGTGAGCATTCAATAACCTGAAGCTACTGCCAAGAAAGCGGGTCCATAACCTACACACGGTGCCCTTCAGAGATGCTACCATGGGAATGACAAACCATAAAGGCTTTCAGCAGCCAGACTCACAAGCCCTGCTGAACATCAAGGCCAGGGCTCCTGCCGGGGTTGCCCAGGGGAAGCTCTGCTGGCCCTGCAGACCCTGCTGCGAAGCCAGGCACCACTCACACAGCCCCAGGGGCTGGGCTGCAACGCAGGGAAGCAGTCTCGCCACCACCAGCAGGCTCCCCCGTCCCCTCGCCCGAAGCTGCAGCCCGGCAGAGCAGAACTCCTTTTCAGACTCACAGATGTTATGTTCCTGAATCATCTGCCCGCACGGCTTGGGCTGGTGAGAGGAAACGAGATTGTTTCTGGAACCCTTTGTGCTGCGGCGCTCTGCACAATGAGCTCCCGCACACTTCCAGGCTAAATAACTTTTTATGTTAGAAATGAAGTAGGGGGGGAGCAAAAAATACAGTCACAACAACAGCAAGCAAACAAGCAGAGGCTGCAGCAGCATAACAGCACGCTCTTATGGAAAAGCAACGCTGCTGTGCCTGCACGCACCCCAAACTGCAGCATCTTCCAGCACCTTCCACGTTTAAAAAGGCAGAAAACTAAATGAAGATGACAAGCTTTGCCTGACATCTCCTGGACACGTCTTCAGCCGGGGATGGTCACGACACAGCACGCTGGCCAGGACCTGAACTTGTGCTTAATGGACTCGGCTGCTGCTGCTCTCATCGGCTGCCGGCACGGGTATTAGCTCCATTGCCATCTCTGGAGCTCTGATAACTAAAAAAGCCCAATGGACAGACCTTGAAAAGAGATCCACGATAGCATTAACCACTCTGAGCTCCGGGGCCATGTCACACCTAACAGGGTGAAGGAGTTTCCTCCAGGCAGCTCAGGGCACTTCTCCTCCCTCACCCAAGCGGCTGGTGCCAGCCGCTCCTCCCTTCTGGGGACACCAGCAGGAATTGGGGATCACCACCATCACCCTAGCTCAAGCTCACAGTCCTTCCATGCTGGGCATGGGCTGTCCCGGGGGAGCCAGGGGCGGGTTGTGCCCTTAACACCACGCAGACACGAGCTTCCCGCCGGGATGGGCTCACGGCCAAATGACATCAGGGAAAAGGCTTTGCCGGAGCAGCCTTCATGTTAGACACCTCTGGAAACTCCCACGTTGCTTAAATATCGAGGCAGGAGACAACATTTTCATCCGCCTAATAGAGCTCTTCAAGCCACACGCAGTCACGTGGCCGAGGCCGGCTATTTTAGAACAATGTTCAGCTGAGACTTTTGTTTTCAGCAGAATAATTTAACACCCCTCTCTCGCAGAGTACTTTTGCCTCCAGATATCAGAGCAGTTCAGAAAGGCAGGGTCAGCTATTCCAGGAAAGAAAAAAATAAATAAAAATAAAAAAAATAAATAAGGCAGCAACATAACCCACACCACCTGTGATACCAGGAGCAGAAGCCCCTACCTGCCCCAAATCCTCTGCCCTGATGGAGGAGGTTTCTCCAGCAGCCGCTCTCCTCTGATCTCTCCGCTTCTTTTGCTAGCATTTTTTTTTTAATCTTTTTCAGCCTCCAAGTTACTTAAATTTCGCAGAGGGGCTGACATGTTCTGATGAAGACGATCCCATCGGTGTTATTGTCTGGCTGCCAGCTCCCGGGAAACAGGCGAGGCACGAGGGCGGATGCTGTTTTTAACCAGGGGCCGCGTCTGACTCGAGCGTTCGGGGAGTTAATGAGCGCTGTGCGGCGGGAGGGAGGGCCGGGGGAAAGCAAACACAGAAAGCTTTATTTTTACATTTCGTTATTTTTGTAAGAAAGACAAGCCGGGGACTTTATGTAGGGGGGCATAAAGGGGATTGTTTAACAGCAGAATTGCAGGTTTGCGGCTGGAAGAGCCAGCTGGGACATCCTGTATTCCTGCCCCGGGACAGCCAAGGTATTCACACAGACACGCTGCAAACCTAGGGGGGCAGCCTCTGCTGCCCTCCCCGTGCACAGGGTGGGTCTGCATGACGGGGTTAGGGGTCTCCAGGCTGTCAGGCACCCTTGGAGCACCCACGCCAGCTCTGGAAGAGGCTCAGGCCACTCAGGGGGAGCTCAGCACCACACAGGCTGAGGCCAAACCCAGTCGTATCTGGCTGGAAAAGGTGGATAGGAGCAGCGCATCTGACACTACTCCCCTTAAAGCAGCAGGGAACAGGTTAAAGGAGGAGATTTATAGACATATATCTTTGCCAGAACCACCAGGTGATCATGTGTACACATTTCTCTACTCTAAGACCTAATTTTCCACCATTTCCCTTGATTTGCTGTTCCTTTTCTCCCATTTCCTTGATTTAGGGCCCAATTATTTCTTGTCCTCTTGCCAGTGAAACAAAATATTTCATAAGCACTCCTGTCATCTCCCCCCACTCCCTCCCTCCTCTGGATGCTGGTTTCAATGCCTGACTCATGCCTCGTGTTCCGCAAAATTTAGAGTATTTTAGTGAACACCTAACGATGATTTTACCATTTTTCACAGCGATGCAAATGGGATTTGGCACCGACGAGCTCCGTGTTGGAATTTAAGCGATTCTGTGGCCCCTGCAGCTCTGGCAGGCCTTTGCAAAGCAGTCCCTGGGGACTGTCACCTGCAGACGATTTCCTTCTGGTGAGGCTGTTTGCGTCCTTCAGCAGGGATGAGCCCCGCGCTCTGTGCAGGGATGGGAAGAAGGCAGACAAGAAAACTCTGTAGCTCACCTAGATCCTGAGCAATACGCAGAGGTAAGCGGTTTGAGCGCAGTTTCCACGCAAGGGTAACATCAGTGAGAGCAACAGGACTGTGCTAACACATGGCAACACTCTGGCTGGGCTGTGCCAGAGGCTGGGTTTGTCAGGTCCACATCAGCCCTGGGTGCTGCTGCATGGAAGAGCTGGGGGATGCCACCGCTGCACAGGCAGATCCTTGTCCATCAGCTTACAGACAAGTTCTGCCCTCATTAAAAGGAACTGTACAGAATCTGGAAAGGACAACACTGCCCGTCCCTGGTGGGCCCCTGCTCTAATATTCCAAGTACAATCAAGTCTTCGCAGTGGTTCATCACAGAAGGAGCCCTGGAGCCCACCCCTCACTGCAGCAGAGGACAGACTGACGTACGTCAGAGCGCTGAGCGCCAGCCCTCGGGAATAGCTCCAGGCAAACGCTCTCCTCTCCCCTTGGAGCAATGGTTTTACAACAGCTCTCCATCCTTCTCCTCCCCCTGCCCGGGCCCGTACATGCACAGCATATAGCATTTCTATAGCATCCTCCTACCAGTTCCCATAATCATTTCCAAACCTGTCACAATACAACACGACCATGAAAAAGACAGTTAAAATGCTATTTCAATACTGGCAACCTTCCTCAGGGAGATATATCGGTAAAGTTTGGTGAGGAAGGTTAGGGGAACGACAGCACAGATCAGATCAGAGATTCCCTAGCCTGTGAGGGGGGCGAAAAAGCTGTTTGCTCTGAATCAAGCAGAGCAAGGACTCAAAACTGTGTCTCCTGTGTTCTGAACTCATGTCTCATATTCCAGCTCTCACAGCCTTTCCCATAGCCAGAGTCTCTTCAATGCACACACACACAGCAAGGGGCATCTCGAGTGGTTCCAGTCCTTCCAGTGGCTGGTAGCAGCAAGGAGGAAGGATCCTGAGAGTCTGGAGAAGGGGATGTAGAGGAAGGGATAGGAAGAGGCACTCTGTGGCAAACCCTCCCAAGTAGTTCAAGCTACGTCTGCTTTTGACCCAAAACGAAAATTCCCACAGCGCACGGAATAGTTTCCAAAAGTGATTTTGGAAACCTGGCTCCGTGCTCAGCCATCAGTGATGGGGCCAAGAAAGTTGGACACACGCTGGGAGACCCAGAGCCCTGCCAGAGACGAGGCCCTAAAGCACCACACCAGAAAGCCCCAGGCAGGTTAAAACAACATTCGCAGACCCAAAGCGGGCAGCAGGCTCCAGCCTTAGCACCTGAGGCCACGGCTGGACAAGTTGGGCTGGACGATGCTGTTTAGCCACACTAAACGTCTTGCTGCTCTGTTATGGCGTTGGGCTGCTTCTCTCCAAAAAGCCTTGCAAAGTAATCAGCCACCAAATGCCACAAGAGAGAGATCACTGCTGACACAAGAAGGGACGGGCATCCCTTTCCTTACCCTCGTATGATCAGCCCTGCCAACTGCGCTGGCCTGGGGCTTGCTTGATTAACGTCACTTCTAATTCCTTGTGCGGACAGGCTGGCTGGCAGCACCCCTCTGGGTGAAGCTGGCTCACCCTAAGCCCTGTGCAGCACACCAGCTTCCCCCCGAGGTGCCTGCCAGCCCCCTAAAGCCAGCATCGGGCAGTTCACATTCCTGCCAAGTGCCAGCACGGGGCTCAACATCCCCGAAAAGTAGTAAAAGCTGGCCACCGGGGCAGCTTTATGTTGGATAGAGATATTCTACCCTCTAAAGTGTGTTTGGAAGGACTGTTACACTCCTTCCCTCCTCCTTCCTTAGAGGAAAGGAGACAAGTGTCTGGTCAGGTGTTCATAGCCCAGGGCAAGGGAAGCACAGCACCCTAAGTGACAGCTAACAAAAGTACCGGAGAGCAGAGCTCGGGCACAGGCAGGGACTGCTCACGCACCTGGCTCGCCCTGCCAATGTGCCATCAAACCCAAACCACCTCCGGCAAGCCCAGTGCGGGTCCTTCGCAGCATCCCCCCGCAGCCCAGGGGCTGAGATGCTCATTACAGCAAGCGTAGCCCTGGCCCTGAACGGCACAGGAGCTGTGTTTGGTCCTTGGAGAGCTCACTAAGCTAGTACTTCTGCATGAGACGGGTGCCTGTGCACCAGAACCTAAATATAGCTTGAAAAAATAAAATCAGGCTCTACTCCATCGGAGCAAGAGAGAAGTCTTCAGAGGGTAAACCAAGACAGGAGTGTTTGCTCAGATTTATGGGGAGTCTGAATAACAACTTGGAGAGATCTGAACCAAATCCATCCCCTCGGTGGAAGTGCAACTACATAACCCTGAAAGTCTAGCTATAATGTCCTTTGCTGCCTGCCAAAATCCACAAAGAGGGGACAAAAGGTCCCTTAATGACCTTCATCAGTGACTCAGATGACAGGACAGTGCACTGCCTGCAAGTCTGTGGATGAGACAAAGCGGGGAGAAATGGTCAGCAGCCCAGATGGCTGCGCTGCCATTCAGGGGGACCTCGACAGGCTGGAGAACCTCAGCAGGAACCACAGAAGGATAAAGCCCCATGCGTGGGCAGGCACAACCCCGTGCACCGAGAAGAAGGAGCAAAGACGAGGGAGCCAGCGTCCTCTCAGTGGTAACAGGCATGAACAGAAATACAGGAAATTTTGTTTAAACACAAGACCTTCTTTACCGTAAGGGCAATGAAAGAGCTGACCAGGTTGCCAGAGAGGCACCCACCCTTGGAAGTTCTCCAAGTCTGCTTCCCTGGAGGTACTCAAGTGCTGCAGCTCCAGCTGACCCTGCTTTGCGCAGGCAGGTTGGTCTAAATGATCCCTAGAGGTCCCTCCAACATCAGCTATTCTGCAATTCTGTTGGACATGGGATTCATGGCACCCTATCTTGATGCTGGAAATAGGAGGAATGTGGCTAGGGCCACCACAGATCTTCCATCTCTTGTCCCACCTTGCCTGCTTTCTAGCAAAGGGCTGGATTCAAAGAGCTCTGGCACTTTCCCCAAAAGGAGTCGTCAAACACTTCCAGGCTTCAACCTTGGGAAAGCAGATATCTGCCAGAGATGAGCTTTTCCATTCATCTACGGGAAGGATCAGATCACAAGAGCAGGGGCAACAGAAATCCTACAACACACAAGGGCTCATATGGCAAAACATCCCAGCCCTTTATTTGCAAAACCGCGGCAAAAAAAAAAAGACACCATGAGAGAGAAAGATGAAACTTGGTTTACTGGACCCTCCTGACGGAGCTCTAGTGCCTAAGATCAAAGATTAGTTGATTAAAATCCAATTTCAAAGCTTATTAACTTTTGAATGAGAAATGCTGCTATGGTGAGCTAACTCAGGCAGGCTATTTCTGGCTTGGCAGAAGTGGCTGGCAGGGAAAAACAGCTCTTCGCTTATCAGCATCTAGCTTAGACCCGGACGAAGCAGGCAAATCCGACCTCCCCAGACCACTCTGAACAAAGACAAAATGAGCAGAGGGACTTCCCTCAAGTCAATACAGCATAGCAAAGTACGGGGCTAGCTCAGAGACGCAGAGAGCTCCGTCCCCAGAGCAGAGGCAGCACCACGAGCATCCCTGTCCCCCTGTGCCAGGGCCGAGATCGCCTGGCCCTGCTGCCACCCTAGGCAGACAGCCAGCAAAGCTGAGATCTCCTTCTTGCCACCAGGTTTCATCCTCAGGGATGTAAATCCCTCTCCCAACCTGAGATTTCTCCAGCCCCTGTCCCAGGATGTTTTACAGCATGCAGGGTACCATGTGGACCCGTGTCCTGGAGCTTCGGGGTTAGACACATTCCTTGTCCCAAGAGCAAATCGGGGGTAAGCACCGTCCCTTGGGGAGCCAGCTCATCCCATCCCCTCCTGCTCGAGCTGCCCCTCGCAGTACTGCCTGCAGAGTCCCCAGCTTCTCCTTCCCACAGCAACCATGAAGACAAGAACCGAATTACAGAACCATAGCAACTTCTGCAGGCAGTAAGGGTCTTTCCTCTGCAGTACAGACCTTCTCAGAACATCTCTCACCCCGGCAGAGAGTATTTAGGGCCATCCACATGCAAACAATGGGCTTCACCTCTTCTGATGAAGGACTGAGTTTATCAGGCGAGTGCAGTAGTTGTCAAGATCAAGTATTGACAGGCACTCAGGTGTGCGTGGCGAGGGTGCCAGCATGAAGCACCAAGGTCTGCATCTGCCTCTCACCCCACTCGCAGCAAAACACATGGCATGTCCTCAAAAAGCCCCAGAACAAGCAGAGGTTAACGTCAAAGAGAGCCAGGAGAAAGACAACTCGTGCCAGTGCATATTAAAGAGAAGGCAGCAGGTTGTCTGGGTGACCAAGTTTGCTTTGAAGAGAGGCTGGCGATAAGCAACTGACAAACATCTCTCCGGGAGGCAGCTCGGTACTTCTCTCCTCTCCGCTCCGAGACTCAGACGCATGCTGTCCAGTGCAGCACATGGCTGGATGAGCCCCATTTTACTGCAGTCCTTTCACACCCAACCCCAAGCAGCCACCAGACCATTAAATGACACCCGTCCCTGGTTCAACTGAGTCTTTCTTCTTCAGGAAAAAGAAAAAGCAGTCTTTTACGGCCTGCCTCAGGTACACCGCTGGGCACGAAGGAGGTGCCATTTACCTTCCAGAGGATGAACGCTCGTGGGCTCTGCTGGTCTGGAGCAACCTCCCTGCATGTTGACAGGAGTCCTTCCTCGGGATTCCTGGATCAGCCTGGATCCACCCAGGCTTTGAGAAGAGGGAGGTGGGTTATTCCCACATGCCTCATTGTGATGGCCAAGCAGGGACCCAAGGACTGGTGCCTCCGGGGAAGGGAGCAGCTTGGACAGCACATCCCACAGGCCCTCCCATCCCTGCCAAACAGAGCAGCAGCTCTCTGCGTGTGCTGACAGAAAGGGGGACGGCAGCACACCTCACCAACCCGCGGGCCGAAAGGGCTGGTGTCCCCCGCACAGCCTGGGACAGAGCCAGGACATCAGCAGCAGTTTTGCGAGTGCCACCCAGCCGTGCCACGCTGCGCCGCCTGCTCCCGCGGCAAGCTACGAGCGAGCTGTGAAACAGCGCTCGGAAGTGAGGACGACACCAGGGCACCCAAGCAAACGCTGAGGAGAGGTGACAGTAACAAGGAGGGTTATGTTTAGCCTCACATCTGTGCTGTTTGGAGGCTCTCTTCAGGGGGGTCGGTGGTGGGAACATCTCAAGAATAAATCTTTTACTTGAAAAGAATAAAAAAATCCAGCCTGGGAATAAAAAAGCAGTCTAAGAACAGTTCAACGGAGAAGAGGCCAGAGGATGTGGAGAGCAAGCATGCAAGACCACCGGCACAGGACAGGACCTGTGGGGTGGGCAGGCACACTCCTGCTCTGCCTGCTTCATGGTCTTGTAGGGGCAGGGTTGAAGCCCTGTGCTTCTTCCACTCCTCATGACCTTCCCTCCTTTATCAACTAGCTCCGTTCTTCCCTGAGCTCCCGCACCCCAAAGCCAGGCAGGAAGCCAGATGCTGGGCAGGAGCTGGGACCCTCTGCTGAAGGTAGCCCAGTGTGGAGGACACGCCAAGTCTGTGAACCTGAGCCTCAGAGCAGAACTAGCTGCTGCAGAGCGGCGACAAACATCGCAGAGCCCTCCCGCACCTCCTCCAAAAAGCACCGGTACTTCTTTCTGTAGCCTCCCTCCATCCCAAAGCGCCTGGAGCAAACCCTACTGCAAGATCCAGTGCCAGCAGAAGAGCCCATGGTGCGTGCCCAGGACCACCCAGTGCTCTAGTGCCCACCAGGAGCTGCACGTGGTGGCAGCAGTAAACCAAACCCAGGCAGGCCCTGCAGGGACGCTGCCCTGCCACTGCTTCAGCAGCGAGCGACAGACCCCAGCCCCACTGCAGCACGGGAGCTTGCACATCGCATTTCCTCCCTGCTAGATCCTAGGCACGTTCCCATCTGCCTCCGGCCCTCCTGCACCCTGCCCAAGGCTGGACCAACTGGCTGAGATCAGCTCAGGCCCCACCTGCACGAACCCTGCATGCTCACATCAGAAACTCGAGTCCTTCATTTGCTTCATCCCATAGTCACCGAAATGTAAGCATCACTCCCAGCCCTACTTCTGTATTTATTTTTATGGTTGCAGGTATTATAATTGTTGTACTAGCAGTGCTTTAGTTACTATTATAAATACAAAAACTCACATGCCTATACAAAATATATGTGCAGGCACACATACACACACACTCACTCCTCTGCCTCTTGAGAAATGGGCCCGTTCCGCTTTCTTCTGCTACTGATAAAATATTGATTAGGGAATTTGAAAATTTGAAATGATTTAAGAGTCCCTGGATGGGAAACGTAATGTACTGTGCCGGTCGCATTATGAGCCATCCATCACCTGTCAGCAAGCAGCAAGAAAGTGACAGAATCAATACAAACGTGTCTGAAGATGGGTTTAACTCATTTCCCTTCCCCCTCGGGCAATGACTGGAGCATCCCAGCCCTAGGAGAAAGGAGGTTTGGGAACGGGCCGAGGCCAACCTCCAGCCACCCGAAGGGCAGGGGGTTATGCTCCTTCCACAGCAGCCCACCTGCGCCAGGCTGGGGAGCCGAGGGGAGGCCAGGTCAACCCCCCGTGCCAGGACAAGCAGCTGCCCCCCGACCCAGAGGGCTCCATTCAGCTGCCCCGCTGTCAGCACGCGGGACTCATGTACCCAAGACCTCTGCACAGGTCGCAGCACCTCCCCGTGGCACTGCGTGCCTCCTAGTGAAGCTCCTGACCAGCTTGGGGCAGCTTTTGATCTCTAAAGCCTCCCACTGCCAGTAAATGTTTTCAGCTCCCGTCTCTCCCAGCACGCAGGCACTTCACCCCGTGCCATGATCCCAGAACATCGTCCTGCTTCAGGAGGGACCAGGCTGGGCAATGCCACGGTGTGGATCTCTGCCTTGTTGCTGCCCACGTACATCCTCAGCATCACCTCCCCTTCTGCATCACACCTCCAGTCAGCACGGCCTGACCCAGCTCCTCAGCAAATTACACCACAGAGCTTGTTTCCTAAACATTTGTTCTTCCTAGGTCCGAGAGTCTTTTAAAATAAAGAAGGGAGGGGGAAAAAAAAATCCATCTGTAGGGTGATATATCGTGCTCCCATACTTTGCAGATGGATTCAATTGGCCTGTGATCCTATTTTGCAGATTCCCTCAGAGCACTGTAATTCATCCTGCGAGACATTTCAAACGAGACCGGACAGAGCACGGGAGAAATGACAGGAGCCGAGAGCCCTGCTGTGCGGGCAGGGTGACCAGGCAGGCTATTGCTCATGTGTTATTAGAGTTAATTATTCTGAGGGCACACCGCAGGAGGCGATGGCAGCACAAGGGCAGCTCAAACACAGCCGACAGAGCAGCCTGGGCACAGAGAGGCTGCTCCCAGCAGCAATCCCCAGCTCCAGCCTGCCCACCATGGGCCAGCATCAACACCAGCTGCAGAGCATGCTGCGTGGGACGAGGGGTGGAGCAGGGGAAAGGGGACACTCCACAGCAGGGGACGCACTCTGACCTACCATCCGTGGGGTGTGAGAGACAACAAGTCGCTGGGTGGGAGCAGCAAGGACCTCCATCCAAGCTGGCCCAGGTCCTACCCCTTGTCTGGCTCTTCCCTGCTGTGTCAGGCAGCTTGTAGGTGCCACCTTCTTGTCTCCTGGGCAGCTGCTTTTCTTCCCTGTTCTTTCTGTAAGGGTGAAGCTTCAGCCTCTGAGCAGAATCAGGCCACTGACTTGGCCGTAGGAGGTTTTTAGCCCTTCTAGAGGGAGCAGCAGGAGCCAGACGGCTGCAACAGCCCAGCTCCGCCATTGCTGCTGCTGAGGCTGCAGGTAAAGCTTCTTACAGAAATTCTCATTTATTTTGCCTTTAGTTCTATTATTTAATAGACTGCAAAACCCTTAACGTGGGAGTGAGTTACTGCATCTCTGCAATTCACTCTGGATACATCCCTTCTACCTTACCATCCCTAATAGACTCTATAAATGGCTTCCAAATCCAGCAGAAGTGGTCTATTTGCTGCCTAGTATACCATGTAATCTTTTGCAGAGGTGGTATTGATCTTGTTAAACCTGCAGCCATTGAGTCCTAAAATGTGCCTCGGCATTTGCTTTCCTATAGCAAAGCAGCTCTTCTAGCCACGTAGCAACATGCAGGTGACAGCACCAGCCTACCCTGACCTGCAGACAAGACGGTCACTGGGTTTCTGAGACCAATTTAATAGGCAGTAGAGCCATGGCTACAGGGTATGTAGTCAGAAGCAA
Source organism: Cygnus atratus (assembly GCF_013377495.2). NCBI lineage: Eukaryota > Metazoa > Chordata > Aves > Anseriformes > Anatidae > Cygnus > Cygnus atratus. Next base: position 12,025,075 of record NC_066369.1, on the reverse strand, counting down.
TACCCAGTCTCACGAAAAAACGTCTGAGTCATTTTACCTGTCAAAGACAGAAATTAAGGACTAATTCAGCCTGTAACAAGTACTGAATGCTGAGGCCAGAAGCAGTTTTGCTCGTGGCTAATGGATTTTTCACAGTAAAGCTGGCTCGTGGCTCGAGGCGCCCAGCTCCAGGATGCTCAAAAGATTCATCTGCAGCAGCCTTGCCAAATTTTCCTCACCCATTCACAAAAGGAGAAAGTCATGTGGTTACACTAGCACGATTCCCAACAAACAGCTTTAGCCGTAGCATTTTGCAAGCCTCCTCTCTGCCCAGCCACTCCAAATGCCCCAAGGCGAGCAACACGCTGCTGCGGCACCAGCACTGCCAGCATTACCTGCTCATCAGCAGGACAGGTGGTGAGCACGTGGTGGCACACGGACAGCTCAGGAACGGGATCCCGAAGAGCCAGTCTGGAATCTCACATGACTCCTGGAGGCTTTGCTCCTCATTAGGGGGAACAACAAGGTTCTTTTAATAAGGAGTACAGCTGGCACCCAAAGGCTGCTGTGCTGGAGAGCAAGTCACACTTGCATTAATGCGTTGGTGTGAACAGTCTCCAAGACTGCTTTGTGCAAATGTTTTTGAGCAAGCTCAATAGGAAGTGAGTTGCGTTTTCTCTGCCAGCCCTCCACAAAGCAGCCAACATCACAGACTCACACCGTTACTTGTAGTTCAAGGCTTTCCCACATTTTTCCATTCAGAACCAAGATTCTTACCTCCCCAAAACCCCCAGACCATGGCTATTTCGTAAAACTTAGACGTGCAAAGCTTCTGTTCTTTGGGAGCTCCCTGTGTGGTGGCCACCAGCTTTGTGTAACAGCTACCCAAGGACGGCACCTGGGCTGACTGAGGAGAGAAGGGAGAGACACAGACAGGCCGCTTCAGCCACACCGGTTTGGGCAAGCATTTCTCATATAGCAACCCCATCACTCACACAAAGCAGCCATTTTGTGTGGTCCAATCCATTGCTTTGCCTCCTTTCCCCACCTCTCCCGTCAACATTTATCATCAGAGGTCACCAGAACCCCTCATGTCTTTCTCCCTGCAAGAAGGCTCACAGGTGACGTAGGCCTGGTGGGCCGCAGCCACCACCACAACTGTCTCCCAGAGCAGTTTGTGACATGGCCTTGCCTGGGGCAGGTGCTTTGAGCCTGGAGCATGCTCAGAGACCTTACCCTGCACCGCTTGCGGTGGCTCCAGGGCCCCAGGCAGGAACAACTAACCTGTCCCATGTCACAGAGAGGAGAAGCAAGCAGTGCTGAGGCTGCACGAGGTAGGGCACGGGCAGAGGTGCCAAGACGCAGAGCACAAAGTTAGAATTCTCTAAAAATATGCATATACGTGTGCAGATATATGAAGCTCGCTTTTTTTTGGAGGAGGAGGAGGAAAAGGAGCACCACAGTATGCTGAGAAGGGAGCAGAGCAGAGTCCAACCAGAAACGTAACTGACACTATCGGATATGTTCCCACACCGCCCTGGCAGCAGCATCCGAGGAGAGGACAGATGGCAACTCCACGGAGCAATGTTAGGACCATGACTAGTGTCTTTCTTCTAGATGAGGCTCTCGTGCTGCCAGCTTACATCAATAACGCGAGGAGGTGCTGATAAGCAGTGGCTGTCTGGCCCAGAGACGCTGGGTTGCCAAGAGGAAGGGAAAGGGATGCGGTTCTCACCCTCTGACATTCATGCTGCCCCAGTTGTGTCAGCGCTGCTCGTCAGCCCATCTGTCACGGTGCTGGTTCCTTCTGGGCCTGCAGGACTGGCGAAGGCTGCTGCACGTGTTGGACCATTTATCTTCTCAGGTTGTTGGGACAACAGGCCTGACAATCCCATCAGTTATGCCACAAAGCAAAGCCCAAACACATCCTCAGAGAAAGGGACGGGGAACAACCCCAGGGACCAGGGGAACACCACAAGCTGAGTGGCTCTTGTGGGTGGCCTTAGGGAAATGCAGCAGCACAGTGAGCACCAAAACCCCCGTGAGAAGTCTGTGGGGTAGGGATCTCCCCATGAGTAATTATGAACCAGGCACTCTCCGTCACCCCTGGCTGCCCACCTGCCCTGCTGACACCCCAGCAGAGCAGGAGCCCAGCCAACACAAGGCTCAGGATCCATCCCAGCACCTCAGAACCAGGAGGCAGAGGCCAAGCTGAGGCTTAGAAAATGGAGGCTGTCGTAGGTGGGGAGGAGGCAAGACGGGGAGACAGCTCTTCAGGCAAGTCATTTCAACTGCCTCGAGGAAACAGGCTGTTGAAGTGATGGAAATAAATGGGTTGCTTGAGAGTCTCAGAGCTGCTTTCAGAGAACGCTTTCACGTAGGAACGTTGATTGCAAATACATATTAACTGCTCCTTCATTATCAAAGAGATGAGATACATATGTTTACATATTTTGATACGCTTTTGTTAATCCTACTTACTGTTTAATTCCCTGCCCTTGCCCTGCACAGGCATGCGTGGTTATCAAAGTCCCTCAAGCAGGAACAGGCCTTCAGTTAGAACCGAACTGGCTCATGTGATCACAGCCTCCCAAAAGGAGAGTCTTCCTTCGGACAGCAGCTGCGGCCACCCACCCCTCTGGCTACTCACCACAGCCGTGAGCCAAGAGACCACAGGTCCCTCTAATTCAGCATCCCATCTCCAACAGCAGCCGAGCATGGTGCTGATGGAAGGAGCTTAACAGAAGGTGGAACACAGAGGTCTTCTCCCAGTACACTTCTCCAGCTTCCAGCAGCCAGGGTTTATAAACCCCCAGGCTGTAAGTTGCTCCAGGGCTGTGTTCAGGTCCATTGACAAGGGTTATTTGCCATGAAATTGTCAAATCCCTTTTTAAAGGCTCATGTTATTTTGGGACTCCTCAACATTTCAGGACAACAAAGCTTCCTCAGCTGAATTACTTGCCCCAAAAAGACATAGCACATAGTGCTGTTTGGTTTAACCCCACATTGTTTTAAACCTTCATAAAGCCTGATGCTTTCAGCAGGAAGCCCCAGCTTCTTGCACTGCAGGAAACAACAAAATTGCTTCCTAAACCCCTTCTTGGCACTTCTTAGCCCTGTACTGGTCCCTCACAAGTCTTTATCATCACTCCTGTCTTTTCCAGGCTAGTGAGTCCTGACCTAGTGTCTCCACACATGGAAGCTGCAATGCTATTAAGTCACTCAAAGCCCAGCTCCCCGCTCCAGCTCACATCTCCAGCAGCGGCGTGAGCACGAGCAACGCGTTGTGCTGGGACATGGGCTCTCCTCTGGGGCTCCTCACTGGGGCCTTCTTCCCACAGAGAACCTGAAGGTCTGCTTATTTTAAGCAGGGCTTGAGAGTGGGCAGGCAGAACAGCGAGAGGCACAGGCAGAGGCTGGTTGAGGATCTCTGCCTCTTACATGGTGGTACAACCTGCCACAGGCCACTACTTCTTCACCAGAGACAAGATTTTCCCCTGAGCGGGCTCGTGCTGGAGGGGTGCACAGGTTGGCAGCCCCTGGCCACCTGGGCAGGGGGCTCTGTCCAAGAGAGGCGTCGTGCTGACGGCCAGATTCCTGCAGGTTTTCAGAGCCCGCATCACCCCCAGCCCTCTTTCCAGAAATCCTGCCTGAGTGACGGCAATGTTTCAACTCAAAATTGCCCTCCAAACACAAGAGAAGCACAAATATGTTCGTATGGCCTCCAAACGGCACCTGGCCCAGGTCGCAGTCAGCCCAAGAACACATTTTGTTTTCAAAAAGAGCAAAGTGCCGCTGAAAAGCCTGGTGTGCCACTGAGCCTTGGATTCTTCACCATTAGCACCTTGCCTTAAGACTGCATGCAGCACGGCTGGTGATCACAAGAGAAAATGGGAAATGGCCCTCTCTCCACACACGGTGGTTACAAAACGCTGCATCAGAAGGGCAAACCCAGCAGGGCCCAAAGCGGATTGATCACAGGTATAAATTGAGAAGCGTGGTGTATCTGATGGTCTTCATTCCCTGGCAAATCTCTCTCATCAGCTCAAGCAATGAAAAAAGAGCTGGAGCTTTCTGCAAGTAGTGAGGACGTTGCTTTGGTGTGGTTGCAGCTTTCATACCTTCAGAGGAATGATGGTGGGTCACAGCAATGGGATGTTTCGGCACACAAACATCAGATTCACAGACCTCTAGGCCCTCAGCATCTCTGAGAAGTCCAGAAATGGAACCAGTGTCTTTGGCACACAAGCCAGTCCCCAAGTCACCTGTAGGCAACATCTAGGTTCTGCTCCCCGCAACAAACCCCCTGCAGACACCTCCTTCAGAAGGGCCACCACATTAGCCCCGGAAGTCACAGAACACCACATCCTGCTGGGTGCAATCCTAACCCAGTGCCCACAAAGTCCTCTGAGAACTACATCAAAGCATCTCTTCCACCGGGAGAGCCCTCAGACACAAAGCTCCGGGTCTGTCTGTATAACCCATGGAGTGTTTTTACCACAGAGAGAAAACAGCAGCAGGTCTTTCCGCATGCACAGACCTCATCCCTCCCTCATTGCAACCATGCAGTCCCGGGGGCCTTAATTAACTGGCATGCCTTCTCACAGGGAGCTGCTCTGTTGGAACATTTACATGTTAAACTCCTTTGGACAAGTTCACAGGCAGGCGGCTAATCCTCTCCCAGGTTTCAATGTCATATCAATTTCCTGTTCGAAGCTGAGCTCTCTCCATCAGGGATTTTAAACTAATGAGACGCACTGAGGCCTTCAACTCTGGGAATATCAAACGCAGTGGGATTCAATTTCGCTTGATTTTCATGTGTTTTTCCCTTTGTAATTAACACCAGACAGTATGCAACTTCTCTTCATCTTATCACCAGATACAATCTCCTCTCACGACAAACATGTCAAGAAAGGTGATGCTTCTACTCTCCGCTGTCAACGGCTCCTACCAAACTTTTTTTTTTTTTTTGGCCTTTTTTCCTCCCTCTGTGAAGATAATTCACAGCCTCAAGACAATATTCAGTACTTAAGATCTCCAAGAGCAGTGGCATAGGTCCCTCAGGTCTTGCAGGTGCAGGAAGCCCTCCTGCTCCCTACTCACATGGATTATACTCCATGGAAACACTGCTGCATGGACATAGGCTCACAGAGGATTTTGTAGGTCGGTCTTTCCCGCCCTCATTAGAGGGCTGGGGATCTCCAGTGTTTCTGAGCAAAGATGAGCAGGTATGAAACCATCCTGCAGTCCTCCCCAAGGCAACCCATTAGTCTTCCTACCATAGTGAATGTCCCGCATTTCACAGTGAATGCAGGCAGATTTGGGCACCAAAGGCTTTCTGTGCTATTACAACATGACAGCCCGCAACAGCCACAGCTTGGTGGCCAACACGCACCGTTTTTAAACATGAATGAGCACAGCTGTGCCACAGCTGACAGGACACAGAAGGGAAGGTGATGTTCCTTTAGATCAGAGGAGTTTGGAACAATCCCTCTGTGCAGCATGGTGCATAAACCTGGTCAACAAAGGCGAAATTTCTACAGGTGCAGGCATATGAAGGTGTTGAAGGAGGATGTCCATTACTGTGACCAGATTCCAGCAAGATCCCAAGGTCCTGATCCGCCAAAAACCCCTGCAGAGGGGCTCCTGTGATCGCTGTGGGCAGGGAACACCCCGGCCAAAAGGGGAAGAAGATTGCTCTACCTGAAAGCAGGGCAAGCAAGTGCTGCTTTGCTCCCCGCGGTCTCCTTTCTCCAGGAGTGCAGCAGGTTGAAGCTCTTCCACGGATAAGAAATAAGGGTTCAGAGCAAGAGACCTTGATTTGGGGTCATCTCTGCAAGGTAATCTTTTGACAAGCAATTTTGGAGCCATTCAAGGCATATATTAAATATGCACTGTTGAAAGGCACAGTGCACTGCCAATATAACATTTGCCAGATTAGTATGTAAAATGCTTAACTTTTTCCAAAGAGAACTATTTTATCTATGAAATCTCAGGTGGCATCCAACTTTTCCACGTAGGGTAACAGATGCTGGAAGGGACTTTCCCGCAGTAATACAGCAAAATCCCATTTCCCAGACTCAAAATTGCATTCTTCCCTCATGCACATCACAGGCACCAGGCAGTCATCCTGTTCCTTGCGGTGATCCCAGCAAAAAGGGGCCATTGCAATAGATATTGTGTCCTGTCTGCCCTCCCCCTGCTCCCATCTCAGGGCCCTGGAGGACCTTTCATTAACCAGCGCATGCGGCACCTGAAGTTGCAACAACAAGCTCTGCCCTACCAGCAGTATCAGAAGTGTCCCGGTGAGTCCCCTTCCTGTTAATGTTCACACTGCTACGCAAGAGCCTGGAGAAGAAGCCAAGCCACCTCATTGCACTGTGCCAGGAGCCTGCAAGTTCAAAGTCCTGAGCAGCACCTTGGAGCAGAGTTCATGAACACTTTATTATAGCTCCATCATGGAGTTCCCCGCACTGCCCAGCAGCTCCAAATGAGCCCTCTGCAGCCGTGACAGCCAGCACCACAGGACAACCGAGGTTTCATTAATATTCATGTCCCATTGACATCCGAGCAAGCAATGAAAGCTTGCTTTCTACAGCAGATCGTTAAATGGGGGAAAATGAGTGACCTCTTAAGACCAGCTGCGTCACAGATGTCACCAGGAGCTGAAGGGACAGAGACAGGGTCACCACCCAGCACTTCTTTTAATAAATAACAGTTCTAAATGAGTGTGGCCTTGCTATACCCAGCAGGACACACGTGAGACTAAAAGCAGCTGGGAAGAAGATGACAGAAGCACAAGCTGGGCACCACGGTGCCTCCTCTGTGCAGCGGGGAAAGCGAGGAAGCAACATCTCACCAGTCGAATCCCTAAATAAATCAGTGTTTTGGGCACAGTTAGCTCCTGCTCAGCGGGAACTGGAGCTGCCCCAAAAGCAGTCCATCCATACTCACCTGTCACAGGCACAGAGAGTACGTGCCCTCGCTAACCTTCAAGGAACTCCGTATGCCAGTGACCCATTTGAGAGCTCTCGCACCCCATCACAGGTTGCTGACAGGTTTCCAGCACCTCCAGACTGCACCAATACCTCCTGAAGACTCAAGTTGTGGCTGCAGCCATGCAGCCAGTCACCTTACTGCCAGCAGAAAGCATCTGCAGCCTGGTTCCGCTTCCTGCCATTTTCACTGAGAAATTTAAAGACCTTCGGGTCTGTAAAACAGTAGTGGGAGACATCACCAGCCCTGCTCGTCTCTCTAGCAGTGTTGTGCCTGCACCTACTGCCATGCTGTGCAGCACAATGCTGTCAGGAAACAATTCCCCCGGACAGGTCCTATGGCAACAACAGAGATGTGGATCCGTTTCTGAGCACAGCCTCGATGAGAGACATTTTCAGCTGAGGTTTTGTCAGAAAAGAGGGTTTTGTCCCCAAGGGTCCTCTTAAGCAGGCAGCCAGTGTGGAGACACAGCAAGGCTGAGGGGAAGCAGGCAGTGACAGAGCCCCGCATCCTCGGAGCCTGGCACACACGCACCTCCCTCTGCAAGCCAGCGGCATCGAGGAGCATCCCAGGGCTCCCAGGGCATCCCAGCTCAGGACATTTAACGGGGAGCTCCCCCAGGCAGCAATTACAGCACTGCACATAGCAGATCTCAGATTACAGGCCCTAATTGCTGTTATCAGTCAGAGTAACACTTAGCGTCAGGTTAATGCATTTCCAGTGCTCCTAGGAGAGGATGGGGAAGAAAAAGAGAGCCTTAGTCCCAGTTTACCTCAGGTTCATCAGGAGGCCATAAGCAAGCAACTCACAGGCAAACTTCCAAATTGAGGTGCCTGTCTGTAGACACTTGGATGCCCCATTTCCCCAGGACATTTAGTGTAGCTGCAAGGCCTGGGGAACCCCTTATTTCCTCTCAAAGGCTGGGCCAGCACCTCAGAGAACCACTGCGTGCCACGACATGGGACAACCGGATCCTCTGTCTCCAGCCTTGCTGAGCTAAGCAGTGTGGTCCTGCAGGCCAGGGGGCTTTGCCCACAGCACGGAGATGTTCTCGCTACCTCTGAAGCGCCCAAAGAAGCACAGAAGAAAAACTCCCCCGGCCTCCTAGTCCAAGCAGACAGCTGGCCTGCCTCTCCATTTCCACAGCAAGATGCTAATGGGAAATCACGTCTCACCCAGAGCCCAGCCCTCCCTGCTGCAAGGAGCCACCAACCCCAGCCACAGCCTCGACATTTTTTAGGCCCTTTGACTGAAGCCTGACCCCCGGTTCACATGCACCAGGTGTGTACTAGACAAGGCAGATTCACCCTCTGAACTTTTTTGTGACTCCTGATCTCCATTCCCCTGTGATATTGAAACCGAACAGCACACCAAGCTAGAAGCAAGCAAGCAAATTCCTGCTGCCCCTCCCCACGTGTGGCTGAGCACTGAGATGCCTCTCCTGTGGGGACCTGCAGCATGCCCTGCCTCAGAAACACCTCGCTGCCCGACTCCTTGCAACCTCAGGGGTATCGAGAAAGGAGTTTGAAACTAAAAACCCGAGGAGCGAGCTCAAGACCATACAACTTCTTTCTAAAAATATTTCCCCCGACATTTCAAATTTCATTCTGTTCCTCTGCCAACACGCAGGAGTCTCCGTGTCTGCTCAGGCAGAAACTGCTTGCCACCCTCATCCCTCGGCGGGGAAGAGATCTGCCATTCATTCCCCCTCCACCACCACCCTCGTTTCTCCTCCGCTCAGGCTGCCCGCAGCTTGCTTGCCCCCGTGCTGCCTGCTCCCTGCCTGCCACTGCAAACCCAGTGGATTATTTTAGCATCTCCGCCTTGCAGAAATACCAGATATTTCCACCTGTGCAATCTTACACAAGATCACTTTTCTCCAAAAAAGAGGTAGCCTGAGGACTAGGACATACAATCCCAAAAAGCTAGGATGTTTAAGGCTCCAGGTGAGTGCTGCCCATTTAAACCAGCCCAAAAGGGTGGAAGGCAGCAAAAAGTGCTTAGTGACACAAAGCAGGCGATATAGGGACCTCACAGCAGGGCTGCCCTACAAGCACCAGTGCCCAGGGCACCCTGCAGAGGTGTCCTACATGCAGGGCCGCAGCACACAGAGCTGTGAGGATAGCCAGCACAGCGTGGGAGCCTGGTGACAACCGGCCCTAAGGACCTCTCTCCTTGTGCCAAGAGGGGCAGAGCCACCTGAGGACAAGGAGCCCCAGCCCCACACTAAACCCACACGCGCTGGGTCCATCCCAGCATTGGGTTGCTTCTGCCCTGGAAGGCAGACCTGGAGGTGCGGGGCCCTGGCGGAGGCAGAGCCAGGTGAGCGGCACTGTGCTTGGGTTTGTGTCACTCCTGGGGGGTGTTGTGGGTTTTAAGAGAACAGCAGATACCCCACGGCCAGTCACGGGTGGGTGCCGGCCCCACAGCCTGACACGGGCCAGGCACAGGAGGGAACCAGCCCTCAGGGGGTCTGCAGCCACGGGTGGGAGGGGGTCTGCGGCCTCACAGCCCATCACGGGTGCAGAACAACCCCACAGCTTGTCACACAAGCGGGCCCCTGCCCCACAGCCTGCCCCGAGCAGGTGCCGGCCCCACAGCCCGCCCCGAGCAGGTGCCGGCCCCACAGCCCAGCCCCACAGAGCTCGCTGGCGCTGCCCACGGGCATGCGGCGCCCTGCGGGACCCCAAGACCCCCCCATCCCCCCTCGACGGCCGCTTGGCGGGAAGGGGGCGGCCCCTTATTAGCATGCGGCGCGGTGCATGCTGGGTACCTCGCCCTGACCTAAAAGCAGTCGCGGAGCGAGGCTTTATATGCCGCCCGAGACACCGAGTGGGCTGTCCGGGGGAAGCTCACCGCCGAGGCCACCCACGGGGTGCCCGTCACCCGCCGGCCACGCCTCGGGGAAGGTCTGAGGGAAGGGCCGCCCGCGGCCCCAGCAGGGCCCCGCCCGCGCGGGCGGGTGAGCCACCAGCAAGGGGGGGCGCCGCGCTGGGCCGGCCTGGGCAGGAGAAGCCGGGAGCGGGGCGCGGGGGGGCGCTGTTCCCCCCAGCTCCCCCCGCCCCAGCGGATGCTCGTGGCCCCGCGGTGCTTTGAGACAGACTCACGGCCGGCGCGCTGAGTCCAATGGGTGAGGTGGGGCACGGCCCCACAACCCAATTCAGACTACTCTCCCCCGGGCGCCATTTTGTGTGGGGGCCCCTCTGCCCACCACTTAGGAGAAATACCCCAGCATTTTGTGACAGAAACACCCCCCAAAACCCACACATCTAACATTTTATGACAGAAACACCCCCAACACCCGCACCCCCAACATTTTATGACAGAAACACCCCCCAAAACCCACACACCTAACATTTTGTGACAGAAACACCCCCCAAAACCCCCACACCTAACATTTTATGACAGAAACGCCCCCCAAAAACCCCACACCTAACGTTTTATGACAGAAACGCCCCCAAAACCCCCACACCTAACATTTTGTGACAAACACCCCCCAAAACCCCCACACCTAACATTTTATGACAGAAACACCCCCAACACCCGCACCCCTAACATTTTATGACAGAAACACCCCCAACACCCGCACCCCCAACATTTTATGACAGAAACACCCCCCAAAACCCCCACAAGTAACATTTTATGACAGAAACACCCCCAACACCCGCACCCCCAACATTTTATGACAGAAACACCCCCCAAAACCCACACACCTAACATTTTGTGACAGAAACGCCCCCCAAAAACCCCACACCTAACGTTTTATGACAGAAACGCCCCCAAAACCCCCACACCTAACATTTTGTGACAGAAACGCCCCCCAAAAACCCCACACCTAACGTTTTATGACAGAAACGCCCCCAAAACCCCCACACCTAACATTTTGTGACAGAAACACCCCCAACACCCGCACCCCTAACATTTTATGACAGAAACACCCCCAACACCCGCACCCCTAACATTTTATGACAGAAACACCCCCCAAAACCCCCACACCTAACATTTTATGACAGAAACACCCCCAACACCCGCACCCCCAACATTTTATGACAGAAACACCCCCCAAAACCCCCACACCTAACATTTTATGACAGAAACACCCCCAACACCCGCACCCCCAACATTTTATGACAGAAACACCCCCAAAACCCCCACACCTAACATTTTATGACAGAAACACCCCCAACACCCGCACCCCTAACATTTTATGACAGAAACACCCCCCAAAACCCCCACACCTAACATTTTATGACAGAAACACCCCCAACACCCGCACCCCCAACATTTTATGACAGAAACACCCCCCAAAACCCCCACACCTAACATTTTATGACAGAAACACCCCCAACACCCGCACCCCTAACATTTTATGACAGAAACACCCCCAAAACCCCCACACCTAACATTTTATGACAGAAACACCCCCAACACCCGCACCCCCAACATTTTATGACAGAAACACCCCCAAAACCCCCACACCTAACATTTTATGACAGAAACACCCCCCAAAACCCCCACACCTAACATTTTATGACAGAAACACCCCCAACACCCGCACCCCTAACATTTTATGACAGAAACACCCCCCAAAACCCCCACACCTAACATTTTATGACAGAAACACCCCCAACACCCGCACCCCCAACATTTTATGACAGAAACACCCCCAAAACCTCCACACCTAACATTTTATGACAGAAACACCCCCAACACCCGCACCCCCAACATTTTATGACAGAAACACCCCCAAAACCCCCACACCTAACATTTTATGACAGAAACACCCCCAACACCCGCACCCCCAACATTTTATGACAGAAACACCCCCAAAACCCCCACACCTAACATTTTATGACAGAAACACCCCCAACACCCGCACCCCTAACATTTTATGACAGAAACACCCCCCAAAACCCCCACACCTAACATTTTATGACAGAAACACCCCCAACACCCGCACCCCTAACATTTTATGACAGAAACACCCCCCAAAACCCCCACACCTAACATTTTATGACAGAAACACCCCCAACACCCGCACCCCCAACATTTTATGACAGAAACACCCCCCAAAACCCCCACACCTAACATTTTATGACAGAAACACCCCCAACACCCGCACCCCCAACATTTTATGACAGAAACACCCCCCAAAACCCACACACCTAACATTTTGTGACAGAAACGCCCCCCAAAAACCCCACACCTAACGTTTTATGACAGAAACGCCCCCAAAACCCCCACACCTAACATTTTGTGACAGAAACGCCCCCCAAAAACCCCACACCTAACATTTTATGACAGAAACACCCCCAACACCCGCACCCCTAACATTTTATGACAGAAACACCCCCCAAAACCCCCACACCTAACATTTTGTGACAGAAACACCCCCAACACCCGCACCCCCAACATTTTATGACAGAAACACCCCCAAAACCCCCACACCTAACATTTTATGACAGAAACACCCCCAACACCCGCACCCCTAACATTTTATGACAGAAACACCCCCCAAAACCCCCACACCTAACATTTTATGACAGAAACACCCCCAACACCCGCACCCCCAACATTTTATGACAGAAACACCCCCCAAAACCCACACACCTAACATTTTGTGACAGAAACACCCCCCAAAACCCCCACACCTAACATTTTATGACAGAAACGCCCCCCAAAAACCCCACACCTAACGTTTTATGACAGAAACGCCCCCAAAACCCCCACACCTAACATTTTGTGACAGAAACACCCCCCAAAACCCCCACACCTAACATTTTATGACAGAAACACCCCCCAAAAACCCCACACCTAACATTTTATGACAGAAACGCCCCCAAAACCCCCACACCTAACATTTTGTGACAGAAACACCCCCCAAAACCCCCACACCTAACATTTTATGACAGAAACGCCCCCAACACCCGCACCCCCAACATTTTATGACAGAAACACCCCCCAAAACCCACACACACACCATTTTATCACCCCCAGATGACAAAATCACCCCCAACAACCCCACCATTTTATGACAGAAACACCCCCCAACACCCTCAGAACCTAGAGGCAGAGGCTGGGGGGAGCCAGATGACACTTTGCGCTGTCTGCCCCCACCCCAACCTCTCCTCCCCCCAAAAAAGAAACCACAAACACCGTTTTATATCAAAGCTTTCCACAAACTGCTGTTGGTTTCTCGCAGCGATACACGTGCATTGCCCCCTCCACTCACAAAGGGTTGGGGTAGCGGCGCTGGGAGAGCAGCCTGGGTTGGCTGGGTCGGGCGGCGGTGAGCTGGGGAAGCACAGGAAGAGACGTTCATGGTTTGTTCCCACTGCCTCCCAAAACAGGCGTGATGCCTGGCCACAATCTTGTCTCTATCATTCCCAAAAGTCAGGGTGCTGGCCCCCCTCCCAGTCCAGCAGCAGCCCAGGAGAAGGCTCTCACCTGGGAGATCTCGGCAGGGTTGAAAAGCGGGATTGTCCCCAGCGGTGGTTGGTTGGAGCCGGGCTGCAATGGGTGAAGGGAGAGACGCCATACTGTCAACCCCGATTTCAGAGCTGTCCTAAGCAGAGGGGTGGCTGGACACCACCACGCCCACCTCCCCTCACCTGATCTCCAGCCTTGTGACTGTCCATAGCCCACGGGCCCTTCATGTCAATGGACACTGCAGTAGCAACAAAGAGATTTCACTTTTTGGTGATTCTGGGGCATGCAACTCAAAAACAACCTTAAAAAAATAAAAGGAGCAGCTTCCCAAAGGGAGGGGGCAGAGGTGCCCCATGCCACACTTACCGGGGTTTCTGGAGGTAGGCAATGGGGAGGCTGAAGGACTCATCCCAGCCGCAGGAGCAGTGTCAGGTGGGGATGGCGACATCCGTTCCTGAAACACATCCACCCATTCAGGGCTCTGTGTGTGGAGAAGACCTTTGCCCTGCACACTCCGGTTTGGGGTGCCAGCCTGCACCCCCTGAAGAGCCACTATGGGGGCTATAAGGCAGCTGGCTGGGGTGAGCAATCCCTGGGGAGATTGCCTAGAGCTTGGGGCTCCTCCCAGAGCAACAACGCTTCATGTATTTACAGTTATTATCAATAAAGGATTCACTTCTAGGATTGAAGGATGGAGGGGAGGGATGAAGGGAGCAATGCACCACCCATCCTCATAGCTGCACCTGTGTCCCTCCTACCTGTGGTTCTGGTGTGGGGCAGTCTGCAGCAGACGTGGCTTTGGGAGAGGCTTCCATAGTGGGCTTCGACCGAAACCAGCCAAACCACCTGAATCCAGAGCTCTAGCAAGCACAGGTTTCACGGTCAAAGCGGCAAGCGGGTGAGGCTGCTACAAGCCCACAGGATGGGAGCAGGACAGTGCCTGCAGCTCCCCCTTGTACTGCCGACACCCAGACAGACATTTTGTCCATTTTGTCCAAGGCACGGCTGGGAGAGGGTGGCCAGGCACAGGACAGCCCAGCATCAGGGACAGCCACGCTTCCCGTCTGCTACAGCATGCTTACCTTGTCCTCACCCGGCGTCACCTCCGCTGCTGGCTCCTCGAGTGCGCTGTCCGAGGATGGCTGGCTGCCTTCCTCCTGGGAGATGGTCGAGCTCTCCGAGACCGAGCGAGCTCTTGTGCTTAACCCCTGCTGGCATTGGAGACCAGGTCTGTAACATGGTGCTTGTGGAGCACTGAGTGTGACCAGAGCAGCCTGGGGCCACCACCACAGCAGGCTTGATGGTTAATGTCCACAGGCACCCATTGTGTCCCTTATGGCAGGTGCGAAGGTGCTGGCAGGTGCCCCAGAGATGGGAAGGAGGATGCTGGAGAGGGCCACCATGATCCCTCAGCTCTCCCCAGGGGGACAGGTGGCACCGTGATGTGTGGTATGGAAACCAAGGCATGGAAGGAGAGGAATCAGTGAGTCCCACGTCCCCATCTGAACACGAAGCACTGCGGTTTGACCGCTCACCCCAACTCACTGGCTCTGCTGGCAGGGACGGCTGCTGCTGCACCTCATGGGCGTCTTGGGGCTCTCCAGCATCTCCTAAGGAGTAGAGGAGAAGACATGGTCAGGGTTCAGCCCAGGAAGCTCCTGCCCCATCTGTTGAAGGTCATTTAAGTCCCTTGCTGCTTTGGGCAATGCCTCGTAGGAAAGACAACCCACATGACCAAGGTGATGGTCCTGGTGGAAACTGCTTGGGTGCATGGTGACCATGACACCATGTCTGGGACAAGGCTGGAGCACCTTCCTGATAAGCAAGGTGCTGGGGCAAAGGCAGTGGCGTTCAGAGCGACACATGCCTTAGGGAGGCCGTGTCTTCCCAAGGGACACCCCACTCAACTGCCACAACTTGCAGACAGGCATTTCTGCAGAAAAGCCAGGCTGGTGCCTACCTGCTGGTGGCACCACCTGTGGAGAGGGCTCAGAGGAAAGTCCTCCTGGAGAGGTGGCCGGTCCCATGCCCAGTGCTGCAACTTCAGCAGGTGCCAGGGGCTGGATGGACACATCCTGGTGGGGACTGGGTCCCTGTGGTGGCATAGGGGGGACAGGCTGGTGCCACAGCTCCTGCTGGTAGCCATCGCTCGGGGGTAGCTCATGGTTGGGCTCTCCGCCTGCAAAACACATCCAAGAGCTCACACCAGTGTTTGCAATTCCATCAGGCTGTTGCACTGGGTTTTCTTCTTCTCCATTATACATCAGTGGGAGCTGCGAGGGTGAGGAGGGACCCCAGGGACCACACGTGGGCGAGGAAGGAGGCAGGGCATGGAGCAAGAGGCTCCAAGGAAGGTGGGCTGTGACTGATGGTGGAAAACCTCCTGGGAACCTGCCTGAGGTTGCAAACAAGCCCAGAAGAACACTGTCGAAGTAGAGGCCAGGAGCAAGCAACACGTGCCCAGCAGTTGAAAGCAGTTGAAAGCAACTGAAAGCAGTCTGGGGCCCTGAGACTTTTTTTTCCCCTCTTGCTGCAAACCCGAGTGGGAGAGAAGACCCACAGCTCTGCAGCTGCAGCCTCACACATGAGCCCTCTCTTGCTTCAGGCAGACTTGTTCAAGGCTGGGTTTCTGTTTGAAGGGCAGGCTGAGTAGGTGGCGAGGGTTGGTTTTATTTAGCACATGCATGCGATGCTCTGCCTGATGTTAGACACGTGTCCCAGGGATGCTCCAAGGCACGTGTCCCTCCTGCACACCGCTTGCTCCAGCTCTGGGTCTCTGGGCAGAAACGTGCTCTTCATGGAGCATCTTCTCTCCCATCACCCTCGGATGCCACCAGGCAGGAGCCAGACCCCACCAGGGGAAGGACCACACTTCTTCTTGGCTGAGGCTCTACCAAGCCCTTCGCTTGGCCTGTTGGCATCGCTCCCAGCCTGCTCAGGTCTCTGTACCCGCCTGGAGATGCTTGCAGAAAGGAGAAGGGACCAGTGCACCACCGATGCTTGACTCCACGTTCAGCTGGAGAAAGCCCAGGAGGAAACCACAGGGAGGCTGCTGTGCCCATGCCCATCCCAGCATGGCACTTGGGAGGACACTTTGCGATCAGCCCTAGAGCTGGGTCTCTGGGCCAAATCCTCTGCACCCAAGCAGGCTTCATCCAGGCTTTTTCTTTGCAGGATAGATGAATTCAGCATCAAGCCAGCTTTCCCTGCACACAAGTCCACTGATGAGGAACAACAAGGCAGCCTCCCGTCCTGAGGTTGGCTCTGAACAGCCTTCTCAGTGAAGCAAAGTGCTGGGCACAGGGAAAGCAAGCGAGCTGCGGCAGCCACGGGCTCGGAGAAGTCATCCCATCATACCTGCGATGTGTTTTTTTCAGAGAGGGACGATCATAGCCTCAGCCCTGATAGCAGCAGGAGGCAATCAGGATTGATGATCCTTTTAACTGCCTGGGAGAGCTCCTTGAAGGGGAATTTGGCAGCAGCAGGGAAAGCTGATAGGAAGAAATGGCTCGGAGAAATCTGTCTTGTTTTATCCTGTCTGCTCCAGGCTTCGTCCTCTACCCATCGGTGCTGGCGTCTCCGCTGCCAGTCCTCAGCGCCAGAAAACTGGGTACGAGCAGGTAGCCAGGAGCAAACAGCCGTGCCCAGCGAACATCCTCCTGATGGAGGTGGCCATGGGGCACCACCAGGGAGCCACCCGGCTGGGCTTCTCCTCGATGGGATGCCCAACAGATGTGTGCCACCGGCACCCTCCCCACCCACAGAGATAATTATGCCCAGTGAGGTAATTAGGCAGGCAACCTTTGAGATGCAACCCCAGCAGCCGCTGTTCCCCTTCCGTACCTGGGGTGGACACAGCAGCCCAGGAGAGCTCCGGCTGGGTCAGTGCTACTTCTGGAGTGAGGTCGTCCTCCGTCTGCAGGGAGCCAGAGGACAAACGTGACAAAGAGGAGGACAGGGTGGCACAGGGCAAAGCCCAAGTACACCACGCAGACAGTGTGAAGGAAAGCACAAGCTCAATTAAAGGAGACCCCCCATACCAACACCCCCGTGGCTCTCTGCCCCGCTGCGAGCGGGCAGTAGGGGAAGTCAGAGGGACACAAAACCACCAGAAGAGATGAGACCTGGAGCACCCCAGGGCTGCTCCTCACCTCCCAGTGCTGGCAGTGGGCTCGGAGCTGCAGCAGCCACTCTGGCTCCAGCGCCTGGTCCTGTTCAGGCATCTCCAGCAGCAGCGGGTCACAGAGCTTCAGCCGCTCGGCCAGCTGCAGGGACGGGGACAACGGGGATTTTCCTGATATCTAGGTGAAATCTGCCTTGCTGCAAGTTAAGCCTCTTGATTCTTGCTCTGCAAATGCTGCAGGGATGGCCAGGCGCCAGCCCCTAAAATCAACCTCCTGCACACTGGAGAACCCTTATCACATCCCCCCGTGCCCCCTTCCTCCCCCAGCTTATCTTGCCTGCAGAAAATAACCCCGAGGTCATTTTCCCCTCCACCTCTTATCACCTGAGCTCTTCTCTTCATCACTGGCTCCAATCTGGCACTGTCCCTGAGCACAGCATCCAAAATGGGGCACAGTGCCCCAGCTGAGACCCCTGAGCACAGGGGATTATCACCTCCTTGTCTCACACATGCCATTCTTGCTCTCACAGCCCAGAATAACATGATAACATTGGCTTTTTTTTTTTTTTCCAGCAGCATCCTGTTATCATTTTACTGCTCAATATTTTTTCCGTGCTCCACTGTCTCCCCCAGGTCCCTCTCTGCAGCATTGCTGCTGCACGTTTCATTTCTCCAGCACGAGAAGGGTCCATGCCGCTCCAGCCAAAGCCATCTGAATGACCTGGGACTCCTGCTTAGACCTGGGTCCAGTTTCAAGACAGAAGGTAGAGGGGAAACAACACCCAAAGCACAGATCTTCGTCCAGTCTGTTCTTTCTGTTATCGATCCTCTGTCTGGGGACTTGTCAAGCTCCCTCCCAGCTCCATTTCCCCGCCTGGCACTGATTTACGCTCCTTCGAAGGCTGCCACCCCAAGGGCCACCCTGCAGACCTCAGCATTCCCCCTCTGCACCAAGTCCACATCGTCCGCTTCTTCCGTATCCCGAAGATGTTACAAATGGAGCCTAAACCAGCATAAACCCAGCTCCCACCACCAGCAGGTGACAGCGAGATGGGACCTGTCCTGGGGACAGGGACCAGCTGTGGAGCCGCCCAGCGCGGCCGGCCAGACCCCACCGTCCCAGCTTTGTGCAAACACACGTGTGCTCATCCTAAATCAATTGCAGGAAAGAGGAAATTATAAGCATGATTACTCCTAAACGGGGGGAATGTTTAATCCAAAAGCTAATGTGCACTTTGATCCAATATTAATGAACCAGCACCTGGTTGTATACCGTCCCCAGCTTCAAAAGAGGGGAAGTCTTAATCAAACACTAATGTGTATCATAATTTGTAACACAGTCTAAAACATCAAAGACAAGAGTGTCTACGAATGCAATGGTTTTTCAGATGAAAGTGTTTTCTCCCAGGAGAAGCATTATCCCCAGCAGAACCGCAGATCTGAGAGGCTGTTAGACGGTAAATAGGTTTCGGCAACGGTGTGTGGATGGGGGTGTGATGCACAATGCCGAGTTTTGGGGCTGAATGTCATTCCTGCAGCATCCCGCACCCCTGCTCCCCCCATCTCACCCTGCACCCTGCGGGGGAAGGTACTGCCATGGGAAGATGTGCGACCTGCCCCTGGGGACATGGGACACTGATGCCCACCGTGCCCCAGCGTGGGATGTGAGATTTCCAGTTCAAGCTGCAACACTGTCACCAAAAAGGGGTGATGTGCAAACACCAGCACCTCATACCTGCCATAGGTACCTCCCAGCTCACCATGAGCATGAGACCATAGTTTTGCAAGGAAGAAGCTCCGAGCTGCAAGCAGGGACATGCTCCCATTCACTGCCAGCCCAGAAGAGTCCCCAACCAGAAAACTCAACCGTGAGATGATGTGCTGGGGAGGAAACATCAAGCGCCCTGTGGATTTTGGCTTCTCAAAAGTGAATCTAACAGTCTGTGCTATTTAAAAGTTCAAAAACTCCTCCACAATAGAAAGCATCCTTGGCCTCTAAACAACTCCATCCCTGTTTGGCAGGTGATACCATCGATGTGTGCAGGCACCCAGGTGAAGTCCCAGATTCGACAGGACCCCAGTGATGTCCCCAACCGGGATGTGTGCAGCAGGGGCACAAGACTCACCTTCACCAGCTGCTGGGCCAGGACGGGGTGGCTGGCCGGATCCTGTCCCAGGAGCACGGTGGCGATGTGCTCGCAGTAGTTCAGGGCGTGGGCTGGGAGCCCGTGGTCGGCCAGGCGAGAGGCATAGAGGAGCTTGTACACCTTGGGAGAGCAGTGGTCGTAGGACAGGAGCAAGGGGATGCTCACACCCGCCGGTCCCCAAAACCCAAAGCCCTGCCTTGGAGCAGCCCCTTGGCCACCGCAGCCCCACCATCAACCCCAAAAAGCAGCAAGAGACCAAGTTTTGGAGAGCAGCCCCTGCCCTCAGCTCCAACAGGGCTGGGGAATGCTTATGGGATGCCTTACGGCTAGTCTGAGCAGCATCCGTGTTTGCTTGCCCTCACTACCTGGAAGGGGAGCAGGAAGGATTTGGGCCGCCGCAGCTGCTGGCAATACTCGAAGATTTCCATGCGCTGGATGGCCTCCGTGCTGGCGAACTGGGCAAATGCCTGCCTGCGGGGCAGAGGGGAGAGGGGTGCTCAGGGCATAGGAGCAAGGTTCTCCATCCCAACGGGCCGCAGCTCCGCAGCGGTGCCATCCTGCAGCTGGAGGGGCCCGGAGCTCAGCTGGCATTAAGAGCAATAAAATCCCCCCAAACAGGCTTTGGTTTTGTGGGAGAGATCCCGGGGATGAGGAAGAGGGGGAGATGAAGCTATGGTGGGACTGGGCTGACTCACCGGTGGCTGCTGCCCAGCAGCGCCATGCGGTCTGCTTTCGCCCCGAAGTAACTGAAAGGAATATCTGCCATCAGGTAGCAGAAGTGAGCTGCTTCCACGGCTCCCCGGCCAGCTGGGGGAAGGCAGACACAGATACTCAGCCCTGACAAGCAAGCAACACCAGCTCGGCGCTGCTTTGAAGGCCTTCAAGCTCTCATGAAAATCCCAGGCATCTCCAGAAGAGCAGCTAACTGAGCAGCTCCACAAAAGGGGTGCACGTAGCATCGTGGCCTCAGCTCACCCAAGCTGTCCCCCATGGTGATGATGGCCCGGTGGTTCAGCTCCATGTCTCCCACCTTGTTGGACAGCAGCACGGCCAGGTGGGGCCTCCAGTCTCCCCACTTGGCATCCCCGCAGCTCTGGAGGGAGAGGAAAGCCAACGTGAGATGAGGTGGTCACCACCAGGCAGGTGTCACCAGTGGGTGACAGCACAGGCCAGGACAGGCTTACGGACCTGTGCCACCTGTGGGATCCTTCCCGACATGAGCTGGAAGAGGGTCTGCAGCGGGTCATTGGTGGCCAGTGTGCTGGTGAACCTGCGAGGAGACAGCAGAGATGGGGATGCTGTGTTGGGACCCCAAAATTCTCACACGCCTCCTAGGGCACGTCCCAGAAGCCCCAGCAAAGCAGTGTCCTGGGGGGCTTTGTTTTGCTGCTGAAGGTAAGGCAGAAAGGAGAGCAAGCCCCACCAGGCTGGTGAGCTGTGCTGCCTCCGGAGCAGGCGAGTCTCAAGGACAATGCTGCATAAAACCTTCTTAAAAGGATTCGGGATGCGTGAGAGAAAATTTTTGCTTAACCCTCCCTGAAGGGATCAACCCAATCCAGACTAAGTATATTAATTCCACTAGAAAATGCTCACACGAGTAGGATGAACAGCTCAGCCTGAGCTAGATCCCGGCAAAGATGGCTCAGCTACCCCTACCCCAGCCTTTGCCCACCTGCAGCTAGAGCAAAGCCAAGCACTTGGAATAAATCCACCCCACATCACTGGGGAACAGCTTTTCTTCTGCTTCCCGGCCCCTCATTTGGTTTCTGCTGTCCCTCAGGAAGCCTGAAGGACTCCGGCCCACCTGGACAGGTGCTCCCCTCTCCCCTTTGGCTCCTCTGAAAGGTCCAGCTGAAATCGGGGCTCTGTTTCAGTGCCTCGGGGCTGAGGGCACCCAGGGGGATACCCAGGGGAGTACCTGCTCGGCAAAGCCGATCACCAGCAGCTCACCTTGCTTGAACTCCCCCACTTACCCAGTGAGCACCCAGCTGTAGGTCCGCGGGTCCATCTTGCTGGAGAGGAAGAGAGCATGGCCCCACAGCTGGTTTCTCATGGCCCAGAGCAGGGCGTCCTGCAGCCAAGGCAGAGGGGTAAGGGGTCCGCGCTCACTGCTCTCCTCCGCTCACCCAGCTCGGAGAAGAACCTCAGGGACTACGTTGGGTTTAACTAATACCCTCCAAAAAACATTCACAAAGGCCTATTTAGCTTTCTGACTTCCACAACGATGACAACTATTGTACAAACACAACTTGAAGAGTTGATCCTGCAACCGCAAGATACTTCTTGACCGCCTTTAAAACCTGCCTGGAGAGGCCAACAAGACCAACAAAAAAAGTCAGCCCTACATCCCGGGTCCTGCTCACAACTTACTTTCCTTCTGCCGTAGTAGAGGAGCTTGGTGAACTTCTCCACTATCTGCGCCTGCGTCTCCACGACGGGAGGGACTTCTCCTGTAATGAGGTCCAGCGTCCCCGGCTGGCGCCACTCATCCTCCGCCAGGCTGGTTGGGTTCTCCATGGGGTTTTGCCTCTTGTACTTCTCCTGGTGCCTGCGGTCTTGCATCAGCAGCTCGGCCACGTCTGAGCCCACCATGGACTGTGGAAGGGGAGGTGGGGAAGGGAGGAACAAGGCCTGTGGAGGCTGCCCAACGGCACTTCCAGCCCAACGCCCATACACTCTTCCCAGCAAGACCAGCCTTGGCCACCAGCATGCAACTGGGGGGGTAAAGGAGCCAGCACCACTCCCAAGACTGTCACAGCTCTGAAGATATTGTTCACCCACTTCCAACAAGCAGCCACAGACTAGATGTGGTAGATTTCATCGGATTAAGGGATTCATCTCCTTGCAACAGAGCTGCCATTGCATTGGGCTGCTGGTGGTTCACAAGGACGAGAAGCAATGCAGAAGAAGGGTTTTGCTACAAATACCCAGGCAGTACCAAAGTGATTGACAGCAACGTGGGAATGGGATGGTTTTAAACTTCCCCTAAAGCAGCCACTGGATCAAGAGGCACATAAGGGGCCTCTCTTGTCTCACCACAAAGATCAAAAGGGTCAGAACCTACCCCGTTCTGCCGGCAGAGGAGGACCAGGAGTTTCCAGAGAAGAGCTGAATCTCTGCCTCTTTGTGTTGAGAGATCACAGCTTGTGGCTATCTTCTGCTGGCAAAATGTCATCACATCCACCTTGTGCAGATCTTCCCTACGGCAGCAAACAAAGGCATCAAAAGAAACCCAAGGGAAAGCAATCTAGGACATCATTAAGAATCAAAGCGCCCCCAGGTTCACTGACAGGGATGCCGAAGATTCAAAGAAGAAAGAGACAGAAAAGAGAAGATCCTAAGCAGTCAAAGACACATACTGCATTGACCCCACTAAGCTCAAAAATGCTTAAGAAATTTGGTCATTTTGATGACTCTTTGCAGATTTCTGTATTTCGGGGGTGCTGAAGGCCTCTCACACCCTCTGCCCTACTAACCTGTTCCCCAATCTACCTGCAAAGATCCCCCACTTTGCCTAGGTGCAGTGCTGTCACAGACGTGGATGTCCAGGGCTGTAGGAGCAGGCACACATAGAGGCAGTATCTTTTATTTGATTAACTGCCACCATGCAGGGCAAAAGACACATTTATGACCATATAAACCCTTAGGGTCTGACACAGAGGCAGAACCTTTAAGCTGTGTGCAAACCAGGCAGTACTACTCTGTCTTATAATGAGAAAAATCTGACAATTATACAGAAGGGGTGGCTGAGAGACACGGGGAATGTCAGCCAGAGGAGAGGGACCTCCAGATCTTCTACCCAGTTTCTGAGCACCTGCAGCTTTTGCTCAGTAAAAGTTTTTTCTCCTTTTGCATTCTGGTGTGACCAGGAGAATTGCCTGGTGCAACACGCTATGATTCATCCCCAGGCTCACACTGCAAGAAGTTGAGTATTAGGTTGAATATCAATAGCCTGAGAGGGAAAAAGCTTAGGGAAGGGTAAACCACAGAAGTCCAAAGAATGTCCCAAAACTCAGTTTGTTGGGGTATGAACACAAAATAAGATCAGACGTACAAAGCGCACCAAACCCCCACCCCATGGACATTCAGAAAAGCCACTTGCCACGACACAAACCAATCAACACCGCATGGAGGGGACAGGCTCCCCGTCCGAACCCAGACTCGGCCCTTGCACACATTCACCTCCCAAAACCAGGGGGGCCTTTGAAGCCTGCCTTGGGCTTGTGCCAGCACAGGACGTGGCTCTGAGACCCACCAGGTCCATACCTGGCCAGTGGCCCTGGGAAGGCCTGCAGCTCCTCCTGCTCTTTTGTGCCTTGAAGGATTACCTAAAAAACAGCAACAAATTCAGCAGCTGGACTCCAGTAAGGAGGACAGCTCCCACTGGACTAGCTGAAAGTCAGCACCTTGGCCCAGGGTTTAACAGTGCTGGCGAACCCATTCTCTGCCTTGTTAAGGTAACCCCACAGCATCAAAATTAAACCATCATGTGAGGCCCCATGGCCAGGATGGTCCTTGAGATGGCACCTGCCTCCTCTGGGAGGCAAGAAAGGAGAGAGAAGTGTTGTGGTGGACTCAAGGGATGGGTATGGCCTCCGTATAGGAGCACCTCGGGAAGGTAAGCAGATTTGCCCCTCAGAGGGGTATGGACCATGTCCACCCCAACAGAAGGGGATCGCTGTGAGCAGGCCATGGACAACATGAGGGTTGTGGAGCCAAAGGAGCAGGAGATGGGGTCCAAAGGCTGAGAGCGATGCCCAGGTAGGGGCTGGCACAATGAGGCCTAGGAGGCCATGAGGGCTGGAGACAAGATGGTAGCAGGGGGTCGGGAAGGCTGCTGAGGAGGCCACTTGGGTGAGGAAGGGTGTCTGACGTTGGGGTGGAAGGGACAGCTCCAGTGACGGAACCACGGGTGGATTCGGGAGCTGGGGCGTACCTCCAGGCTGTGCAGCTCGACCAGGGGCCTCTGCCCCTCAGCAGGGCTGTGGGGACACACCAGCACCAGCTGCCCTCCAGCCCCAAAGCACACCGCCCTGTGCGGCAGCGAGAACTTGGGGGGTGCCAGCAGGCCGGACACCGAGGGCCCCCCTGCAACGACACAGGCCAGCGTGAGTCCCCCACCCTGACCCCACACCACCACCTCCATGGTGAGATGACCAGCTCCCATCCTGGCCCCTCAACACGAGCAACGCTCTGGTGGCCCCACACACAGGGACCGTCCCCTAAAGCAGAAGACAAATGGGAGGCAGCTCCTCGCACCCAGCAGGATCACCTCCAGCAAACATCCACGCCACAGGACAGCAAACCTCCTAACAGCAGCCGTTTATTTACTTGTCCTCACCTCCCTGCGCTGGGCTCCAGCTCTCCGAAAACGCGGTGTCGCAGTGGTCGGCTCCGTCGCGGATGTACTGGCTGAGCTCGTAGCCACTGGAGCTGAGCCCCGACTCGCGGTACTGCAGGAGCAGGCTGGGCTGGCCCGCGGCATGGTGAGGAGGGGAGAAGACACGAACCTGGCTGAGAAACTAGGGGCTCCACCGCTCACCCGGGGCGGCAGGACCCACTGATTGCTGATTGCTGTCCTAACAGCTCAAGCCCTTCAGCATCCTAGATTCATTAGTCCAGCAGACAGATTTCATAAATCCTAATAACCCCCGAATAAAACGTTTAGCAACAAGCCTAACGTAGCAAAGCAGCCCTTTTCTCCTCATCGTCTCCCAGCTGGAGGAGGGGCATAGGATGGCTCCCTAAATCCCTGGGGGAGCCCCGAGCCTTTCCCCCCATCCCTGCCCATCCTGGGGTTACCTCTCGGGGCTGGCCACTGGCCTCCCCCCCTGCCCATGACCGCCTGGAGCCCTCCTTGTACACGTCGTAGCTCTGGGACCTGCAGGAGGGAGCAAAAGGAGACACTCTTGGTGCTGGAGATTTGGGGACTGGCCACAAACCCACTGGTTTGTGGGAAGGGATGAGCCGCAGCCCGAGCACCCCCTCACCTGTCCTGCCCAGGTGGGCTGGTGGCCAGGTTGGGATGGTAGCCCCTGTGGTAGTGCTGGTCCCGGTAGGCCCTGCTCTTGCCGTAGGGCTCGCTCTGTCTCACGTCTAGAGAGGGAACCAAGATTTCGCGTTGCCCCTCTGGAGCAGCGAGCCATTGTGGAGTTACAAAAACAAAGCAACGAGCCAGACAATTTGCCACACACACTCCATTTGCTTCCAATTAGCCCGGCAAGTCAGAGGTCCGAGGTAGCCTTGCACACGTCTGCCAACACCACCCTTCCTTCTTTCCTGCCTCCCCTTTTCTTCAGCCCAGAAATACAGCAAAAACGAGGTCCCAGCCACCCCGACCACATCAGCATCCCCATGCTCAGCCTGCACCCGGGCACAATGCAGATTTTGAGCCATGCAGGTCAATATTAAATGCTCCCTTGGGACACATTAAATGTGCCCAGCTCCCAAATGCAAATTTAGGGCAGCACAGCCCAGGGAGGACAGCACTGGTGGCCTGTAAGCATGGCCAGGAGAAAGCCCTGGAGGTGTGCAAGCCCCAGGACATCCCATTCCAGAGAAGACCTCGCCTCTTCTGCGAGCCAGAGGTCTGTCCCCAGATCCAGAGGAGGAGAGGGTACCTCTGTCACCCTGCCAGGCCACAGGCTGCCGCTGGTGGCTTTGGTAAGCGTGGTTGTCCCCATAGGTGGCTGCTGGGTACTGCCAGTGGGGGTCTTCATGTCCTTGCCTGGAACAACACAACGCGTGGAGCTGTGAAAGGACACCACGCCAGCCCCCGGGCCCCATCCAGGGATGGGACCTTTAGGGGCAGCAGGGATGATGGAGACAAAAAGCAGCTTCTCTGCCAAGAAGATTTCATCGAACCTTCCAGAAAAATCATTAATGAGGTGGAGGGATGAGGAGGGGCTCAGCATGAGCCATGCTAAAAGCCACATGCCTCCTACCTGGAGTAGGGCCTGAGGGGGTGGCTGCTCTCGTAGCTCTCTGCCCGGGATGCCGGGCGGCGCGTGTCCCTGCCGGGGGGGTGGCCCTGCTCCCAGGAGCCGGGACGAGGCGGGGGACCCACGTGGAGGACAGGCCACCAGGGAGGTGGCCCGTGGTGGCCCTCTGCCCACACAGCCCACTTCTCACCCCGGGCTGCATGACCCTGCCGAGGCAGGGGCGGCCTCAGGGGGGCCCAGGGCTCCATCCGGAAGATCCGAGGGGCTTCGGAGGCCTGGGAGCAACGAGATAGATGACAAAGGGCTTCAACAAGGGCTTTCTACCCACACCAAAGCCTCCTCTGAAGCCTGTTGCCACCTTCTGCCCACCCTCCTGCAAGCCTGCCATCCTCTGTTTCCAAAACACCCACAGCAGAGGCAAGATAAAACATTGATTTCCCCTTTTGGCTCCCCATGAAGCTTCCCGTAAAACCTTGGGATGAAAGTAGCCATCGCTGCGAGTGGTCTGCAGCCAGGTAGCATCCTCCTGGCCAGCCTGGAAAACGCCCTGGGTCACCGCTTCCCCACGCAGGGGGAAAACCCTCTCCCCTCCACAACAAGAGGGTAAAGCCCCGTGTTGTACATGCCATGCTATGAGCAGTGCCCCTCACGCTCAAAATTTAAGGCTTTTTGGGGTCATTTCACGTCTGAACAGAGGTGAAACAAGGGTTCAACCTAACTAACCTCCCCCTGCCCTGCTGCAAACATGCAGGTGCCCATCACTCGGGTTCTCCCCCATTTTTGGACCCCCCACAGCTGCACACACCTGCTGGGAGGCCGCTGGGGCCCTTCTTCCGCTCCCCAGGCGCCGCTGCCAAAGTCCACTGCCACCACAGGGGACAAAGGGCAGCAGCTCCTCCGCCCGGGTCCAGCCAGGTCGGTGCTGCTGCTGCTGCTGACGCCAGGCCCCCAGGGATCCCCTCCCACCTGAGAGGAAGCACACGAGCCTCTGAGCCCCCAAAAAAGCGTATTTTTTCCTGCGTTCTTTTTTATTATTATTTTTAAGCCATGGTTCACGCATCCTCCCTTGCCCAGCTTCATGTTGCTCCCACTGCTGTACTCCCTAAGAAATTAGAAATAAAACCTGCTGATTAAGCTCAGCTGATCCGGACCCGACCACAGATGCGTACGGCTCAAACAAACAACATCCATCCCGCTGGGTGCTGGCCGGGACACAATTTGGGCAGAACAGACCCAGGAAGCACCCCAGCAATGTCTCTAAGTCCTTACTCTGTAAGGGACTGGGGATTCCTTCCTACAGAGCCTCCTGCAACCCCTTGGGCACCCTAAAACACTGAAAAATTGAGGGAATTAAATCAAGCTGCATCACAGAGAAACACAGCAAAAGCTAAATGTAAAACTGTCTTCTGCCCAACAGCACAGTGACACGCCATCTTCTCCCAAAATTGCAGGGTGGCCCTAGAAAAAGACCAGGGCCTCTCACTCCCAAATGTGTCCTGATCCCACCTGCACCACCAGGAGAAATCCCATTTTAAGGATGCTGGAAGATTACAGTGTTACAACTTCAGAGTTTGAAATTTCCACCCCACCGGGACAATAGAACTGTTCCCTGGTGATCCCAAGAAATAAGCGCTCAGCCTCTGCAGAATTGAAGGTTTCAAATAAAAACCAACATCTGCATCGCTCAGCCGTGCCACCAGCCTGGAGGAAATGCAAACCAGGGAAGCGTCGCGCCCAGGCCAACAAGCTGCTTGGGCAGGGCAGAATGAAGGCTCTCCTTTCAGTTCCACAGCTGCTCTTCATCATTTTGGGTGGCTGGGAGCAAAGTGAAATGTCTGATATGGAAAGGGCAGGTCTCCTGGGACAGCAAGAAAGGAGCCCTAGAGACCACAAGGATGCCACTTTAATACATTTAATATATATTTTAGTGTATATACACATAGATTTCTCCTCCTCCTATCTCCACTGACTAATAATTCCAGATTTCTGGCCAAGAGGTGACTACTGGCTGTTTCCAGCCCATTTTCTAGCAACCACGAGGATTTATATGTGGGACTTGTGAGGGGCAAGCAGTGCCGCTCGGAGCATCCGTGGCTTCTCAGGCTGCTGCTGCCAGCAAGACCTCGGGGTCCGGGCTGCAGGGGAGATGCTCGACCTGCAAGAAAGCAGCAGCAGCTTGTGCTGCTGGGATCTGGGATGTGGGAAATGCTGCCTGGGTGTGCGCTGGGGAAGGAGGTGGAAGAACCACTGCCAGCAACATCAAGCTGTGAGCAAAAGCAGCTTGAAATGGACAGCTGGGGAACACCAATTTCTAAGGAAAAACAAGCAGAAAAGCGTGTTAGAAGAGGAGAGCCAGGGGAAGGAGCTGGGAAATGAGAAGTGAAAGGAAGAGAAACAGACAAAAGGAGCAGGTGGGCTGGAAAGAAAGAGGGGAAGGAAAAAAAAAAAAAAAAAAAAGGTAGCCCTTGAACTGCATCTCTCCTAGCCAATACATTTCTATTTGAGAAGGATCCAGAGATGTCCTGGAAACCCCAAACCTGTGCCACAGGACTGCCACCAAGCGCACAAGTCCACTGCAAGGCAGGCAGCACGCACTATAAATGGCATTTGTTGGGGCACAGCTATCTCTTAAAAAAAATTGTATTTTTCACTTTAAAAGGTTTCCCTGCTGTTGTCACAGTAACGAGATTAGGTGGAAAACATTTTTCTCCATGCCCTGGGGTGTGCGTCGCATTGCCTGCAGCCAGCCCGGGCTGGGCCACCAAGCCCAGCTGGGGAAAAAATCAGCGAAGCCTCAGCAGACGTCCTTGCAACCAAAGGAGAAACCAAGGTGGCCGCAGCACCTGAAGCTATTTTTAGGCGTTTTATGTTGTTTCTAATAAGCTCTGAGATGAGATCATTATTTTAAATGGCATCAGTAGGAAGCTTTGCCCACCTCTGAGCTGCAGCCCCCCAGAGGTGACGCAGGCTGTCTGCCGGCAGGGCTGTGGGAGCATCACGCCCCAGCACAGCGGGTTTGCGAGGGCTGGCGGCATCTGGAGGGAACACCAAAAAGCCTCATCCCATCTGCGGGGCAGAAATGTGGGTAGCAAACGGGCTGCAGAAACAGGAGGACTGATCCGCAGGTTCTTCAGAGGGAAGACACCAGCACTCGGGACATCCAACAGCATCTCGCGTCACATGAAGACCGAGACCACCAAACCCCCCCAGGATCTTCCCATGTATTGGCAGAGCCCTCAGCCTCAATCAGCCTCAGTGGCAGCTCATTAATTAGCCTGAGCACTCCTGCCAGGTGGGAGCCCTGCTCCGGCTGGGTCTCGTGGGGGCATTTTGGCCTTCCCAGGGTGGGGAAGGTGGTGGCTCCTGAAGCAGCAGAGATAAGAGCCGCTGTGTTAGCACCATCGTGTGGATCTGATCCATGGCACAGCATTTCCCAAAACCCTCCTGTCTGTGTGCTTCAGCTCTCACTGGTGGTTTTACACCTTTCCTCCTCACGTTGGGTTGTCCCCAGCCTCGAGGGACTTCACCATTCCTACAAACACACACTTAGCAGCACCAAAACATGCCTATTAACTTTTTTTTGTGACTTTAGGGTACGAATATTAATCGCATTCCGGAAGCATTCAGCATAAAGCAAATTAAGAAACAGCACTTTACACCCGGAGTTGTACCCAGAGAAGAAGCAGAGCTACGAAAAGCTATTATTTGCAGAAATCAAAGTGTGCCTGTGCAAAGTGCCACACCACGTGGACAATGCCAGCCTGCCATTACAAAGAAACCCAAAAAAACTTTGAAGCCTTCCCCTTCCTCCATCCCTGCCCCAGCAGGACCTGCAGCTCCTCGCTGTGAATGCCACGTCCATCTCCCAGCCCCAAACCAAGGCCGTGCCGCCAGGCATCCCAGCGGGGTGTGCTCTGCCCCCTGGGGATCGGGGTGCCCACGAGGTAATGGGGACGCAGCAGCCAAACCCCGCCATACCGAGGAGGGCGGTCGGTACTCAGGTCCCCTTGTCTTTCTGCACAGCTCCCTCATGTTTTCTAAGCCATAAAATCGGTGTTTATCTCCCTGCTAACTGCCTTACAGAGATCACCTGGAAATAGGCCTGGAAATATTCGCAGGGCAAACAAATATTGAAGAAGCAGCAGCAGCAGCAACTCCCGAGGAAAGCTGATAGCTCAGAGATACTCAGCCCTACCACATTCCAGAGCGTCCTTTTGGAAAGATTGCCATCTTGTGTCTCCTCCGGCGCTTGAGTGTTGGTTGCCTTTGTATCAGAGACCACGGGGCTCGTTCCGGAGCTTTATTACACACAATCAGGGACAATAAAGACCCCTGACAGTTACAGATGGCTTCGGTGTGTCCTGTTCTCAGTGCTACCTTGTAAAGTTGGACAGTAATGTTTCCCTCATTTTTTTTCATCTCAATTTATGACTCCTCTACCATGAAAAGCCACTTATGCCCTCCACGGTTACATACACCATATCCTTCAAGGCCAGTAAATCACAGGCTCAAGTCATGTCAAATTTCGTGAAATAAAACTAAATTGCAGCTGTCCTCTGAGGCAAGAAGCTGCAGAATTGACAGGGAATGAGGTGTTTGAAGGCAAAAACCTCGCCGGCGGCTTCCTGCGGTCCGTGGGGGCAAGGGTCACTGAAAACCTCGACGCGGAAGAGAAACACCTGACACAAGGGAGCCCAGGGGACCCTCCACTTCACCCCAAGGCACCTCTGGAGGTATTTCTGTGGTCTAAGGTTAAGTGTTCCCAGCCAGCCAGGTTTCTGGGCAGACGGAGAAGCTGGCTGAGCACTAACATGGCAGGGTTTCATGCAGCTGAAGCCACCTGGGCACTGCACCAGGTAGGGAGAAGCTGAGGATCCGGCACACAAACCACATGCTGACCCCCAAAGGAGCTCCTCCACGGACACAGGAAAAATCCAACCCTAGAGAACAGAGGATTACAAGCAGCCATAACGGAGAGACACAAAAAGATGCAAAACATCTCGTTCCAGATCCTTGGCTGATAAAAACCGCCGCACACAGCATACAGCTTGGGGCTGGGATCTGCTTCCCCACCCCTGAATCTTTAATGTGCGTGTACACATCGGTTAATCAGCGGCGCGGGGGACGGAGCGCTTTGTACCTCCTCTCCACGTGTTTGGCAATTAAAAGGCTTCTCATTCAAGCACAGAGAGGGAAGGCAAGGGACTTTGGCTGCAAAGCATCCATTATTCAAAAGTGTATCCATTATTCAAAGTTTTTCTTAAAATCTTATTGTCAGCTTGAAAGGAAAATGAAAATGAGGTTTTGAAAGCTGTGCTCCAGTGATATTCCACTCCAATTTTTGCTGATTTCAAGTGGTACAACTCCAGCCACTTGGAAGAGCTGAAGAAATCCTTCCTGGCTCCTGAGAAAGGCAACACCCCGTGGGTAGTCACAGTTGTTTCCCCCTCACTTAACTCCAGCTAGCAGGGATGCAATACACCGCAGCACGCTCCTCTCCCAAGCTGTTCTGCTGCCCCCCCCATGACGCCAATAAGTGTTTATTCAGGGGAAGGCGATAGCAGGCATCCAGCCAGAGCCATCAGACACCCACCAATGCCCTGACTGGCTTGCTGAGACCTGTAGACCCATCTCAGAGCAGCTGGGTGAAGGCTGCTGTGATGTCCAACCTTCTCACAGCACCTAGGAGCTGCAGTTTCCCTTCATGGTGCCACCAGGCAAGGGCTGAGCTGGAGACACGTGGTCCTACAGCACAGCTCAGGGAAGGAGACCCTAAGCAGAGCTTACGTGGGACCCCAGCCCCACAGGTGGGGACAGTCAGGGGGGCCCATCATGGCCATTAACCTTATTAAGGTGCACAGAGGGCCTCTAGGGGCTCATGCACAGAGAAGGAAAGGATGGGTTGGTGCTCTAGTGCTGGCTGCTAAAGTCAGTGCTAGCAAGAAATAGTTGCAGATGCTGTGCATCAGGCTCAGAAGTGGTTGTTAAAGCCTGAAGAATGCTTCAAAGCCATGAAATAAACAAACTTCTTACTATGGCTAAAATAATTTTTTGTAAGCAGATAGCAATAGGTCTTTAAAAGCTTCTCTGTTACTGAAGAGGTAAGGTATGGGGTCTCTGAGTGCCTGCAGACCTTTCTCCTTGGGTGGATGGATCTCAAGATGAGGCATAGCAGAGGTAAGCACTACTCAGCTGCAAGGGACTACTGTGACCTTTTTCAGGACTTCTTGTAATAAAAGTAATTTCAAAAATATTAACTATTTTTGAAATCAGTTTTTTTAGATTTTTCCATATAACTAAGCTGTGGAACTGCTGTGATGTGACTTGAAGAAACCAAAGATATTATTTTAGCTAAGCAAATTGATGGAATGATGGTAGTTATAGCCTAATGAGCATTGAAGGCTAATGACCACACTGACCTGGGTGCAGCGTAGGACTTGAAGTCCTTGCATGTGGCTGGGTGCAACAGGGCAAGGGTCCTGCTCCATCACTGGCCACTGCTACTTGTAAATATTATCAGTGACTTTGAGGAGACAGCTTGAACATACAAAATGAAGCTACTGTTCAGCAGGCTTTGAAGCCAGAGATTTTATTTTAGGCAGCCCATTTACCTAAAACACAATGATACCCTAAGAGTGGGTGCTCATCAAGTGCTTCCAGGGTACTGAAATGAACCAGGCATTATCTATAGCAAAGCTACGGCTCACAGCTTATTTGGATGAATTCTTCCCTGCAATAGACCATTTTCTGCTATTACCTGTGGAATAAGCTAAAAAAACCACTACTTTTCTCCTGAAAGGAGAAGCTGTGCATACCATGATGGATTTGCAAGGCTTTTAAAGGATGGATGGGAGTTAAATAACTTCCTCCAGGGTCTGAGGCACGGCAGCGAAGATGGGAGCAAAGCAGGGCTGGAGCTGCTGCCGCAGTAGAGGTGTGCTAAGAAAGCCAGGAGGGCTATTGCAGCAAAGGCAGCACTTCGTAATTGGAGGCAACGCTGAAGCAGCTTGCAGAGCCAGAGTCTATACAATGCTAGGAGCTGGAACAGCAGGGCACAGCACAGACAAAGTTAAGTGTCGTCAGATCAAATGGCTCAGTTATTGTGTCTCTACAGTCCATTACAGCTTAGGTCTCTCTCGTTAAGCCTCAAAGAGTGTAACCTGCTCGTTACTGGAGCTTTGGGCTCCTTTTGTTTGCAGTGATGTGAAGGTAACCCCACCCATGATCACTCTCTTGCGGCTGAGCTGAAGCAACGCCAGGTCAAGAAGCACACTCCTTCCCCAGGCACAACTGCCTGGGAGCATGGGAGGCAATGGGGAGGGCGGGCAGGGGAGCAGTCACCCTTCCTGGCTGGTCACTGCAGGACAGGTCACTGGCTTCATTCCCTGTTCAGAACACATGTGCCTACCTTCATCCCTCCAACCACATCATCTTCACTTTGTGCTTTCCTTCAGACCCAGCCATTTCATCAGGATGCTCATCAGATGCCTGGCTGGGCACTGCTCTGATGTCTTAACCCTGTAACTCCCAAATGAGCATCAGCAGGAACCCTGTTAGTCACATTTCCTTTTTGTCCAGCTCAAACTATGTTTAAAGAAAAAAAAAAAGCTGCAACTGAGCTACTTTCCTTCTCCCATAACCAACAACCACAGCCAACATAGGACACAGGGCTGTTGTCAATAAGGGAAAAGTGCCCCATAGCCTACTGATGGGTGAGCTGTGCAAGAACTCAGTTTATGCCTACGCTATATACGTGACTCTTTGCCCCAAGAAATGTTATTGGGTCAGATTTTGAGTGTTGTGTAAATTTATTGAAGATTTTGGGAGGCCAGACAGCCTTGTCAAAGTTACTGCTCCTGCAGTAACAGGACATCTGCAAGGTAAGCTTGATGCTGAGATTTACCATATTGCACACGTCCCATCACATAAGAAATCCCTGACAGTGCCATGGGGTCCCTGGGCTGTGTGAAAGGTGTAGAGCAAAGCACTTGGCCATGTAACTGAGCAGTGGCTGCAGAAGTTGTCCAATTTGCTTGGGCTGTGGAGATCTGAGCCTTGGCAGGAGCCTTTCCAGATGATGGTGAAGCAAAGAAAGGGGTCAACTAAAAGCTCGCACGCATCAGCAGCCACCCCTGTTCTGCTGGCATGCAGTAACTTGAAAAGCCACCATAACTCGTGTCCCTGCCTCATGTGGCTTGTCCACTGCTGGGCTCGGAGCTTGGAGAGTCTCCTCTTCAGGGCAGGGGCAGAGCAGGAGGCTGAGTCTGGGGAAACAGCCCTCTTACTTCATGGAGATGATGACCTTGCCTGTGGACTTGCGCTGGAGCACATGGTTGAAGGCTTCATTTACCTGCAAACACAAAGCCCAAAGTGTTTATGGCGATGGTCATCAGGGCAGGAAGGGGCAGAACGAGAACATGTCGGAGAAGGCAATTGCTGTGTTGTGATGTCTGTGCTGTTACATGCCAAAAAAAGTGTCAAGATAAAACAAAGATCTGGTTGTATTTATGTGGATTGTACAACAGGCTGTAATACAGACTGGCATAAACAAATAGCTCTCACTTTGCATCTGAGTCCCTGGAATCGACTGCTGGGATCGAAATAACTCAGGAGCCAATAAGCTCCTGGGTATTCCTCCACCTTACATCCCTGAATCAGCTGGATGGTGCCTACATCAATACTTCTGAGTAGCTGAGCCGTTACCTAAGGCTTACAACGCCATCAAAACAGGGGGGAAACCTGTTTTGAACACCTTCAGAGGTGCTCAGGGGAAAATGCAAATGAAGGCACATCACAATCCACTAATCCATTTCTAAAATATCCCAGCACATTATTTTCCAAGACCAAACTCTTTGGTATGGGAGTGTGCGTTTTTATGACTTCCCCATTGAGCATGTTGCAATTTTAGCCCTGCAGTACCAAACCAGGAGTTAACGACTCCCTGGCTGAAACCCAGTGGAAGAAGATTAAAAAAGGTGAGGGAAAATGGGATTTCTTGATTTAATATTTTTCTTAGGACTCTAGAGGCTTCTATGCCAGGGGTCTAACTGCACACACAAACCTGTTTCTACCCACATAAAAAAGACTTTGCTAACAATCCTCAGGCATCAGCTCAGCAAATACCTCTTCCAGCTTGAAGACCGCTCCAATGTGGGGATGGATTTTTCCCTCCTGGCAATACTGAAGAACAGAGGAGATGGCAGAGGAAAAAAGAGGAAAATCCTCCTGCTGGTACCGACTGCAGTACACTCCCATGGCAGACACATTCTTCAGAAGCAGCAGGTTGGCAGGAATCGAGGGGATTTTTCCTCCGGCAAAGCCCATCACCACAATCCTGCCCTCCCAAGCCAAACTGCGCAAAGGGAGGAAGAAGACATGCGATGGGTACCTCGAAGCTCATCCCAAGGCAACGCTCACACGCCAAGGAGAGCGGACAGCTGTGGATGATGAGCTTTCAGGCACAACTGCATCGGCGCTCTGGGCTGTGCCACGTGTTAGAAAACATACTTGATGTGCACAGGGGGCTCGGGCAGAGGTTTTGTCCCTGGGGGCTGGTGGGCGCCTGGACCCTACAGCAGCCCCTAGGGCTGTGTTAATCAGCCCTGACATGCGTTAATCAAGCCACGAGAATGCGTCTTACAAAGCCACCATCTCCTCAACCAGTCCAGGGCAAACAGCCCAGAGGGGTTGCTTCACCTTCCCCCAGTGGGCAGCAAAGCCTTCTGGTGTGCCAGCAGCATCACCTCTGCTGGCACAGCTTTGTCATGCTCTGATTTTGGCTCACCTTTGCAGAGCTGCCTTGAAGACGTCGCCACCGACAGCCTCAATGGCCACGTCGACCCCTCTGCCGCCTGTGAGCGCCTTTACCTCCTCTCTCAGGCTGCCCTGGCTGTAGTTCACCCCGTGGCTCGCGCCTCTCGTCAGGGCCAGCTTGCATTTGGGGTCGCTGCCAGCTGCTGCTATCACCTGAGACCAAACGGAAAACCAACACCCGGTGCAAAAGCTGCTCTGCTCAGGAAGCACCGAGCACCTTAGCCTCCAGGTGCATTTCTTATTTCATTTATGGGAAATGGGAACATGGAGTTGGAAACCCCACTCTTTCTCCTTCTATATTCAAATGTTTTCTCAGATGTGCATCAAAAGAATCACTAGGTTAAAATGTGCTCAAGTGCCTGAATGACTTTAGGAGCCTGGGGCTGGGAAAAGGTGTGTCTAACCCCCTTCCAAAAATGATGACCCATAGGGGAGGTGCAGGAAATCCTCACGCTGCCCAGGGGAGCGATGGAGTCTTATAGCAGAGCCCGAGGGAGGTGGAGGGGAGAGGGTGGGCTGTGATAGCTAGGGGAAAAGAGGCTGGTGTCGGACCCAGCAAAGGCCTGGCCTCGATTCTCTGCCTCTGTCACCACAATGCTAGGCCACCTGCTTGTCAAGATGTGGCACTAGAGTACACACACAGAAGGACAGGCTCTGGTGAAAAGGAAAATACCTGGATACCTTTGCCTGGAACACGTTGACAGCCAGATCAATGATGGCAAGCCCAGTGGCCCCAGCTGCTGCCGTCACCAGCACTGTTTCCCTGGGAGAGAGAAGAAGAATGAAAAAGCAAAGGTCTATGGCACAACAGAAAAACATCCCTAATTCCTGAATGAAGCAGTATTTCAGTGGCACAAGGATCACCCTGCCATCGGGATGCACTGGGTACCACGGCCACTGGGGTGTCTGTGGCATCCCCGAGCTTGGCCAGATCCACGCTGCTTTTTCTACCAGAGCATCAGGCAGAGGTACGTTAACTGCAGGCTGGGGAGAAAATGCTGCTCCCGCACGGTACGGGCCTCTGCTCCAAGCAGCATTAAGCAGCACACCCTGGGAGCTCAGTGCCCCGATGGTTTTGCCCGCAGAGATGCCTGGGGCCAGGCTACAGTTCCCGTGCCACCCTGAGCTGCTGCTTACCCTGGCTGCAGCCGTGCCCGGCGGCACAGGGCCAGCCAGGCTGTGCCGTAGGCGATGGGCAGCACCGCTGCGTCCTCGTGGGAGACACTGTCAGGGATCTGCCACAGCATCTGCAGATAGAGATGTGATGTGGGAAGGGATGGGATGAGGCTTCTGCATCTGAGCCCTGCTGAAGCAGACCCACTGCACAGCGTCGGGGGGGCTTGCTGTGCAAAAAGGCTTGTTTTAAGGTGTTTTTCTATTAAACATTTATTTGCTGCTGTTTGAAAAAGCTCCCCCAGGCATGCGGTCCCACAGAGGAAAGGAAAGGGCAGAAGGCAATCCTAAAGGGTGGTGAAGCAGCAGCTCCAGCAAGGCTAAAGAGCTGAACAGAGGCAAAGGTCTCCCGCAGTCTGGGGGGAGAAATGTTCCGTCCTTACCTTCTCATCAACGACACACTCCGCTGCCATAGCTTTAGTGCCAGTCACACCGATTACTCTGTATCCCTGCCAAAAATAGTGATTGGATGGGTGTTGGGAGAGAAATAGCTCAGTCCTGCTGTTCCCTCCGAATTAAGCATTTCATTTCCCTGCATTTGCAGGAACAACCGTGAACAGCTCAAGCTGTGTCTAACAACAGCCCACGTAGCGGCTGCATTAACTGCAGGTATTTACCCCTTTCCTCTTCTGAGTTCCCTGCGTCCTTACATCCCTGTGTTGTTCTTACCTCCTTCACGGCACTAACGTTTTCTCCCGTCTCCATTACAGTCCCCGAAAACTCCATCCCTGCAGGAGGACAAGGACATGCACGTGTTGACACAACCCATTTTTGTGTATGCAATTAGCAGCATCCTCAGCTGACGGACCTGCAGATGAGGTCTCGTTTCCAGTACCGTGAAGCTGCAGAGATCACCCAGCAACAGGCACTTCTGTGCTCCTCAGCCCTCTCACCATTACTTATAACACTGCAATGCAAAGAAATAACCACCGGGCTCTGCTTCCAAGGCTGCCGAGCATCCGTGCCAGGTTGCACCCCCACGCTGCGCATGGAGCAGGACCCCAGGCCAAGCCATGAAGTTTTCAGCAGCAGAGCACCAGTTGGGCAGAAGATGGCAGCATCAGCCCAGGAGACAGCAAGTGCTTGCTAGTTAAGGCAAGACTCTCTTAGCTTGGAATACCAATATATTTTTGCAGAGGAAGGAAGGCACTTCCACACCGTGAGACTTCAGAAATGTGCTTTTTTTGCACATTTTTTTTGCCGCAAGACAGCAGTTCCTGGGCTGGCGGAGCCAAAGGAGCTGTCAGCCCAAAGGAGCACCATACACATGCTGCCTGTGCACGGTGCTGCTGGAAGGCGCTGGGTCAGAGGGATTTTGCAGAGGGAGAGGAGGTGCCTTCAGCCACATGCGCTTATGGCGGTTATTGCAGCTCTGGACAGAAGGACCCAGCCCTGCCCAAAACCACTCTGTGCTTTGGTGTTCTTAGCTTCCAGGCAAACAGTATTTTCTGTTGCTCTCCCCAAACTAGCAAGAGCTCTTTGCATGCCACCTTCAAAATGCAAAATTATTTTACGTCGAGTATTATCAGAGGATGTTAAAATGTGATCCTACAGACCCTAAAAGACTCCTCAAGTTAGCTGATGCTTTCTCGGCAGCGGCCTTCACCTTGCAGGGCTGCTCATCCCCCTAGGATGTGACACTTGAGCACATTTGGCACTGCCCCTTCTGCACAGCTCGGTCACCTACTCACCGGGGGTGAACGGAGGAGTGTGTTTGTCCTGGTACAGACCCTGGCAGGCCAAGATATCGGCAAAATTTAACCCGCAGTAATGGACACCCACGCGGACCTGCAGGAGAAGGGGACAAACATTAAACCCTGGAGCACGAGTCCCGGGGTCAGCAGCTTGGTTTTGCTGTGGCCGCGCGGGCTGTCCCCGAGAGGTTGTCCTGGTGGCAGCGGACAGCACATGTTGAAGGGCTGCTGCCATGCTCCTGCGAGCCCCCGTGGCCCTACCTGGTGGGGCTGCAGCGGGGGGGCCGGGAGGTCCTGCAGGAGCAGGGGCTTGGCCAGCTCGGTGCACAGGGCCGCTCGGTAGCCCCGGGCACCACGCAGCGTGGCCAGGCCCAGGGTGCTGATCCTGAAACACAGGAGCATGGGGACACCTCAGGAAGGGTGATGGAAGGGGGGGTCCTGGGGCTGAGCTGGGGGGGGGGGCAGTAAGGGCAGAAGGGGGAGAAAGGGATGGGGAAAGGGGGACGAGGAGGGATATTGGGGGCAGAGAGAGGGGGGATGGAAAGCTGGGGCTGGTTAGTGGGATGGGGAATGGAGGAGGGTACAGGGAAAAGGGGATGGGGAGGGAGGGGGAGTTTAGAAGGGAGGGAAGGGGGGCACGGGGGAATGGGGTCGGGAGTGGAAGTGGGGGGGGAATGAGGTAGGGAATGGGGGCCCGGGGGGCGGAAGGCGGGTTACGGGAAATGGGAAGGGGCAGGTTCAGCAGGAGGGGAGCGGGAAGGGGGCCCGTGAGGGCAGGAGGCAGCCGCTCCGCACCGCCGCGCCGCCGCCGCTGCCGCCGCCATTCCGCGCCCCGCGCCGCCTTCCGGGCCCCCCCCGCGCTGCCGCCGGGCCGGGGCGGGCCGGGGCCGGGGCCGGGGCCGGGCCTTGGGCGGGCCGGGGCCGGGTCTGCGGGCGTCGAGGGCGAGCGATGGCGGCGAGGGGCCCGGCGTGGCGGCGGCGGCTCTGAGGTGGCCGCCGCTCCGTCTTGCTGCCCGCAGCCATTGCGCTCCAGCCCGGAGTAACCCTGCGCGGAGCACTGTTGGCTGGGCCGTGACACAGATGGGCCTGCCTCGTTGCGTTCAGCGAGAGCCGCTTAATTAGAGCGGCAGCTCAATTTATTTGCCTTATATCGTCTTTATTAGCCAGCACTTAAAGTCGTAATTAAGGGCAGGATGGGGACTGCAGGGATGGCACCAGCTCCTCGCCTGCTCCTGTGCTGGGGCCCGGCTCCGGCGAAGCAGGAGGGAGGCGGCCGTGTTGCAGCCCGGGCTGCGCGCCTCTGCCTCGCCTGAGGAAGGCCTGACCGCTGCGCTCCAGCAGGGATGCCGCTGCCCATCCCTTAAATGCCCCACCACTGACTCCCAGACAAAAAAAAGCACCAGAAGCCTTGCAGAGACCATGTCAGGCACCACGAAGGCTGAGGGACCAAGAGCTGAGGCTGACACGGTGGCTAAGGGAGCCCAGACCTCCTCCCAAGGAGGGAACGGGGTTTGGATATGCAACGCTGCACCACTGCTCTTGCTGTGGCTGCTGATAGTACCCTTGCACAGTTACACCCCTGTGTGCTCCTGAAATGCCTAAGGTGTTTCTGTATTTCTCCGACGTCCTAAATCTCCTCTTTGCCAACCCTAAATCCAGGTTGTGTGCTTCAGGCTGATGGCCTTGTGTGACCAGCGCACACAGCCATGGCTCGCCACAGCGCAATTCTTGATCGAAGACCCTGCTTTCTTCTGTCACACCCAACTCTGGGGTTCTGGCATTTCATTTTAAATACAGCTTGAGCCAGAACCCTCTGGGGGTAGGGAAGGACGGGGTCTGTGTTGGCACATAGGTGAGCTGCTGACACAGCTGCCTTGTGC
This sequence comes from Cygnus atratus, assembly GCF_013377495.2. Classification (NCBI taxonomy): domain Eukaryota; kingdom Metazoa; phylum Chordata; class Aves; order Anseriformes; family Anatidae; genus Cygnus; species Cygnus atratus. The sequence continues at coordinate 11,983,900 of NC_066369.1, read as the reverse complement.
TCCAGACCAGTGTGCTTTCCTTTGTTTATTCGGACGCCTAAAGGAACAATAGGTTGGAGGATGGGGAGGGGAGGCATATACATTTTGCTCCTCCTTTCTTCCGACATGTCATCATCTCGCAGCTCTCGACCGGTTCTGTTTGGAAGGTGCCACCGCTGCGCTCAGCTCCAATGACAGACGTGTAAGGGCAGCAGTATTTTGGGGCCATGCATCTCCAGGCTACCCCAAGCGAGGCTGTCTGTGTCTTTGCACACCCTTTGTTTGCAGACAACGGCCTCTCTACGTAACCACACAACAGACCATGAGTTCCTATGTATTTGCATCTGTCTCTGCTTACAATAGCAAGGACAGGGAACCCATCTGTTTAGGCAACACAGCGCAAAAACAAAGCAGAGATAGGCTGGATAAAGTAGTAAGATAGGTGGCCCAGAGAAAGAAGCTCGTGTTCCTATAGATGCAGATAAATCCAGGGGTTATGTGCTACACAAAGTTCAATCCAAGTCACCTAACCTGGGCTTTAGCAAGAAAAATAGGGATAAATCCATCATTCCTTCCTTGTTGCCCAAAGATAAAACTCAACCCATGTAGCCATCATCACAGTATCTGCTGCCATCAGCTCCCAGTGGCCAGGGGATCAGCTCCATTTCCTAAAAAGACCCATTAAAAGACTACATTTTTAAATGCCAGTCCCATGCTCATTAGAACCAGCAGGAGGGTTTTACAGATCTGCTTATGAGACTGCTTAACAGCAGCACAGCTCTCCTGAAATAAGGGATGCTGCCCAAATGTCAGGGGCAGGCAGCATAGCTGGTAGCTTTCCAGCTGCATTTTCTCTCCGCGGGGATGGATGGATAGGGACAGCACCTTCCACGGCCACGCTGGCAGCAGCGCAGCGGGCAGCAATCACTGGTTGTTGGCAGGATGGGATCTTGCCAGCCCACATCTTTGGTGTTTCACACCAGCCTCGCCCCTGTGCTGCCCTGCATCGCGTGTACGGGACGGGGAGTGAACAGCCGAGAGCCGCACCAATCTCACCACATGTGTAAATAGAGAGGGGATGTTGTCCTGCTGAAGCGAGACCAGATGTTCCTCTTGTCCCTTAGTGAAAAATTAGAGTTTCATTAAAATAGCAGCCGCTTTTGCAAGGTAGAAACCCAGCGTCAGCACACGTATCCTGGGGGCAGCTGGCACAAGATGAAGGAGGGATGGCGGCAGCCGTTAAAGCTGGGCTGCAGTTCTTTAATATTTAACTTTCCCCTGTGCTGGTTTTTCTCTTTTTTTAATCAGCGTGCGCATTATCTGCTGGCCATGTTCAAAGGGGGCTTTGCAGTGGAGATTTTGGTGCTTAATCCCAGGGGCAGGAGGAGCGGAAGGCTGGCTCTGGAGCCCTCAGGGCTCCATCACCCAGTGCAGCAGCAAAGACCGGTCACTGCCGACTGCAGCAGGTCCAAGAGAGCAAAACTGGGGTCAGCCCCATCTGGGTGGTGGCTGTGGTCCATCAGGCTCCATCTACAGGGAATTAGCAGGAGGATACAGACACGAGTATGACCAGTGCCTGGCCATGGCCAGCTGCAGATGCTTAGGAAGGGATTTCGGAAGAGGGAACGAATAAAGCAATCCTTCCTCCGGCGTACCCTGCCGGCTTCCGGCAATCAGCAGCGGGGAGACTTCCTGAGCTGGAGGCTGCACGAATCCGTCTAATCCTTTTTTTTGAATTCATTTATACTTTTGGCCTCCGTGACATCCTGTGGCAGTAAGTTCCACAGCGTAATTATGTGTTGTGTGAAAAAGTGCTTCCTTTTGTCTGCTTTGGACCTGATAGTTTCTCTCCACGCTCCTTAGCTCTTGCATTGCAAGGCATAAAACTCCAGGTCCGTGGCTTCCTTCAGATTTTTCCGCCTTTGCTTGCCCCGAGGTGCTGCTCTTCCGTGCTGCAGCCCCTTCCTTTCTGTAGCCTTTCCTCATGCCGTATCTACTCCATCGCTTCCACTGTCCTGATCCCCTCCTCTGTGTATCTTCTCATTTTATTTTTCCCTTTTTGAGATAAGATCATCGAACTGAGACCTGTTTGCTCCTGAAGACGTGGATGTGTTCTGGAAGAAGGTCAGCGCGAAAGCTTTGTTCTCCCAAGTCGTGCTGATGTAGCTCAATTTCTTCTACAACACGCGCAGGCTTTGGATGAATGGAAATACAGCTGCAGCTCCCCTCACACGCTTTGCTTTAACCTGTTCTGTTTGAGTAAAGCTCCAATCCCAATTTAACCAGAGCCTGTGGGTTAACGTGACGGCCACAAGCAGATTAGCTCCCGGCCCTGCTTCTCACAAAGGGAATTCCGTGCATGCACTTGGTTACTGATCATTTACGCCTGCACAAATCCCCTCTGCACTACTGGCCGAGAAGTCCCCAAGCCAGAACAGCTGAACTGATGTGCATGAAACTCAGGCATCTCTTATTTCCAGGACATCTTTATTTACAAAATATGTCTATTTTTGCTACTGCCATGCCTGCAAAATCAGCCTTCCTATTTTAGTCATCTCTGCTATTTATTATTGTTTATATTGCACCCAAACCCACAAGTGAAGGCAGAAGAATGGATTTTGTTTTCTGCTGCAGTGCAAATTTCAGAAACTTCACTTTCTGGTTGCTCCAGACCTCGTGTTGGGAACGGGCCGACGATACTGGCAGACACAACCAGTCCCCACTTGATGGGAACCAGTTGTCAGTGTCCCGCGCCGGTCCTGTGTAATTGTCGTCCCGGCACTATGTGGCAGCTTTTTCAAACTCCACAACTCCTCTTTTGGCAGCAGCTCAACAGCCACATCCTTCCCTCGCAATACGCCAGCTCCTGTTCACGTTCTCCAAGCAGCTCCATCCCCCCTTCCCCTGCAGCTGCCCGTGCAAGCTTGCCGCAGCTGTGGCAGGTAGACACAGGGACACGGCTGAGGGACAGGCTTAGGACAGGAAAAAAGAGAGGAGAGGGCTGCAGAGAGCCTAGGAGGGAAAACCTTGACGAGTTTATTGGATTATGGCCACTAAGTGATAAGCTTGGAGAATATGTTATATTAGCAGCAGTGGGAATGAGCAAGGGTAGAGTATGTAGGAGGGAGGAATTGGCTGCCATGCTGCTTTATGGTATCATTATGGCAATTTATGCAGATGTCCTCTCTGGAAGGAGTAGCCCTGCACACCCTCAGCTCCCAGTCCTTTGGAAACCATGACGCAGAGCATGTTCTGGGGTGGAAAGGAGCCAGGATATGTTACTGGGTGTCCTGGCTCCCCAGGGATGCACAGCCCACATGGCCTGCTCAGATGGCGAGGGGCTGCATCTTTATGCAAGAGGCCGGAGGAATTGCCTTGCGCCTGTCACAGGGGTGAAAGGATGAATCCTCACCAGGTTTCTGCCTGGTCTAACTCTTCTTGTTTGGGGGGGTAAGTTTTTCATCTTTACTTCCCAGAGAATTGAGGCTGACACCACCAAACTCAGGATATCTCTTTTCTCGTGGTCCTGTGTCTCACCTCATAAAACCTCAGTAAGCATTGAACCTGCTGATCTGTTTCAAACAAAAGAAAGAGTCATAAAGGTCCAAGAGCTAATTAAATGCCAGCAGGAATAATGAACACCGGCAGCAAGGTAAAGCAGAGAGATCCTATGAGACTCTTGACTGCAGGTGTCCACCCCTTGCTAGATCCCAGGGAGTCTGCCTTGGGATGTGAATCAGTGGGAAACCAGGCTGCACCGGTTCTGCCGATCATGAAACAAGCCAACATTTTGAGGAAGGAGGTTTCTTTGTTTTCAAAGTCAGCCTGGAAATTGCAGCAGGGTGCGTATTCCCACCCTACAATGGAAAAACTGTGATGCAAACTCATCCCATTTCAGAAAACAGAGCTCCTGACTGGATAGAGAATGACCCAGTTGTAGGGCAAGATTCAGGTCAAGCTCTTAGTCAAGCATGAGACCGAAACCCCCAGGAAACAAGGTTTCATCAATTAATCATAGGGCTGGCAGGACTTTTTTCTCTATTGAAATAGTTTGTGCATCTTCCATTGCGAACACAACTACACCAGCGTGAGTGTACTCGAATCCAGTCGGTTCAGTGCTGCTGTGCAAGTCCTACAGCTGTGAGACAGCACCGGAGACAAACTTTGGGGTTCAGGCAGCTGATTTTGTTACACTGCAGAGCTTAGAGAGTAATGGCCCCTTCAGAGGGAAGTTACGGCTCTTCGGCCGAGGTGCTGTAACTCACCACGCGAATGCTCGTACTCTGTTGTAGTGCCAAATAAAACAGGATGGCATGCAGCACGGTTAGAAGTGGGGGAGCTGTATCTGGCTTAAAGCAGCTTTATGGCTGTGTAACGGCTCTGCGGCCATGCCAAGGACGGCGTTGTTTAGCTGTTTGAATAAAGAAAAAGTTGTTAGGCTCTTTCTACTACTGCAGAAGTTGTGTACTGAGATGTGCCTTTAGAGACAGCCTGCGCTAAGCTTTAGGTTTCAGTACGTTGTTTCGGAGAAACGTGGAAGAAATGGCTGATTTGCTAAATCACCTATGCACCATGGAGATAATCACTGAATCTTTGTGCTTGGATGAATTTGCCCAGCTCATATTGATCAGGGACAGGCTCAAACCCAGAACAAGGGAAGGTGCCCAAAACGAGCCGACCCCTGCCCGCCCTCCCTGCGAACCCACGCTTCAGTGTTCATTTAAAACACGATGGGACACACACACGCTACCCTCGCAGGTATTTTATTCAGGATTTTTAAGAACATGCACCTTGATCAATGGGAACTTGACCAAAAACCAAATGGAAAGTTAAAGCCTGGTGTAGTTGGGGAGCACCGGAACCCCGGGAGCGCCGTCTCACACCCATTTTTGACCCTGAAACCGCCCCTTTGAGGTCCCTGCGAGGGACGGAGGCAGTGCTGTCGTGAGACCCTTGCGGCACAGCGGGCTCACCCCCTGCTCTGAAGGGGGGTGTGGGAGCAGAACCTCCTTGAGGGCTGCGCCCCCCGGCCGCCCTCACGCCCCCCGGCGCCCAGCTCCAGGCCTAGGCCGGAGGCTCGGGGAGGGGGGAGCGGGGCGGGGCCCCCCTCAGGAACCGGTGCGTGGCCGCCGCCGGCGGGCGCCCAGAGCGGGGCGGCCGCGGGCTCGGCCTCCGCCCGCCGCCGTGACGCAGGGGGCGGGGGGCGGCGGGGCCGGGGGAGGCGGGGATGGAGCCGCGCTGAGGCGAGGCGCGGCCGGGGCGCAGCGCGGGCGGGAGGGCGGCGGCGCCTCGTCCCCCCCCCCGCTCCCCAGCATGGAGGCGCCCCCCGCGGCGGGCGAGCCGGCGGCCTGGGCGGCCGAGGCGCTGGCGGAGCCGGAGCTGGGCTCGGACGAGCTGGAGGCGGCGGCGGGCGGCGCGCTGGACCGCGTCCTGCTGGAGTCGGTGTGCCAGCAGCAGGGCTGGCTGCGCGTCTACGGTAAGGGGGAGCCGGGGGGGGGGGGACGGGACGTGCCGGCGGCCGGCCTGGGCGGCTGCCTGGGCGCACGGCGGGTCGGGAGCGGAGGGAACTTCCCGGCGGGCCCAACTTTTCCTTCAGTTTTTTTTTTTTTTTAATTAATTAATTAATATTTTTTCCGGGGGGGTGATCCAAGCCCGTCGTTACACACCCCCAGTCAGACACCTGAGCTGCTGTGTCGTTCCCTCGCACACCCCGCCGCCCTCACGCCGCTCGCAGAGCGAACGAAGCCCCGACGGCGCCGGCATCGCCTCACCGCCCCTCCGGCACCAAGCTGGGGGTCCCTCCTCGGGCAGGCCCCGCACGCGGGGCGCTTCGCAGAACCCCCCAAAACGCCTCGTGTCGCCGGTGTCTTCCCACAGCAGGTCCTGCCCTGCTGCCCCGCTCTCCGTCCTGCCCTGCCCAGCATCCCGGCGAGGTTCTCCAGGCTCTTCCTGGTCTGTAAGACTGGAAGCCAACACGCCCCGCTATCAGTGTCGTTATTGACACGCTACCGGTTGCGTTATGCCCAAAAGGTACGGGTGGCACAAGTAAGTCACCTCCAGGAGCTCTGCTGGCTGAGCACAGTTGGTTATGGTGAGCACCACCACGGTCAGTTAGCCTTTGCCACCTCCAGCGAGGAGGATCAGGCTGCAGGTTTTCAGGGGAACACGGTCTGTTCAAAGAGCTTTGTGTTTATTCTGGGAGCTTGAAAAGCTGGTGCGGTGGGACGAGGTTGTCTGTCTGCTTTCTGTCTGGCGCTTCAAGGAGCAGAGTTATACTTAGTGCAATTAATTGTCGTAGGAGTTTGGGATTTTCAGTAGTTTCCACTTGTCTAACTTGCAGCTTCTTGCGTGGCTTTCTTTTGTCACTCTCAGCCTGATGCTGAGACTGTAAAATGCAGCCTTTTTTGAAAAAAAAAAAACACCTTTTTTGAAAAAAACAAACACCTCTGCTGCTGGCGGGGGGAGCTCAGAAGAAAGCAGAGTGCCTTCAGATTGTTTGTTTGTTTGTTTAGAATACTTTCCGAAGGTAAAATGAGAACGTGCTTATGAAGAGGATGTCTGGCACCAGCCTATCTGATTGTTACCCAAGGTTATATCTCGTATAAGTGGAAGCAGGAATGTGGTTTCAAAATTAGCCACAGTGAGAAACCCTGCTTGTTGATAAAGTCGCGTCATGTGTTGTGATGTGTTTGTAGTCTGACACTAACATGTAGATAAATGGAAAAAAACTCCATGCGACGGAGCAGCTAACCGATAGGCTATAAAAATCAAGGCAGACTTCAAGCGTGTAAAAATACATCGTGTAGCCCAAGGACAATAACTAATTATTCTTAGTTTAAAAACAACTCATTATCTCTTTCCCTCGTGAAGAATCTGATGTGGTGGTGTCTTCCCTATGAAATTGCAGTTGGGTTAGCTAGAATTTGTTTATTTCCTCCTGCTTCCTAGCTTTTTTTCTTGTGTGAACACATCTGGATAAGTTTGCGGACGATGAATCGAACTGAAGCTGTGCCATGTTTGTGCACAACTAAATATGGGTTACAAATCTATGAGTGACAAGTGTTATTTATAGGATTAAAAGTAAAGCCTTGCACAGTTGTTCGAGGAACCACAGCAGCACAGCTAAAGAAAACAGGAGCAGAAAGCTTAGTCTTATTGTCTGCATTGTCTGATAAACAATGCGAACACTAACACTGATTATTTCACCATGAATGGCTGGGGGAGGGAAGGAATATCTAACATGAAAAGATGAGAACCATTTTCTTTCTAGCGTATCAAGAAATGCAGCTTTTGATGTCACAGCGTTTCTTTTCTGCATGAGACGTGGACAACTGTGCTGTGGAGTTGTTCCAAACGGAAAATAATAGTCTGAAAAGCTGTGGAAGCGCTTCTTTTAGAGTACAGGAGTTGGGTACCTGCTTGGAGACGAGTGCTTATTTCTGTGCATCTCTGTTCTGCAGCGGCGTGCCACCCAGCTCGCCTCTGTCCAAGGAGACAATTACTAGCATGAGGGGAGCTGGTCCAGTTGCAGAGCCTGTAAAACTTCATCTGTAAGCAGAGAGAAAAGAGTTTAGTCGTAAAGTACCCTCATTACTGGTCTCTGTGGCTTGCCAGCAGCATGACAGCGATGTGAGTACAGTAGGACTTTGCAATGCCTGCGATGTGATTTCAGTGTGACACTGAGGTCTCGTCTGACCTCACTACCAGATCCGAATCACAGCCTGGCTATTTTTGCATTTCCTGCGTTCCTGCAGTAGTAACTTTTTCATTCTGTTTTCTGGAGTTTCGGCACCTTCTGGTTAGGTGAATTAACAAGGACCTTATCAAACCATGAAAACCGTTTCCTTGCTGAAGGACAGAGCTTGTACCGCAAGCAGCGTCCTCTAACCTCATGTTTGAACAGTGAATGGGAACAGCCCATTTGCTTGTCAGAGTGATAGGTTTAATTGCTTGTGAAACACAAATCATGTGAATGTCGTCAGATGGTGTTTCCAAGCACTAGTTTTGACACACAACCGATGTTTCTGTAAAATATGTATCAGTGTGTGTTGTGGTTGATGGCTTCCTTTGGCCTCACGGCACGTGTGGAATGGGTAAGAGGGAAGAGATTGTCTTGCTTGGGTTAATACTATGGGTTTTTTCTCTGTAATAGGGATAACTGACTTTTGAAAGCATCCACCAGTGTTTTAAGTCAAAGTTTCAAGGTCTCTTTCTCTGTTCTTTGGAACTGATTTGGTGGAAGACAGGAGAAGGACTGAATTTACAGCTTTCTCGGTGCTAACAGTGAAAACAGAACAATTATATCGCTTGGTATGGCTGACTGCACATCCATGGATTTTGTAACAATGAATTATAAAGCTAGCGTTGCAGCATTGGTGTTAAATGTTGCATGTGATGGGGGCAGAATCAGATTTTGTCAGACTTACAACCTGTTTAGATACAGACTGTAAACTTCTGCAACGGCGGTTGTCAAATCCGTTTCTGGAGCGCCTGTTCCAAGCTCACCGTAAGCACCCGTGCACCAGAATGATGAACTGTGAGCTAGGAGTTGCTGAAATACATTGAAAACAGCACGTGGAAGAGTCTGTTCCTTCCTGAGTGTTCATCTTGGGAGTGGGCAGCGCTGCTCTGGGGCCTTATCAGGGCTAGGAAATGTCTGTCCCTTTTAGCACTGGTGCTAAAAGACGATAGTGGTTGTACAGCCTCTAGTGCAGATCGGACGTGGATGTTTTCATCACCTTGTCCTCTAATCCGGCCAGCAGCCTGGAGACATTCCTTACAGCCAGAATAAACCTCTCACTCCCCTCTCCCAGCAGCAAGAGCCTGCTCTGCAGACCGAGGCTTGAAGGGCTCCACGCTTTCTCGTGGATATTGATCTCCAGGCAGAGCTTCGCTGGCTCTGACTCCAAATAAAAGCACTAGACCCCGTGTAACCAGACATAAATGTCTCTCAGCTGCCTGAAACTCGACTTTGAGGCTTTTAAGTATTGGCTGCCTGAAAATATTAGGCTTGGGCTCGGGACTGAAGCTCTGCTAATCCACATAGTGTCATGTGGAGATTAAAAAATAGCTGAGACTCAAGCGCTGTCCAGAAGCATCTCTAATCATGTGAAACTCAGTCCAAAAACCCAATTTCTGTGAGTTACCCGTTCCAGCAATCCATCACCTACCTTGCTTAACTGTATTTTATAAATGACTCTGACTCTGTGCCGGGGTTTTCTGTTTCTTTACAGCCTGCCTCGCTGTGGCTTTGTAGGTAGCTTGATACCTTTTTTTTTTTTTTTTTTTTTCCTAATTTCTGCTGCAAAGGTTATCCTTTTCCAAACCATCTCTCTTTGGGTGAGCACCAGTAACAAATAGCATCTTGTTGGTGTCAGCAGATCCTCTCCTTCCATGCTCATGGCGAGATTGCTACGAGATGCCCGTGCGAGGTCAGCGACCCTCCCCGGGGGGTCACGAGCTCCCCAAACCCAGGGACCCGGAGGAGATCCCAGCAGGTGGCGGCATTTTCTTTACGGTGGTGCCGGAGCTGCTGAGGTTGCCCGGGGCAGCCCGAAACACTCCGGGGAGTGGTGTCCTCTCCGCTTCCAAAGCTTATCGCCTGTCTCCAGAAGCTCAATTAAAAAGTCACCTAAAGGCTGCCTAACAAGGAGTAGGTAGGGAGGGTGTGCTTATCGTAAAACCAAACAAAAATTCGTAACAAATTGAAGTGGCAAGGCGATCTGGTGGTTGAGGGACGGCTGTTCTAGCTGCAGAGGGTTTTCTCCTAGAGATGCGTGCAGGTAGTGTGGCTGGGCTGCATTCTGCATAAAGCTGCACTGTGTGCGCGCCCGGGGCTGTGATTAGTTGCAGGAGATCGTCTGCTGTTACAGAGGAGTTACTGCGTGGGACAAGCTGAAGGGACGGGTGGGAACTTGCTGAAGGGGAGCTTACGAGGTGTATGGCGTGTCCGCAGAGGTGGTCTTGTGTTGGAAAGCAAAGAAGGTCGGTGTTCCCGAGTATTGCTTTTCCTTCGGATCAGTAGGCTTATTTTTAACTCACCTAGCAACCCGGTGCAACAGCAGGCTCAGGAGGCAAACCTCGCTGGGCCGGGCAATGCCGTTTCCTGTGCGTTTGGGCAATGCCTGCTGTCAGGGCGTCTGACCTTACCGTGGCCTTCAGGTACCAAAGAGGCATGTTGCTTACAAACGTTAGGTAACGACGGCACAAAGCGCTTTTGCGTCTCGTTAGGGTGGTAAAAAGCAATCACTTGCAGTCGGTTGTCCGCCGTAAAGGACGGAATTTAATCAGAACCAAGCTTTTAAGTAACTGCGTTTGCTACAGACTGAAAACAGACGAGCGTGCTTTGGGCAGGGGTACTGCCTTCCCTTGCCAGCCAGCAAGGGGACATCGAAGGATGCAACTGAAGCTCTCACGCAGGTGAGCTGCTCATACCTGCTGTGTGCCAGCTTCGCTGGTAACTCCTCTGGACTCCAAGGAGTTGTAGTGCAGGGGGTAATTACAGATCCTCCATGCTGCCGCCGCTATTCGGTCTCTGCTCGCTGCCTCCTGTGTTTGTGGCTGTGACCGGGAGCACAGCTGGGGGCTGGATGTAGGCTGTTTTCTCCTTTGCTTTATTCCCAAACTTTATTGCAGTATTAGCCTGTTGACATTAAAACCATTTGCCCATCATCTTTTTTAAGGAATGCTGACATTAATTTGTACATAAATGGTTGTGTTGTTTTTTTTCACTTTTGTGAAGAGTTTTTAGCTGTGCTCTTCCAGCTGCCTGTGTTGCGCCAAATGTTGCCTAGGTTACTAATTTATTAAAAGTCACTTAAATATTTGGAGGCATCAACAATGCTAGTGTGTGTTGGGGAAAATGAGGATGACATTATTTTAAAACACCAGCTTCCTGACTCCTGTATTTCAGTCACACGATTTATCTCTGGCCGAACATTTTCATGTGGTGCTGTTTCCTATTTTTAAACAATAGGGAAAAAAAGGGAAGATAAGAAGAGCATAACTGTGACCCATTGACTTATTATGAGATCATGAGTTCCTTTCAACTGATATTTATAGATTTTAAAAAAATAGTTGGGATTTCAGCATTTTCTGGTGTATATGCTTTCTTAGCCCCAAGGTCACTGAGTCGAGCTCTCATCTGGATTCCTTTGAAATCCTCTGTAAAGAGTCATAGCAATCATGGAAATATAATTTGTCTGCAAGAAAAGGAACCAAGGGAAGAGAAAAATCACTGCATTTTGGTTTGTAAACTTCTAACCGTCCTTTGTGTGTTTTGATGCCACCACCACCCCCCTCTCTGAAAGCCATTACAGAAATCATCAGGAGATGATAACATTTGTTAATTCTCTTTAATGGGATTTCAGAAGGTCACAATACTGTAGAAGGGCTCTTCTCTAAGAATCTGGATTATTTTTAATTACAAAACAAGTCAAGTAGTGCGGGTAATGAGCTCTTGGAGGTGAGGGGGGGGGTCTTTGCACTTAAGTAAATGTAAAACCACGTCCTGGCTTTAGATCCTTTATTATCTAAAGAATTATTATTATTTTTTGTTACAGCTGGGAATGCCCCATTAAAAATTAGCTCTTACACTGCAAGCACTGGCAGGCACTTAGTTCAACACATTAATTCTGCAAACTGTGGGAAAACGACACCCAGTTCAGCAGATGTGCAGTGTCTGGGGTGGATTTGCATAAGAATGCGTATGCTTCTCCCGTCCGTTCTGGCTTGATTAAAACTTGCAGGCACCTTTTCCCTTCCTGTAGGGCCGTGTCTACATTCTCGGACGTTAGTGGTTTAATTGTGAATGCACTGTTTTCTTCTTTGTGAAGATAATTTATTTTATTTACACGGTGCTATGCTGTAGATGCAGGTGGTGTTTTACAGACGGAGGCTGCTTTGCCTGCCTTTTGGAATTTGTCGTCTGGACCGGAGAAGAAAGGAAATAGCTACAATGAAAAATGGCAAATGAGTGTGGAAGTGGATGGAGAATTACACGGTAGCGTATCGTGGGAGGGGAGGGGGCTGAGTGCATTGAGTCCTTGCTTCCAAGGAGGGGTGGGACTGGGAATCAGCATTGCGATGACGAGGGAAGAAGTGTGTGACTGAAAATGATCACCCCTCAGTCAGGCTCCACAGAAGCATCCGGGCTGGAAAAGGCCTTCAAGATTGCCGAGTCCAACCGCCAGATCCCTCCCAGCAATAGGCTTTCGTGTCACTGCCCAAAGGATTCAGCAGAACCTCTTCACCTCACGCCTTTTCCCAAGCTGGATGGCATGAAAAAAGCAGAGAAAGTTATTTTGGGTAGACCACAGACACCGTAGCATCAATTCTGAGAGAGCTCGCCACGTTCTGGGTAGCAGTGACTTTGAACAAGTGCTTTGACATAGCAGAGACTGGATATTGGAAAAGAGGATGGCAACTCGGATTTTGGTATGAAGTTTCTGGCAAAGAGAGAGAAACTAACTCGAAAGCAACGTTTTGCGTAGGCTTTACCCTTGTACAACAAATGCTGGGTGCCCTCTGCCGTGATCCAGGGCTTTGGGGGAAGAGGTTTTGTGTCAGGACTGCTTTCAGGGGATTTCTGGCATGAAGGAACAAAAGACAATTTAGCAGTGTTCTAGATGAAGCTTAATGCTCAAGGAATGCGGCTCTGGAACTGCACTGCCCCATCTCTCCTGCTAGCGATGGTTTTGTGTCGGCCTGGGAGCCAGCTTTGGGGCTGGCGAGCGCCGGAGGGAGCAAGCCGCACGTCTCTTGGGGCATCGTTTTGGTGGCAGGGGGGTGAGAAGGAAAGGAGGGAGATGTTCTCCCTGGGATGCGGGGAGGCTGTGAGCTGGCACTGGATGGCAGCTCCCAGCTTGCAGCCTTACCAGCTTCCAAGTTTGAAAGCCTAGAAGCTCACTTCTTACCCCTTTTTTAGGGGAATGCACTTCACAGAAGAGCTCGGAGTGGCTGCCCAACAGTGTAAGTGCATTTTTCCTGCTAGGAAGCGTGACTTGCCCATCCCCTTTTGCCAGCGAAGGTTTGGAGGAAGTGCAGATGGAGCTGATGCCTCTGGAGGGATCTTTTTTCCAGGGTTGGTAGCTGTATGGCAGAGGGAGTTAAAAACTTGCTTGCTTTCTTTGGTTTCTCATCCCTTGAGTCAGTGGATTGGCTTGAGATAAGCGGAGGTAATTCACACCTTAATTTAGCTGACTCTTTAGTGCATGAATGCCATCTCAACAAGATAGGGTACAGATGCTGCTCTCGTCAGCGCAACGTGTAGTAGCAGGGATTTCCGATTCTAGGAAATGTGTGGAAAGCAGCAGTGGCTGGGAGGGCTGAAGCGAGCACTTCAGTCTCTTTGAGGACTGAAATAATCATGTAGCTTCAGTTTTGTGCATGGGTTTGTCATGGCAAACCGTGACAGCTTTATTAGCAATTCCCGTGCTGCCCGTTGGGGCTTTTAAAAAAAGAAATGTTTTTACTTACATAGCAAGGCAATGAGTGGTGTGAGTGAGTGCATCAATGGTTTTATTTGAGTGCTGCTCAGACGTAGGAAGATGAAGAAACAGGGCACCGCTAGGTCAGATAGCTCGCCCAAGGACATGCAAGAAACTTGGCATCAGAAGTCAGATCTCCTGAGACCTCTGCGGTGCTTTGCTTGCATAGCCTGAGTTGCATTGCCTTGCGTTTGGGCTACCTTTAAGCCTGCTGCTTTACTTGGATCCTCTTGTGACTATTAATAATCCTCTCAAATACCCTATTAGCTGTCAGAGCTGCAGGTCAGCGGGGCAAGATGCTCTCGGGGGAAACTCTCTCATTCAAGTGTTTATGTCTGCTTGCTCCCTTTTTTGGAAACGACAAAGGTGAAGTTTTGCTGACCTTCAGAATGTAATAAACTTATCTCCTTACAGTGATAGCAGCCTGACCTGCTGGCACGAATGAGTTTGGAGAGCTGGCACTGATTAACTTCTCTTCGTTTGTGGACAGGGCCAGGTGTTTGACTAAATCGTTGCTTCCAAGAAGGTAACTCTTCACTGTAGAGGAAAATGCATCACAGATGGAGACTGGAAAACTACAGAGCAAAGATTATACCACCTGAAGCTCCAACATACTTTCCATGGCATGTGAAATCCTGGGCCCCTGTGTAATACGTCTTTGTTTTGTTGGCTGTGTGAGGAGAGCTAACCGATCCAGATTTTCCAAATTAGTTAGCTATTTTATCTTGATATGCAGGAGTACAGTACAGTATGGGCATTATGAAAGAAGAGGAGACAAAAAGGTTCCCGAAAAAGATGTTTTATTTATGTTATGGGGTTATACCTCAGGCAGCCAAGCTGCTGCAACAAAAGCACCATGTGCTAACACTTGCTAGGAAACCATTAGACTTCTTCATCAAATAATACTGAGAACTTGCTATTTTGAGGTATGTTTCCGTAATTATTTTCCATCTTTTTGCTCAGGATGGTGAGTAGTTGATAGTTCTCTTGGAAAACGTGAAATCTGGAAAAACGGAGTAGTATCACCAAAGCAGAAATTGAGAGCTATGGCAAAAGGATATGGTGTAAAAATTCAACACGCTTGTAATCCTGCTTTGAGGAGATTTATCTTTGAGATGACATAGGCTCGTGGGGTCTCTTTCTTGCTCTCTGGCAGCACTTACGTGGGATGTCAGTGAGGTATGGTGTGACTGATTACCTCGCTGAATGGATTTCATGGGGTTCTTCCTTAACTCCTCCTTCCATAAGCTAAGGTCTTGCTCGGTGAAGTTTTCAAACAGCCTAAGCTCTGTGGAGGTAATGAGTTTTATATCCCATGTAGGAAGGTAGCAAAAAAGCTTTATGGTCTTGCCATAAATATTAATGTCAGTTTTCTTTCACGTGCCCTCAGCTGGTGACTCCTCTGCTCAAAGAAGCCCAGCGTTGCAGAAAGTGGTCGTTCACGTCAAGATTTGTAAGTAGTGGCAGAGCACAGCAAGCCACAGCTGTGCGAAAGGCAGCTTTCCTGGCCTCGATCCTAGGGGTTACTAACTTCCCACTTTTATAACCATTACATCAAATTAAGGAAGAAATCCTTTCTCTCTCTCCTTTTTATTTTTGGTCATCATAGACAAACTTTACAGAAAGAAGTTATGCATTTTCTGCTCTAATTTCTTTTTTTCTTAGCTAGTAGGAAAGTCAAGAATGTGATGTAAACAGCCTCTGTTCACCAAATGATGGATGTGTAGGAGAAAGGAAGGATGATAAAAAGTAAAACAAATACTCCTGGTTCATGCCCAGTGCTGGAAAGGGAGTTTGTGTGCTGTAAAAATGAAAATATGTCTGAAATAGTGGTGGAAAGAAAAAAAAAATAGAGAGGAATGCAGTACTAATAGTTAAACAGCTAGGTGCTTTGAAGAGGCATTATTCTTCCCTATACTGGCAAAACTTACTTTCTGCTATTTCTTTGTCAGAATGCATTTGTTTTTTCTTTGTCAGAAAATAGAATAGGGTGCAGCTGGAAAGTTCTCTGAAAATGTAGTGTGGCTGTCATCGGTAAACCTCTGTTTAGTGTAAGAGCACTGTTCACCTGGAGCTGTGTGTCCTAAAGTTATCTGGATCCTGCCTTCATCAGAGCGTTAGACCAATTATCCCATATCATATGTTTTAGGTGGTTTGGGTTTAGTGGCTCTCGGCACCTTTGACCTGGTCCTTGGAAGGAGAAGGCAGCCAGTCATAGATAATTTTTATATAGATGAGCCACTAAGCAACTGTGAGTTATCCTGATCTCCTTAGTCCTGTGTTCTGACTTCAAAATTTTTTATAAACATATAATTAATAATTCTGTGATTCTATAAGCCCTGTCTATATGAAGAATTTGAAGTGCAATAGCTGTTAATATCAAGAGATAGTAAAGAGATAGTAACTGTTTTCCTTGTAGTCTTCTGACTCTGTTCTCAGAATGGTTTTGAAACAAGATCAGCTCAGGACATAGAAGGTACTCTGATGAGAGATAAGGTAGTTTCCCATGTGAGTAGTTAGGTGTTCCTATAAACATGTGCCAAGGATTAAATTGACCTACTTTTTCCTTGCTGAGAAACTGCTTACCCCGTGGGTTACACTAACTTGGACATTTCACTAACAGCTTAGAAAAAAGTGAGAGTGGACTGATAGAGCCTAGCTTTCTGTGTGCTCAGGACGACAGCTTTGGGTTGCAAGCCAGCCGGCAGTAGCCAAGGCTTCATTAACAGACGCTGTCCAGGCCGTGAGGTCCCTTGGTTGGCACGTCCATCCTGTTGGAGAATATAAGCACCAAATCCATTTACACGTCTGTCTTGTACCTAACCGGCTGTCAGGTGATTTTGAGATGCATCTTGAGTTAAAACTATGATGAGAGAGGGGTGTGGAGGGGTTGAGATCCAATATGATAAATCATCATTGTCAAGATTGTTTGTGTTATTGATGGAGTTTAGAAGGGTTATTGTTTCAGTCTAAAAACCATGCAATTATGTTTAAAAATACGGTAGCTTTAGAAGAGACTTAAAGGAAGAGCCGTAGTACATCACTTACTGGGTACTTGTATTTCATCCGTGGAACGGCTTACCGGCTGAGATGTTCTAGCCGTACTTCTGAAGCCCATTTATAATAACCACTCAATTCTATGGCTGACACAGTATCCCTCCCAGTTTTGTTTCCAGACTTTATTGATGTGGCTTCTTAGTGACCTACTTTGTGTTCACCACTTAAAGGTTGCTTTTTTTTTTCATTTCGTTCCAAAAGGAAGTGCCTTCCATGAGAAATGTTGGAAGCTCGCTAGCCAGTTTTATACTGGTGGATGGAAACTTGGACCCGACAGACTGGGTGGCCTTCGACTACACCTAGGATGGATGATGAGACTCTTAGGTGCTTTCCTTCCTAAGCTCTGTTGCTAATCATTCTGAGATCCTGGAGAGGGGGTGTTTGGAGAATTAGGGAAGGAAATGCCTGTGTTTCCGTGGAGCTCTCGTTACTCATTGCTGCGAACTGTGACTGTAAGGACATTGCATTTGCCTCTTGTCCTTGCAGGGGGGCAGCAGTATGTCATGTGCTTATTACTTGCACGGCTTGAGGAAGGATCATCCCAATTCTTGCTCCTTTTACTCATTCTGGGGTATTCTCCTTTTGCATTCCTCCTTGCGGTTTCTTTCTGTAATTTCCACTAGTGGTGATTCAGTTCAAGGCTTAGCTGTATCTCCCGTCAATTAGTGGTGCTTTTGCTTTTTATCTGGGGCATGAGGTATGTGCTTGCTTATTTGTGGGGACACTTAAAAACCAGTTAATGTGATGCAGATGTGCAGTTCCCAGCAGCTGCATGGCATTTAGCTAAGTCTTATGGAGGAATTAATACCTCAAGGTATTACATATCATTGGAAAAGAGTAATTCACTTCTGTAATTTCGCAAAGTGGACATAGCTTAGTATTTGTACTCATCATCTCATAAGATTTGAGGCTTCTCCCCACCCCATTTCACTTGGGTGTCATGTTGGTATAAACACAGGTTACCCTAGAGAAAAAATCCACACCAGTCCTTCGCCTGGAACCTTAATGGCTTCTTGCTTAAATGGCTTTGGATCCAGAGAGTAGCCAGATCTTTTGTTTGTTTGTTACAAAATGGACATGCTACTAATTGTAACTGTGCAGTTTTGGCTTGGAACAGCAAAGACAGCCGTGAGGAAAGTAGGTTTTTTTTGTATGTGTCAAAGGAACTTCAACAGAGTTGATGTCTAGCTTTCGTTACAGTTTGGACACAAGCTTGTCTTCGCTCCCTTGGTGTGGGGCATGCTAACTGCGTTAGGAAAACCCTTAGCAGAGGATGAATGAAGAACTTCAACCAGCAAGAGCCGCTCAGCAGTGGTGCAAGTTGCAAGGCATTTGAGGAGAAAGTTCTTCTTGTCACCCACTGTTACAAATAATATTCTGCACTCCCTGTCTTGTTGCCCTGGGGCATATTTGACTGGACACAGCGTGCATGCTGGTATCAACATGAGGTGTGGGTATGATTGTATGTGGAGAGCTGGAAGAGTTCAAATTGCCAGTAACAAGGCTAAAAGTAACTGGTTTTGAGTCACTTGCCTCAAAAGCTGAGCTTAGGGCTATGGGCTGAGCCTCAGTAGGACTTTGAGGTTGAATGAACTGGATATGATGGACAGAAAATGAAGAATTCAGCAAAAGATGTGGATGCCAGCTGCAGTGTGGTGTCAAGCTGTGTTACCCAGTGGATTGCTGGACAGAACAGATCTTTCTCCACATTTCTTGCCAGCACGGTATGGGGTGAAGGGGGGGAAGCTGTTTTTGTTGGAGGCGAGCTCAGTACAGAGGCCGTGCTTGTACAGAGGCAAGGCATGTGAAAGCTTCTAGTGGTTTGTAGAATTTTTAGGATGTTCTTTTTCTCTGGTTGAAATATCCAGTAAGGTGGGCGAAATGTTGGCACTCATGAGGGAAAGCTATCAATTTTTATCCCGTTTTTTATTCAGTATTACCCTTCATCAGAGGATAGGAAGCAACGAATGCAAATCTGTTCTCCAACACATGCGGACACATTTTGTTGCTTGGAAGCTGAACAGGAGCTGTGATGAGTTACCAGCACCCTTTTCCAGAGCTCTGACAATCTGCCATCTCCTTAAAATTCTGACGAGCCATCACGGGTATTATTCCTCTTCATTTTTCCCCCTTTGTCCTCTTCAAACCCGTGTTCTAATCTGAATGCCGTTGGTTTTTAGGATTGAAAGAGATATTGGCTGCCTCTATGCTTTGCTCAGTTTTCCTTTGACAACAGAAGGGGAGAGAGGATAGTATGATTCCTCTTTTTCCCTCCTATTGATAGTGCCAATGCAGCCTGAATTAGAAGTGACTTGGAAAATTGAAGAGTTTTCTCCGGTTCTGTTTGTAATTGTGTTTCTCTCTTAAGAGTATTACGACACATAGGAATTCTTCCTATCAGGAAGAAGTTAAATTGGCAAGAAACTTTCGTTAAGAAATCGCAATACATCCTAGGAAAAAGTCTTTTTGCTTCCTAAAACTTGGAGCAATTCTGCTCCCGGTTCTCTGGCAACAGTGGCAGCTTATCTTTGGAAATAAGTGCAGATTAATTTACGTGTGTCTCTTTTAAAAAGTAGCTTGCTTACCCAGATGGCAATTAGATTCAAGTTAATGGTAATGTAAAACAGCAGGATCTAGAGTAGTTTCCCAGCCTAAGTAAGGGCCGACCATTTTTACCATCCAGCTGTTTTCCAAGTGATTTATTTCATTTTCCCACTTGGCTTCCTTGCCTCACCCCCGGGTCTCAGTCTTGGTGCTCGCAGCACGGTGTGGGTGGCAGGACGGGGAGAACAGCTGTGCTTCGCCGCTCCAATAAATGGCTTTATTAGAATTAGAGCTGTGTCTGTGTTACACCCAGACCAAATGGCTGCATTCAGCGGGTAGCTTCTAAACCAGGCTGCTGCTGTTTCCACCCTGCTTGCTTGCCGTGGGGAGCGGCAGGGCAGCCCTGGCTCAGCCTCTGGCCAGGAGGGAAGGCTGTGGGGATTTGCATGGCCTCTGTCAGGGACCAGAAGTGCTCGTGCCTTTCTCCCCCTGCTTGTGTGTTGAGCGAGGTGTGCAGAAGGAAGGATGTGCTCCCCAGCAGCTCCGGAATCAGTCTGAACCACCCCGCTGTCAAAATGATGCAAAAATGCCCTCATGCCACGCTTCTAGCTGGAGGATTTAACGCGGAAACCTAGAGGAATGCTGCAAATGTCCCCTTCCTCCTCCCTGGAGAGGCCTGGCGGGCTGGTGAGGAGGCTCTGCTCTGAAATCCCACCTCTGGGACGTTCGCACCTTCGCTGTGATGAAGCAGGCGCTTTCCTGGCTGCTGGGCATGAGGTACCCACCTCTGTCCACGCATCTTCGTGGCAGGTTTTTTCCTTCAAAGACTGCTTTTTTCCTTTGGGGAGCTTGTAGGGGCAAACACAGCGGCTAGAAGAAAAAGGGTTTAATTTTATCTTGCCTTAGCTGTGCTTTGAAGAAAAGAGAAGTTGGTATTTATGAACAAGATGTATTTTTGTAAAGTGCACCGTGTTTTTTAACTGTTCTGCTTTTAACTGGATTTCTGTGGGTGAGGTGCCAGAATCGAACCCAGCAGCCGGATGCTGTTCTTGCACTTCAGAGAGAAAAATACCCAGAAAGCCAGGCAAATGGACAGCAGCCCTAAAAATCTAAAAATCTCTTCGTAATCCCTGCCTTACTCCCTTGTGTTACTCCGCGCTTGGAGCTCACAGCAGCCTGAAAGCAGAGACTGAAGTATTTCGAGGGAGATTTGACAAATCCACCTGTCAGTGTCACCAGACGACTGATTTATCATCTCTGACAAGTAGAAAATTGCTTTGACTTGTCTGCAGGACAAGTAAAATTTAGTAATAGTGATGGGGTATTTTAAAAATTGTCATGATCATGTAAATCCTGTTATCTCTGTAACCCAACGTTAGCAAGCTCTGAACTGTAAAATGACATTAACTTTCTCGAAAAAAACAGTCCAGTATTAACAGATAACTGGATATTTTCCCCCCTCAGTTCATTTTTTAATCCTGTTGTCTTTCAAAGGATGACATTTCTGTCCCTTAGTCCTATTTCCCTCCTAATAGAATATTGAAGGAGATGCCTTCTAAAGAAGGAGAAAAAAGCGTGTAGCTACATTGCGCTGTAAAACGCGAAGGAAGCAAAGTACGCTTAATCTGACAAAGCATCAGTGTTTAGGCTGTAAGCTCATTATAAGCCTTGTGTAGTGGGAGCTGATTTTTTCAAATTAATTTCTATGTATTACCATAATAAACATTTTAATAATATCCTTTCCTTCCCTCATATCCTCAGCAGCAGAGTTAGAGTCCTTCATAGCAGCCCATGCGGATCTGCTCACAAGAATGCTTATAGGTATTTCCAGCTTAATTCAACGTCCCGGGTTATGCTGCTTCAGCTGCTTCTCTTGGTGCGTTTCAGCTAGCGTTCAGGATGTTTCCAGAAAATACTTGGGGAATATTAAGCCTTCCTTTTTAACCCTGATTTTATTTGGTAGTAAGTTTAAAGAAATCACAGCTTCGTTTAAATCTCTCAAGTGGCTGGGAAGTAACTTCTTGTAGGTAGCATCCAACACCTTAGAAAACAAGGCTTGCACTTGCAGGGTTTTGTTTGGCGTGCTCATCGTTTGCCTGTAAAGAGAAGTGGAGCTGAGTGTTTGCTGCTGCTGTGGATGAAGGGTTGGGGAAATTTAGAAAGCAGAAGTAGGACACTGTTAGATGACAGAAACTGGTAGGGGCCAGGGAGCTGTGCAGAACCCAAAACTACTTGCAGCTCCCTAGAAGCTCCCTAACTTCCAGTTTGTCACCCATTTGGTCCTGCAGCTCGCTCTGCTGTTGCTGCTGTTCTTCACTCTCATCGTTCGTCAGCAACTTCCTAGAAATAAAGTGTCCAAAAAATGCCACAGCAAGCCCGGATGGTCATAACACATCCTCTGGGATCAGTCATTTGCATCTAGAAACCCTCTTAGTTACTGGCTCGGTTTTCCACAACAATCTCATGTTCAGTATGTTGTCCACGATTACCCCATCCCTTTCAACACTTGTGCTTCTTGAGTTTCTTTGCCATCAGTAGCTTTGAATATTTGCCACCTACCCTTGGGTGTCTTTAATGTCTTGTGCTGTACCACGCTAATGGTCAGCGAGTAGAAGAGATCTGAAAGCTGTCTGTGTGAAGGCTAGATGAGCATTTGAAATCAAATTAAAATCTCCCAGCAAAATACTAGATTAATTGTGAGTTGTGGCATGTAAAGCTGGTGGTACTTGTCTCTTCTCTACCCTCGGTTCCTCCCTTCCTTCTTTGGCCCTTCTGTCACTTGCTGGTTGGGCTTATTTGGGAGACCAGGGGACCTTTTCTAAATAAGATGCAGCAAGTGCAGTAGTTAAATGTAGACATCCAAGATAACCGCAAAAAAGGATTTAATAATTGTAAAAGTCTTCTCTCAGAACCTCCGTGGTAGAATTAAGGCATAGATAAGATGTATGACATTTCCTCAGTGATTACATCCGTTAGTACTGAAGTTAGACAGTGAAATCTAGATATGTTTTTGTTTTTCTATTTTTCTTTTCTTCTATTTTTCTTTTTTTCCATTTTTTTTAAAGCTCATAGATGGCTGCTGGTAAGTGACAATAACTCTGCTATCTTCAGGCTTTTCGGCGGCAGCTTGTTAAGAAATCTTGTATTCCCAGAACCGTACTGTTTTAAAAACGGGGGGGTTGGAGGGTTGTGGCAAATGAGGAAGTAAACAAAGAGCCTTTGGAATTTTAGTCTGCTGCAAAGAGGAACAGGTTCATTGTTGCAGGAAGAAATTGTTTCTAAGTTCTAAGAAACTTTTGAAAAAAAAAAAAAAAAAAACAACAAAAATAGCAACCCTTAAGCCTGTGACCTGATACACACTTTAAAAGTGTTTCAACATCAACATGGATACAAGCAATAAAGATGGAAGATAGGAGTTAAAAGCACTTCTAGTGAAAATACTGATAAGACCAGAAGAAACAGGTTTTGCTGTAGAGATGAGATGCTTCTTGCACTTGCATTTTAATCAGCCTTATGTTTTTTTAAAATTGTTTCAGAGGAAGACAATCACACAAAGATTACACAAAGCAGCTCCTTTACTGCCAGCACGTCATGCCAACAACAGTCAGGAGATGTGATGAAATCAGGTTTAGAAGGCTGTTTTGCTAAACTCTGGTTATCATCCTTTTTTTTCCATTTTAGTTTAGTTGTAATTTTGTCTTATGCAACCAACCAAGGCATAAATATATACTGCTTTTCAAAAAAAGAGTACTTCTAAGGGCATTTTTGTACCAGTCTGAAACAGGCTCTGTGTCAAGGTATGTCCTGGAACGAAGGAGCAGTGCAAAAGAGAATGCTACGAGCACCTGAGAATACAACCCCAGAAAAATCAGGTAATCTCTCCAGGCAGTTGTGCTGGCTGCAGCGTACAGGGTGCACTCGTCCTCGTGGGGAAATGGCACGGCCCTTGTGGGGTTGTCCTGCTCCCTGATGGTGGGCGCAGGAGGTGGCCGCTGCCCATCGACCCCGTCCCTCCAGTCCGTGCTACGTGCCTGGGTGGCTCCCGCCTGTAGCTGAGGAATGTGCTTTAAAAAGTCACTTTCTGGAATACCAATTAGTTGGGTTTTGTTGTGTTTTTTTTTCCTATCTCAAACATTAAGCTGTTGATACTTTCAGTGGTTTTGACCCTTGTTTCCTGTTGGAAACGTTCTAATGTGGAGAAATAACAGTGGCCAATGAAGGCAAAAGCTGCTTGGCTTTGAAAATGACCTTCGGGCAGCAATGTTTTTGCTTATATTAAGTCATGTAGCACACATTATTCCATTTTTTTTTTCTCTTCTTACAGTACCAAGTTGTAATATTTCATCTTCTTTCCCATTTGCTCCACACGCATCCAGTTAGGAGAAAATAGTTTGCTGCGAGACTCTCCTCTTGCAAACCATAAGCCTTTGGTAACCCTGGTGCTGCTCTTGTCACCAGGCTGGAGCTTAATCGAGGAGCAAGAAATAGGCAGAGTGCAAAGGAATGGCTGTGTTAGGTGTAAAGGAATTACTTTGTTAGTGTGCTTAAAGCTTTGTCTCGAGTGGGAAAATAAAAAGCCTTGTTAGAAGTTCATTAAGCATGCTATCGCCGGTGCCCGCTTTTAAAACTGTGTAATCAGAGAGCAAACTAACAGCAGCTTGACAGTGGGATATAAAGAAGATGGATGGTATCTGCCGACACGCCTGAAATCCTACAGATTCTGTTCAATAAACTTAGTTATTTTGGTTAAATGTTACCATACTTTACTTGTCCGGTTAAACATTTTAAATAAGTTTTGGCAGCTGCCTGAGTTAATATACATATGATTGGTTACTTTGTCTTTTTTTTTCTCTCTACAGCCTTGTTAATCTGATCCTTCTTTCAGACAGCATCCTTAAAATGCACAGGATCATTAGAAAAATGCTAGTTTTGAGAAGTCTTGTTAATATAGCCTGTGTGCATCTACTTTCTGTCGTAACAGTATATGCACACTTGTCTTTTTTTTTTTTCTTTTTCCCCAGTGTATTACTTGCAGTGGTAGGCGAAGGCAGCAGCGGCAGGGACCCCAGCAGTTCGCTGTTGGGGCTCAAGACTTTTGCAGTGACATCTCTGAAGTCTGGCCTGAGTAAGGCTCAGTCAGCACTCGCTGAAGGGAATACGTTTAGGTTGGATATCAGGAAGAACTTCTTTACCAAAAGGGTTGTTAGGCATTGGAATGGGCTGCCCAGGGAAGTGGTTGAGTCACCGTCCCTGGAGGTCTTTAAGAGACGTTTAGATGTAGAGCTTAGTGATATGGCTTAGTGGAGGACTTGTTAGTGTTAGGTCAGAGGTTGGACTCGGTGATCTTGGAGGTCTCTTCCAACCTAGATGATTCTGTGATTCTGTGATTTTGCGTTATCGGTCGCAGGGCTTCAGGTCTGTTAATACCTTTGTTAATACCTTCTGTTAATACCTTTGACTCTTTCTTTGCAGGCTAAATTAAAAAGGAAGTCCATCTTCAGTAACATGTGGCTAAGCTACAAACGGAGATAAAATGTGTTTGAATCCTGTCTTCATTTGAACACCATTTCAAACATCTGAGATGAAGAAGCTTCACTGGCTCCATATGCTTGGAATGGGTGGGCTACAAATCCTCTGTAGCACTCTTAATATGCTATATTCTTCCAGCTGACTTTGGATACTTCTTTCCTCTCTCTCTTATAATTGTGATCCAAGAGGTTGGGGCATTTTCTCCCCCACCTTCTTTCGTTCTTCCCTCTCCCCAGAGAGCTCGCGTTGTTTTTGGACACAGAGAGAAGCATGGTGAAGTAAGTCAGAAACCTATTTCTGGTTTGATTGTGGTGACCCGCAGGGCTCTGTGGATGGCTCTTGAGGACAATTACCTGGAAATCTGTGCGCTCTCTTCCTAGGCACTGCCCCACTCTGTTCTGGCTCAGTGACCCTGAATAGTGTGTTTGTAGAGCGTTCTCCTTCTTTATGAAGCAAATGCAAATCTACCAGATCCCACATTTCCCAGCAAGAGGCTTTCTGTCATTCTAATTCCCTTATCATAAACACAGCAACTTCACTTGTCCCTGAATCCTGGCCCATCTGTCTTGGATTTACTAGAATAGTATCGCGGTTTGAATAATGCTCCCTCCATCTGTGGGAACAAACATTTATTGTTTTATCTGCAGAAGGAATTGATTAATATTAGTGTTTGCAAAGATAAACTGCATTTTATCTTGGCTTTTACCAGCAGTCCCCCTGGCTGCACCTGCTGTTGGAGGCAGCGCGTGGGGAACAAACGAACATGTTGCCTTGCAGGCTCCGAGGAGAGACAGCGCTGCTCTAGCTCTCAAAAGGGCATGTTTAAAAGTGATTTTTTTTAACATGAAGCGTCTGTTTCAATTTGGGGTTTTATTTTTGAGATCAAATGCTTATCCCGACTCCCTATATCTGCCTTTCTCGAGCATTTTTTTTTTTCTTGGGCAAGGACATAAGAAATGATAACATGATTCAGCTGGGGGATACACATTTATCTGAGTGCTGTACCATTCAATTGGGCATCCTTGATGGACCAAACCTGCTGCTTTTGTAACCTGGCCACTATGTCATTGACACTTGTGCTGGTTTCACAGGTGATGAAACTTTATTTTCCTGTTTTACAAGATGATTTTGCAAATGGTAGGGGAAAAATCATCCTGCTATGTAACTAGCATGAATAATTATGTGACTTTTTGTGTAGCTTTCCAGTATCTTTTCTGCTGACATTTTTTTCTTGTTATAGTGACTTGTGCAGTCTACTTTGTCTACTTTGTAACTGGCTTGTTGAAGCTGTGCAGAATCTTTTAGATAAGAAGAGTTGTTGGGGGGCTGGGGCATTGAAAAGTTATTAATTCATATCCACTTGCTTGTGAAGGGAAAAAATAATTTGTGTTTTTTTTTGGCCATCGGTCACTTCCATAGTCATTTCCCACTCTGGATTCCTCTGCATCCTCCAGGTTGGCACTCTAATCCTGAGCAGCACAGCCCGTATCGGCTCCTCCGATCGGTTTGAGAAGATTGTAGGTCCCTGTTGTAAGTCAGAGCTTACACGTGTGCCCTGCCGCCCTGGAAAGCTCAGTTAGAGACCTCTGTTTTTCTCTGGACAAGGAGATGCAGCTGCATGTAGGTATGTATGTGGTGCAGGCAGCTGCCTCGAAGGGTGCTCTGGGAGTCGTGGGCTGTTTCCCCATCGCTTGTGGAAGGAGGGGATGGTTCCCCAAAGCTACGGCCCGAAGTACACCGGTCCTGCTGGAAGGAAAGGTGCTTATCTTGGTTGTACCAAGCCACAGAGCCTGTGCTGGGTGAAGGAGGTTGTAAATTTTACTCCACTCATCGATTTGCCACTCCGAGAGAGGTGAGCACTCTGTCCTGGATGGATCAACAACGGAAAAAGCTGTTAGTGTATGTGCTGTCAAGGCAGCAGCTGAAAGTTTGATTACAGGGTTAGAAACAAAGTCCTAAGATGGGAAAACAAGAGCCCAGGTTACAGCTGAACACGCGATTCCTCCCCAGCAGCTTCCCACGTCGGCTGCTGGCAGCATGGCTCTCTGCGCCCCGCAGGGCTCGCTGGCCTCGGGGTTTCTCCCAGTTGTAATTTACTTTTTTCTACTGCTGCAGTCACTGCTGAGAGCAACTTTCTCCTTCAGCCAAAAATAAAACAGCCTAGCATGTGTCCTCGGTTCACGCTGGCTTCACGGAGTGAGCTTGGGCTTTGGGAAGCTGGGTGCAGGTGTGGCAGCAGGGCTGCTCTCCCCTTGTTGCTCTCTGTGGGATAGAAAGCAGGGTGAGAAGCTTTGCTGATTTTTTCCGCTTTGCACATTACTCAGACTTCTTTGGTTTCTTGCACGTTGAGATATTTGTGGGGCTTCAGCATGCCCGTGGCTGTTTCTTGAGGCCTGGGACAGCTGATGCACATCCCGCCTTCCATCTCGCTGTGGGAGCTGCGTGAGGGCTGAGCGTGACAGGTTTGCCATGCCCTGTTTTTTTTTTTTCCTAAGCTACCTTCCTTCCTTTCCCACCACCTCTTTTTAGCATTTTTAGCCACTACAACGTTTCTGTTATAATTAGCTCTGAATATGTCTGTTGTTATCTTTATAGAGTTTAATTTTTAAAAGACGGTCTGGAGGAAGTAATGCTCATTTGGCTGAAATCCTTTTATTGTTCCAGCTGAGTGGCCAGCTTGGTGATCATACACAAAACTGACTTTTAAAAAATTATCTGTTTGCCCTCTTCAGTTCCTCAGCCTAGGTAAGGGACCTTATGTACCTTGTGATGTACAAGTGGAAAGAAAAATCAACCCTCCCTCTCCAGTGCACGCGCTGGTTCACTTTGATTTCATCTGGATTAGCATCAGTGCAATTTGTCTATCATATCTAGGTCACCGGTGGAAATAAGCTCAGGGTATTACGACCACCAGCCATCCAAGAGCTGCCCGAGCTACGTAAAGCAAATCTGATCATGACCTGTTCCCTGCTGAACCAAACTCCCCCGTCAACTGTAGATCTTGCAAACTTTTCAGCCCTTTCACTCAATTCCTTCTTGCGCATGTGCAGCTGAATTTTGTCTCCGTGTTTAGTAGTGTGAAGTTTTTTATTTTTTAAACAAATCAAGCAGGATATGGTATCATTAACTTTGACTTCACCTTGCACCATCTTGCAAACAAATCAGTGGCTATCGAAGTGCCCTTCCCAGAACTGGGTGTGGTGGCTGAAATAAAACATGTCAGGAGTACAAAGAGAACAGAGTCCCATTGTTTCGGGGCAGGCAGAAAGATGACTTCTCAAAGCTAAAGTGTGGTTTTATTTTTATTTTTTTTATTTTTTTTAAGTAGGATATTTGTGCTGCTCTTGTCACTTTTCCTCCAGTCTTATTATTTTGTTGATTATCTAAATAAAGTAATCCTGCAAGGAGCCTTCAGGGCCAATTTCTGTAATTTGAAGCTCGTTTCGAACTATCTGCTCCAATTTAATTGAAGAATTTCAGCGAGCGGTAGCTTAGCTTTGAAGTGTTCCTTTGCACCGAGGAGATCTTGTTAAAGAGGGATTTCATTGAAGCAGAAACTCCCTAGACAGTTGCCGTGATACCTCGCCTCAGAGCGATGTTCCTGTTCCTTTCTCTGCCTCTTCTCCATTGTTACACGCTCGTGCTTACATCTATCTTGCATTTGATGCCAGTTTTTCAGCTAGGGTTTTGACATTATGAATGCGATGCCATACAGGGCTCTGTCTTGTACGTTGAAGCTAGAATAGATTCAGTGCCTAAATAGCAAACAGGAACGACTGGAGGATGAGAAGGCCTCCTGGGTACCTGATTCCGTTTTCCTTGCTGAATAAAACTTATTATATTGTTTCTTTACTGATAGGAGTCCTGGAAGGTTTGTAGCCAGTATGCTCGTGCGTGTCTGTGCCCTGCTTTGGGACCTGTGCCCCTGCGTGGGGTCCAAAGAGTGCCTGGTATAAGCGTGACGGGCACCTTGGTCTTGGAGAGGTGCTGGGCATGAATAAAATAACTGGGCTTGGCACGAGGAAGGCAAACTGGAGGTCATGTAGTCCCTCTGATCTCAAGCTGCTTGTCTCCCAAGGAGCCCAGGATGGTGGCGCAGCGTAACCCAAGATGAAAGGAAAATCCCACGCAATGAAAGCAGAAGTCAGGATGGTGGCTTCCTCGTGGAGACAACCACGTGTGGAGAGGGGCATTCTCAGTAATGCAGGGAGTGTCTTTGGGTCTGTCATTCTGTTTGCTCAGAACACTCGCTGAGACTGAAAGTGCCTGAGAGGAAGTGATTTTAGGGTGTTGAGTTTTTTGTTTTGTTTTGTTTTGTTTTCCCTTAAAATACAAGGAATTGGAATGCTAGCTTCTTCCCTTGCAAGCTACTACTTCCATGTTGCATCAAGGTACGTGACCACAGCCCAAAGTCCAGCTTTCAGCAGGTCTCTCGCTGAGGTCAGCCCACATAACGTAATACAGGCCATTGTACAGCAACACTTTTCCTTTTTAAAGCCTTTGCTTTTATTTACCATCAGCATTTGTCCACGTGGGAGGTGAAAAGGTTTCCCTTTAAGACCTGTTGTTACTCCTCCGATACCTGTTCTTTTAAATGTATTCTTGTGTGCCTCTTCTCTCTCCCTTCTTTTGGAGCAAATCTGATAGAATGACTTGGGGAGGGACATTTATGAGTCAAATATCCTGTTTCACTACAAACCTGATAAAAACTTGAGAATTAATGGCTCATCAGAACAATTGTGTCAGGCCATTTGCATTTCGGCCGCTGTGGACCAATGCTTGGTCTTTCAGTCTCCTTTGGAAATGTAAAATTCAAATTTTAAAAACTTCTCTTTTTCAGACCAAAAGCTTAGACTGTGTAAGCTGTAAGTGCGCTGGAGCAACATGTGCTAGTCAAATGAGATAAATATTTGATGTCCTTCAGCCCTGGTAACAAAAGGACCATAGTGAGTGCAATCCCTCATACTGCCTGTGTTCAGAGTTGCTGACTGTTCGCCTGTGGCTGTTTGCTGCTGATACAGTATTGTGTTTCTGCAGACATGCTCCAAGCTGTGTGCAACTTCCTTTTCTGTTATATAAAAAAATAAAATAAGCACAAACATTAGCAAAGGGGTATGCGAAAGAGCTGTGCAAGATAGAAAGCAAAGGGCAGGCAATGCAGTGTGTTTATCAGGGTTACTTTGTGAGTAATCCTGTTTCTGAGGATTGCTTGCCTCACCTTCACTTCCTTACCCCGTTTTCCTTTCGTTCATCTTCATGAGTGCTGCAGCTTTGCCAAATTCATAGAGAAGAGGGGTAATGAAGTGGCAGCATTTTCAAGGAACGTGGCGTCACGCCGCTGACGGGGCAGCTTTCCTCATGCTTGTTCTTTGACTTTTTGCTTTCTTGTACACGTGAATAATCAGGCTCCTTTTCCAAGGGCTCTTCCTGCCTGCTGAATCGCATGTAATATAGATATAGCAGCTCCCAATAGGTGATTCCTTTTTCCTGTTGTAATGGGTAGAGGTGAGTAATGGTGTTTTCCTTTTTTCTAACCAGTCAGGAAAACAGCAATCTATAACGTGTCCAGGATGCAAATAGCGCTGCTGTCTGTAAAAGATCGGTATGTTGTGTCATAGGGGATTTAAGCAGGGGTGATAACCATGCACAAATTTGACAATATCTACATACCATCTACTCATAAGAGGCAGAATTTGTCATGTTCCTTGGAAAAGTTAAATATCTTCCCACGCATTTTCAGTTCTCCAGAATCATGGTCTGTAGGTATGGGACCAAGATAAAGTTGAATTAATCTGAAGTTGTAGAAAATTTGCAAATACTTTGTGACTCATTTTCATAAGCTTGACCAGAGAAGCTACATTTGTTTTACAATGCTGTTTACCCAAGAAAACGTCCAGGACCATATTTCTTTGAAGGATGACGTGTAGGCGATGGCAGAATTTACTGGGGGCCCTCAGGACTGATCAAACGCATCGATCGCGCTCTGGTGGTAAGCAGAGCCTTGCAGAGGAGAGTCACCTACTCTGCTCCTGTTGGGGGGCCAAACGATTCCCTGGCACCCTCCTTACTGTGCCAGCAGCTGTGTTCTGGAAGCAGGAGCATTTCCACAGCAATAAGGTCATTAAGAATTGCAGCACTGTGACTTTTACTTTGCTAGCGGCGAGGAAATCCTTTGATTTTGATGCAGGCTGAGGATTTCTATTGCTGATCTGCCGCAGAAAGGCAAATGAGACTTAGCTGTTCTGCGTCTAAATGTGGCCTGTGTGAAATGAAGTTCTTTGCAGCGTAATTTTTTTCTAAACAGAGCCATTCGTTATTCCCTAAGTAGGTGATTCCTCTCTGCTGATAACCGCCCGGCCGCTCGTCCCTTCTGTCGCCGCAGCTCCCTGGCAGTAGCGACATTTCCTTTCCAAATGCCACTGGCGGAGCTGCAGCCCCTGGGGGGGCCGCATTTAGGCCTTCTATTAATGAATCGGCTCACTCCTGTAATTACAGGGCCCTGAGAGCCGCCCCTGCAGCTCGCTGCCTGTCGCCGCTTCACCCTCGCTCCGGTTGCAGCCTAGCCCTTGGTGCTTGGCGAGGAGTTGGCGGCACCAGGAGGTGCAGGAGGCGTTTTGCGGCGCCCAGCCGGCATGGCAGTAAGCTCTGGCAAGGTCCATTTATCCGCGAGACGGTGGGAAAACGCTTCCCGATTCCATCGTGACCTCGTTGACTCAAAATGGCACGTTTTGCCACGAGACGGAGTGGGAATAATGCGGCCGCTCCTGAGTGGGCTCCACCAAAAACCTCGGTGCAGGGTTATCTGCGGGGCTGTACCCGGTTGTGCAGTCGTCCTGGTCACTCACCTGGCTGCAGAGAGGGCAGGGAGGTGGGACAGTGCAGGAGATGGCATTTTTCTATTATTTTAGTGTAGAAAAATTTTCCTAGCTTTTTTTTTTTTCAGCATCCCTGGCTTTGCTCTGAAGGAGGTGGTGCAGAGACAGAGAGGAAGGCTTTGTATTTTTGCTAGCAGCAACTGTGCAAGCAAACTTACTTTGGCATTCTTAAGTCCGTTGGTGTTTTTCCAACTTTACCCCTCAGCTGTTGCTGACTGCATTGCAGAGGCCTCTGTAATCCTGCCGTGTTGCATTATCTCCAGCCACTGCCATTTATAAGCAGGGATTGGATTCAGGTTGCGTATCAGATGAAGTTAGCATTCCCTTTTATTTTTAATTCTAATATAAATATTTCTTCAAGTCTTCGGAAAAATATGCCTGACACCTCACTAGCCTGAGGATACATGCTTGTTAGCTGAGGTGAAAAATACCTGTATGATCTTGTCCTCTACCGTTTCTATAGGAAAGAAACAGTTGCATACACTTCATTTATTGCAATTCCTGTGTTTCATCTCTTCCCTCCGCCCCCAGAGCAACCACGCTGGCTTTATTCTCTCTCCTCTTCCTCCTCTCTCATTTCCTTCTTACATAGCTCATGGTATATCTCATCCTGTCTCTTTTGTCTATGGGCTTCCTTTCCTTGCAGCTGCCCCATGTGGGGCAGCGTGCCATCTTGCTGCTTTCCCATCAAAATAAATATCCTTTGGATGAGGATGTTCCCTAGGTTTGCTTCTACCTGTGCTCTTTCTCAGTCCATTGGAGAATTAGAGATGTTTTCAGCAGCTGCCAACAGAAGGCAAATCTTTCTCTCGTCTCTGTGCCACCAGGACAATCTTTGCTGTCCCCTACTCAGCCTCCAAATTTGTGCTTTATTCGGGGAAATAAATGTGAGGGGATTTGTGGTTTTTCACTCACCCTGCCCCTACTCCCTTACTATGATCATTTTACGCAAAACCATTTTGCACAAATTACACTTCTCAGGTTATTGACGTGGTGGTGGTGAATTAGCGTTTGAAATCCTGCTCTGGGGCTCCAGAGTGCCTTTCACGAAAGTGGTACCCCATTTAAAACCAGTATCTCAGTTTTACCCTTGCGAGGAAGGCTTCGCTCTCATTAAGTAAGTTTTTGGCTGCTTATTGTCAAATAAAGCTATGTGGGCATGATGCTCAGCTGCACCACCAGGTTTTCCAGCCGGCTGCTGGATCGCAGTCGCACGCTCTGCTTCGGTAGGCAGGGGAATTGTTGCTCGTGCGTAAGGATACTCCTGATTCCTCCTGTAAAGGAAGAATCTCTTTCATAAATGCTGCCCCTGCTTCTTTCTTTCGCCCTCTCCAGACAGACTTTTGAAGAGGAGGGAAGAGAGGAAGGTAGGTGGGGTTGATTTCTTCTTGCTAGTTGTAGCTTTAAAAAAAAAAAGCCCAGGACGTCAATCACAGAAGAGGGGAAAATTCACCAACTTTAATCAACAGAGCTGGAATCTGGTGGCAAGGTGGGATTTACTTCTTTGGGCTATGATATCTTGAAGTTTTTCTCATCCCATCTTTTCCAAAGCACAAGTGTCTGCACTGTGGCAGTGTGTGCATATGCTGACTTAAAGGAAAGTGGATTAGGAGGAGTGGTACAAAACGATTGGAAACAACTGCTTTTCTGTTTCGCTAAGGGAAAAGCAATTGCTTCATAAAACTGTGCATTCGGACTTTAGCAGAGCCAATTTAAAATTCCCTGATTTCTCAAAAACGGTAGTTGTGATTTGCATGATGACATGGGACTGAAATGCTCGTTTGAGGTTTTCTGAGGAAAAAAAAATCCTGGTGCGCTTGGATTGCCACGGGTTTCAGGGGTTATTTCGGAGAGCAAATTACAAGATTCTTGTGCGGTTCTGAACTCTTCTGTTTTTGTAGCAAACGTGCTCAAGTTTAGGGATTACGTGTGGGTTTTGCGGCAGCTGTCTGCCAGCTGTAAGAGCGCGCGGTCTGGTCTGGAGTTACAGCGATGGAAAAAGCGTTTGCCGGAGGAAGCGCGATGGGGAGAGAGGTGCTGGAGCAGGTAGGAGAGCCAGGCCCGTTTCCCCTGCTGTCCTGGGAGGGGAACCAAGCAGCCTGGCTCTTCTTAATCTGCCAGATCCCAGCTGAGAGGGGTGCTCCAGGAACAGGGTGCTGGGCTCCCTTCCACCCGGGGAGGTGGGCTCCAGGTTGCCCTGTTTATTAACAGAGTAATAGCTCTACGTTGTTATTTTACCCTGGCAGTATCCTATAATAAACAGGTAATAGCATTCTGGGGGTTATGTTCTCTTTATGCAGAGCACTGTAAAGTACGTGAGGAAGCACTCACTTGTTCTTTTGTCTCTTTAGCATCCTTCAGCTGGAGGTCCTCCTTCAAAACAAGGGTGTAGGGTGAGGCAAGGCCTGATGCGTTTTTCTCTGCTCGGGTGCTGACAACAAAATTGTTCATCTCGCCTGAGCAGAGCCAGTGGCAGCGACTGGGAACGGCCCTGTGGTAGCAGTGATCAGAAGGGAGATGCGTGTGATGCAGGTGCAGACAGTACAGGGTTGTGAAAATACATGTCTCTCTCCTATATGGACCCTAAAATTGTTTTTCTAGAGAGATGCCAAGTCCCATTTCCAGCTTATGTGCATCTGTTTACACGGGGCTAGCGACTGCAAAATCCTGCATGAGGACCAGGAAAGTGTAAAGACAAAATCCAAGTACACATTTCTTCCATTTTCTCCCCGTTTTTTAATCTGTTGTAGAAACTTGGCCCTGTTTTAGCTTCCCATCCTCCCTCTCCCTGATTTCCCCCTTCCCTTCTTCCCTCCCTTGCTTTTAAAAAAGTGCAGTTTGATTAAGAAGCTGTAATCTCTTTATTGTTCATTTCACTTAAAAGCACCTTAACCGGCCTAGTGAACCACGGGCTGTTTCTCAGTCAGTTTGCAATAAATTTCCTGTTTGCCTGGATTCTGGGTTATTCACTCAACAGTTAACGGAGGCAATTAGGCTGCTGAAAACTCCTTGCAGCTGAGGGCTGCCAGGCTGGCACTCCTGGCCCTGGGTCAGCCACAAAGCCTTTCCCCTTTACTGGCAGCGGCGTAATTTGTGCAGGTTGCAAAGGCATTTACTCGCATTTCAGGCTTCCTATCTTCTGAATTTAGCTTCTTGTCTTTTGTGTGTGTGTGTGTGTCTGGCTCAAATTGCAACTCAGAAGCAATCTTTAGCGTGCCTTTCCTTGCATGTTTACACAGAAAATTGTCTGCCTCCTGGGGCCGGGAGGGCAGTGGGAAAAGGAGAGAGCAATCTGCAAATTCTTCCTTATCCAAACCTTTTTTTGGCAGAATAGAAAGCCTTATCCTTCTTTATAGACATTTTATGTAGTCTTAGAATACCGGCTAAACTCCAGCAAAGGTGATTTGTTCGTTGGGTATGTCGTGCTTGAGGCGAGAAACACTTGGCACAGCGCAGCTGTATTCTGGGGGCAGCATTTTGCCTTAGCCTTATGTGACAACCTGTAGCAGCCGAGGTGCTGCAGATCCCAGCAGCTGCTTCTCCAAGGACAGATGTGATGCCCCCTCCTCTAGCCTCACTGTTCTTGACCTCTTCCCTCTGACAGAGGACCTGGCCTCTGCTTCCTGGCCTCCGTTGTTTGTTTTTTTATTGTTGGTGGTGGTGTTTTGTTTTGGTTTATTTTTGGCAACTTTTTTGCAGTGTGTTTCTTGTCCTTTCCTGAGTTATTAGAGACATTTGGTTTTGATATCTTGGATTCAAGAAGACAATGTGTCACTTCACCAGCATGTTTCTGGAGCTGTATGTGGTCTCCCCCTCCCTTGCTACAGCTGTCTTGTAAAGCATAATCATTCTATCAAACACAGCAACGTTAATAATGCCTACAGATACTGATAACATGCCTGTGTTTCAGATCTGATGAAGCAAAGCGGAGACCCGGAGCTGTAACTGTTGTTTAGGCATTGAAAGTAAATATGCTTCTGCTCCCAAATGAAGCCCATCTCTGGAAACAGACTTACAGCAACCTCACAGGCAGCCTCAGTGCTCTTTTCCTTGGCGATATTGATGCCACATTATTGCACAGAGAGGCTGGGTACTGAAGAGAGGTACAGAAGATGCATTTTTCAGTTAGATGACTTTTTCCGGATTGGACCCGTTTTGCAGGGATGGGAGGTGAGGAATTGGTGCATATCTGTGGAGATAAGCTTTAGAAATGAACATGTTAATGTGAATATATATATTTTTAATAATCCAGCAGGTCTTTCATCTTTTTTTTAAAAGAAAGCCTTTGAATACAGACTGTGTAAATACTCTGAGAATGATCAAAACTATTAATGCATCATTGATTTCCTCCATTGACCCGTCTGTTAGATATTTAATCTCCTCTTTTTAAAAAGTGTGCATTTTTCTATTTCAAAAGCAGCCTCCCGCCGTCCGTCGCCTAGCGGGAAGCGTCTCCCGCTGGCTTTTTGTCACTTTGCCAGCCTTGACGCTGCTCTTTCAAGGATGGCTGAACACTTTGGACTCTTTCCCGTCGCTGTGTTGGGGTCGGGGAGCAGACTCCCCTGCTGTACCCACAGCTTCGGTCAGCGGCCACATGAGCCAATTAAATCTGCCTCGCCGGGACGGTGCGTGCTGTGATCAGATAGCTTCATCGCCCAGCCCGTCGCGGAGCTTCCCGAGAGGAATCGCGGCTGTCCCCTGCTAGTCTCTGTCCTGCAAGCTTCCTTCTGCACCTCCTTTCTCCTCGCTACGTCAGTGGCAATACGCTTCTGTGGCTTGCTCGCCGCTGGTAAGATTTTTAACAGTAGTGGCTATTAAAAGCATTGCCTGAATTGGGTCTCTTCCACACGGTTTGTAATAGTTCTGGTTTTAAGGTTATGTGTCACTTTCAGAAAAATATTAGATAAAAATGAGAAATGATCAGCTGTTCTGGGAGCTGCATAGGGAAGGTGTTTTTGAACTTGTGAAGCAACTTGTTAAGTGGAAGGCCTGAGAAACAAAGTGATTTGACTCATGGCTTATATTTAGTATCATTACCTACTGCATTAGGTTCCTTTTTCTTCTGAGCATTAATGTTTCTGTTCAGGAAGGTTAAGAGGGAAAACGCCCAGCAGAAGGCATTTGTGTGCTTATCAGAGGGCAAATGCATGGAAAACATCAGGTCAGTGTGCTGGATGTCAGCTTTTTTTTTTTTTTGTTTGTTTTAAAGAGCATGTAGGAGGAGGAGTATTTGAGGGTGGGGAGAGGATGTCCTTCCGTTTTGGTGAAGCCTGTAAAATTGGAGGTGCTCATGGATCTTCAGTTCAGATGTGACCTGCAGTCACAACACCCTCTTTGTTTCTTGAATCAGAACTGGGTATCATAAATACGGGATCCTGTACTTAAAGTATGTGCTGGGATCCTAGCCACGAAAATGGATAGTTCTGAGGTTTCAAGGGAATTTGTAATTGAATCAAAAAATATGATTGACCTTAAGGTTTTTAACAAAATCACAGAATGTTAGGGATTGGAAGGGACCTTGAAAGATCGTCTAGTCCAGTCACCCTACCGGAGCGGGAACACCTCCATGATCTAATGGCTTTTGTTAGGAGCAAGTTTTTACTACTTCTTTCCATAATTATTTTCAAGCAAGGGAGGGATGCCCAGATTCAAGGGGCTGCTTGCGAAGCTTCAGCCTGAAGCATTAAACCTTCAAAGATCTTTGGGCAGTCCTAGATGGCAAAAGAGCTGTAAACCCGGGCATGCTCGGGACAAGAAACTGCATGACTCCTTGTGTTTCTGGGACGGGGCGAGGAGCTGTAATCAGCTCTCATCACCAAAGCATAAACCATACAAATAAATGTGATGTGTGTCAGGTGGAAGTCCCTAATACTGGGGAAGCAGGGTTGAAAATCGAAGTGAGTGCAAGAAGCTGAGAGCAGAGCTGAAGGCCGTGTGCTGCTCTTCGTTCTCCTCATTCCTGTCTCTGGATGTGATGGTGTTAGTTTACCCCAAAGACCTCTTCAAGGGGTCAACTGACCAGACTGTTCTTTGTAGGTGACCTTAGATAAATACCACATTCAAGACCATTTTTCTGTTCCTTACCGAGTGTGAGAAGCAGCAGAGCAGCTATTGCACTTCTTCCTGTATACAGACATGAAGGAATTTGACTTGTCAGAGTGCAGCTGCTGGAAGCAAGCGTTTTCTTTCCCTTGCTGCCAAGCTGTTTCATCCTGGGGCTTGTTAATTTTATTACCTGGGACACCCTTCACAACCAGGCTGAGGAGTCCCTGCTGCCTGGGCACCCCAACTAATTGCTCTTTAGACGAACACAAATTTGAGGCGCTGTGTAGAGCCTTGCGCCTCCTGAGATTCCCCGTGATAACAGCATCGTTCTGCCGAGGAATCCCTGGTAATATTCATGTGGTAATTGTTTCAGCACTTGGCAGGGAAGAGGGTGTTAATGTGAAGCCTTCTTCGGCTGGCGCATGTTAAAGAAATGATTTGTGTTTTGTACTGTAGCAGCGATTTCATTACATCTGAAGAACGAGATTCTGGATGTCCCGGTGTGGATGCACACACAAACACTGGTGTTCAGGCAGTTCGTTGACGTATTGGACTGCATGAACGTCGTGTTATCTTCTGTACGGATCAGTTTCCCAAGCGAGACAGGCTGTTGACTGAATTTCTTAATACCCAAGTGCTGCTTTCCTCGCCTGATGTCAGTGCTGGACACAAGGTGAGCGTCCCGACCCTCTCAAGGGCTCCCCAGGAGACTGCGGATGGTCCCCAGGATGTGCACACCCACGTGCACGTGTGTGACCAGGCGCACAGCCCTCGTGCATGGTATATATTTCCATCTACGTGGCTAGGAGCCCCAAGTCCAAGTGGATGTGGACTCGTGGTTTGTTGGAGGTGGCTAACTGTTTCTGAGTTGTCCCGGTATAGGTGGGGGTTGGCCACAGGGCCCGCTTAACTGGTTGGCAGGGGAGAGCCAGCCTCTTCGGGCCCTGTCCCCTCAATCTCACATTTCCACGCCTTCAGGGATAGCAGCAATTTAGTTTTACTTTACTCCTATGGCATGATTCGAGAATTTGGTTTGTCATGAAAAACAGGAGGGGAAGAGGTGGGCTGTGGGGTCTTCTAGTAGCCAACTAGGGCGACAACAAGAAGGACGCTTGCTGAATAGTCCCAGACCTTTCGGAGTTCCAGCATGGAGGGAAGAAAGCTTTTTATTACAGTGGTCTCTGATAGAGAAACAAAACCAGCACGCAGCTGTCTGAAAAGGCGGCAGCTTTTTCAGAAGGTGCCTCCTGTCATTCTGGAGCCAGGCGTTGATGCCCTGCTCGCTGCTGGCACCTGCAGCAGCTGGGGCCCCTGGTGCCTCTTCTGGGGCTCGCTGGGCATCGCCCCCCCTCTTTGCCTTCCCTCCCCGGAGGGACGGGAGCTCTCTGAAGTCTTTCGTACAGGCACTCGGCTTGCAAGACACTTGGTGCTGGAAATCCAGGAGGCTCTCCAGAGGAGGAAGCGGTGTCTCCTGTTTGTCTTGAGTTATTCTGTCACAACAATGGCTTCAGAATTGACCTAATGTAAAAGTTGGGTTTAATCTGATGGGAAGATGTTTGTGTATTTAAAATAGTTGTTCCTCGCCGGGGCCACTCCCTGCTTTTGTCCTTCTCTGCCGGACTTTTCAGCTTCGCTTAGCTAATGTGCGCTGCTTGTTTACAGCAGAGATACTGGAGCATGAAGAAGGAAGTCGGTACGGTTCCTAGTGATTCAGTTCCAAGCTTCCTGTGCGTGTGCACACACGTGTGTGTGTGTGTGCAGGGAGCTTTCAGCCTTGTTCATCCAGACCTGTGCAGCCTCAGTAGGAAAAGCAGCGGGAGCAGCGCAGACGGACACAGAGGCTAGATGCTGGCAGGTTTTTTTATTTTGAGCTCTTCCACCCAGTTTGGTTCAGAGCAGGTTTAGACAACACGGTTAAAAATTCCGGTATGGCAAGCCTGGTGAGGAAGATGCTAGTGCAGACAAAGCCGTGGAGCGGTGAGTAGGAGAAACGTCTTGCCTGATGGAAAAGATAACTGATCAGAAAGCATTGTGGTAGAAGAAAGTAGCGGGCAGAGAGCTTTGGGGCTTTGTTGTTATTTTTGTCTTCCATTTCCAGTGTGAGAAGGCTACCTGGAAATATCAAGAACTTTATCCGTGGAGGATAAGGGTATCCAGAGGGACGTGCCAGTCGCTGGGCAGTCACTTCTGAAGTCCCCTCCTCAGCCTGCCCCAGGATTTCTGCCTTCGCTTGGCTCAACGACAGCAGCTGCCCATGGACATGGCTTTTTGTCTGGGAGGTGCTGGGGGGAGCGGGGAGCTTGCAAAAGACATCCACCTTGGGAGCACACGAACTGTTGTGGCAGTTTTGACAAATAGATGGCACTGAGAAGAAAGTGATGCTAATAAGCTGTAGGAGAAATAATTTAGTCGCTTTATTTTTATTCCTTTGATTTGGTGCTAACTGGGTTTCAGTAAGGTTCTCTGCTGTTGCGTTGGTTACAGAAATCATCGTCGGCAGCGTTGTGTATTTTGGGTTTTAAAATATTCCAATAGTAGCAGCAGCCTGTGCCTGGGGTTTTTCATTTAAATTTGTGGTGTTTATTCAACTCTTAATTGTGCAAATTAGAATAATTGTGGAGTGTGATTATATGTGGAGCTGGTGAATGTTTTTAAAAAGCTCGCTCAAATTTATTTTATTTATTTATTTAGGAATTTATCGTTAGCTGTGTCTCTTCTCTGGTGTAGGTGTCCTTGCTTCATGCTGCTGCTCTGCAAAGCAAACATCATAAACTGCCACAGCAGGGAACGATTTTTGCACCCTCATATCCAAGTAAATCAATCTTTAATAGGACAGAAATCTGTTCAGTATCTCGGGTGAATTAGGTCTGTTGGGGTGAGTTATCGGAGACTGGAAGAACCCTCCCCAAGCAGGAGACCCCTCTGCTGAGGACAGGAGGTCACGGTCTGAGCAGAGTGCCATAAGGTTTGCGCGAGTGCCCGTTTTCTCAATGTACGAGCCTCAATGAAAGGTTATTTCTGGAAAATAGGACTTTTTATGTGAATTACTTGATGCTATTATTCTCTCACAAAGCAGCAATTTGGTCTGTATTTGCGGGGGAGAAAATTCAGACACAG
The DNA here is from genome assembly GCF_013377495.2 of Cygnus atratus. Classification (NCBI taxonomy): domain Eukaryota; kingdom Metazoa; phylum Chordata; class Aves; order Anseriformes; family Anatidae; genus Cygnus; species Cygnus atratus. The sequence goes on along the minus strand of NC_066369.1, from coordinate 11,943,267 downwards.
GTGTAAGCAGCGTCTCTTCCATAGAAGTTATGGGCTGGATGCTCAACGCATTGCTTTGGCCCTTGCTAGCAAGAATGTCTTATTGGAAACTGGTATTCCCTTCTAGCCCAAATTTACTTGTCTCTCTTCATTTACTCAAGGCTTTTTAGAAACGATGAATTTTCTGCCTCTAGGAAAAGCAGAGACGTCATTTGAAGTTGAGTAATCTCCTTGATTACATTGTGACAGACATGGCATCACAAATACAGAGAATTAAAGAGGATAACTCTCTAATCTCACAGTGCATAACCTGGGACTTGGAATAAATTAACCAATCTTTGCGAAAAGAAGCAGAATGAAAATAAGTGAATACAGCTATATTTCCCTGTTTTAGGGATAAGGAGACTGGAATGATTGTAGTTGAAATTTCACTTGAAAAAAAGGCAGTCTGAGAACTAGAGTTTTGTTGGTTTTTTTTTCTATACAAAAGTCTAGCAGGTATTAAATGACTAGAACAAACATTTACCTTGCATAGATTTCTTCAGAGAAGTTTTAGCCCATCAATGTTTAAAAGAACAATTCTTTGATGAAAGAAACATAGCCAATAGGGAAACATGCAATAAACATCAGCTTGATAACTTTCTGCATAATTTTGGAGTCCCTGGAGAGGCTCTTTGGTCTTATCTTGCTATTTACACTGTGGGGATGTGTGTTAAATGCATTTTTTTATTTTTATTTTTTAAGTACGTGCAGGACGTTAGGAATTTCAGGATGCTGGGGGAATGACACAAAATACAGCTGTTTGGAGCACGATTCCAGAGGCGGCACACCTGATGAAAAAACCCTCGGGTAGGGCACATGCCTCCAAGCACTCATTCTGCCCTGCACGAAGGTGTGTGCGTGCGTGAAGCCGCTTGGGTTTCTTTATCTGGGGGGACAGTGGGTGCTAAAGACCTTGGTTCTGTAGTCCCAGCTTTGTGTCTGAAGCTGCTGCCTGTGTGCAGGGATTGTTGCGATGGCTTCAGGTGGGAAAAGGAGTGACACAGTAATGAAACATTATAAGGAAGCGTAAAGGACACTTCCAGTACGTACTTTGCTGTGTTTAAGGTATGGGGAGCAGTAAGAACATTTATCTACTCCTTACGCTGTGTTACCATGTGTAACTCTGGCTGAAGAAACGTCTGCAGCAAGATAGGCTCATAAACATTTTGCTGTGCCTGTGTAGGGTCTGTTTCTCATTACCACTTGTCTTTATTTAACTCTTCTCATGCCATTAAAAATATCTTTTACTTAATTCTTAATTCCTAGTGATAGATTTACTTATACAGGATATCTGGATGTTTTCCTGGGTTTGCATGTTCCAAATTTATGCATGGTTTTAGCACTGACAACTGGCAGCAGCGCTCTTTCAGAGATCTCAGGATTAATGAACCAAATGAAGAGCATCAATCTTTAGGAGGGACTTTTAAGTGGTGACTTCTTTATAAGAATACATGTTGGGCACAGGTTATTTCAGCTGCAGTTATATTCTACTTACTTTGAGAGTTCTTTTTTAAATGACCCATCTGTATAAATACGTTTAAGGTTGGTTGTATAAGAGAACTCGTGAACACTTCACCAAGTGGTGCTGGAGCTGAACATCTTAGGATTTAGATCTTTATTTAAAACAAAAAGGTTATAAAAAGTGAAGGTCAAAGGAGACAAATGGCATATTGCCAGTTTAGCAACTGCTATTGTGTTTCTCTCCTCTGCTGAGATCCCTGTTACTTTTAAAATGCTGTTTAATTCGGCTGACTGCTAGTCATCTACAACTGTAGGAGAAAACGCAAATCATTTTGGGGGGATTTGAGGTAAACTGTGAACAGCTTGAGCCATGCCTTAGCCGAAGAGGCATTTAAGTCAACTAAAATTGGCTCTTCGTTAAAATCATTGTTTGTCCTGTGAAATAACAAAGATAAACGGTATGGAAAACCTAAAACATTTAAGAACAGCAAAATAACAAAGACTTATAGAGAAGCACTTAGCTAAGCAGTATCCTTTGTTTTCTAACTACATTCTGTATTTCCTTTTAGTTAATGTGTGAAATGACACCCATTATTTCAGCTGCATCACCACAAAAGATGCTGCCCTATCATCTGAAGATTGTGCAAGATGATGTTGGGTGCAAGAGGCTGTAGTTGTCACATCAAAGCTCTCAAATAACAAAAAGCAATAGCCTTAATGGCTGCACCATCTTAATGGTACTTTCTTTGGCAGGTGAATAATGATAGTCTAACAGGAATCTCCAGTACCTCAGAGGATTTCTAAGTCGCAAGGAATATCTTATAACAGAGAATGCCAAAGATAATACACTGGGGACCTTTACAGTAAACAGCCATACGTGAAACAGTACAGCTTTTAAAGGTAATATGAACAAAGTTGTCGTATCAGACCTCCATAACCAAGTGAAATTCAGCATTAATTTCATCACCTGAGTGCAGTGACATTTATGCTGCCAGTTCAATTGAGTGTGCTTTGGAGCATATTTACCAACAAAAGCATCTTGTGTCATTGAAATCCTGCAATTCAGGTGTCAGAACTATTCCAAGCCTGGTTTAAATTTAGTAACGCTGTATTATTCCATCATGCAGCCTTCCAAAACCCAGCTTCAGCAACTCTTTTAATATTCTTTAAAAAAAATAAAATAATAATATTGTGGCATGATGTTGCATATTCATTTTTCTTGCATACCTTCTAGCTTAGCACAGAAATTTTGAGTATTATTTCCTCTGCAGACAGATAATTGCAGGGAGAGGAAATGGAGCAGTGTTAAGTACAGAATTTTAAGTGGTGTGTATAAAATCATATTTATGTTTATTGGAAACAATAGATTGTTTTAAATTGTTTGAAATACTGAAATTTTTTTAGCTTCTAAAAAGGAAAGTTGTCATTAGGAAACCTCCTTTTTCATTTTTAAGATCCTTTGTTTCTGAAGGTACCTTCTATTAAAAGTAAACCTCTTCTGTTCTTTGTATCTCCATATCTGCTCTTTACTAAAAACACAAAAGGACGCTACCAAGACTACTACTTTTGTTCCATAGTTGCTTTTCTTTGTGAAAGTAAACTTGCAGTTGTGTTCTGACATGACAAAATAGGTATTTCTTTATTCTTGGAGTGCAAGTAGTATTCTCTGACAGCTCTGCAGACCAGACTTGCCTTTCTATCTCTGCAATACGTTTGTGCTTAGATCCTCCATAAGTGAATAAAGAGTTCCACGTCATATCCTTTCTATCCTCAAAAACAGGACTAAAAATAATTCTTAGTATCCTTGCTGTGATATTGCTTGCAGAGTTCGATAGAGCACTCTGAAGGGGCTCTCTCCACTTCAGAGATCTGTCCGTTCCCTTCCATCCCATGCTGTGGGTGCCCTGACTGTTTGAGGACAAGCTTTTTTGGCAATCAACACAATTTTTCCTGATTTAATTCCGAAGTGATTTAAGCTGTACCAGGGGAAAGCCACTTTAATGGCTGCATCTCAGTAAGGTTTCTTAAAAGTTTCGTTATCCATGTTAAATAACTGCTGAAGGTGCTCAGTTTTCCAAATATGCCAGTGTTATCCACTGGAAGTTCAGAGGGTGTTTATTACATCAAGTGTGTCGTGCAGTTATTGTCCCTTCTCCTAACCAGCTCTCCACTCCTACCACTGTGTAAATAAACACCACCTATTGCTGACGGTGTAAACACTTAGAGCATTCAGGTTCCCCCCCCCCCCCCCCCCCCCCGTCAGTATTTTCAGCTATTATCGTGATTAAATTTGCAGTCCTGAGGGTTGTTATCAGATAACAGTAACGGAGGGAATTAGTTTTGAAAATGAGATTTCCCGTTTAGTAGGGCCTGAGAGGAGATAGCAAATGAGATGATAGTTGAGGTTGAGGGAAGAGGAAATCTGAACTGTGAGTTCAGTTAATACTGAAAGTTGCTTTGGGGCGGAAAGTTATAATTAGGCTAGTCAAAAAAGCACAAACATACGTAAGTGATTAATTTCCTGCTTGTGTCTCAAGTTTTTTAAAGCTTACAAGTGCTGGTATGAATCTTTGGATATTGCCAGTTACTTTCTGGGACAATCACAGGCAGTGGCTAACTCTTCCCTGAGCTAAATTCAGCTTTTTCCTCAGTGAGGGCTCAAAAATAACTGCCCGTGCTAAATTACAGCTTTCTAGCTGTCAGATTTCAAGAGCTCTGCAGAAATTGTCCAATTCGCATGGCCAGGTAATGGTGGCGTTAGACATGTCTATGTCAGAAGAAGCTGCAGTTGAATTTCCTTGATGCTTTATTGCTCCTGGAATCGCTGCAATTAGGATGCAAAGATAATAAATACATCTGTGTCTTCCTTCTTTTCTCTTCTCTTCTGCTTTCTCGCTACTACGTGTCATGTTTCATGACTCTAAATTTCCGAGCTTTAAATACAAGTTTATTCTTTCATTTTCTTTTGTGAGAAATTGTGTTATGTGCCACTAATCTCTTTTGTATTGCCTAATTGGTAGGCAATTCTGCTTAATTTTCCCAGTAGTATAGTTTGTGGCAATTGGCTTCAGTTGTTTTAGTGGGAATCCTTTTGTATTACCTTTAATAATAGAGAAAGGATATAGAAAAGGGATTTTTTTTTCCTTGTTGGAATTACGCAGAAGTTGCCACCTTTTGGTTCATTTGAAAATGCCCTTAACTATGTAGTGCAAAAATTAGAGGTCTTAATGGTAAAGGAGCTGAAGCTCTCACTTTAATGGTACTTTCATTGCTAGCTTTAGAAGGTGTTAAAAAGAGAAAATGTAAATTAGCGTTAGACTAGATTCGTTGCATTTTTTGCTTTGTGAAAACTGTTGAATTGTAGTTCATTTTGTAGTCTGCAGCTGTAATTTTAAAATGCACTTTAAAAAATGGACTGAAATCAAAGATGCACAGGGGTGAACTCTCCTGTGAATTTCAGTGATATATGATCTCTTAAATTCCCTGTGGATTGGAATGGAATAGATATGAGCTGTTCAGCTGTGAAAAACACAGTGAATACAACAGGAAAGGCTGTATGATTTAATCCATCTATTGATTGTGTTTGATGGCTGAGCAGAGGAGAGAGGGAACAGAAAAAGTAAAAGAAAAAAAATCAGTAGGTAGGGGAATGGAGAACAGACGTAAAACTAACTTTTTTCCAGTGAATGTGATAATGAGATTCTGAATAAGGAATTTATGTGCAATCATCTCCGTATAAAACTTGTTCTATTTCTGGAAAGCCTTTTGTAGACTTGAAATTCCATTGTAGACTGATTTCAGTAACAAAGTCAGTTTAAGAGGTATTTGTCTTTGTTCTCCTGCCTTTGGTACAGGTTCTGCAGAAGAGCCTTCATAAATGGTGGAGTTGTAAGCCCACAGTCACTGAACTGAAAGGTTTAAAAAACTCAGAGCACCAAAATCCTCCCGCAAGATGGCCTTACAGCCAGAGCTTCTGCAGGGTACAATGGTCCGCTGTGAATAATGAATTCTGGATTTGCTTGTGTTGCAAATCAGGATGCAAAAATAAATGTAAAGTTGACTTTCCCTGGAGTGGGCAGCCTTAGTGATCCTTCTTCTGTCAAGCTGCCCATTGCAGCTTTTCAAACGTGTACCTGAATTTCCACTCAAACCACCAAGGCACGCTAAATGGGATGTACATGCTAAGATCCGAACATGTCTTGGTAGTTTGGTAGGAAATGTGAATTTTTGTTCACTTGTTAAAATCACGCTTCATTCAGGCATGATGAAAGCTTGCAAAGCTGTTTGGATTTGGGGTGAAAGTGTGGGATATTTTGTGAGTACACAGTGAACCCTGGTATATGCCTGTGGGAACACTGCACTTCTTGGCTGGGTGGTGAGCATCCTCCTGTGCATGGAACAAAGCAAACAAGAAAATACAGAAACAGAGCTCTGACCTTCTGTGCATGGGAAATATTATGCCAGAATGGAAAGGTAAAGAAGCTCAAAAGAGACCTTGTTAATGTAACTTCTTATATCTAAAGAGTGTGCAAAGGTTAATTCAAATTTCAAAAATAAATGTCTTAAGCACAGAATTGATGGTGTGTTTACTGCAGGACTGTGAATATCTATAGCATAATCAGCTATTTTCGGGCACTTTGGTATCAAGAGTTTCTTGCTGCTTTGTGATAATGTCAGCTGCACCTTTGGGCTAGCGGGGTGAAGGAAGTCTGGTAGAGCCTGAGACCCAAACTTGGATGGCGAGACCTTTGGCTTCACTTGGTGCTGTTGTTGTGTCTGGTGGGTGAATACATTGCTCTTTGCAGAAGTTCAGTGAAGTTATGAAAGGAACAAGCGGAGACCTGCAACTTCGTGCGAGTGAAAGAAGTAAATGTGCTAAAGCTCTCTTCAGAAAAGCTATCTCAGTGGTGCTAGAAGCAAACTGGTCTCGAACACTTCCTATTCCGGCTCCTGTGTGCATCTGTTGTAAGGGAGAAGTTGAGAAGGAGGTGGGACACGTCAGCTTAAAACACTAATACATACATTTAAAAACAAACAAAACAAACAAAAAACCCTCAAGCCTTATTAAACTCTTAAGGTGATTTGTTAAGGATTATCTTGAGGATTGTCTTTTTATTTTTAATTGCAGGAAATTATGTTCCTTGAGGGGTTTATATTTTAAGAAGATAAGCTCTGATTTATCCCTGATCTTTTTTCCTCCTCTGTTCCACAGTTTACTCTAGAGTAATACTCATTTTTCTTCTGTCAGACTTTTTTGCTTTTTTAGACATCCACGCTCCTCACTGCAGCCCCCTGTCAGGGAGCTGCAGAGTGCAATGGGGTCTTCCCTCAGCCTCCCTTGCTAAGAAGCCCCAGTTCCCTCAGTCCTTCTAAAAAACCCTTGTTTTCTCATCCCTCCACCAGCTTCGTTTCTTCTCCACGTATGCGGGAGCAGCTCCGTGTCCTTCTGGTAGCAAGGGGACCAAAATTGCACGTGGCACTCGAGGTGCCGGCTCACTGGCGCTGAGCACAGAGAGGCAATAGCTTCCCTGCCCTGCTGGCCATGCTATTCCTGACACAGTCTGTGTTTGAGAGACAAGAAGTGTAGGCAATCTGGGGATGCTTTCCTTTGGTCTAGCTGGTGCTCGGATGGAGGTCTGTAAGAGACCAGCACTGCCCTGCACTCCTGTGGTGAGATGAGGACGGTGGCATCAGGGCCAGCTGCACTTTCAGTGAGGTGAAGATTGCTCATTTACAGAGCAGAGATTAAGGTCTGTGTGTGTTTTCTTTCCTCCTCCACTCTGTGTCCTCCACGAGTCACTTGTGATCTGCTAAGTTGCATTTTATGAAGCTCCCAGAGCCGGGGCACCGCTCGCCTCATGCCTGAGGACATGGTGGTGGACGCAGGAGCCCTGTGAGGAGGCCCCTCACTGACCCTGAGGCCTGAGCTGGGATTTTTAAAGAACAAAAAAGGATGCATTAAACTGGGATAGGAAGTTGCATGCTATCCAAGCAGTACAACCAAGCTTGTGCCGAGCTGACCCAGAGCTTTATCTCTATTTGTGGCATTCCTGTGAGATCTGATGTTGGCATTGTCCTGTTCCAGCCCCGCTCGCTGTGAAATGAGGAGGCGACAGGAAGCGAAGGCCTTGTATTTAATCTAATGTGGCAGTGGTGGGAATACCAAATTGGGAGGATTTCCTGGCTGTTCTTCTTTTTTTGGAAAGAAGAAAACAAAACCTGACAACAAAAAACCCTTGTTCTCTTGGCCTCTTCCCTTGGTGCTCCTCACCATGTCTGCCGCGCGCATCGCCAGCCCAGGCGGGATGTTTCCAGGCTTCTTTTTGAAGATATTTATAAATAAGTTGAGCTCCATATGCTGCTGTTGTTGTTGTTGTTGTTGTTGTTGCTTCCCCAAATGACTTCTTTACTGTAAGTCATTGTAGTGCTGCATAATTGATCCATGCATGGCGACTTGCATCCAGGGAGGGAAGTCGCAAAAGTTTTTGGCCTGCACTGTGCAAGTATGGAGAAAGGAAATGAAAGAATAGCTTGACAGTAACCCAAACAATGACAACTGGGGAGAGAAACTTGTAAAAATAAGTAAATAATAATGCAAGTTCATTTTAACTTGTTCTGAAACAATAAGGATGAATGTGCTACATAACTTTTATGAACTAAAATAGACTGGGGAACAGCTAGCAGATTTCTCTCCTTAAGCCTCATTCTGCCCTGCAAAATCGAGCTTTATTTTTATAAATGTCAATAGATCAAGAAGGGCAAAGGCACTTTAAGTCATGAGTATTTTTAGTAAGGAAGAAAAGCACTTCAGTGGTGTTTCTTCCCATACATTATTATTATAAACTGCATTGCATCAGTAGGCTTCAAAAAAATCAAGATTTCAGGTTCCATGTCTTCAATTTGTAGATTTTCTTTCCCAGCAAAAAAGAGGTCAGTTCTGCTTGTTTACACCTCTGTTCCCATGTGTTTGGGGAAAGAGGGTAAAAGAGGAATATACGGCTGGATTTGTGCTACAGCCAGGAATATCTGTGGTGGAAAAATATCTGCTACGGTGGGGATGGGGAGTGTGCTCCAGGCATGAGATTAGCTTAATGCTGCAGCATAGGCTTAAAAATATATATTAGAAAAGATAATGCTGCATTAATTCATGCAGGTTTAATTTTTGTAGCACAATGACAAAACAAAACTAGTAATACTCCAAAAATATAACTGTGACTCAAAGAACTTTCTCCTTTTCTCCTTATTCCCCCTCCTCACCTCATTTCCTGCTTGGACACCCAAAGTCTGAAACTCAGAAGGGTTTTTGAATGGGATTTTTTTTTTCCCATGCCTTGATTTAAAAAAAAAATAAAATCCCTGTTTCTGTAAATGTGACTCAGTCCTATGATGCCTATCTGCCTTGTGTCAGGACTCAAGCTGTCTGTGGGAAGCAGAATACACACATACCCGAACTGTGATGCAAGTTTTGAAATTGCCCCAAGTGCACTCAGAGCATCAAACGCGCAGGATCACCCCGTGCATCCGGCAGCAGCCAGAGCTTGCGGGGCCAAAGTGGTCATGCACCCTGCCGGGGGGGAGAGAATCCAAGTTGCACATGCATTCAGATAATTAGGTAAACAGTAAAGATGAGAGAGAAGTCTGTCTCATTCTAAAATGTCATTTTTTTGTCTTCTAAAAGTCTCTATTTATAGATTTGGCAGCGAGATTTATCACAATAATCGGAGCACTGTGTAAACAAGGTCACTGGTGTGTGTGTGTTTATCTCTGTTTAACTGGATTGCTTATTTGAAATAGAAATACCTCCAAAAACATTATGCAGAGCTGTTGGAAACTTGCGCGCTCGACTCCTGCAGCACATGGTCTTTATTAGAAAATAGATGCAATTATTCAATTTTGCAGATTAAAGTCCTGAGGGATTTGTACATAAAAACAATAGAGGTTTGATTACATCCGGATTTTATATCTGACTGCTATAGGAGTGTTTCATATGTGTAAAATCTTTTTTAAAGTATGGATTATAATATGTTACTAAGTGGAGCCATACAAATGCCGTCCAGTCGATGTGAATTGGGATACACATGTTCATTAACTTGGTCTAGCTTCGGTGGTTACTTGTGTATTTATAAAAACCAGCGAAGCTTTGTGTTTTGTATTTACAGCAAATACTTCTGGCCTGTTTGCAGGTTGGTTTGTGCAATGAATGTTTGAAACTTTGGGATACAATTTCAGCATTGGACTTTGTTGTTGGCAGAGGTTCTGAACCACTTGGTAAGGATGGAGCATAGTTTACTAATAGTACGTGTGTGGTCACAGTAAGCATAGTAAATAATAGCTCATTGTTCTTTTTTACTGATGAAGTGAGTAAATACAAGGCCCTGAAATATGCTCACGGAGTAGTTTGTGCAGGGATGTTTTAATCAGCTTTTTGTTTTGGACATCAGGAGTGGGTGGGATGAAAGTGTATTTATTAAGACTGTTCTCTCATACGAACTTGGTCACCGCTGGGTAATGGTAGGTAATTTTACCAGCCTGGCAGTAATTTGCTTTGTGGACAATTAGTGGCTTCTTTCTGAAAGCTGGTTTCTTTGTTGGTGCGATGGCTGTGAGAGTAGCACCCCAAAGAGGCCAGTACAAAACTATCTGAGGGTTTAAATAAAAAGCGTTTAAGAAATAGCTGGAGTGGATTTTGTTCTGAGCAAGAGCATAAGGTACAGATTTTCCTTTTCTTGTTAGAGCTTTTGGTTAAAATTTTTGCCATAGGAATAATTGAGAATATTTCTAGAGAGATTGCTGAGCTCTGCCTGTCCCCTGCACACCGGGCTCGGTCTGGAAAGGACTGGCCACAGAAATGGGCAGGTTTGTCATCCAGTAACCCAATGTTTGCACCTGGTGAAACCAAGCCAAAGTCATTTTGGAACCTGAAGGAACGGTAGCCTGTGATACAGTAATAATGGGTGAGGACACACGCAGGAGAAGGGAGAGTTTGTGTCCTGCACAGCTGAGGGCCGGGCTGAGGGCCCTGCCCAGCCGGCACGTAGAAAGCCACCTCAAAAAGCGGTTTGAATGCTTGGAGACTTTGCCCGGGATGTGATGACACGTGCCTTGTGCAGCTCCCTTCTCACAACATCCAGTTCTTTTCTTTTGTCCTTCAGCGAGAAGGCGTGTGCATCTGTTGCAAATCTGTTCCATAAATAGTCTGAGCGAGAAATTCCCTTCCTTCCTTCCTTCCTCTCTCCTCACAGCTTGATGTTATTCTGTGTATTTCTCTTTTTGGGGGATAGCCTCTTTTGCACGTGCTGCCATAAAACACATTTTTAATCGGGTGTGCTCCTTTCTTTCCCCCCAGCTTGTGCAGGTCCATGCCCGTAGGTCATCTTTCTCCACCTTTTGGCTCAGCGCACCGCTGCTGGTTGCCAGATCCCCAGCACTGGCGCCGGGCACATCTTTGTGTCGGCGCTTTATCACTGCCCAGCCCCTGGCTTTTGCACCGATTCACCTCTGCTCCCTACAGACAACCTGTGGAGAAAGGGCTCTTCTGGTTAGAAGGTCATTTGCATTTCATAACTGCTCTTTTTATCTTTTTTCTCCGTTCTCTTCCCTTCTGTTTGTTTCTTCTACTACTTCCTTCATGCAGTGTGTGGTACCTAGCACTACAGCAGCTGGAATTTTAAGCAGGCTCACTTCCCCAGCTGATACTAAATGTTTTTTTCATTCTAAACTTCTGGCATTTTGAAAAACTGGCATGTTTTCATCTTTCCTCTCCGTGATCCATTTCTCCCTTTAGATGAAGGCTTCAAGTTAAACTCCTACACATCACCGATTTATTGTCAATTGTCGCACGCAATTTGCTAATGTTAATACATCATTCTGCAGGGGTCATGAGGTAGGTGTTACGCTAATTCTCCTACAGCTCAGGGAATTTCACTGCCTAAATTTGGAGCCTGAAGTAATTTGTGCATTCCTCCTGCTGCTGGTTGGTTGTATTCCCGGCTCCCACCGCCTTGTCTCGGCAAACACTTCAGAGCTGTCGTCTGTGGCAGTCTCCTCTAACAGATAGAAACACCACTGAATATGAAGGCTGTCATGAACCCCCGTGCAAACAGGATACAAAGCTGACCGGCAACTCACGTGTGTCTTTGGTGATTTTAAAAATTAGGTTTGTGTGGTTATGTTTCTTCATGCACCGATTCTATAAATGTCAAACATCTTGGGTGTTAAATACTGCAGAAGCATGTTTCAGGTTGTGTGAGCTAATTGTTTGTTTGCCTTCTTGTTACTAACCGGGCTTTTAAAAAGTCTTGCTAGTTTGGCCATGGAAACCCCAAGCCTGTTGGCTTTTTCCAGCAGCAAACCAGACTTCAGCATGTGTAAGTGCTTGGCACAGGGAATTGGAAAAACCACTCTGCGGATGAGCTGATGTCCTGCCGCTGCCCTTCCTCCCACCTGAACTGCCAGTTGTGCTGCTTAGCTCCAGTGCAGGGCAGCAGTCGTGAGAGGAGACAGCATTTGTATTAAAAACTTGGGGCATTTATATTGTGAATGCAAACATTGTGATTATGGATGTTGCTCCAGTTTGTTCCTTACTTGTACCGTAACAGTGCACTGATATGCAATGGTAACGATACTGGGGAGTACTGTGAATTAGGTGGTGGCTATCTTTGTGCCGACAGTTGGCTTTACTGCAGGATTTCCAGTGTTTGAGAAGCCACGTTTTAAAGTTTACAAAGCTAGCTTTGCATGAAGGAATTGGTGAAATACAGGTTGTTTATTTGCTCTGAGGCTGTCTGTTGTGGGAAAGAGGACAAAATAAAGCCAACAGAGTTAGGGCAATTAAGGAAAAAATGTATAGAATGAAATCCTGCACCAAATACCTTATTAATCATCATAAAAAAAAAAAAAGCCTTTTGAATTATTTCTTTCTAAGTGTAATTACAGATATGTATGAAAATTTACATGCAGTCTGCCCTTCCTGGGCACCCAGTTGAAGAGGATTGCACAGATGCCTGGGTGGCTGGGGCTGCAGGCTGCCTATCCTGCGAGCAACAGGCTGAGCTCTCTCGCATCTGAGAAGTGATATTCTCACCAGCTTTTCTGCATCTCTTTTCCTCTTCTGGTCCCCTGCCAACTTGCATTTAACGTGGTGGACGCTAGAGTTAATATAGGTCGTAGAGTTAATAAGTCGTATTTTTGCAACAGTCTGCACTGAGGATGTGGTCCTTGACAGCTACATAAAAATAAAGGGTGGAAAGTTTGAATATATACACCTGCTATTTGAGCACTGTTACCAAGACCATTCTTGAGATGTTTATCCATTAGCGTGCCTAAATGTTATGACTGTTTTTCTCTTAGCAATGTTAAGGCTGCCTTTGGTTTGATGCAAGCTGTGATGGCCTCGAGCAGCGCTGTGTTCTGCTTTAAGGTTGCAGGAATAAAGTTTTTTTCTCTCTCCACAAAAATCCCAAACACTTAAGTCTGAAAAGGAGTGGGGAGATGGGAAGGTAATTTTGCCTGCTGGAAAGCAATATCATTAAAAAGGTGAATCAGTAAGCTGCTTGTGATATTTAAGGTGGTACCAAGCCCCACCTGTAGGCATGAAGAAGCGGATGTCAGAGTGGGGATAGGAACTATTTGTACAGTTTGAAAGATGGTTGGAATGGGTTGGAATTAGATAATCTTCGAGGTCCCTTCCAACCCAAGCCATTCTATGATTCTGTGGCCTTGCAGAAATTGTCAGTGAAGGAGGTTAATGCTCCTGTCTCCCTTCAGGGGCTGAAATTTGTGATCTGCAGCTCCGAAGGGTTTCCTCTCCCCTTCCTCCTGTGCAGACACAGCCCCTGTCTGCATCGGTGGCTTCACAGTGCAGCACATGGGTAAGCCTGCGGAGGAGCCAGCGTTGCAGGAGCAGCTGTGTCACCCACTGGGCAGAGCTGCAGGCTTCTCCGCCTTGCAGAAACCTGTACCTGCAGCTCTGCAAGTTCGAGGCAAGTGCTGCCAGTCAGTAGGAACGGGTCTTTTTGCTCTTCTGACTTTCTGTGCTGCAGAGCAGTTGCCAGAGTGTTTACCTTCAGGTTATAGGTTTGTTTATTTGCACCAGCGCATGTTTCCAAAATACTTGGCTGGCTTGGGCTGGTGTTGCTCACAGCTGTGTGTGGGCTCGCTTAGCCGCTGTGTGCGCTTGGCTGGCTTCTAGATGTACGTTTTTATGGCCCTTGAAACTTGGCATGAGTTGTGTTTTGTCGACAACAACAACAAAGAAGATTGCTGGTGAAATTAAAATCTGGCATCGCTGTTCCTACAGGTTTGCTCTCAGTGTATTGAAATGAGATTTTCTTGCAAACTTTTCTTGGCGTCGATCCAGAACGCAGCATCTCATAAATCTGTATTATCACTCTGCTCAGTTGTCAGGGCTGCATCAGCTTCTCATGTAGATCACGGGAACAACATGGAAAACTGAAGCCAGGAAACTTTCAAATGAGGAGTTTGTATCAGCAGAGCAATGGCAGAAGAAATTTGCCATGGAATTAGGGGGCAGAAATCTTCAAGAGGTTTTCACTGCCTTCCTTCAGAAACTAGACTTCCCAAAATGCAGACTTGTGTCAGTGGATATCACTCCATCTTTTGCTAAACTGAAGGGTAAGGGACGTGGAAATTCAACACAATGGTGGTCCAGCAGTTGCAGTGTGCCTTGCCACGGAAATGGTAGATCATGAAAACTAGGTGCTCTTGGGCATGTAGGTATGGCGGTGTCACTGTTTAGCTTATTCATAGATGCACTCTATTCTCAGCATAGTGATAGTGAGAACAGCCTGCCTTTTTTATTTACCTGGGACAGGTGAGCTTGCTGTGTGGTCACAGCTACGTTTTTCCAACTCAAAGCTTTGGTCCCAGGGACTCTTAATTTGGGCTCGGTAAATTATCTGTGTTCCAACCATGGGGATTCCAATCTCCAGCAAGCCTTGCTCTTCGAGTCCCTGTAACCCCAAATGCAACAATTTTTAAGGTACTGTTTGATTTGTCCTCTGCATAGCTTGGCGCACTAAACACGAAGCGGTCAGGTACACGGGTGCGTGCTGCTCCAAGAAGTGATGTTCACCTGCAGGAAGTGTTGCGGGGGAAACAGATGCATCTCGGCGATAGGGGATGGGAAGGGGATGTTAGGTCATTAATTAGTTAGCCTTGCATAAACAAAACGTAATAGTTTGAAAAGTCTGTAATTTAAAGGGGAGGAAAAATCTTTCATCTGCTGCTGTGCTATTCAGCTAAATGTCAAGTTGGGTCAATTGGAAGAGTTTTGTGATGATTTCTGCTTTATATATTGATTACTTTTTCTTGAACATTGCCAGCGCAGTGAGCCTTGGACTAGTTTTGAAGGGGGAAAGGAGGTAGGGGGATCTAGTCTGCAAGGTCGGGGATCCCTGACCAGCTGAATCACTTCTGGTTTATCCAGGGACGATGCTGGGTGCGATTGGATTCACTTTTCTGCCTGGTAGAGAACTCATTTCATGGCTGGTAGCTGGGGACTTAGCCTGGTGTCTTCTCAGAAACGTTGATTTCTGAACCTGCTGTGTTTATGATTTCGAGGAGGGGACGTAGCTGAAGGCCCACGTGTGGTGAATAAAGCTGCAGGGCTGGCTGGGGGCTCTGGTGCCCTCTCTCCTTTTGTTAGTGCACTCCTCTGCCCCCACCACCCCATCCCCACCTTGGAAAATCTTTTAAAAAATTGCTGGCAAGTTTATGCTTGGTCCAAAACTAAATTTAAAATGGAGTGGTTCAGTCACGGGAGGTTTCAATTCAAGTTTTTCTCAGTATAAGCTGTAATAAAGATGAACTTAAATGTTATACTTTGCGTGTGCCTTTACTCGAGCACAAGACGAGAGCGAGACAGCATTAAAAATTAATTTTTATCGTCAGAGACACGTTCTCCCTCCAGCTGCTTGGCAGCGATGCTTTTGTTTTTCACATTGTTATTGTTATTTTTGTAATTGGCTGATGGTGTTTATTAAACAACTGATATTGCGAGGAATTTCTGAAGCTTCTTGCAGCAGAGCTGGGTAGTTTTTTTGGAAGGCTGAATGGTGGAGGGAGGACTTCCCACGCAGGAGGCCGCTGCCAAAGAATTATCTTCATATGCTCGGTGAAAATGTAATGCTGCTTGTGTAAATTTTCTGTGAAATGTTGTTATACATTTAAGAAAGATTGTTTTCCCAATATAATGCTAAAGCTGGAGTACAGTTATATTTCAGGGTAGCAAATCTGCATTTTTTGCATAAATTACTTAAATATTTAGGTGCAGTGAAATATATGCTGTTAAACATGTCAAATCAGATGATTAAATGACTGGATTGTTAGGAAGAAAATAGTAATTTTCTGAAAAAGCTTAATGAATGGTCTGGCACAATGAACTACAAACACACCAGAAAAAAAAAAAAAAACCTTCTGAGAAAATTTGCCAGCCGAGGATCACGTTTTTATGCAGTAGGTAATAAAGACGGGAGGCATGAGTGAAAATATTCCTGATTTTTTCAAGTGAATTGACAAGCTCCTTTCTTCCACTGCAATTATTTTACCTGCTGACAGCTGAGTGGGTGGCTCTCTCTGGTTAGTGATTTAGCAACGCGCTAGCAGTCACTGTTCGAGTTGATTTCTTTGTGACAGACGACCGTGCAAACGCTTCCCAAGAAAAACTGCTGCTCTGAAACGACTTGGGCTCCCACACGTGGACTGCGGATCAAGGAGAGCGTTCAGCTACGTGAATTGCCTTCTTGCATCTCACACAAGAAATGCTGAAGCCAACTGAAGCTGATTCTAACTCGATGACGTTGGAGGAGAACAGATTTGTTTGGGCATCGCCTTTGCTGTGGATGATGTGTAGGAGGAGGAGAGGGTCCAGTTTGACTCGAAGCCCAGGCTATAATTTTTGAGCTAGCAGTTTAAAAGGATTGTCTTCTTTGTAGACTAAGCAAACTTGTGTATCGGTGATTTTATGTCAATAAACATGTAAGCCTTGTGTGCCCTTTTTAGAATCGCTTTGAGAAGGACCATTTTGCCCCGTGCAGTACGCAGTGAAATCCCTGCTAAGTGAGGCAGCTGGATGACTGTTTTCTTGGAGCAAGAAGTGCGTTCGTCTGAGCGGTGGCAACAAGAAAGCAAAAGTGAAATCAAAAGTGAAGACCCTTCTGACATTACTTGAACTTAAACCGTGCCTTTGATGTGCTTGGGCTTTTTGTTGAGTGAAACAAGCGCTCCTCGGGAGTCCACAGGGTAGTGATGGAGAGGGGGCACAGGATGAGAGCAGTCCTGGTGACCCTCTGATCCTCTCTGTCTTCATGCAGAGGCCAACATCCCACCCGAGCTTTCATTCTGGGCTAAATCCACGTGCCAGAGTAATGTTGCCAAAGCTGGGGGCAAGTTACCTGAGTCGAGCCGCTCCTCTTGGTCATACCCAGTCCCCTGGTGGAGCACCTAAGTGCTTCCGAACCCTGTTGCCAAAAAGGTGCTTTGTATCAGCTCTCAGCTTGGTAGCTGTGTTTCAGCAGCAGCTAGAAAGCACGCTGAAAATCTCCAGCAAGCAAATCCCGGGAGGAGTTGAGCTACTGCAGTGCCTGTCTCTGTTTTCTGTCCTCTCCTGCCCTTCAGCGCTCCCAGAAGTCCATATAGATGTGCTAGTGGAAACTCACACAAGCGAGGCTTGCAGAGCTGACCAGAAACCTACCTCACGTTCTCAGTTTTCTCGGCTTATTATGGCCTGTGCCATTAGAGCAAACCACACTGTCGTCTGTCGGGTTTATTTGTACTTATTTCTGAAGTTCCATAAGGCCTGTTTTACCAGACTGACTAATTCAAAGCATTTGTTCAAGGCACTGCTGCCTCTTGAGGGCTCAAAGGCTCACCAAGGAAAACCAGGACCTGTTGCTGGAAGGGGTGGGTGACCGAGCACCAGCGGCCACGGCTGAGGTCAAGCTCCTCAGCGCCGTGCTTGCCTCAGAGGCAAGGCCCCACAGGCCTCCGTGCTTGGTGAAAGGGATCGAGGAAGGAAGGAGAAATACTGCCGGCAGTGGGTAAGCATCACGTCGGGAATTATTTACAAGACCTCAAGCCATACAAGTCCATGGGACCAGGTGGGCTGCCTCAAGGGGGGATCAGCAGCCCCTGGGGTCGAGAAACAGAGAAGTCTTTCCTGGTCTGCCTGGAGAAGAGCCAGCTCGCTTCTTTCCCGGTGAATTCTCCATCAGCGTTTTGTTCAGGTGCATTTTGCCATTGAGGACATGTGCGCTGAGCAGCACGACTCCCTACAAAGCAGGAGAGTCAGCTTCGGTGTTTTCGATGCTGAGTTTGTATTGCAGTGTCCGAGCTGTTCAAGTGTCTGAGGTGGGTGTAACTTCTTGAGCATGGCAGCTTTACACAGCCACTTCTCTTGCTTCAAAGTGAAGAACGCAGCTTGCTGCTGAATAGAGAACTTATTTCTCTACGTGATGGAGGTCTTGGGTAACTGCGTCCTTGTTTTAGGGAGCAGTGACACCCTTTTCCCTGTGCATACAGAAGCAAGGAAGTTTTGCATCTGCAACTGTCAGGAATGTGCTTTGGCTGATGAATGCCATCGAAGCTTAAAGGCGAGATCCCATAGCGGGCCGATTAAGCTTTATTGGTCTGCCAGACCAGATTATCATTTTATTTAACCAGAGAGGTAGTTTTCATTGTCACTTGATTGCCAAGGGTCTGTCAGCATTTCCATTATAAACCCCCTATTTTCAGGGATTTGAGTAGACTTGAGATTTAAGTGTTCTGCTCTGAAACTTGGCAAGCATGGTCTGAGTTCACCAGCAGATATTTTCTTTATGAGATTTTAAAATAGTCAGCTGTTTCTTAAATTGTAGAGAAGGCAAGGGTTTTTTTTTTTTTCCTCTTGGTTAAACAGATAGGATTATTTTTTCCACCCTGCTTATTCCAACTAGATTTATCAAAACAAAACCCTATTCTCTTGTTTAAAGAAAGAAAGAAAAGAAAAAAGACAAATATGTCCACTGTCAAGTTCTGTTTGCCAGCGGATCATGCCTCAAAGCTTTCCCAATCTCTGCTTCGGTGTGTGGTTGATGAAGTCCCACCCACCCTCTCTGCCCTTTTTCTCCTCCCCTTTACTTCTCTCCCTTTGGTGTATTTACACTCTCACTATATTAAGTTGCAGCATTTCTTCTCCCCCCTTTGCCTTGCTCCATGAAGCTTCCAGCACCCAGTTCTGAGCAATCTGGGTATTTTACTTCTCTCTAAAAGGAAACTCTGGGGTGTTCCTAAGTGATCCAACGTACCCGTGGTAAATATCAACTCTAGGAATTGTCTTTATGTTGTGTGTTGCTCTATTTGGTGTACATTACTACTTAACTGAAGGACGTGTGCATTACTCTCAGTTTGACTATTGCAATTTTACCGCTTTTCTGAGACTTTGGTGTGACTTTGAGTGAAGGACTTTCACGGTCTTCTTTTTTTTTTTTTTTTTTTTAACCAAATCTTTGATGTCGACTGAAGAAAAGTGAAGTGTGATTGGTGCAGAACGCCACTGTGGCTTTTCATGGCTGGGCTCTTTTAGTCATTTCCTGAGAGCTTGGTGCAGAAGGGCGACAATGCAGGAAGCGGCAGCAGGCTCGGCGAGGCTGCGCGTGGCGTTGGAGGGCGGCTTGCTGTAGGTGAGGGCTTGTCCCTCTTGCTGACATGTAGAAGTACCTGGCGCTGGGGTTGATGCTCCTCAGTGAGAGCCTCTGCTGTCCTTCACAGCGGTGAAGAGGATGATTTGGGCATTAAAAGCTGAAATTCAAGAGTAGGAAAATGAGTGCTTTTAAAAAGTACTATAGTCTCTCTCCCAGGACCTTTAGAAGATCCTTGTCGGAACAAGATGCTGGCACAGCTACCCTGAAGGAGTATCACTGGTACCACCAAATGAAAAGCAAGAAGATGAATAAACAAACGGCTTCGGATCCTGAGAAGGCACTCGGAGCGTACAGGTGGCAGACACATCCGCGGCTTCCCTGGAGGATAAGCAAAAGAGCGCGCTCCTGCAGCCTTAGAGGGGAAGGTAACGATCCGAGCCTTGTCAAAAGTTCTGCAAGCGTGGATGCTACCAGCACTGAGGATCTCCACAAAGATTCAGCAGAGATGCTTTTCCAGGCAAGGACCAGGTCGCTGCGGGTTCCCTTCAACCGCTCTCTGTCCGAACCCATGCCGCACTCTGCGGCCAGGAGCACGAAGCCCTTTCTGCAAGCCGTGCGCTCGGTGGACTGCGAGCAGCAGGGCTATTTCGTCCGTGGCATCTTCTCTACTCTCTCAAGTGGCTTTTCAAGGATAATAAATCGAAGAGGGGAGCCTGTCAGTGAGTCACTAGGCGAGTGGAAGGCAGGTGATAATCAAATTGATCCGATCACAGGTAATGGGCTCTGTTTTGTTTTGTTCTCCTTGTGATACAGGTGTCTATAGTTATTCTTTGGGATACACCGCATTTGTTTAAACTGGTTTTGAACTTGGTGTTTATTAACATGAGATGTGCAACTTTTTGCTGTTCTACCTTAATTTTAAAAAAATGACTAGGGAAAAAAAAAGGCCTTTCCTGATTAGGGAAGTGGTGTGATGTTTTGGCATGTGCTTAAAAACCTGAAGGTCCCTTTAAAACAGATGTCTTGGAGGAAGCAGAAGCATTGCTCTCCAAAATGAACTGTGTGTGTGGTGTGTGCAGTCCTGTGAGCGCAGCAGCCTCGGAGGAGCTGTCGTGCACTGATGGATATATCAAGCCTGCTACTGTAAATGGAGTACTAGGGGGAGACAGAAAGAGAAATAAAGCTGTCTTTTAACCAGTGCTCAAGGCAGTGGAACGGATCTACTTCCTCGTACCAGATTCAGAGTTTTGTAATCAATCAGCTAAATTGATGTCTGCTCTATGTTAGATGCCAAGGACGGCAGTGTTAGGAAGGTTTAGCCAGCCGGGATTGAGGTCAGCAGGATGCCAGGCCGAGATTCCGTTTAAATCTGCCCTGCTGTTAACAATGCTCATAAAGTGGGGCGGGGGGTGGGTGGAATTTACCTTCTGTTCTCTCGGGTCTTTTATGTAACTTTTTCGTGGGCTACCCAGTCTGAACTGAGTGACTGAAGAGGCATTGGGGAAAAAAACCGCAAAGGTTAAATTTAGAATAAAAACAAAAATAAACCTCCCTTCTCCCCAAAACCTCAGTGCTTTCCAGAGTCCTCCAGATTATCATATTAAAACCTGATAACATCTGGAACTAGTTAGAACTGCTGGACAGGTCATCCATATTAAAAAATAAATAAATTCATCTTGCTGTTATTACTAGGAAACGCTGTCCACGTGGGTACTGGGTCTCAGCCACAGTGGATTGTCTCTTACAGGCTTATGTTCGGTGCTGGGAGCAGTCACACTGCTCTAAAACAAGAACAAGTGGACAAAGAGGAGGAATAACTAAGAAGGACCATCTCCCCCAGCATCCCAGGGTTTGTTCAAACCACCTACATACAGTCTGTGATTTGTATTCCTCCACAACCTTGCTCGGTTGAATTTGGCTTGATGATGCTTGTTGAATCTCGTGGCATACATGGAAAAAATGAAGACAGAGGATTGCTTTATTGCTGTTCTTGAAGACAGCTTTGTTAAGGGGTTGGTTTGATATTAGAAACAAGGATTTCCACTGCAGGCTTCCACTGTTGTTGAGAGCTCCTGGGAGGCAGAGTTGTTATTGCGAGCTGCCTGGGATGGTTTGTTTGGTCCTTTCCGCCCACCAGTATACGTCAGCAAGCTATATTGGGAAGGTATTCTGTAGGACACGAGCATTTTGCATTAAAATCGTGCAATCTTTGAAGGGCAGAGCATGCCGTGGTTGCTTTTTTCTTGGTCCTGGCGCACTTTGATACCGAACGGTTCTCTAATAATTCATACGAGTTGTCAGTCAGCTAGGTTGCTGGGGTCTCTGCTTTTAGTAGCATGAAAAGTGAACAGTGGAAAAGGATTATTTGTGAGACGCCACTGCGCTGTAAATGCTGTATGTCGGTTTTGGGAGAAGTACGGAGCCTTCTGGCTCTTGGACCCTGAAACCTCTGCCCGAGCCAGCCAAAGCTGGTTTCACAAAGAGCCTTGCAGTTCAGGAACTGAGAATAAACAATGGGACTCAAGGTGTAAAAGCCAAACTCTCTTGAGGGAGGAAGTCATAGCTGGGAAGGTGCCTGGGGAAGCGAGGGAGTGCAGTCACCTACAACATCTCCTGAACCAGCCGGGCCCTGCTTCTTGAAGGCTTGCCCTCTGCTCCTCGAGCAGACAACAGTCGGGCTCTAAGAGAAGTCGTTTGCCCCCAGAGATGTGCTGCCTTGTGGGATTTATAGGCACAGGACAGCTAGTTGCTGGCCTCGGGATGTATCGTTCCCTAAGGAGGAGCAGCTCTTGCCGGAGCAGTTGGCCCTGCTGGGTCACCCCTGCCCCAGCGGGCCCGAGAGCTGGCGGCACTGCCGGGAGCTGGACGACAGAAAGGGAGAGAAATGTAACTCGTCTGTCGTGTCTCCTGTTCAGGAAGAAATCCAAGGAAATGGGTTGTTTTCCTGTCCGAGAGGCAGGATTTGGGAATCCTTGGGCTGTCAAACCCCGTGGTCTGCCCAGACTTCCGACGTGCCCAGAGGTAGTGTGAGCCATGGGGTTTCTCCAAAGCATGCAGATGCTTTAACTTGGAAGGGCTGCAGTGAAAGTCTCCCGGGAAACATCTGGTTGGACAGAATTTCTTGTCGCTGTGACCCAGAACCAAGGAGGACCTTGCCTGGGGTGTTAAATACACAGTCTGAGAGGAGAGGCATGCTTTGGAGTTTAACCAAGAGAACCTGGAGGCATGCTGCCTGCCTTCTGTCCAAGCAACCAAGCCCTTTCCTTACTCACTCTCTTCATTAAAACCCTTTCCACTTCCTCTGAAATAGTTGCAGATTATCAGCGGAAAAAGAAAAAAAGAAAGTCTTCCTCCTGGAGCGTGCCTGCCCTGGTGTGCTCGGCCTTACCTCTGGGCTGGGGTCGTGGCGGTGGGACCTCGGCATGGGTTTGAGGAGCGGCCGGTGGAGTTTGCTGCTGACCTTTGGAAAGCAGGGGCACAGCAGTTCCCTTCTTCAAGAAACGGTTACCTCCCAAAAGAGGGCTGGTTGTTTCTTTTGGCAGCTTGCAGAGGGAAGTGGGATTTAAAAAAAAATAATAATAATAAAAAAATCTGGATAAATATTTTCCAGTTGGTCTCACAGTCTAGGAAGCATGTTCAGACGCTGCTTCATCGCTCCTTGGCTGCAGAAATCCCTCCTGGATCGATGCAGGCATCCTCTTGGGCGAGGAGGGATGCCGAACCTGCGGAGAGCTGTCTCCTGCCGCGTGTACTCGCTCCCCCGGGACGCTGCAGCTTCTCCCCTCTGTGCTGCTTGGGAGCAACTTTTGGTGCACATGCCGTGGCTTCTGACCACTCTCACACCCAGGTGTTTCGTACAAGCGGTTAAATTGATATGTGCAAAGCCCCGAGTGAGAAGGACTTGGGCTCAGTATTAAGGTGTTATTTATACCATCATTAATTAAAGAGCACTTTAATTTCTAGCAGATGTACCAGCTCGAGGAAAGAGAAGTAGCACTCTGATAAGCTTAATGGTTGCGAACACACTGAGATCTCTTTAGGAACGAGATAAGGAAGGAGCTGTGCAGACAACTCAGAGCCTTGGATCCAAGGGTCGTGGGTGAGCTGCTGCACTCTGTTTTATTCTGTTTTTATTTCTGAGTATTGCCAGTGACCCTTCAACTCTGTTAAGAGTAGATTTGTGAGAGACTACCCAGATAACATGTATTTCACTGCTCCGTCTTATCTAGATCTCAGGGCAATGCAAGTTTAATTGGAGATTGATGACAAAATAACTCTTCAGTAGAATCAATTATCTGTATCTTCAGTGGGTATCTCTTGGGGGAGGGAAAAGGTAAACACTGATTTCTTGCATTTGGCATGCATTTGTCTTCCACACTCACTCTATACTTGAGATTTTTATAGTGACGCTTCCCACAGGATTGTTTCCTTCATTTTCTTCACCTGGGTGAAGATCTGTTTCTTCAGTATTTTAATTTTATGCTCTAAATCATTTTAGAGGTTTTTTGTACCTAGGCTGAGAGAGTGTAGTTTCTATCCTTGCTTTTCTGGAATTGTTCTTTTTTTTTTTTTTTTCTTTTTTTACAGTTCACTGAAGTTACTCAAATGTGGTGCTCTTTTTAATACAATCTAGATTGATTAAATTCTAAGTTTTGTATCTTTCCATATAAACTTGTATAGAGAGAATCTGCATTTTCACACTTAGAACTCAAAGCCAAGGCATTTTGGTTTCTTCAGCGATTCCCCAAACACAAAACTATTTCTTCTGTCTGAAATGGGAATTCAGCATTTATTACTCATTGAGGCAGCTTTTCAATTTTTCATGTTTTCAAAAGTGCTTTCTCATTTTAGAAGTGCTCCTACTGACTCATGTTCCCCCGCACCCCCGGATCGCTTTTTCTGTTGAGCAGTTTATTTTTGGTGGGATTTTTGTTAGGGAACCTCTACACAATTGAGCTCACCCTGTAACTCACACGCCCATTGACGTGCTGTGTAAATGCCACTTTATCTGCACTCTGCTGTGTTCCTACGTTTCATTGCAAGGTGCAGGCTCGGTGTTTGCAGTCATTAACCTTTAATTGCCAGAACAGCTTCAGGAGAGCTGTTTATACCTAGGCTACATCAAAATGACCCAAGTTTTTCGGAGAGTTACAGCTGTGGGAGCAGCAGTCTGCAGTCAAGTGTCGGTCTGTTTTTCAAGCTGTAGTGTGTCTTCGTGGGGCTAAATGTTGTGGTACGTGGTGTACTGAAAGTTGCAGAGGGGTGGGACGCACCGGGGAGCATTCCTGGCATTTCACAGCTTCGGATACGGATCCTACTTCTCCCCCCTGAGTATTTCCTTTGGATCTTGACCCATGTGTCATGTTCATCACGAGCGCCGTGTCGTTTACTGTGGGTAATAGGCTAATGCCATGCAGATGAATGTTTATGATCACAACAGAAAACAATTAGCGACAATATCTGAGGCTAATAAAATTGCAGTCATCCGGTGCTAATTATGCTTAACAAAGGGTGTCTCTGAGCAGGTAGTTGTGCTCATTTCAGCTGTGACTGTTGATTTTCCTCCTCCTTAATCCCAGACCATTTTGTCTGAAGCCAAAAATTAACATCCACCGGGATGAATGAGGACATTTTTATTTGTGAGGACTTTCCTGACTCGTGAAATCATGATGAGGGAACGGCAGAGTCTTGCATTCCAGGTTGCTTTTTGCCGCTCTTGCGGTCTGTGTCTGTGTTTTTGCTCCTTGTGTGGAGCATGCTGATAACCTGTGCTTGCAATACTGTTACCTGTGGTTACATTGGTCTTGAGAAATTAGTGCATGGGAATTACCGGGAGGGTAGGTGTGTCCTAGAGATGTCCCCTGGATGTTCTTTGCAGGGCGGCAGGGTTTGAAGAGATGCAGCTTTCACAGAAGCAGCTAAGGAGTGGAAGTATGGGGATTAGGAGAAAGGGCTCTCAGCAAACTAGAGATTGCGGGTTGTGGTGGGAGAAGCTTTTCCTTTGACAACAGGCCAGACAGGGCCGAGAGGAAGCAGCCGGAGGAGGAAGAACAGCCTTTGCTTTGCAGAGGAGGAGCTATGTCTGGCGAGCAGTTGGACTGGGAGTCTTTGGCCAAGTTTCACGTCTTGCCTGCTGCGTCCCTGGAAAGAGGAGCTCCGGCGCGAGTGCCCACGGGGCAGGAGCAGCTCGCGGTCTGGGGGCAGCCCCAGCAGCCTGTCCTCGCCCTTTGCCCCATGGAGCAGTGAGTGCAGGCGTGGGAGGCGTGCAGAAGACAGCGGAAAGAAATGGTGTTAGACTTCTCTCAAAACGCTGTATTTGTCTTAAAGGTAGACGTAAAACACAGCTGTCGAAGCGTGCAGAAAGGGGAGCTTCGCACAGCAGCTCGGCTCTCCTGGAAAACTCTGAGGTTCTGCCGCTCCGGAGATGGGAACCTTAACTCTTGGAGGCATTTAGAGCCTGTGGCCGGAGGGCAAGTTCTGCCACGGTGAAGCTGTCTTCAGGCAGAGCTCCTTGCTTTGCGTTTCCCCAGCGCTGCCCGTAATGGAGCTTGGTGCAAGCTGAGAATTGCCGGCGTGCTTACACAACCAGCACTTCTTAGGCACATTGACCCTTTTTTCTTGAAATAACAAACCCAGAGAAAAGTATTCGTTTTAGGTCTTTGTTTCATTTTTCCAAATAACGAATGGTGTACATCTGTAATGCTAACAGTACTTGATTTAGGACTCAAAGCAATGGCATGTTAGAAGTAAACAAACGTGCACAAGATTATCTCCGTGCTCTTATTTATAGCGTTACTTGATCGCTTGCTTCAACTAATTAACTTGTTTTATTTAGCCTTATGCTTTCTGTGCTGATACTTTGGGGTAGTTATTCAAAAGACTCTCTAGGCTCTTCTGAAATAAATACTTCATAATCCTGTAAAACATCACTTGTTTTAAAGGAAGCTGTTTACATAAATAACAAGCTAATGCATGAACCTCTTGACATGTTAGCATTGAAACCAACTGTCCCCTGCGTGGTTTTGTTCTTCCTACGAGGGAAGCTGAAGCCAGACATCTGGTCCTCTGTGGGCAGGAGAATGCTGTACTAGTTACAGGGCTGCTCGTTTGAATGGAGTCAGAAAACATTGTGTACAGAGGAGGTGAAGAAAATGACTGAAAGAGAGTTTTTGAAGAGGCTTAGGTTTCGGAGAGCAGATGTTCTCTGCCTCTGTTCCTTATGGGGGCATGCTGGTCATTGTAGTGTGTGCGTCTGGTGTAGGGGCATCCCTCCCAAAACTGCTCGCGGGGAAAGTGGTGCAGAAAGGGGCGAAGTCCCTGCCAGTGGCATGTGAGGGCAGGGAGCGAGCAAGGGCGTTTTTCCAGCTCCAGAGCAGTGTTGTCAGCTATCACCATGCTTCGCTGTCAGTGCTGTCTGTAGGTTTGAGACCTCGGGGATCAGCTGTGTTGTGGTTTTATGGCTCCTCCCTTCAGTGAGATCTGAGTTTTCACTCCTGAGATCGTTTATTTGCAGAGCTCTCAGATCCCTCTCCCCTTGTCACGGCCAAATCCCTGTTTCTAGGTGAAATGCAAGGAGCTACGCTGCCAAGTCCGGCGGGAGGCTGTAAGCAGACCTGCTCGTTCAGTTTATGTCTAACTTTTTCTGCGTGTCTTATAGGAACAGAAGTGCTTTCCTACACCCCATTCTCAAAATACTCCTGAGTATAATTGTCTGAGACCATCGCAGGTGTTGGTGGTGATGCTGTTGAGGGCCGGCTGCTCGCTGCATCTCTCCCAGCTCGGTGACTGCGGGTTGCAGTTCTCTTCCAGCTGCACCTAGGAGCTCAGCGCGTTTCCCCAGGAAAAGCGAAAGCCCCTTTTTAATGCAGTCGCTTCTGGAGCGATTCTCCTCGGCCAGTTGCTGACTGACACAGATGCTTTGGCATGGGGTTTTGATGAATTACCGCTGAAAAATCTGCCAAGCTTCTGATACTTGCTCCGCATCTCCACCTACCTCTTGGCTCCTGCTGGCCCTGGCTGCACCGGTACATGAGGAATGGCTTTGTCGCAACACTGCTGTGAGTGTTTTGGGCTGTCTGGCGAGGGCTGGCTTCTGGCTGCACTGCTGTGGCCACAGGCTTCCTGTCAGCCCGGCTGCTGTCTGATACACACACAAGTATGGTTTCGGCCACCAGAGTCTTGAAATGACGGTCCTTGCCTTTATGCAGCTTCCTATGCACCTTCTTGAACGACACCGAGACTTCATTTAATCAAAACAGGGTGAAGTTTTGGAAAGAAATAGAAAAGAAATGAATAGCCTTCCTGAGTCTGCTGTGAAGGAACCGAGATGTTTGTCTCCTGGTTTTCATGGCTGCTGACCACGACGTCCATGTCTCACTGTCATGTGCAGGGTTGACTCCTGTTTCCCGTTTCTCGGTGTCGGAGGTGACCTGGGTCACTAAAGGCTTTTAATTAACCCGGAGGGCTCGCAGAAGGCATGCGGCACGTGGGGAAGTACTGAGTGCTCCTCTGGTGCGGGTTAGGGCAGGAGGTGAGGCCCTGGAGGCTCTGCGGTGGTAGGCATTAACAGGTTCATTTATCTTGCACTATTAAAACTTCATTGAAAGGAACTGGCTGGGCTATTCACCCCGGTGCTTCAGAGAACCAAGTGGGAAGGCGCTGTGTATGACTCGTAAGGCACGAGTAAACCAGAGAGCCCCAGTAAAGCACTTTGCAGAATTATCTTTCTCTTGGTGCTGTAGAGACGAGTCCTGTACGTGTCCAACACCAGGTGGGTGCCTCCCTACGACTCCGTGGTGCCCAGTAGGTGCCGGCGAGCGTGAGTGGGGCCTGGCGGGCATCGCTGCGTCCCTGCCCCGCGCTGCCTCCAGATCAGGGTCCCCCCTAACCACCACAGAGCTCGTCACTTACTTTTCTCCTCTTCCCAGGGAGATGTGATGGCTGCAGCCGCTGTCGAGCTGTGCTAACAAGGTGGTTCTCAGCTGGTTTATCCAGCAGCAGGGAGCTCTGTGCAGGCTGCCGCACAACCTGGTTATGGTGAAAGGTTGCTAGCTCATGTTTAGATAGACTCCAATAGCTGCAGAAGGGAAGAAAATCTTTCCAGGAAATACATATTTATTTTTTCTTCTTTGCTGTAGGGTTTCTTCGGAGCTTTCTGTGAATGCTGCGTGCCTACAAACAAAAGTGAAGGCCTGTACATGTGGTTGTAAGATGCCATTGGGTTTGTCTGAGGGAAATTATTTGTGTACAGCAGGAGTTTTGAGTTACTTTAACAAAAGAAGTGAATGGCTGCAATGCACTAATTGAGAAATTGGTGTTTGGGCTGTGACTGAAACAAATTGGCTGTGCACATGTGTGAGGCTGTGAACTGGGCCTCTGCCCCCAGACCTCCCGGGCTCTGTGCTCTTGCTTCTAACGCCAGCCCGTCTGTCTCCAAAATGGGTGGTTTTTTCTGCCGAAGCAGTAGGGGACAAAGTCTGCAGATGAGGAGGAAATACTCGTGTGCAGCGTGCGCTGGTGGTATCTGATTTGAACATGCTCGATGGGGAATCACGTGCTCGTTTGGACGCAGGTGGATTTATTTTAACAGCAGGACTCCAGGTAGGAGAGCTACGTGGGAACAGACACGTGGATTCAGAGAGAAATGAACACTACAAAATGTAGGAGGAAGAAGAAAGTTTTATTGTCCCTACATAGAAAGGACTTGCCCTGACCAAGTCACGCGTTTCTGAGCTGTCAAGTACGTGGAGGAAAAAAACGTGACAGCGTAGAGCTGGCCCCCAGCAGGCCCTGGCTGAATTAAACACACACATAGCAATCTGCGCTCTGAATAACTCCTGCATGGATATATAATTTAAAAGAGAAATGCTTTCAGGGTGATGATAGGTTTTGTCTACATCTGTAATGTCTCATTTGTCTGTGGATGCCCAGCAGCCTTCGCTTTGTTTATTCAAAGATGAGCAAACATGAAGCTGAGTGTACTTTTCAATGATCGGGGGGAATCAACATAAAAAATGTAGGTCTTTATCTGTGTCCATATATATTTTATATATGCTTAGCAAGGTTTACTAGACTGATTGCTCCTAAACCTAGAACTTGACTCTTCTTAAGCGCAGAGGATTCCCAAGGAGACAGTCGTAGCCCAAGGACAGTGGAGTGTGGCCACTGACGGATAAAATAAAATTCAAGCCTGTTTGCATTTTAATGGACTTTAATCACATGAGAGTTCAGGAAAGAAAAAAACAGATTTTTTTTCCTGTTCATCATTTGTCTAATTGCTTCAGGCCTAGCAAAACTGGGTAACAAAATATCATTTTTGGTTCTTGTACTGTTGTTAAGGAGGATTTTACAAAGAAAAGGGATGTGCATTATCATCATTAGTCACCAAGAGCAGAACAAACAGTACTGGTCTGTAGATGTGGCAGGGAAAGCAGAGCTGCAAGTTTTTGGCAAACTAAGTAGTAAGGAGGAAATGAGCAAGATGCCATGCATGGTTTTTATCACCAGAGATTTACAAAAATAAGTTTGACATCTGTCAGGGGCTGGGGGTAGGGTACCATCCGGCTCCAGCAGCGTGGAGGCAGCACGGTCTGCCTTCGACGGACTCAAACTCCCGAAACAGGCAGCTCTGCCTTAATCCCTTGCTCTTCGGGGCTGCCTCTCATCTGTCGGTCGCTTCTGCTGATCGTGACGGGATCCTCAGGCGCGTTTTGAAGGCTCTTGCTTCGTTCTGCTGGCATAGCCCGGGTCTGCCCAGGCCAGCGCTCCCTCCTGCTGCTCGTCCTGTCCGTAGCACCAGGCACACTCATCCCTCCATCCCCGGACACGGGTTTTGGTCCAGAGCAC
Source organism: Cygnus atratus (assembly GCF_013377495.2). NCBI lineage: Eukaryota > Metazoa > Chordata > Aves > Anseriformes > Anatidae > Cygnus > Cygnus atratus. Next base: position 11,913,301 of record NC_066369.1, on the reverse strand, counting down.
GGTGCAGAGACCAGCTAAGCGGGGTGTTTTGGGATAATGCAGTCATTTATTAAAAAAAAAAAAAAAAAGAAAAAAAGGCAGGGTGGAGTGGAGGGTGTTTAAAATGCCAAGATATTTTATATAATGGGCAGAAAATAGAGAAGCTCAAATTTTGCCCCGTATTTTCTTTTGTTGTATCGCTAAGTGGATGTTTGTGTCTGTTTATACTCTGGTTTCGTGTGTGCTTTGAAATCTCATTGTGCTCAGAGGTGGAAAATTGGCTGCTTCAGTAAAGGCACGTTAAGGACAGCTATCTACAGTAGCTGGAAGGAAATGCTTCTCAAACATATTGTCCAAGTTGGTTCGAGTTAAGTCTCTTGGGTACGTGAACTTTCCTTACCTTCTCCACCCATCTTCTGGCAGCAAACAATTCTTAGTATTGAGACTTAAAAATTAATACATAAAATAAATCCGCGCTGCCCCCGTAAATCGTTTCCCAAAAGCAGTGACATGGGTTTCAGGAGCAGCTCAGAAACCGCTTGTGTTGGTAATCCCCTCTGGAGATGGGGGGAGTCCCACGAAGCAGCGAAGTACAACAACCCTTTCCAAACTGGCTGAAAATGATCACGTTGATGTAAAGATTCCCTCTGCCCTCCTAGTCTGGTCGGATTTACTGTTACAAAATGCAGTAGCACAGCAGGATTGCTAATTAGATGTTATCAGGACTGCTTCTGCAAGGTTGTGACCTATACATTTCTGTTTCCTACTGCTGTAGGAAAGAAATTTTCTCTTGACTTGTTTGTTCCCTCACTTGGTCTCCTTCGAGGATTTTGGAGATGAGCACCTGTGATTTTACCCTGATAAAAGGGGATTTGGGATCTGCTGGGGGGCTTCGTGATGCCCATTTGCAAAACACACAGCACGGAAACGTTTGGGAACGGGTGCACGTTGGTGCTTAGGGGATTGGCGGCATTAGCAGTAAGCATCAGAGAAATCATCACTACAGAGGGAATAGTGGGAGGTTTCTCCTTGCATGCTTGATATTTTGCAGGCTTTGGAATGGAGCAGGAGTGGCATGGGCTCCGGGGTAGAGGGGATGTGGGGTTGCCTTTATCTGGGGCAGCCTCGCCTGCCCGAGAGAGGAGGAAACTTATTACATAGAGGGAGAACCCAGCGGGTCTAAGAATACCTGAAATACTGCACCCTAGCTACAGATCCCCTTTAATTAACTAGACCTTCATCAAAGGAGACATTAATCACGCTCATTTGTGTTTGGCAAAAGCAGAGGAAACCTGCTCCTCCTGTTCTGGTGGGACCTGGGAGCCTGGATCTCCGCACTGCCAAGAGGGCCCCGCCGAGCTGGCCTGCACAAGTCTTTTCCCTGACACTGGCTTATCCCAGCACATGCAGGTTCTCTGTCCTGGCACTGTTATTTCTCCTCCTGTTGCCTCTTTCCTGCACAGTTACTTTGCTTCAACATCCCACGGAGTAGACGAGAAGGAAGAAATCACCTGCTGCGTTCTGGAAATTCAGAAGAAAATTGAAAATTGAACTTTGATTTGCAAATGTTCAGGCCTTGCGGCAGCACTGAGAGCAATGCTCCCTGAGTCAGGAGGCTCCCAAGCCCTCGTGGGAGCCAGCAGCTCCATCTCCTGCCTCGACCAAACTGGCTGTGACCTCCTGATGCGTAACCAAAGTGTTTTTTTTCCTCCCAAAGTCAGCTTTCCCTCCCTAGGAAGAGATACAAGAGCAGGGTGAATTTACAAGGGGAAGCTAGCCTCGTGCAACCTTCAGCTGGGGGTTTGAACGTAGAACTGGAAAAAGGTCATTACCTCTGGGCACTGGGTTGAGTGTGGGGTTCAGGTTATTTGCAACACGGCATCTCTTTGTATAAATCTGGATATGGCTCAGAATTGCCATCACATCCATGTATGATCCAGTCTCCTTCCTCTACCGAGTGTTTTGTGCTTGAAGCATCTTTAAAGGATGAAGAAGTTCAGTCCTTTGTATAGTAGCAGCACAGTGCTAAAACGCATGAAGACTCCTCAGACGTGGGTAGAAATGGAATGAGGAGTGTGCTGGTGCTTTTTTTGGGGGTGTGTGTTTAAGTAGGTCCAATCAATTAATCAATGTCTAATGGCTGGTTCTAGGTTCTGAAAACACTCTGCAGGTGCCAGAAGGAAGGGGAGTGGGTCTGTTCAGATAGCATGAGGGGTTACTGGAAGGCTTCTGTTACATTTGAGTCCTTTGGGATGGTCCCTTACAAAGTCATAGGCTTCAAGTCGTTAAGCTAAGGAAGCTAAGCATAGCCTCTGTGCCTGAGCAACCTGGATACACACACACAAAAAGCACATTGCTGTATTGGAATTGAGTGTCCCGGGAACTCTTCCTTCTACGGGGAAACTACACTCCGATGTCTATGAAATGCCAGCTGTGGGCAAAAATCTTCTGAGCCAACCCCCTCCAACCAAAAGAAAAAAAAAGCACTTGTGTGCTCAGACTTCGAGAAATTTTCAGGTGGCACGCTGGGAGGTTGCAAATAGCTAAAGGAGAAGAGCAGCAGCAGTGCTGGCAGAAGGAGCGAGCACCGAAGGCTCCCAGGTCTGGGAGAGCACCCCACGCAGGTTTGTGATTGTTCCACCCCCTGAACTCCTCTCTCCCATCACAAAAACCACAGCCATGCAGAGGTTTGGTTTTCAGACCACAGGGCCTGTGCTTCTGTAGAGGTATGATTTAGGGGAGGGGAATTCAGCAATCCTGGCACTGGTTCGAGAAGTTAGTTTTTGGGCCGAGATCAGTGGCACCGAATGCATTGGTTTTCTTGAAGGAAAGCTGAAGGCAAAGGCTTCTAAAAGAAAAATCCTGCGTGGTGTAACGCAGGCTGCCTTAAAGACCGTCTTTGTTTTCTGGTTGCTCACCTTGAACGTGTTGTGGTCACTCTCCTACCACCTCGGGTATGGCTGTGGCTTGTTCTTTTCCCAGAAATGCTCCTCTACCTTGGCTAGTCCAGTGCCTCACTCCCTTCACCTGCCAGAAGGAGGCAAAAGGGTCTTGAAAGAAATCAGCCTCAGAGGAGCATCTGCCGGAGGTGCCCTGCTGGCAAGGGTGGTGAGCAGAGCCACGTGTTGGGGGCAGAAAGTTTAGAAACAGCTTTCACCCAACTGTTTTTTTTTTTTTTTTTTTTCTCCACAGCTGCCTTGGGCTGAGGTCCTCCTTTTTAAGTTGAGGATGCTTTTCCTCAGTCTCCTTCCTGCACTGCTGCCGGCCGGCTTCGAAGACCAAAGATTTAAGAGGGAGCAGAGCAGGCTGGGTGCTCGCTGCTGGAGGGGCTGTGGGATGGAGCTGAGGCCGGGTGAGAGTGAGCGTTACAGAGAACAGAGCAGGGGGAAGGGCACAGAGCTGGGTGAGAAAAGGAGCGTGCATAAATTAAGAGGGAAAACTGCAGCTTTTTCTCCCAAGAATAATTAACTTTTTTGCTATTCTTCATTTTCCAGTTCCTTAAACCTCTCACGAAAGCCTCTCCTTGCTTTAGGGAGAAGTGTCACTTGAGAATCTTCTCTGAACTTGGCAGCTTGGCAATAAGGGCATGTAATCTTTTATAATCCTCTCTTCAGGTTTGTAATATCCATTTCTGTTTTGAGCTTCCAAAGTGTTTTGTAGGGCAAGTGGGAATTTAGCGGAGAGAAACGCATGCTTAATATTCAGGAGCAAAGACGAGTGGTCCTGGGTGAAGAATGGGAACTGAATAAGAAGGAAGGGAAAACCTGCTCGGTATTGTCGGCAGGGTCGTAGCAGTGGCTTTGAGCAACTGTGTGCGGGCGGCTTGAAATCCTCCGTACCCTGGGAACCGAGCTGTTTTTTCCCTGGCTAGCAGCTTCTCTCGGGGTGATGTCATGGGAGTGACAAAGCCCTACAACGAGCTGCTTGTCTGCGGGCCGGGCTCAACCTGCAGCACACCTGCGTGCTCCGTAAGGTTCCCACCGTGGCTGGGTTTTGTTGTCTGCTTCCTCTCGTCGAGGCGCGCCGATGGCGGCGCGATGTGGTGCTCCTGGCACGGGTCCACCCGGGGAGGTGCTGATTTCTCCTGGCGCGCTCGTCCTTCGCGCCGCGTCTCCCAAACCTGGCTGCGAACAGACGATGAGAAAAGGAGCAGAGGGAGAGAGGCAAGGCTCAATTACCCCTCCGTACATTCAGCGATCGGCTAGGCGGTGTGTAAGAAGCTTAGAGGAGCTCAGCAGTGTTCAAGCTAATTGGCAGCTTTGAACTGCTATTAAGAGATTCCACACCTTTTGCTCAAAGAAGCTGCGTGGTGACAGTGAGCTGGTGCAGCTTGCTGCTCTCTAATCAGAATTACCCTCCCAGACCAATTTTAGCTTTTCGCTTAATTTTGCTTCTGCTGCTCGCTCCTTAGCTCATTTTTAGGACTTACAGGAAAGCTCCAAACTGTTGGCTCGCTCAGCATCTGCTAGCTGAGCTCCTCATAAGATTTTAAGACTTGCGGTTTCTCTTCTGGAATGACTCCACACTTTTCCCTTTTGAAAAAGAAATCTCAGCTCTCAGGGTTGCATCCTTGTGGCCTGACTGAATTTGGGTCCTCTGGCTTGTGCTTGGGTACTGGGGAGCACACAGACGTTAGGGGCCGAGGGTGGTAAATGTGCTAGGAGGTCTTGGGAAGGCTTGGTTTTGAGTCGTGTGTGTTACGGGGAAACGAGGGTGGAAATCTTGGCGCGTCTCTAACACAGTCTCAGCCTTGGTGTGAAAACTACTTAGCTTTTGATAGGCAAAGTGGTGATATTGCAAGTTCAGGGCAGATGTTTTAGGGCAGACCGAGTTAAATTGGCGGAGCCATCTGGGAGCTCAGCTGGGTGAACAAGCTTGCTGCAACCATCTCCGTGCAAACAAGTCACATTTCTCCTAGTGCAGGAATGGAGGGACGGGAGCGACGTCACCACGAGAAGAGGCAGCAAGAGTTCATCCTTCTGGATGATGCCAGGTTCATTAAACGGTACCGTTCTGGTTTTTTGCTCCTTGTTGCAAAGGACACAGCCCTTTGTCTGGCTGTTGGCATTTATCAGGTGTTCACTGATCTGATGGCTTACCCCTTCCCACATAAAAATCAGTACTTACATCTTTTATGCAGAAAATGTGTAGGAAGATAAGAATCCGGCCTGCTGGAGAAAATTTTGGTGCTCACTCTACAGACTTGAAGGGTTACTCTTGCTTTCTCTGTATTGAGGTGAGACTGCTGTGCCCAGGGAATTGGGAGCAGGAAGGCGAGCCTTCCACTGCCCCTCCTCAGGTCTCAGCAGAGCTTTTTGGTAGCTGGTTGAGTAAAGCTGTGCCCTCACCTGTTTGCAGAAGAGATGCATGGTCCTCATTTAGAAGGGAGAAAGCTCAAAACCCAGTTTCTGGACAGTGAGCAGCAGATACCTTCAGGCTTCTCATCTCTAAATGTTGAGATTTCATTTGCCACAGACAGCACACTGATGGTAGGGATGGGAAGCATGCACCAAGTGCACAAATTATCATTATGGTGGTTTCCAAGAGGGTACGGGGCATGGAGACTGCATCTGATTGAACAACTTTTTTATGAATGCGTGGCTGATGAGATTCTCCAGCGGGCTGATGGAAAACCAATTTTTTTAGACTGTGCTTGATCACTACCACTCAATAAAACAGCAGTGGAAAGTTAATAGGTTACTACTGCAAGGTTGGCCAACACTAGAAGAATTAAAGATCTTGTAAAGAATTTGTGTCGCGGTGCCAAATGTGTTGGAATCTGAGAAAGTCATGGTGCTGCTCACAGGCTCTGCCAGCTTCTAAAATACCGTTTTCACCTATTTAAACCCATAGAATGGGTTTTCCAGGTAGCGTTTGGGCTGTAACCGGTTGGTGTGAGAGCTCTTGCAATCACTGAAATTTGATGGTTTGGCTAAGCTTTCTGACCTCCTGCCCTTGCTCTTAGGTTTCCATGCGAGGATTCGGTTGTCGTTGCACGCAGCTGCTGGAGGAGAGCAACTGGGTTCTGCTGAACCGAGGGCTCATCGGTGCATGTGTGCCGAAGGTTGTTGAGTGTGGCTGTTAAAGATATCAGGAAGAATCCACACTAGATGCTTACCTCCGTCATAAATCCTATGTAAATGACGTGCCTGTCATCCCAAAGGGTCTGCTCATGCTTTCTATGCGTAAGACAACACAGCTACTTCACCACAGAGGTCTTTTTCCAGCTGTGAAGATGCAGGTACCTCCTAAATGGTGTGCAGCCATGCCACACTGATCAAGATGGAGAGTGAGCCGTGCTCTGTCTCACCGTAGCTACAAGGCAGTTCCTAGAAAACCTGCAGCCACTTCACTGCCTGGGCTGTGATTTCAAATAAAATGACAGAATTAATAGGTTCATTTCTGCAATGTGCACTGGCCGTATCTCTAGGTGTGTTGTGATTCAGAGAAGAATTAATCACCCCTGAGAGCGTTGTTTTCGCTGGCTCGGTAGTATGTGAGTCCGCACGTACAAGTTACCCCACATAGCATGTGCTGAATTTCCTCTTCAGAGTTACCTGATCAGTCATGAGCATCGTGTGTTCCCTGTCGGGACATGGTGGTTGTCCGTCCTTGGAGAATGAGCGTCCCTTCCTTCCCCCAGGTCAGCCTGTGCATCTTGTGGTGGGATCACGCCTGGGTCAGAAGCATGGCCAGAAACCATTGCTTCAAGTTGGGAGCTGAACTTTGAGAAACAGAAAATGAAAACAAAATCTAAATATATATCTGCATGAGAGAAAGTAGAAGTCGTCTTGGTCGTGCTTTCCCAAGCAGACCCCTGGTATGTGCCGAGAGGTCAGCGGTCCCCTCGCAGCTGAGCAGGGCTGCTCTGATGCCTGTGCCCGTGCTCAGGGCAGAGGCTCTCCAAATCTCTGCTCCGTGTTAAATCCTGACCCCGCAGACCTCAGTCTGAGCACAGCACAGTGCTCTGAAATAGCCACTTACACGCAGCCACGTGCCACCGAACTGTGCCGGGTATGTTCATCTGCGTCGGTGCCTTGTGCAGAAATCCTGCCCTATTGCAAGATGCAGGTTTGAGGGAACGGAACATGTTGAGACAGTGCGTCTCCACTTCTGCCATATCTTTCCCTTGAATCACTGCCTTCATCAGCTTTTAGAGGTGGTGCAAGTTCAGCGAAGGCCTTTTAATTGCCGCTTGTCTGTCGTGAAGCTTCACGTCAATAGTCAGGCTTGAAGTCTCAGCTTCTGTTCAGCGGCTTGATAAAGCTTCGAGCTGATGATTATTCAACCCGAGCTGCCTGCTCGTGCACATTTGTGTAGGTTGGGGTACTGACAAGCTCTCAGACGACAGCATTTACCTAAAGCTCTCCAAGTCTTGTCTCTATGGCAAGTACATAAACCAGCACGGAAACATTGACAGACCTGTTGTCAGAAGGTGTTAGGGCTCCTTCTAATCTTTCTCTTGAGGGGAAAGCACACAAACTTGGCCACTCCATTAGTTACTCAGCTGCTTGGCAGCTCCTCATTGGAAACATGAGGAACAGAATATGGACCCTAATAAAGTCAATGAAAATTTGGCAAGGGCTTCAGTAAGCCCTCAGTTTCGCCCCAGGAAGAGCGTGGTTCAGGAAAGGGGCTTTGGCACATGCCAGGGTTGCTCTTGTCATCACTGGGATGGAGGTTTGCTTTTGTGTGGTTATTGATGGTAGGTAGAGTGCTTGTTGGCAGAAGGAGCTGGAGACATGGATTTACCTTTAATGTAGTTTTGTTGGCCTGATTTCTGCAAATTCTGTAGTTTTCTTGAGTTGATGCCCCCCTTCTGTTTCAGCAGAGCTGTTGGGGAGTAAGTGTTGCTGGAACACTTGACATCGCTTGGAAATAATTTTCTGATTCTGCCCACTGACTGGAAAGTATTCTCCGCTTGTGAATGCATTTGGAAGTTGCTGTTATTTGTGTTTTTTGTTTTTTTTTTAATTGTTGCATAGTTGCAATGGAAGATTCAGAAACGTTCCCATCTGATAGCGCTCTTACTGCTCCCTCAACTGCCATCAGCTTTCAGAAAATGTCTGAGCCCTTTCCGTGGGGATGGGCTTGGCACTGGCTCCTTCTTTCCGTGTTCCTTCTCCCTGTACCAACCAACAACTTTATCTGAAACGCCGTTGCAGCATGACTGTTCCTTTTTTTTTTTTCCTTTTTTCCTCCTGTTTTTTTTTTTTTTCCTTTATAAGCTCTGTAGTTGATAATAAGGTACAAGTTGTCATTTGGCTGAGAGAAAGGGAGCTTTGTGGATATTTATAAAGTGCCTGATGGCATTTCAGTGCCCCGAGGAAAAACAGCGCAGCTTCAAACCTTCGGCCGTGCCAGGCGGGCAGCGCTGCTCCTCTCGGGGCGTCAGGGGAGGATGCACAGAGGAGGGGATTTTTTCCAAGCTGTTACTTAACTGCCATTAGCATTTGTAGGCACATAAGGCATGACCTCTAATGCCGTGTATAGGCTAACTGATCTGCTTTCTTGAATGCCTCATTGTAGTAGGGCCGAAGGGAGCGGGTTGCAGCAGACCAGGGAAGTAAGGACGTCTTCTCGCCAGCGCTGTGTGCTCAGGTGCAGGGCTGCCTGAGCCTGTCCCTCACACAACGTCTGCAGGCTCGGAGCTTTTGGGTGTGCCTGCCTCATTTCTTCTCCAGCCCCTGTCCAAAATGAAGTATTTGCTTTCGTCGGTGAGTTACCCCCGAGCAAAGGCTTTGTATGAACCGATAGATAGCGCTGTATGAGCTGATAGAGGATAGCCCCGAGGTGAGAAATGGCAGCCCTGACTTGCAGCCTTTCTGTGAAGCTAAGTGGTCCTACACACTAGCGGACCTTGGCGTTCCCTTCCTCAGTGATCTGATCAGCGGTGCTAAATCAGGTTTATAGGGCATTAGTGGAAGGGATTGGTAGGTTTTATTGCATTCGCATGAAAACTTGGGGCCAAGAATGTAAAATGAAAACTAAAGGTGAAGAGCACCGGAAAACAAAACAGGGTTTGTGAAGCAACCGGGTGTATACATGATACTGTGTTCAGTCCCAGAGAGTCTTCAGTCTAAACCTGTAAAACCCTTTGGAGTGAGTTTTGGGGTTACAGCAAGGGGCTCTGAAGAGGTCTGCTCGGGCAGGCTAGCTGAGAATTGGTTTAAACAGGGAGAGAAGTTGCTAGGCATGGACACACCGGAGCTTACGCTGTGATTTCTGTTGCGGGCGGCTTCCTTGTGAGCTCCCCTCTGGTGTGTGAGACGTGCTTTTGTAGCATCAGCCCTGGGGAGAGGACCGGGGGTACCCGGTACCTCGGAAACCCACCTTGCACCACTCCTCCGGGTGGAAGACAGCGCTCGGTCAGCCTGCGGGGGCGGCGGGGCTGTGTTCTGCCGTGCGATCAGAAGGATGCCAACACACCAGATATTAACGCCGGGCCGTGACTGACAGCTCCAGGCACCGCGATGGCACGATGCGCTGCCAGCAGTCTGCGGAAAGCTCTTCTGACGTAGCCAGCCCACTTGGCAGCAGAGCTGTGGCTGGCCCGCAGCGCCTGATGACTCAGTTACGTCCCGAAGTTGTTATTGCAGTGGAAGGAGCCGTTCTGTTCTTTAATCCTTTTGCGCAGCCCCGTAGATCAATTGGGTGGTGTGCTGCCAAGGCCTGTAGTTGGTAGAAATTATAACGCAAAAGCCTTTTGGGGCTGGGCAAGTCGTGACTGTAGGTTCTGCTGGGGGTTCAGAAGGGCTTCCTTGTGTCGGGAGAAAGTTGGCTTTCCTATCTGAGGGGCTGGATCCCCCGAGCTCTGGGCTTCACTTTTGGTGCATGCTCACAGCTGCGATCCGTGGCTTCATCCTTGCCCTGCAGCCTGCTTGCAGGTCTGGAGCCTGCAGACCTCGCTTGGGCTTGTTCAGGGATGGGTTGGGTTCCTCTGCTGCTGCTGGGGAAACCAAGGGCTAAGCAGGAGCAGCAGCGTTTACATTTTGCATCTGGTTCGGTTTGGGGCTGTAAGCCGCGATAAATGTGAGTTGCAGGTGCGCCAAAAGCCTGCCTCGGGAGCGAGTGTCTCTGAGGTGGCCAAAGCCGTGGGTAACTCCTGAGTGAGAGTCTCTTGTGCCCCAGGAGCTTGCACAGACGTGCTTTTGCTTCACAGCGGCCGTGGTGGTTTCTGTGAGCTGTGCCCGTACCAAGCAGGCTTTGGGGCAGCTGGGAGAGGTGCAGAGCTGCCCAGAATGCCAGCGCCTGTTAGGCGAGGCAGCACGGTGTGGGGCCTGGCTCTGAACCTCAGGTTTTTGTCTGAATTATCTCATCCGAAATCAAGGAAACAAAGGTGAATTTCAGTATTGTGCAGAGCAGCAGGAGCAATGCATTCCTTTGCTTTTTCTTTCTTACCCGTATCAGATTGCACGTCACAGGTATTCCTCAGAACGACCACAAAACTCGTAACACAACGCGGGGTGTAACTGGGTTTCCAAGTTGATTCCCCAGCTTTAGAAGCGGACGCGTGCCTTTCGGCACTGAGGCAAAGCTGTCGTGTGGAGGAGGAGAGCGGGGAGAAGCTGCGGCTTTGGGAGCCATGAGGTGGGATCGGGGGGCACCAGGGCTGCAGCTGGCCGAGCACCGAGGGTCAGCTCTCGGCTCCTGGTTGGGCTTCAAGGGCTCCCTGCAGCCGGGCGGGCGCTGGGTGCCTGAGGATTCACTGGCCTCTAGCGGTGAATGCACGCAGCAGTCACAACAAGCATCTTAGCCATGTGCTAGTGCAGGTTTACCTACAAACTCTGCAGAACACCTCAAGCGGGTTTTCAACTTTCCTTTTGCCTGCTGGGCTCCTCAGATGGGAGGGGATCCTGGGCTCCTGCACAGCAAGTGCAAGCCGCTGGCAGTGGGCTTGCTTTTTGTGGTTCGGGGGCTTCAGGAGGCTGCAGAGCACGGCCTGAGAGCGACTGGTGCTCACCTAGGTCGGGGCAAGGAAAGGGGTGTTAAACTTGAGTGCAAGATAAAAGTGAAGCTCGATGTTACAGATCATGCAGAACATGAAACTTTAGAGGTTGACTTCAAACTGTTTTCTGAAGTTGTATACGTGATGCTACCAATGGCTCTGTTGCATACATCCCCTTTGTATTACACTCGTGGCATTTCGGTCTCCTGTAAAGTGGTTTTTACAGTAAATTGCCTGCGCAGTTGAATTCCTCGGGCTGCCTTCTTTGCACCCAGCCTTCTCGCCTTGCACAACGAGGTATGGAGCTCCAGCCTGAAAGACTTGAAGCAAATTGACTTTTTAGTTTTTTTGTTTGTTTGTTTGTTTGTCACTGTGATGGCTGTGACTGAATGGAAATGCTGGAAGACTCCTATCTGCCACAGCTTTACCAAACAGCTTCCTGCCATAGGAATGCTACTAAGCCCTTCTCAATGAAATGCCCGTCCCTTTGAACTTTCCCTCCCTTCTTCAAGCCTGCCTGCTTTCCTCCCATTCTCTCTTCCTGTGTCTCTCTGCCCTAAGTCTCAAATAATCCAGTTTGTTAAGAGTTTGGGTACACTCAGGGCCCACGCTTTTGCGAAGGAAACAGAGGGAAGATGGAGCTTGCATGAGGCTCTCGGTCTTTGCTTTTGGTTATATTTCAGTCTTAAGCAACAGCATTTATATTCTTCTCGGGCATTGCCATTTTCTTAAGTCATGCTCTAGATAACTAAGTACTCACGGTGTACCTCATGTTGTGTTCCCCACAGGTGCCTCCCAGGATTAGCAGTTTGTCTTTTAATATGCTGAGCCAGGCGCTGCTAAGTACAGATTGCAGTTCTGGTGTGCAGCTTGCTGCAGAACCACAAAAGCGAAGGAGGGCGGTTAATGACACGCTAATGACTCCGGGATCCCGGTTTTCTGTTCACAGATGTGAAAGGACCACCTACGCACAGGCTGTCCTGCGGCCAGTCCCCCTACACCGATACGACAACATGGGAGAGGAAATACTGCATCCTGACCGACAGCCAGCTGGTGCTGCTCAACAGGGAGAAAGAGGTGAGAGGAACACACGTGGGCCGCTCAGCCCGTGCCTGTTGGCCTTCATTGGTGAAATGGGAAGGCCATTTCTTCATCTCCTCCTTTTTGTTGTTGCTCATGAGTTTAGTGAAGACCCTGAAAGGAGGAAGCTAACCTATTCTGCATGTAGGGATAGCAGTAGCACGCACAGTCATAATCCAGCTGGCCCAGATGTCAGTTGCATGGAAGAGGTGACAGGAAACTGTGCATCCACCACTCCTTGCTGGAGTTCTTTGCCCTGCATTTAACTCTGCCACTCCATCTTTCTGCATTATTGCTGCTTTTAATAGTAAGTAAAGCCACCACGGCTTTGTAGACCTACCTCCTCACATCAGTGCGGAGATGAGCTTGGGAAAGGTAGGGGAAAGAGGACATTGGTGGTGGCTGCGTTAGAGCACTAAGCTGCAGCGTGCAGCCTTCACGCCATACAGTCATCCTTGCTGCAGTCAGAAGGCAAATTGTTTGAGGCAGAGGTTTGCCCTTTCTCTGGCTAAATGTAGCAAACAGGATTGGGTGGCCCTTGGCATGGAATACGCAAAGCTATTGCAACCATCTTTGCTTTAATTATAAAATTACTGTGTGTGCTCTGTGTGTGTGTATATATATAGCATGTAGGACTGGGCGTTGTGCCTTGGCATGAAGGTAATGTCCATGTGGTTAAAGAATAGGCACATTTTAGTTGATTGAAACGTTTTGAACAAATAAATGCTGATAAGTTCCGTCTCGCAGGTTACACCTCGATATGTTTTTTCTTGTTATATTTGATGTCTATGGACTCTCACACATACGTTGGCGTTAGAAGTTGATAATATTCCTGGGTTTGTTTGCTCAATTACTTTGCTATAGATTTACCCTGTTTAAATATTTCAAGATAAACTATAAAGCAGGAATGATTTCATGTTACTGAAGTAGATTTTATTTTATATAAATGTCCATGAGTTTGAGTCTAATACCATGGCTTCCTACCTATTGGACATAATCTGAATTTTTGCTTTTTCCTGTATTCTTTGGAATCTTCTGTATATGGCTGGGCCCAGGCTGAGCTCATTATACCTGTTGCTGGCATAGCACTGAATGTTATCCGTCTTGAGCTATGATCAGGTGTGTTTACAAAGGTTGAAATATTTCCCTTCATAGGGAGAGCGGGAGGAAAAGGCTTAGAGAAGGACTTTAGTTATTAGAAGGGAACAGCATCAATGCTAATTTATAGGAGAGGCGATCAAATGCGGGGAAAAGGGAAGACCCATATCATAATGTTTGTTTACTACATCATTCTTTTTCTAGTCTGGCAGGAATGTCACCTAGGGAATTAAAGTATATCCTGAAGAAACTTAAAGACACAAGAATTAATCCTAAAGCCGTACTATAACAGCACAGCTGGGCTAAAAGGATGCATCTCATTAAAGAAATGTAATTGGAAAAAAAAAACACCGGCTCATATCAGAAATAATTATCTGAAGGTGGTAACCATGCTCTTATGAGTTGTTAATTTCTCTTACCGCATACAGTTAAAAACATTTTGCCAGGAGTCAGATAAGCCTCTTGTTTAGATCCTGAGGAGTAAATATGGGGAGTCTAATGCATCACTGATGTCAACTCCTTATATATGACATTTAAATACACTCTGGTTTTGCCTGTTTTCTGCTGGAAGGTGGAGAAATTCAGTACTGGGGCGTGCACAGGATGGGCTTTAAGTATAGTAAAGGAAATCTTTGCACTGTGCTCTCAAAGGAGTGCTGCCAGCACTATCACTATGAGAAATAACTTGTTTTGGAAAATGCTGCATGCAGATGAAGCAGGCAGACGTGCTCTGGTGCAGGTGTGGCTCCACATGCTGATAATGGGATTTGCTTCAGAAGCTAGTAGCTGGAGTCATATTTGCCATTCTGATTTTCAAGTAATTGGGCCTACTGTAAGTGAAAGGAAAAAGGGAACTCCTTGCAGAGTCATAAGTACTTTATAGGAAAATACCTTGCGGAGTCATAAATACTTTATAGGAAAATAAAAGGTTGTTTTAATCTACTTCTGCGTCTGTACGCATGGCACTGTATTTACGATCTCCTAAAGAAACACAGAACAGCTACACTGGTAGAACTGCTTGGCAGGAGACACTGAGCTGATGCTCTGGATTTGTACCTTTAATGCCCCCAAAACAGAAGCATGCCTTGTAGCTTTCATGGGAGAGGGAAGGGGAGGCGACCTGGTGCGAGTCATTCAGAGGTGAAAGGCTCCATGAAATGTGATCTCCAGGTAGGAGCAAACAAAGGCCTAAGGCAGCACTGGGGGAGATGCTCGAGGAGCATAATGATGGAAAGGTATGTAGGAGGAGAACAGGTATGTAGGAGGAGAATGGAAAAGGGCCCTGGTGGGACCACAGGTACCTGCATCCTAAACAAAGGACAGAGTTAAATATGTAAGGAAAAGGGAGATTACTAAAAGAGGAAAACAGAAAATTATGTTTAGAGTGAAAGGTGACGCTGGAGGAAGTCTTTTTAACCTGAAATGAGGTGAGAGGGGCAACAGGAAGCTGACGATGGAGAGGTTCCTGCTCTGAATGTGAAAATTGCCAATAGAAGTTGGTAGGTCGGATTTTCTTTGCACTGTTGATGAGGATCTTAGGAAGAATGCGAGGCACGGAATGATATGCATCGTTAAGGGGTGGGTGTGAGGGAAGGAGGAAGAGATGCTAACAGCAGAGTGCCCTTTCAGCTGACAGGGAGCACCTACATCATCTAAAGGCTGGTGTAATTTGAACACTGCACGTCTGAAGCACCTCGTTTTATTTTCTATGCATCTGCTTTGTTACTTCACAGAACAAAAATCCAAGAAGCTTAGACCATGTGAAGTTGAAAAGGAACAGAACTGTTTGATGTGTATGATCTTTGTAGAATTATTATGCAAGGATGAATGTCAAAGCCCAAAAGTAGGAAAACATACAAAATGCAAACAGGTAAATGAAAGGTGTCTTAGTTGTTTCAGGTAAATACTAGCATGGGTTTCTTTCAGTTAAAATACTGCATTATGAATTGCACAGTTTTATTTTAAGACGGAGGGAACAGAACAGAAGGAAGCCGAGTAGTAAGGAAAATTTTTTTTTCTAACACCCTCCCTCTCCCTCTCTGTACAGCTTTATTGACAAGGCGGTTTGGGTGGACTGTGTGCAGACAGATTTTGCACTGTGCAAGCCCAACAGTAGGTTGGAAATCAGAGAAATTTCAAGGTAAAACTTGATGCAAAAATATCTGTAATTGCTTAGACAAAAATAGTCTGAGAGTATCATCTTGTGTAGCGTAGATAAATACTAATTTCTTGACACCTTGTCATCTTCATACAATGAAAGTGGGTGAGACTGGAGAATGAAGACTATTAATGAAGGGAAGAGATCGAGGCCCAAAAAGTAAGTAGAAAGAAAACAAACCCCTGTAGGGACAGGAGGGACGACTTAGCAAGTAAGGAGTCTCGAGTGACAGAAGCAGTGCAATTACTAGAACATCTCGTGGTGTGGCAATATCTAGCAACACCTTCTAAGACTAGGAGAACAGGTCTGGGCTGATTCACTTACAAATCAGCTTTTTTTCTTTCTTTTTTTTTTTTCTTCCTATGAGAAAGACAATTTCTCACTGTCAGGCAGGTGTTGATGTTTTCATCGTTGCTGAAACCTGTACCATAGGGAAGAGCTGTGAGGACATACTTTTAAAGAGGACACAGGAAAAGGTGGATGCAAAAAACAGCAGCATTTAAACAGGAAAAGGGAATGAGTCAGTGGCTCTGATCAGTGGTTTCAAATAGATAATCCATTGCACAGCACTTTCACGAGGGATGTGACAAATGGCTGCATCTGGTTTGGGGCTGCGTTTTAGTTAGTCATTGTCTGTAACTTGGCTGCTGTCCTGCAGAATCTTTTAATTTTGTGTTCAGCTGCAAACGGAGATGAAAATCACTTTTCGCTGTGTTAGACTCTTATTTTCCTTCCCACACTTCCCTCATTTTTCTATTGGATCGGGAGGCATTTTTAATCAAGGGCAAAGCAGAGCAAAGATCTGCATTCACCATTCGCCATGACAAGGTCGGCTCCTTACTGGTGCTGGTGGCAGACGCCAGCAGCGGGACATCTCCAGTGGGTTTTCTGCACTCGTCCATCTCCTGCAACTCACACCGGTCGTGGAGTGACAGCGATGCTCCCGAGAGAGAGTTGTAGCAAGAGCAGACAGCGGTGAGTGGTGCCCCAGGGGAGGTTTTCAGAAGTGCCCCATGCCATCCGCAAAACTCGTCACATTGGCATTTACAGCACGTCTGGTTGGTGTGTTAGTGCAAGTTTGTCAAAGCTGAACTCAGTCATAAGAAAAGATTTGCTTCAATTCCCAAATGAGTTTAATTGTTTGTTTTCCAAAGTCCCCAAGGAAGGTAAGAATTGAAGTGAAGAGCTTTTCATTATCTGTTTGTTGATGCGATTCCCAAATTATTGATTATCATTTCAGAAGAGGCTGCAAGTTCTCAAGTGTTTTTTTTTTTTTTTTTTAAGTCTTGAATCAGTCTTTCTAGTCTGAAAAAATCTATCTGCGGTGAAGAAACTCTTTTCTGCCTACTTTTTTTTTTTAAAGAGACCAGTTTACGCTACCTTTAAGTGGCATTAAATGCCTGTGGAGCTGTTACTCAGTTTCTTCTGAAATCTCTTCATCATCAAGCTAGAGATCCCAAATAGAGCGTTTATACTTAAAAAGCACGTTCAGTGGCAGGTCAGCTGTGATGCTGTTCAAGAGGTGAGAATCCAAGCTGTGAACCTGCCCTCATTAAAATTTGAAAATCCAAAGAACCCAAGAAATGTGGCCACTGATCAAAATTGTGAAGATTGTCCGAATTGCCAACAAGTCAGCTCAGGGCTGGGCAACGCCCAGGTTGGTGAAGTCTTGGCAGGCGAAACAACAAAAACCAAAGGTAACAAAGCTGTACAAAGAAAATAGGTGGAAGCCTAAATTGCAGTTCAGTCCTGTCTTTGCAACACTTTGTTGTCCTCTGATCCATGGCTGAGATGCTTGTTGGGGAGGCAGGGGCTGGAGGAGGGCGGGCAGATGCTGATGTATCGCTGTTTGCACAGCGTCTGGTTGTGCACTTGCCTTTGAGTGCCACCCGATCTTTGAATCCCTTTGACCTACCCCAGAGTGGTTTATTTACATGCTTAGAAACGCACCCAGTCCATAGAGGTGCAGCGCTGCTGGCCAAGCTCGCTTTGCACGTTTGTGAAGCTGCATTTTTCAGAGCTGGCTGGTCTTGCACTGAGCAACGAACAGCAGCAAGGCAGGCTTGGAATTATGTGTTTTTATGGTCAGTGCAGGCTGAGACTATGGTTTTGGAGGTGTGTTATTTTAAATAACACTGCAGTGTTAAGTCAGACTTAAGTTTTGTGGCTCCTTTGCTGCTTTAATCTCATCCATGGAATCGTGGGATGTTTGTACATGTGCAGGCATAGATGGAGCTGTGCAGCACGAAAGTGTTGTTCCTCCTTGTGCAGCTTACACAATTCTTCAATCAAATAAACAGTAGTAGGTGTTTCTCAAGCCCTTGTGAACACACCAACAAATGCAATCTTTTGCTGTGTCGCACCAGGTGAATGTTGCTACACCAATGAACCTTCTTTAGGGTGCAGCCCAACCACATTTTCCCGGTCTGGGCAAATGGTAAGTACAAAAGGCAGCGTGACTCAGAGTGAGGACCGGAGCCCTCACACACTCTTCCTGCTAATGGCTAGGTCCTCTTTGAAGATAAATCCTATCTCTGGTATGCAGAAGTAGGTTTGTTTTTGACACCGGCTGCCTGTTTGCTTTTCCCAAGGGCACAAAGGACAGCGCAGCCCCAGCCACCATCCTCCTCCTCGCCCCAGCAGCAAAAAGCTGCCTTCGTAGTGTCCTGGCTGTTGTCACCATCCCTATACACACCGTAGCAGCATGGTACTAGCAGCTTTTTCATGTCTTTGGATTAAAAGAGTGTTTCTGTCCTGTGTCAGAAAGGTCCCAAAGGTACCGAAGTGCCTGCTCAGAGTCGTTCCAGAGATAACAGCTTGCAGCATCCCCCCAAAAAGCGCTCTGGAGGAAATCGGGAGAGGCAGACCAGGCAGTCAGCAGAAGAGCGTGTAGAAGGGAATAAGACTAAGTGGCGTCTCCAGATGAAAACTGAAAATCTAATGTGATCTTGATTGAATGAGCGTAGCATAAACTAACAAAATTAGTCTCTGCTTAACTTCCTAATGGGCTTCGCCCAGCTATCATTCAGCAAAGGACCTGCTGTAAAAATCTACCGGTGAAGAAAGTAGCTTTCACAGAGTAACCACCAGGGATTTGGGAAACTTGTTTTAAAAAATGAGCACTGTTGGAAGGAGACAAATAGACTGGCATAGTAACAAATAGCATTAAAAATGACCTTATGAGAATGCTAAGTGCTTGAAACTCAGGAAATGCCAGAAGTAGTTTGTGAGAGCCAGTGTAGTGCAGCCTGTTTCTAAAATAGTACAGTATCATATACATCTTTTGCAACCTTCTGTACAAATGAATAATATCTTTTTGTTTGCTATTAATACTCTGTTTTCAGAGATGCTTGGAGATATGAAAGGATAAGCAGCACAGGAAATACGACAGGGGCTTCTATTCCTCAGACTGCAAGTTGTGTTTTTCCAGAGCTGTCTGAAAACAATTGCAGCATGACATGCATCACGGTTGTAGCGTTAGAGCCAATGTCCTCACTAAAAGCGTGCTGGGACCGAGGGGTTGTGCCTGCCTCCGGCCCCTGGCTGCTGCATCTCTCCCTCACCCCCTGGGCTTCTTCCTGCAGGCGATGTCTGGGCTTACGGGGCAGCCCCATCAGGGTACGGGCTATTGCGGGAGGTGGTAAGACCTCAGGCAGACAGCTTTAGGGTTAGACAGGTCATCTCTAAATAACAGCGCTGTGACAAATACGGATCAGGAGCATGATTAGCCGTGTTGTTAGGAGAAGTGCAGTCATTTGGTCATACAGTTAGCCAGATCAGAACAACAGCAGGTCCAGTAATTCACCAGCACGGGGCTAACAGTAATTTGTGAGCATGCAGAGACCTCCATAGCCACAGGCATAACCACGGTGAGCAGGCAGGCCAGCAGGAAGCAGGGCATGGCTGACTGAGGGTAACTGGCAGGCTCAGGAAGTTCCCGGTTCCCCACTCAGTGTCCTCTCCTGGTGCCACGTTGTGGAAGCACCAGCTGGACTTGCTGTCAGCCAGCACGTCCCAGCCCTGGTCCCTCTTGGGGACACCCTCTTGGGTGTCCTGAGGCACACAGAAGTGCCCTGCAGAGCGCTGGCCCCACGTGTTCCTTGCCAGTGACCCAGCAGAGGCAAGAATGGTCACCATGGGCCAAGAGCTTGTTCTGCTCCCTTCTGGAAACACACTTCTTCTGTGTAGTCTCTGTCTTTGTTGTCCTCTCTTTCACCAACTTGAATAATCTTTGTTGTCTTCTGGACCTGTTCAGAACAATCTGTATGTTCTTCTGAAGGGTAAAGCAAAGGATAAACGTTTTCCAGTGGCATGTGTGGCTCGTGCTGTAGCGAGCAGGCAGCTTGCTGAAGTTTTTGTCTGTGTTCCTGTATGCAAAGTGACCGCTGCTCGGCTTGATCGCGTAAACAAAATCAGGATGCACAAAGCTGTGCGTATAAATTTGCAAAGCAGTTGGGTTCTCTTCCTTACCCCTCAAATACCGTTTTACATTTTCCTGTTTAGGTTAGGAGTAGGTCAGGCTCATCTCTTGTTTTCTGTTGAACAAGGAGGCTGTATTGCTTGGGCTCTTTTAGAGCAGTTGGTTGTTGTCTGAATGCCCTGCAGCTGTAGCGATAGGTAGCTCAATTTATCTCTGTTTTTGCAGCATAAGCACCTCTCTAGAAAGATGTCATCATCCAGGCAGGTGTTTAAAGGCAGAGGGGAAGGGGGGAGCAAACCTTGAGGGGTCAAGTGCTGCCAACGTTTCAGATGAGAAACAAGATTTTTAGACATTCACTATTTTTGAAGAGAATTTGGTGCTGAGAGAGCTCTCTGCAGCTGGGACCCCAAGCCTTTTGTAGACCCTTCTGAGGTCCCGTGTTTAGGAAGACTTTGACTTAATTTGAATAGAAGCTACTCCCTTTCTTGATGTGGCCAATATCACCAGCTGAATGCCTGTTCTCCTCTGGCATGCTGCAGCTGATCGGTGAGTATGTCTGTGCAGAGATTGGAAAAATTGCTTTTGTAACCTGAGTTTCACATGCAGCCAGCAGCCTCGGCTTGAATTTCCCTGTGTTTTAGTGGGCAAGACAGGGTAGCAATGGGTCCGGCATGGGGAAACAGATTTTGCAAAGCAGCACTGCCCTGTTATTAATATAGGTTGGTTTGTTGTTACTTGATACCTGTGCATTGCAGTGTGCTGCACACCTGTGTGCAGTCCTGTGCGGGCTGTGCACCAGCACTGCTCAAAGCTCTGGTGCTCGCCCATAAACCCACCTCTTTTCAGGGATTTCCTGGTAAGGCCGGCCACGCCGAGCTGAGCCTGAACATTATTACCAGATCAGCAGAAAGTTAACTTCTCGACAAGATGGCACGTTAACAGCTGTCGGCATCCTTTTCACGCAGGTGCCTATGGATGGGGTGCAGGAGCCGCAGGATGCTACCAAAGGGCGCTGCCTGCGCCGGACAGTGAGCGTGCCCTCCGAGGGCCAATTCCCCGAGTACCCACCAGATGGGGCCGCCAAACTGGGTAAGTGGAAACCTCAACCGCAGCAGATTGATTTTAATTTCTAGCCGCACGCTTTATCGCACAGCGCCGCTTCCCAGGCAGCGACCTTGCAAAGGAGCCTGCTGAGGTCTGTCGCGCTGCAGCCAGGTGTCAGCGGAGGTCGTGGCGGCGCTTGTAAATGCCTGCCTTCAAAGGGACTTAGGCAGCAGGATTTGTCCAAACGTCACTGAGATTGTTATGGGGTGTCAGAGGAGCTGGGCTGCTGTGGCATGCGTGGAGGTTTGTGACTGTGAGTGAGGGACTACTGGACAGCCTCGAGGTGTATGGCTGAGAGCTGCTGAATGCAGGTCAATAGGAACGCAACATTTACTGGTAGTTTTAAGGTGGTTCCACAGTTTGTTTTAGAACTCTTATGTTGTTATGGTTTACCTCACTTTTGAGTGTCTCTGGAATTTCCTTTGCTTCATATTTTAGTAACAAGTACTAGATAACAGGTTTTTCTCTAACATACCTCATGCCTGTTCAAGGCACAGTTCCTAAAAGAACCATCAACTGCCTGCTGCTGCTGGCTATAATTATACGCGTTGAAATCTAAGGAAAGCAAAAAAGAAAGGGCAGGTATTAAAATGACAGACAAAAGCTCTCTTGCAGTGGTTTCCCAAGTCTAGTTTTGACCCCATTCTCCAGGGTTTTTCTCCCCTCTTTTTTCCACCCTACCTGTGGCTGCGTAAAGCGCATTGTTCCAGCTCTTGGCAGAAGCAAGGAGGAGTGAGGGGAGGCAGCAGCCATGCACAAGGGAGTTCTTTCCATTCCCACCTCATGCAGGAAACTTGCCTAGGCATAGGCTGTGAGCTACTGATAGAGTCTAGGAGCAATTCTTCTTTAGTTCAGCTGTAGAATATTAATCTTGGGAGAGAGGGAGCTATGACAAAAAAAACAATTATGCACCTCTGAACAGTAAAACAGCCGTGATAACATTGTTATCAGAGGTGAAGAGCAGGTAAGGTATTTTTCATTTCACAGGCTCATCTGCATTTTATGCCAAATAATGTTATTCTGTAAGTATATTGCACACAAGTCATTTAAAGAGAAAGTCCTGTGAGGCTAAACATAGAAAATCCCACTTTTCTAGATAGTTAATTAACAGATGCAAGGGGGTAGCACTTACTTGTTTATACTTGCCCATATCACTACTTAACTCTTCCCTATTCGGGGAGGCGGATAGGGTTGTGTTTTTTGTTTTTGTTTGACTCATGGATTAGGAGTCTGAGAAGAAAGGAGGCAGGTCAGTGATTTAGGGAGGAAAATTGCAAAATACTTGAGGATTAAAGATGTAAACATAGCTTTTACTGTATTTGTTTGTGGCATTTCAAATGCAGCTCTAAACGATCATCTTGTTTTGCCATATGAACAAATAGTCATTCTTTTTTTGGAAATAAAACCAGCATGAAACACATTTACACTGTGTTGAAGGGAAAACACCTACTCTCAGGCGCAAGGCTAGTGAGATGAGCGGGGAATCGCACTGCAGCCAGTCTGCGCTCAGCAATGGATGTTATTTGCAACTTTGCAAGCTAGAAAGACCTTTACAATCCAGGGGATTCAAGTGCCTTCCTTTCCTATACCATGTGCAAAAAAACGTAGGGAAGAATTTATAGACTTCAGTGAGCATCTGAATAGCTGGAAACCCAAGTGTTAGATTTTAAAATGTGACCTTGTAACCTTCTTCATTTTTCTTAAATTGCCACAGGGAATAGATGACTGTGCTCTTTGGGTATGTGCATTGCTGTGTACTTTGCTACAATTTTAGATCGGTGTGGTGTGCTACTTGATGTATGCCTGACAGGGATCTACTAAAAGTGCAAGGGAAACCCATATCCACACAGTCTCCTCCGTGTGAGATCTGCAACGGGAGCAAATACAGACATCAACGAAGTCTGTAGCTAAAGGAAGGGGGCACGCAGTGGGTGGGGAGGAAGAAAGGCATGAGCTGCAGAGAAATGGAGCAATGCCTGTGCTGTGAGGACGGATGAGAGTAAGTGGGAGGGCTGGCTGTGTGTAACCTGATTGCAGCACCCTTGGTAAGGTTCCCTTGTTTTCACCTCCTGGTTAGAAATGTCTCCTATCATGATTACAGAATCCCTGTTAGTGGAAGAAGGTGAGTTGATAGAGCAGTGGGAGTAGTTTTGTGTCAAAATGTTGAACCAGAGGACAAAACAGTGCAGGCGACTACTGAGCATCTTTATGAAGAGAAAGAAGTGGATGGTAGCAGCCAGGACCTATCACCAGCAGTACAGATAACAACAAGACTGAAATAACTTTGGAATGGACACCAAAGCTGAAAAACAAGAGAGCTCTGCACAGCAGAGGCTGATGAAATATCTAGTAGATAAATTGCCACGCAGAGCTGATAAGAATATCTAGTTTGTCCTTGGGAAGCATGTGCATGACATGGCAATGGCAGACAGTGCATTTTATGATGATTTGTTGAGGCTTTTTTCCAAGTAAGGTTGCCATACCTCTTGTGCTTTAAAAATAAAAATCAGGTGATGGAATTCCTTTTCATCTCTAGCACTAGTTACATCTTTTGTAAAACCTCAAGAGTATCATATCAGATCAATCTTTTTTTTAATGGAGCAATTAGAACAGCGCATGTTCTTCTGGGGCTCTGCTTAATTAACAGTAGTACCCATTCTGCAAATAATTGTGGCATGTTTTATAGCACTGGGCACATATCCTTGTAGCACCATTCCTAGGAGGTGTGTGGGAGAGAAACTACCCATGTTACAGCGGAGAAGTTGAAGCAAGAGACGTGTAACTCACCAGAGGTCAACATTAAGTCAAGTGTGCTTTACTCAAGGGCTGTTGCAGTCATTCTTGCCATCTCTTTCATTTCTACCCTTGCTGCAGGGTTGGCTCAGCTGTTTGTGTGGCAGCTGCTGAACCACCATGGTTTACAGTCCTGTGTACTAAGATAGGCACCAATTTCCACATACTTCAGTACAGTAAGCTGTAATTTGTGATGGGTCAGCAGCTGCTAGACAAGCAGCTGAGCCATCCCTTCTGTGCAGGCAGAAACCACTGTAGTCACCCCTCCATGAGAGCCGGAGGGGTGGACAAACAGATAAAGCACAAGATAGAAAGCAACTTGTTTAAATAGGGAAAACTACTAAGATCATCTAAAAAAAAATAAATTTAAAATACTCCAGAGGACACTATCCATCTACCAGCTTAGGAGCTTGCCCTCTGCTTGCGGGCAGTAGAGAGGCTGCTTCTAATGCCGAAATTCTTAATTCCTGTCTGGAAGGGACATTGTACATACCGTTGTGTAATCCAGTTCTCTGTTAAATGTATGCCATGAAATTTCCTTGGTACATAATCTCCATCACTGTAGTAATACTTACCAAGAGTGAGTAGGTACGTTCTTAAATACCTCATTTACTTGCTAGGGTTTTGTCTTGCCAGCACTTATTGTCAAAAGTGCTTCCTTTCAGAGAAGCTAAAAATGTAGCTGTAATTTATCCCTAACTCCAGTTTGACAGCCCCTTTCTTCTTTCAAGCATTACTTTCAATGGACTAATTTTTAAATGAAGCGTGGAGGTGTGATATGGGCCTTAGAGACCAGTACCTAACTAAAGCGAGTCCTTCCGTTGTGCTTGCCAACATTTCTGGTGTAGAACCTCCTCTTTTTTAACAGGTGTATGTGTTTTTGTTAGGGAGATTGCATCCTTTGTAGAGGATCATTGTTGATAATAGCATATTGGAATTAACCATTCATACAGTAAAAGCATGATTCAGATTTCCACCATTCATAGTATTTGACAGGCTAGTAACACAGTTATTGCTTCCTTTCCTAAAATAATCCTCTTCTCTCTTACTCTGCTTCCTTCTCACCACCTGCTCACACTAAATGAGAGTTGTTAAGGAGAATACATAGGGAAAGTTTTGATTCTGGCATCTGGGTGCATCTTTGTGGCATTAGTAAGAGATTTTTTGCCTGCATATGTGAAAATATTAGGAGAGATTGAAAGTGGGGAAATTGATTTTTTTTTAATTGTTTTTAAATTATTAGGAAAATGTGTCATCAGGGAGAGTTTTTTGAGATTCTCTGATGCTAATGTTTATGCAAATGGATTGCAAAGGGCTAATGATTCAGAGGACTAATGTTGATGCAAATGGATTTTCTTTTTATATTTGGAGACGAAGTCATCTGAGAAGAAAACGAAGACTTCCACTTGTTGCAACAAGTTAACCCTGTGTTTTCTCAGTCACATCTCTGACTGCTTGAACACGAGGGCTCTTGAGAAAAGATTGCAAGCGCTAGCTGAAAGCAGGTCAAAGGCAAATCTTTGTTCTGACCTCACCTTGAGTCACTAGCATTGAGAAATTTTGTTTTCTGTCCAGTCACTTGGTCTAAAAAATTGGAAAATATCGTTTGTACCCTCAATGCAGAATGAATGCTAGTGTGCTGGTTCTTGCCTTGATTGATATAATTGCTGTAAACAATATTAATTTGGAGTGTAGGTTAGGAGCTCTGGCATAGAGCACTGGACTGACGGAAACTTCCCTTGGCAGTAACACTGATTTAGGCTTTTTCCACCTCCCTTTCACCATGCCAGTGAGTACGTTTTTCTCCTTGCACTGTGCAATCATTTATTTCTGCAGTTATTCTTCAAGCCACTTCACTGCACTGCCTTGTGGACAGCTGTGCCAGCACAACTGGGGGAATGGTTCTGCAGTAGAGACATGCAGCCAAAGGGGAGAGGAGAGGAGAGGAGGCAGGGACTCCTTCAACTAGCTTTGTTGCTGACAGGTCTCTAGAACTGCACATTTAAAGTTTTTTTTCTTTTTTTTTTTTTTTCCCTGGGAATGCATTCCAGTTTCTTTGCTGGTAGGCAAGAGAATAGTCACCAAGACTGAGGACAGTCTGGGTTAGCAAGCCTTATACCTTCTAGGAGCTTCTGTTCAGTCAGCTCTGTATATCCAGGGTCTGCTTGTCCTTGCATAGCTCCGTGGCTCATCTTCCACACTTTTGGGCTGGAGTCATCATCTCTTCATCAGGGAACCAACAGGCCTTCAATGCCTCAGCCTTGCCTGTGGAGTGTTAATAGCTGTCACTCAGCTGCTCTGCAGCTTTTCTCCCCATCCTTTGCAACCTACTGTCATCATCTGCTCTTCATCCTTGGGATGAACCACCCATGCCCTCGTGAGTTGCTATTCTCTGAGTGTCTCTGGAGAAATTGCTTTTACAACCAATAACATGGCAACAGATCAGTTGTGTGATCTCCTGTACTCGACACAGCTGGTGTGCCAGGAATAGTGGGTCCAGTTTCAGGCCCACCGGTAGAAGAAGGATGTTGAGAACCTGGAGGTGGTCCAGCATTCCTTAAAAATATAGGGAAGGAGACTGGACTGCTTTCAATGTGTTTCAATGGATACTTCAGTTGGGAGGTCAGTGCAAGTATCTAGGAAACTAGGCATCCTGACTCTCCTGATGTCTCAGAGATGTCTTATATGTATAGAAATATTTTATGCATATAAAAATATACAGAAATATTTACACATATAAGGAAATTATATTGGTCACAACCTCCCTATTGTACTGTCACTGCTACATGTACAATTCTGAAATTTAGTGAAGATGAAATTTTGAGCTTCAAAAATTACACTTCTTGATCCTCTGGTTTAGTTGCGCAGTTGATAGATTTTTCTCAATAATCACCCCCTTTCCACTTGCTCAAGCTTATTTTTTCAGTAAAAATTCCACTGAATTTAGAGAAAGCTCTGATCAGGCAAAAAAGGGCAGAAGTGATGAAAATGAAGCACCAATCTGTTTGGGTGCCAGATCCATGCTGCATAGCTATCAGGTGACCTGTAAGATGTGCGGAAATCCACCTCAGTGCTGTTTTAAAAGGTTATGTCCAGAGACTTGGAAATGGAGCGAGCGACAGAAGATCAGTTAAGTGTCTTCTAGTTTCCTTGCTGCCTGGCATGCACCTCTTTACAATAAATAGTTCTGCAAGCAACTGCTGAGTCCTCCTACGTGGGGATCATTGCACCAAGGAAATACACAATCCGTGCTCTTCCTTCAGGTAAAAACTTGGCAGGAGAGAACAGACGTTAGCTGAAAAGATTTCCAGGGTTATTTCAGTAACTGCTGCTTCTAAGACACAAGGTTCTTTGCAACTAAAGCAGTCAAAGCTGAGCCTTGCTTTCTGTATATTCCAGCTGGAACAAATACTTTGTGATGAAAGAATAAATAGACTTACTCTGTGAACATTGCATAAGTGCAGTCCTAGTGTGCTGAGGTGTGGGATAAAGACTTGAAAAGTGTTACTGCTTGGGAGGGAAAGGGGGGAGACGGTCTGTTTTGGAAGAACAGAGATTGTTTGTGACGTGGTCAATGAAAAAAATCTGCAATGCACCAATTCCCACATGTTCAGTAAAGATTTACTTAAGAAGTATGTGGGGTTTTGAAATAACAGATTTACTCTGACTTCTAGCAAAACTGTGTGCTGGAAAGAGGGCTTTCCTTTCACCTTCCCTAACCCAACTCTGCCTGTAAAGCATATCTGTTAGAAAGTGAGGTTGAAGAAATGCAGTTTACTAGCTTCCAGTATCTCAGGCTTACAGATTTGTGTTGTCTTGATGAAAGAATTTCCCCAATAGCACTGTCTGCTTTTTCACTGTGTTGCTATGTGCAAAATAACCATCTCCTGCCAACTGTCTTGTATGGCTGGGATGCAGAATAGGGGCTTTGGGTTTAGCTCTCAAGTTGAGGGGAAGGATGTGCATGTTGTATGCACACCCGCAGCACTATCCCTGGCAGGAAGATAGATTCAGCTGCACTAACTTGTTTGCAACTCTTTAGATTTGCCTGATTTGGGCTTACATGAGTATGTTTGTATATACACACACATATGAGAGAGATCCACATCTTCCTGTATACAGATCCAGGAGTCTAAAGGATCAGATTGATCACTGTCTGCTTTTTCATTTAAATTAGCACCCCGCGTTGCTTCTTTTTCTTTTTTTGCACTTTAAGTCTTTTGTATCAAAAATCTACCTTGAAAGGTTCCTAACAGCTGAAAGGTGGCTGAGAGCAGTGCAGTGAGCACCATTCTGCACTTGCATGGTTTGACGCGGCTCCCTGGTGGCCGAAGAGCTGCCTGTGTTTCCCTATGCCACAGGCGGGTACTGTGCACATTTAGCTGCACAGCCCTGCTGTTGCATGGCACCTCAGTCCTAGCCCAACAGCGTTGCTACAACTCCTGTGTGAGCCTTTTGTGAGCAGAGATCTGCAGCCCTCACTTCACGGAATAGCACAAGCAAGGATTTGCTAAAGCCTTAATCCTTTGCCTGGTTTACTTTCTGATGTATTGGATCACTCTGTTAGTGCTGTCACTACTGGGTATGTTTAGCAGGAACTGATCTATGCTTATATCAATGGAAATTCTAAAATTTTAACTCTCTTTAGAAGGCATTGTATACCCACCATGTTCTATCCCAAAATTCAAATACATGCAAACTGCAAGTTGCATTTTTAAAAACCTCCTGTAAAATACAGCTGCTTTCGGGCATCGTTAAACAACCAGTGAGCTACACGAGGAAGCACACACTATGTGGAAAGTGGCCTGCTGTCTTCAACATCCACAAAAAGAGGTTAGGAAACTTTGGGAAAAGCCCTGAAGTAACCTGAAATTTGGACTATGTACAGTGCAATTTGCCTACCTCGGAAGGATGAAGAATTTAGACAACTCTGCTTGAAATTAAAACCAACTCCAGGGAGGCTAGATATAACAAACAGGATGCCTAGATCTCAGTGACATTCCCTCTGGGCAATTGGAGTTATTTGTATACAGAAAATTGCCAAGCTGCTGTCTTTTTCTTCTTGTCAAACCCAAGCGAAGCCAGAGGATTTTGTTTTGTTCTGAGTGCTGCTGAAACTTTATTCCCTTGGACACAGATCATCTGTGCTGAAAGCCAAGTTTTGTCATGAAGCAAGTTTTATCTGTTCAATTCTTAAACCTTTTTAGAGCAGAAATTAATAGGGGTATGAACAAATAATCTTAACTCTCTAATATTGACACACAATCCATTAAGGTTTTTTTTCTTGGAAATCTCTTATGTTCCTGCCCGCTACTTCCAGCACACACAAGAAATTGCTTTAGAAGATTTTAAAGTTTTGTTGTGTGAGCACAAAGAGCACTTTATAAATACAGCATGTTGTGCAATGTATTAATTGCTACGAAATGGTAGCTCTTGGACCATTTGGCAGGTTTGTTGAGTGTGTTCTAATCAAACCTCAGTTCGTTATAAAGGAAGCTATCATTTTCCTTAGCTTTTGTAAGAAAAATATTTATGAAATTCCGTAGAGAAATCTACCTTAAATCATGCATGAACTTACTGTGCATTGTTAAATTTTGTAGGTTCTCTTTTATAGTTGTTTGATCTTGTGGCAAAAAGTAATTAAGTTTCACCCAACCATGTATACATTCCTTTTTCCTTCAGTAACAACCAACTTAAAACTTAATGGAAAATTAACCTATCTTCCTACAACCTGAATTTCCTTATCTGAAGTCTTCTCTACAGTTAGTTTGAACTGTTAAAGTAATTTAAAAAAAAAAAGTTAGCGTAATTAAATCTGGTTCGGACTTCTAGTTACAGTACTAGTTGCTGATCAGTTTACTGCTTTAGCATGCACTGATGGCGATACTTGTCAATGCAAATATTTATGAACTCGGATTATATGCATCTAGCTTTAAGTTTGTATGAAATTAAATATACTAAGTTCTGCCCACAGAACAGGGGGTGTGTACACTCTTATATCCCTGCTTTACCACCCTCTTTGGTGTTGGTTCTGTCTATCATCTGCCCTCCAGGAGAATCAATTCGACTTCACACAGTGAAGCCCACTTCTGCCACTGCTGAGTGCTGTGCTCTCACATTCTTACAGCTGCTGTTACTTGAACTACTTCTGGTATGTCTTCACGCATTGCAGTTCAGGCTGGTAGTTACAGCACACTCATGCCTTGCTTGTGACAACTATTTCATTAGGGTTGCACATTTTTCTGTCCTAGGCACAGCCTTAAGTTCCCTATCTTTCTCTAGCTAATGCATCCATTGTGTTAGAAGTTCATCCATTTCTGTAGCATTCACATGTCTGTAATCTTTTTATAGTCCAAATTTTGAAGCAAGCAGAACGCAAAATATGTGATGCACAAGCCTGTACAAAAGATGGGGAAAATGTGGAGTTATTATGGAGGACCACTCAAGTCATTCTTCCAGGGAACTTAAAGAAAGAGATCGATTTTAGTAAGTGCACTAGTCATACTAGTAAAACCATCACATTTTTATATTAATGGAGCTTGGAAAATGGAACTGCTACTTCTGTTTCTATTTCCCCTGCTTTTATTTCATGTGTTGTTTCTGGGAGGCCTGAACCTGTCTTTTCTCTTCCCATACCTCCCTCTCTTCCCAATGTACTGTCTCCACATAACTCTACATTGGAGTTGCTCGTAGCAAACAAATATGGACAGGCGGTGTTGGTTGGTAATGTACCGTAATAATAAGTGAACTGTCCTGTATCTTCTCTTTAGAGCACTGGAAACTGTGAATCCATGTATTTTTATTTTGGCATTATGTGTTACTGTTGTGGCCTTTGGCACGTCTCCATCTACACATCTGAGCTGCCCATGCTGAAGTGTCCCTGAAGGTATTGAGATGTGTTTGTATGTCTGCAGAAACAGCGCTGAAGTTTTGTTATTGCTGCCCCAGAATGCAAAGTTTGGGGGGATTTTCTTTCGTATAATTAGTTCTGGGTGAAGACGGCAGAGCTTGCGAAGAAAGCTACAATGGGGCAAGAAATCCATTGTCAGTTATATATTGGGTTTTTCCATGCAAGACCTCATGAGATTTCTTTTCCATCAGGCAGCAATAGTACTTACTTACATAGCACTTTACATCTGCAAAATGGTCTATGAAGATGAGCTAATTAATCTGCACAATGCCTCTGGGAAGTAGGCAAGTAGAGTTTTTAAAAAATAAATAAAAGAAGCAAATTTTATGGTGTTTCCTGTGCCATCTTGTGATGTTTACACTTCACTGGGGCAGTGACATACCTCCTGTGGGCAAACTACTTTTATAGCTGCACAAATAAAAAAGTGCATAATATATGAGGTGGCTTATGTATTAAATTAGACTTATTCAGGTGTATGCTGGATATTTTGCTAACCTGCTAACCCTGTTGTAACTGATTGCCCTTTCATAGCACAAGGGGAGGAAAGAATTATAACTATGATTTTCTCTTTAAACCAAAGATGTTTCAGCAGCACAGCAGAGAGATAATTTACTTAAAAGAAAAATAATAAAGCCACAGAGGAAAAGTGGGCTATTGAACTCCACTGGAGTTCATCATAAACTCTTCTAGCAGGCACCTCTGTGTCGCAAGCAAATTCCCGATTCCCCAGAGAAGCCCTGGAGATGGAGAGGACTGTAAGTTCTAGTGGTGATTAGTGCCCATTAAGATTCAGCTCAGTGTCCAGTAAAGTGCTTTTGGCTACAAGCTAATAATTCCTGATGCACAGTTGAGACTGCTTTATCTTGTGTATTATCCAGTGATTTTTTTTTCCATTTCAACTACAAACGTTTGCTTGACAAGCAACCTCTTTTTTCCAGAGAGTTGCATGTAGTTTTGGTGCAGGTCTGACCGGTGAGACCATTAAAAATTCAAGTCATTTAGGTTTTTCCTCACAGACAGACTTTCCCCACTCTTATGTGGTATGCTTTGGCTAAGACAGTAGCAGGAAAGTCTCCAGCAGCAGTCACCAACCTTGCTGACCCCAAGGTATCAGCGCCATGCAAATAATGAGTGCTTTGCTTTTCCAGCCACCTTTATTACCCCTTGGCTGTAGGAGATGCTGGGGAGGACTTTACGTGGGCTAAACAGTGAGGATTGCTGGTCTAAAGGCTGGGAAAACCCTAAGGAAGCATAAGGTGGCTGCTCTGTCATGGTCACCATTGGGTTAGTGCTTCGGTCTCCTTTGACCATGGTGAGGTGTTAACAGTTCTGCCCAGGAGTGAGCAGATGGGAAGGATTGCAGGAATGTTTTTTGTTGCATTTTAGAGGCTGCGAGTTTTGGAAGCAGTGTTTTATTCCTGTCATTGGTAAAGCAGGCTGTGGTGGGTTGAACATGGCCGGCAGCCCACCCAGCCCCTCTCTTCAGAGGGACTATCGGAACCAGCTGCAGTGAGCAGACTGGAACCAGCCATGACTGGCCAGGACCATCCAGAAGCAGCCATGACCGGATGGAACTGGTTGGAACCAGCTGGGACCAGTGCAGGGCAGCCCCGGCCTCTCCTCACAGGGCCTCGGCCCCACTGCCTGTGCCTCACAACCGCTGCCCAATGTGTGCGCATGGGAGGGAGCCAGGGCTCCGTGTGCTATTTCTGAACATGTAGGCATGTGGGGAAAACGCGGCTTTTCCCCCTGCTGCTGCCATTTGGGATGTTTGTGGGAGGAAGGGGATCTGCACTGAAGTGCCATTGCCACGTTACGCTGCATCTCTCTCAGGCTTTTTGAAGGTAATGCATTCGAGAGGTGGGCCCAGTGATGATCATGTGAGCTGAATTCACTACTTTTTGATGATGAAGAAACTATAATCAGCACCTATTACAATAATGCACATTTATTCAGATTACCAGGGCTCTAACATGTTAGAAAACTTAATGAAGTTTCTCAATTTTTAAATTAATTTCGGTTCTTTGTGCAAATACTGATTAAGTATTGGAAACTTTGCTAAGTGCAGACAACTGTTTTTTTTAGATAACTTGACCTATCTCTCCCCATGTTACACAGTATTTTAAAAAAATCTTCTGCTGAGTGTTCCCATACATGTTTCTAATTTAAGTAGTTCAGATAGATCACAGGGAGATAGACCGTAAGGCAACATCTTGCATTTAATTGCAAATGATTTATATTAAAAGAAATTGATTTACATTTAAAAGTTAATTAAAAAAAAGAAGTCCGATTTTCAGTTATTTTCTTTTATCTCTTCTGCTCTAGTGCTTCTGCTCAGTCATTGTTAATGCATTTCTTCAGCTGCAGCCTCTGGAGACAGAAGTTTTAAATGTGTGTGGTTCCCTCACTGCCTTTCCACAAGGTTTGAATAGCAGCAGCAAGCTGGCCAGGAACTAGTTAATTGCTTGAATTGCTGTTTTTCTTCAGATATTGGGTGGCAACCTCCCTTCTTCCGATTCAACAGGGCTTTTTTTTTGTGAGAAGTAGAACGCTACTCTTGTCAGAAGATTTGGTGATTTGAGCAAAAGTCACATGGCGATGCATGGGTAATGTTACTGCTGTCTTTTCTGATAATCTTTAACCGGTGTTGCAGTCTTCTGGAAGTAACTTTTATTCCTAGGCTTCACAAATTGTATTTCAAATATCTGAAACTGTGTAGATTTCTGGAATACTTCAAAGTACTTGTGCACCTTAGGTTTTTTTTCTAATCATCTTCCTAATTTGCTGTCTCTTCTATGTCTTCAGAAGATGTATTTACTTGAGTTGGGTAGCTCCTTCAGCATTTCAGAAATCTTTCTTTGAGGCTGCTACAAGATGTGTTAAGGTTGAGGAGAAATAAATACAAAGCCTGGACCTACCCAAGTCACTAAAAGTGGCTTATTTATAAACTATTTGCCAGCAGGCAGATTATGGCCTTATTTTGGAGCTGGATCCAAAATTCAACCCTTGTGTTTGAACCTGATTTAAAAACAGGGAATTCCTGAATGATGTGAAATGAAAAAGCAAAACGTGGAAACAAAAAGTGGAAATGTAATCAGGGAAACTTCTTTAAAAAAAAGAGTTTATTATTATTTAAAAAAAAAAAGAAAAGAGATGTTTACCCATAAAAGCGTTAGAACTCTTTGAAGAGACGTACAGGCTAACTTCAGCATACCAGTCCTTAATTTTTCCATCTCTTCTATCATGCTGTGTGGTATACATGAATTGTCTGATGTTGCTCCACCCTCAAGAGAGATGCTTTTCTGTGGTGCAGTGAATGTAGTTGGTAAATTGCTCTGGAATGAAATGTTCTATATAATTACTGTAGTATTTCTTTGTTTTGCGGATTGGGGCTGGCGAGGGAGAAGAGATGGCAATCGTTCACAAGCGGTTACTGCTTTTTTGCAGAATCTTGATCAGCTGAGATCATGAGACCGTTTTGCCCTACCGTTTCCGGTAATTGGACGTTTCTAAGCAGCAGGTCAAACTAATTTGTCTTTAGAGGGACTGTTTATTTTGTTATACTGCTGTCAGTGACAGGTTTTGGGGGTTTGGCGTTGTTCTTTTTTTTCCTTTCTTTTCTTCTCTCCTGATTTTGAGCTGCTGTTCTGTTCCAGCACTTTGTGCAAGATCCCTGGGTGTAGTTAAGTGATTAGCTTTAGAGGGCGAGGGAGCAATTACAACTTTGTATTATTTATTTTGCAGTCAGTATTGTTTAAGCACACATTCAACAAGTTTCTTTCCCAAGGCCTGTGCTGTGCTCTTCACACAGATATCTCATGTGAGCTTTGGCAGGGGTTAGGGTGACCAAAGCTGCTGTTTCTTCCAGGGGAAAGGCTGTAAGGGTGTGGGAGGTTGTTTCCTAAGAGAAGTACAGAAGTTCATCTCGAGTACTGAGGTGGGTTGCATTAGAGGAAGAAAAAGACTGAACCGGAGGAAAATACCATGTTGTAAACAAGTGGCAAAGTTGGAGCAAAACAGTTCAAATCGCTCTTCCCCCTGCCTCCAGCACACCTAAAAGTGCAGAAGGTAGGAGCAAGCGTGCAGCCTCTTAGCTCTCTTAGGAGCAATGCTAGCCTGTTTAGCAACAGGCTCAACAACTTTGCATTCCTCTTGTGTGTGTGCTTGTCTGCTCCGGTCCCTGACTGGCAGGTGGGATCTGTTGGGAATCAAGCCGTGGACTTTTAAACTGATCCAACTTGACACGCTATTTGCAGCAGGGGCATTATAATGTATGAGACATTATGACGGCAGCAGTAGCCAAAATGTGCAGGTTTCTGCTTCTGTGTCTTGAAGTGCAGCTTTTGCCTTTTCATTCAAAGCAATGTTACACCTAGAAGTTCAGCTCTTGGCACTTCTAAAATAAACAAGAGCTCAGGAAAAAGGCTTTCAGTATCAGACTTAACCATTTCATTTTCAAAGCCAGAGATCACATTATGAATTTAAAAAACAAACAAAAAAAACCCAACACCATCAACAACAAAAAGGCAACTCAGGATACAAAGAGAAAAAAAATCATTGTTTTCTTTTAAGTGAATCTGCAGGGTATTTTTTAGTACTGTATATTTCCTAAGCTGTATAAAGGGGGGGGTTACATCTGCAAATAAAGTGGAATTTTGCCAGGCACATTCAGAGACACAGTTCCTTGTTCAGCTGACAAAACCATGTTTTCGTCCTGACTGGCTTCTTGTAGTCCGGACAGTTTACGCAGTGATATCAGCCTCTTAAGTTTCCCTGCTGCTGCTTTTAGACTTTGAGTCAGCTGCTCAACATCCCTGACTTTTCTCAGCATCGGGCGTGTTTTTGCTTAACAGGAGTCTCCTCCTGCCCACACACCCCCCTTCCACCCCACCCTGAGTGCTTGCGCTGGCGCTCAGCTCCCCCACCCTCCCTTGGGACAGGAAAAATGAAGTGTCTGCCCGTCCCGGGTAGATTATGTCGCTGTTTGCAAGGAGAGCGGCGTGCATCCCATACGCTGGAAAGGGAGGCGAGCAACCCAAGGGCAGCTATTGTTCAACTGGAGCCAAGGAGCTGAATAGAGAGGCTTGCGCTTGACGGGCTTCAGCTCTGGCTTTTCTGCATTCCAAACTGTCTGCGGCGGGGAAAACAGAGCGCAGAGAGGAGTATGCAGAGGCCGCGCTGACTTTCTGGTTGGCGTGGTGGCAGGACCATGGTAGAGGCATTGGGATTACCGCAGAATGCAGTTCACAGGTGAGATCCCTCATGACATTGTCCATGCAAATAGGGGACGGTATTGCTGCAGTACTCCGGGGAGGCGGGATTGGGTAGGAGGCACCTAGGTGTTTTGCTGGAAATTTAAAGTGACTAGGCTTAAAGTAACTAGAAACTTAAAGGCTTTTTTTTTTTTTTTTGAGCTTTTCCTTGCTGCACATGTATGTACACCTTTTTCTTCATTAGTTCAGGTTTATGCACAGTGTTTTTTAAAGACCTATTTACACGTATTTAATTTGATCATTGGAAAAGTGAATTATTGGTACTTTTCTGCTCGCTAGTACAGAATTCAGATTTGTTTGTATTCAAACCTCATCGAGATGCAAAGACGAGAGAGAAGCTTTTGTAATGGCTTTCCAAGTTTAGCATGTAGTTTATTGCTACTTAGATCATTAGGTTTACTTTCTCTCCCTCCCGGTGAAAGCCTTCTCTTGCCTAACGTAAGTCAGTACGTGTACGTTTTTATATGATATTGAATTTCTGGGTTAGGCCAGGCATCATTCTTCAAGGGCACACTGTGGGAATATTTTTCAGTGTTTACTTGTGGCTGGCATTGTGTGATGTTTTCAGCATGTGATATTGCCAACCTTGTTTCCTGTCCTCCAGCAAGCGATGGTAAATCAAAGCAGTTCAGGGAATACTACAGGTTGCTCATAAAAACAAGAGGATTTGTTTTCAGTATAAAGCACGTTGCGTTAGTAATGGAATGTACTTTTCTAGCAGCTTTTGTCTTCAGACGTTAAGTAATAGCAAGCTGGAGAGCATTTAAATTTTGTGCCTTTTGAGATAGTTAAGACATTTTTCAGTGGCTACACAAGCAGTGAGTGTTACCTAAGGAAACCAGGAATGGAAACTACTGAGTTAAGTTTTTTCTACCTCAGAAACAGCTTTTAATAGGTACTGATTATGAAGTCTTTCTCAGTCATTTTCCTCCTCTTCTGTAGACCAGGGAGAATGCTAATTTGCTAACTTGGAGAGACTGTTTTTGTTAGCCTGAACCAATGAGGTTGTTCTGCAGCCGCTTTTGAATTACATGATCAGAAAATGAAAACCTTCTGCCTTAGCCTTTTCTGGGCAAACATGTTTCTTCCCAAAACAAGCAAACTTTCGGCAAAGTGATTAGTTGAACTCGTGGCAGCACAGTCCTGATCCCTTCCAAGTTTCATTTAGATGATTTTGGGGTGGTTGCCAGGACATACCCTTTAGAATTTCCCACCTTTCTGGGCGGGCTTTCTCATACAATTTACATGCTAATGCGACGCAGAATCAAAAATGCAGTACTGGGGATTTCTGGAAGGCAGACGTGAGCAGCAGCTTACCTTCGTGCAAATTCTTCATCTTGTGCCTCACTTTATCTGATACTCTGTGGGTGCTCTTGCTCTTTCTGTCTCCAGAAATCTATAGGGAGGGGAAACCTGCATAATTCTGATGAATACTTGAAGTGACTTCTGTCAGAAAGATCTGTCATGGCTATTTAAAGCTCATGGGAACAAACCAGCTTCATTTGTATATAAGCAACAGGAAGGGGCGTTCTGGTATACTGAGGCTTGACTGGCTCATTGCTATTTTCTGATAGCTGGGAGAAAGTGTCACATCAACTATATAACACGAAAGTCAGAGAATTATGTGATGTAGCAACATACAGCGTATGGACGGCATTTGTAAATGGCTTGTTGGCATCAAGAGACGGATTCATTCTCTAGCCTGTGGAGGTACGTACCTTTTCAAAGCTTTAATTCTCCACAAAGGGAATACTTCCTTTTATCTAGATTTGTTGGCTAATTGGCATTAGACAGCACAAATGTTTTTTACAAGAGCTAATAATGGTGGGTTTTGAAACTGGGCCAATGGCAGAAGGGAGACCTAATGATCCCATTCCACTTAATTTTCTGCATATTTGTGTGACTGCTATTAGTCAGGGAGAGAGAGGGAGATCTGCACAAGAACTCAGCAAGCAAATGATGCAACTACAGTCACCGCATACAGTTTCAGCAGTATTGGCTCTAAATGTTAAATGGTCAGCAGTCTTCCTATATATATATATATGTATATACTCTGTGGATTTAATGGGAAATGGTGCTGGAATTGTCATGGTAAACCTAACTGCAAAAACTGGGTTGTGGACTTCTATAATAGCTGATTATCTGAGCGGATGATGGCATCTACAAGTAGCTATGGCAAGTGTACATAGAGTTTCCTTACATAGCTGAACAGTGCTGCTCCTTACGCAGTGGATCTATTGTTATGATACACAACATTGCATTTTTCTTCTCTTGCACCTGCAGCTAGCTCAGCAGGGACTTTAGCAGGGTGATGGCGGGACATGGGCGCCTGCCAGAGAAGTGAGACAGCTCCACTGATGTGTTTGCTCGCAGTAGGCCTCTGGGCAACCTTTGAGTATCACCAGCCACAAGCATTCAAAATTGCAAGTCTGACTTAGAAAAGAGGAGAATGAAGGGTGGGTTGGTTGTGGTTGTTTTTTTTTGTTTGTTTGTTTGTTTGTTTGTTTTTGTGTGGTTTTTTTTTGGTACTCATTTTCCTGTTCATTTTGATGCTTCTGAGAGTAGGCTTCAGTCAGGTTTTCAAGCTCAGTCACACTCTAACCAGGAAGGCCAGGTCCTTTTTCTGGAATAGAGGCTGTAATTGTCTCTGCGTTTGCTTGATTCCAGGAATAATGGCTACAGGAAAAATGCCAAATGCTACAAAATACAGCATGATTCCCATGCCAGCTTTTACAGCATTAATTCTCTTAAAGCCATGTCCTGGTAAGTCATGAGGTCAGTCTAAAATGCTGGATATATTCTCCAGTGGAACTCTTGCCAGTGTCCAAGAAGAATCTTTTAAGGTATTGTCAGTTGGAAATTAAGCCTTTGTCCACAAGATGGAGGACTTGGTATGTCCTCATAAAAGTTACCTAGACTAGAGTTTCTTACCTTGCTGTGTTCCCTTCCTTCACCGCTAAATTTGGTCCCTAATTTGGAAGCAGATTAAGAAAATACAAACAAACTCTCTTTACTGCCTTTCTTCTACTTACCTTTAGTGTTTGGAAAGACCTTAGGCTTTGGCAGTTGCCTTATTTTGATGCTTGCATACAGATTAACACAGTATTCCTATAAACACAGGTGGAACCGAGTAGTAAGAGGGAGGGAGACCACATGATTCATAGGCAGGGTAGGAAATCATATTGCTGGCCATAACCTCATTCTTCAGAATGCTCCTGCTTCTCTGCTGCATACTTGGTAAGTGCAAGCTGCATGCTTTCAGGCTGCTAGATGCTTAAAGCTTTTGGCTGTTGGCTTTCTGTCTCATGACCTGGTGTTAGAGGCGCAGGTTGTTATGAATTTGTCTGTGCCAATCAAGCAGAGTTCACCTCCCACCTGATGCTGTTGGCAAAGCTGTGGTTTCTCACCATACAAAAGGTGCAAGTGGTGACCTCAGGGTGGAGTAAAGTTCCCTATTGGCACAGCACCCTCAACCCTGCTCTGCAAGAACCGCTGCTATTTAGTTTGTTCTGAAAACAAGCAAGTTGGACTTGTTGTGGGAGTGCTACATAAAACTGATGTTACCTTGTACTAAAGCTAGCAGGAAGAAAGGAAGCAATCTGTACGCTGGTGGGATGGTGCGGCAATTCCTACATGATCTGAGCAGAAGTTAAAAAAGTTGTATGATAGGTAGGGTATCATATATTGATTGTGTTAAATTACTTCTCAAAATACTTTGAAACCATCTGGCATCAGTCTCTTGCAGACTGGTAAGACACATTTAGCTCTCTTTCACATGAAACCATTTATTTTTCTCAAAATTCTAGTTCTCTACCTGTCTGATCATATCTCATCATGTAACACGCACACACATCCCAACAGTAACAAATACACCCAGACTCAACCCTCACTGTGTTGCTTTTTCATTTGTTCTGCTGTGGTTGTAGATGTCCAAGCAATTTATATTATAAATAGGAAAAATGGCTCCCGGCTGCTTCCCTGCTGTGTTTGAAGGTATAAGCAGTAGGATAAGACCAAGGATAAGCAGTAGGTCAGAAAGTAATGTACAGACCAGCATCAATTAAGGTAGTAGTCCAACAAAACTGTCTTAATCATTTTCATCTGCTTTTCTTTTTGAATTTGGGCAAAATTCAGCACTTTTGAAGATGCAAGTTGTGCAAAGTATTTGGCCTGCACAGTGAGTAGGAAAAATTGTTTTCATTTTCTATGCTTGACTGCTGCGTTCATGGGGAAGTACTTTGCTGTCCATACAGCAGCTCAGAGGACAGCTTAATACAAGGCGTCCTTTTCCTCAAGAAAACTCCTCTTTGTTTTCTCCTTTTGACAATTCATTGGAAGTCAGCCTCCTGAAGTGCAAAGGACGAAGTAGGTGCCTGTGAGGATAGTAATAACCTGTCAGATTGCTAACCCTGTGTAGCATACCTGTCCTGTCAATTACGTTACAAGTACTAGGAGTTATTTGAAAGGTACTTTTTCCATGGTATTTCAATATATTTTCTGATAAATCAGTCATATTATAGATGCTTCTCCTTATCTGTCTTTCTGATACAGCTACTTTAAAATGATTTAGACTGGATAAAATCTGAAGAATCTTTATCATCTGTAAAATAGCAGTGGTGCTGTACCTGAACTGTTTAAGCACAATATTTTTTTATTTCCTCCTCCTTCTTCGTAATACTTGGCAGACTTGAAATTACAGCCAGCAGAGCTGCATCTGGCTCTTCATTGCCTGGAAAGGTTCATTTTTCGTAGACAACCTGAGAGATGCAAGTCTGAGGGACATAAGAGAGGAAGGAAGCTGTGTTGCTGGTGTTCTGTTTGTTTGTTTTGTCAGCGTGTATTGTTTTTAGCTTTCTCCAAAACACCATTTTTCTTCCGGTAGTTCTACAAAAATCGTGTTCATCCTTGTTAACTTTCATCTTGATCATGTTTAAGCTGTGCTTGTCTTTGAAGACAGGAGTTCTTGGAAATTGTTGTTCGCAAAAGTGCTGTAATGCTGATACCACAAGAGACAGTAGGGATTTCAGTCCTCCCAGTATCAAAGTTCAAAAATCACTACCTTTCTCTTATACTGCTTTAAAAAATGGAAGATCTCTTGTACTTGGGCTGGATCTTCAGATTTGTGAGGCAGGAGATGCGACTGGTCTCAGTGGGTGGGGGGAATCACACCCTGAATATTGATCTTTTTCTTGTTGTTCATCCGTTTTTGAAGGTTTGACATCTGTCAGGTTCTTTTCTTCTTAATTTTTCTTATAGCCTTAGTGTTAAAGTGCTAAATATCATTTCTAGCAACAATGCTAGCTCAGAAATCCCTTTGTAAAGTGCTTGAGACTTGATCCATTTCAAGCTGTCGCTTTCACAGTATCCACTTACCAGCAGTTCTGGAGAAGTGCGTGTTTTGGTGGGGTTTGCTTCGGTTTGCTTTGTGGTGTTTCCACCCACCTCACCCCCCCCCCCCCCCCCCCCCCCCCCCCCCCGCAAGACACAGCTCCATGTTTCCAGAACATTTTGAGTCTGTTCTTCCTTTTGAACACCCAGTGTTGGGAGGGAAAGTGTATAGGTGGTGTTCTTCATAAACACATTCTTGGGGGAAAAGGTCATCGCATGAAGACCAGCATCAGCTATTAAGTAGTCTACGTACAGCTTGTTAAATACATAGCTGGATGTATTCAGGCTTGAATGCAAGATGTCTGTTTACATAAGGCATATGGCTCACAGTTTGGAAAAGCACTGTGGAGTGGATGACTCTGTAAATAATGTCTTCGCCCTAATTTGGAATTAAATTAGCTTAATGTTTTTAGAGTAGTCATTAATAGACGCTTACAAAGTACCATACTGCTAGCAGCGTAACTTCGCCGAATCCTTGGCAATCCTGAAGATACCTGAAGTTGGATGGAGTACAAAAAGGTAATTAAGTTAGTGTAGAAAGGGAAGGGGGGAAGAAAGCCCCAAAAAACTGTGGTTGCCTCGTCAGTGAAGTTCTGAAAATGCAGCAGTCTCCCCGGCAGGGATACTTGTGTCGGAGCTGTTGATTGCTTCTGGTTGGTCACTGTTCTGTAACACAGGCAAAGTGTTTTTCCATGGAAAGCAGAGAACAGGAAGGGGATGGTTTGCCCTGATGTCGTAAAACTGTCCTGTTGCTAGCTCTGACTTTGGGAACTGGCTTGTTTAGGGTTAACATGCCCAACAACCAAAATCACAGTAATTTGCTTAGTCTTCAATTACTCGAATTAATTTTTATTTTAAGATCATTTAAGTCTTCATCCTTGTCTCGCTATGCGTGAGCAGCATGGTGGTTCCTTCTACACCTACCTCCTTGGCCTCTAGACAGAGCCCAGTTTCCTTTCTTCCACAGTGCTGGGCGCCCTCTGTGATGCAGGTGCAGGTATGTATCTCACTCGCTCTGCGCTGGTCTTCAACTTACGGCTTCACTCCAGTCTTCCTGCTGTTCTCAAGCATCCCTTTAAGAGGTGTTTTAAAAGAAGGTTACAATTCAGTTCCCTAGCAAGTGGCTTCATAGACTTCTGACAGCTTTGTTTCTTGAACCTGAAAAGCATGTCTGTGATGCTAAGCTATTGCGTGTACTCAAAATAGTTTCTGTACACCAGTGAAACAATGAAATGGAAATCCCTTAAAACATAGTTCGCTATCACAGAAAAGATTCTGAAGCATTGTTAGGTTCATACAGGCAGCCAAACAGATCTTTATGTTGCAGGGGAAGTCCAAGCCAACTTCCATGCTGGCAGCTGCCATCCTTTGTGTCCAAGTGACCTGCCTGAAGTGGCTGCTGGCTGGGAAGGGCCCCTGGCTAGATTTAGGTACCTAGCTGTTTGCTGCATCTTTGTGGTGGGGGCTTGCTGCTCAGTTTCTACCAGGTGAGGTAAGAGCAGCCAGCCAAGAGGAGATGATTTTGCTGGAAGGCTAAATGGGCATGGAAGAGCTTTATAAAGGCTAGGCCCTCACACTTTAAATTTTCATTTCAATGGTTGCTGACCTGTTTGCCTCCAACTTCTTGTCAAAATTAAGTCTGGAAATAGCTTCCTGACATTACTTAAAATGTCACTTACACAAGAGAGCTCTTGACTGTGTTATTATATACTAGAGAACTTCAAGGTTTGTTTTGTTGTTCACCTTCATTTTGAGCCTTCCTGTCCCTATTTATCTTTAGAGGCTGTCAGCAGGCACGGCTCTCACTGGCCTCACTGCCTTGCTGCTCCAGCAGTTATTATTTAGGAAATGTTGTGCTTCGCTTCCCTCCTGAACAGCCACTAGGTTAACGTCTGTGATCTCAGCTGGGTTTGGAAGGACAGTGATGTTTGCTCTGGAAATAAGGGGGGCTATCACCCTGGTACAATGAGGTATGGCACCAATGTTGTGGCACAAAGAGGTTGTCATCTTCAGCTGGATGAGAGCTGCTGAGAGCGAGTGCTACAGATCCCTGACTGCACTAAAATCACTTCATTAAGCAATCTCAAAAGATAAAATACTGGATGATACTGTGTACGTGTGGGCTAGTAGTTCATCAGTGTGGTTTCACTTTCCAGAGCAGAATGGACTGGCTTAGGGAGACCTGATTGTCCATCAGTTTTGATAAAAAGGGCTTCCTGTGTACTTTGCTGTGCTCCAGCAGGGCTGTCCACATCGTCTTGTGCCTGACGTAAATCTGCTATTGATTTACTTTGCAACAGAATGAGTCTGCTCAGCTGCCTCCAGCTTGTGTCATGGCGTTACAGGCTGGTGTAGTTTATGTGGCTTAAGCCAAAAAGTTATCTGTGTCACGAAATAGTTGTGAATCCTTTCACCATGATTCTGTAACGCAAAATGAATGACTTGGCCTTGTCCATCCGGATGCTCTTGAACTAGATTATCGTGTGGTTAGAAGGCTGTAAAATTGTAATACTGCTTCTCAAAACAATACAGTATTCGTTATATATGGGCACTTAAAATAATTTAATGCTGGAAACAGCATATTTTTGCATCTAGAGCTGACATTTTTAGATACCTAGGAAACTTATTTTAAAGCTAGCTTTCTTGTTCTGTGCCATGGCATTGAGTAGGATAGAAAAGTTACTGCTGCTTGGCATTTTTCTGGGAGAAATGACTGACATAACTTTTCCTATTTCCTAATGGACAAGGGTAGAGGTGAGTAGTGTTGTCTGGTACATATGACATTGATCCAGGAAATGGAAGAGCAGGTGTGTATCGTGTCTTGTGGATTAACAAGTGCTGCAACCTCAGGCAAGCTATTTTATACATCTCTGCCTGCCTGCTTTTTGTGGGAAAAAATTGCCCTCTCCCTGTCAGTTGTGCCCCTGCTCTGTAGGGAGAACTTCATTTTTCAAGTGCGTAAATATCCTGTCTTCCTTTGCTCCTAAACTAACCGTAAAGCATTTTATTAGGAATGACTTGGGTGTACAATGTCTAATGTATATTGCTGTGAAGAAATCACCTACTGACTGTAGCAATATCCATCAATCAGCCCGTCAGTCCATCCCTAGTGCAAGTAATACCCATTTTTCCTTTTCTTGTAAGTGCCTCATGCAGAGACCATTAATACATTATGATTTATAATAGTGCCGCTACTTTGTGCTTACAAAGCATCTGCATCAGAAGGCAACTGTACTCTGTTATTTGCGTAGATTATGAATTATCATTTTCTAAAATTCATGTAGAAAAAAAATGAGTACTCATGCTTCTGCTTAGTTTCACTTATCAAGAATGCTAATTTTTAAATCCACAGGATGGCAAAGCTGCTTAGTTTCATAGGTTTCAAAGTCATGTCTGTAGGAGGCTGACATTTCTGAAAACTGCAGAAAGGAGCGGAAGCTCGTTTGCTGGTGGTAATGGAAAGAATTACTAGTCGGGGATGTGCAAAAGATTT
Organism: Cygnus atratus; assembly: GCF_013377495.2. Lineage (NCBI taxonomy): Eukaryota > Metazoa > Chordata > Aves > Anseriformes > Anatidae > Cygnus > Cygnus atratus. The sequence goes on along the minus strand of NC_066369.1, from coordinate 11,868,657 downwards.
AAATTATTTATATAAGACATTTGAAAACATAAGTGTTTGCTTTAATTTTCAGCCTTGTGGGCTCATCTGCCTTAAGACCCTCAGGGGTGAGGGAGGTGAGCCCCAACACTTTGAAGGAGTTTTTTCCTGGTAGAACATGCCGTTCCATACGGCTACCAGTGCTAATTTTGGAAAACAGCAGTCTCTCAAGGCAGCTGCTGCTTATCCCCGTTTTGTTTTGTTTGTTTTACTTCGCTGATCTCTCCCATCTTTCTGTAGCTTCAGTCATCTGCAAAGGATAGTTTTACATTTTAGACACTTCTGCTCTGGTTGATAGGACAGTTTCTATCTGTGTTTGCATTGGTTCAGCGAGTGGGTAGGTCTCACAGCATGAAAATGTTAGGTACGTTTTGAATATTCCTCTCCTGCTTATTTGCAGCTTATCTAAAAACCTGGCTGCCCTGGAAAATTCAAGCGGGACTTTTCTGAAAGCTTTTGGTAAGCTCTAGAGTACAAGACCTGCTTTAAGGTGGAGAAAGAGCAATTTAAGAAGCAATTCACAGTGTTTCTTCTGCCTGTGGCAGGTTTTAATAGGAGACCAGTACTACTTCCCTCCTCCAGTCCTGGAGCAAGTTTGGTCTTTTTTGATTGTGGTGTGGGTTTTTTTGTTGTTGTTGTTGTTTGTTTGTTTGTTTTTGTTGGTTGTTTTTTTCCCCAGAAGTTTTCAAAATGAAAATCAATGCTACAAAGGAGTTTGAGGATATTTTTGAAGTGATTGTCTGAAACCAGACATTCACAAAGGATGTAAACAGGGAGGAGATTTCTGATACCAGAATTTGATAATGGAGAGTACTGAAGCATACAAATGTCAGCCAGTGCCCAGTGGTTAGGAGATGAGGCTAGATAAATTCGTTCTTGGAAACGGAGCAAATTGCTAACCACAAGTGCAGTTAACCATTGGAACAGCTTAGGGAAGGGGAACGGACTGACTCGTTACGTCTCTGCAGTGTCTGTTAAAATCAGATGCCCTTTTTGCTGGAAGATGTGCCTTTGCTCAACTAGAAACAATGCAGCACATGGAGGAGAGTCACTGGGCGATGTTCTAGAGGCGTTTCAAGCCAGTCAGGTTAGATGACTGTAATCATTACTTTATCCCCATGTGTTGCCCCAGGAAGGTGAATGCCACTGTGCACAGGAGAGCAGGGGTTCTGCGTGTGAAAAACTTAGATGCCATCTCAGTTCCCAGGTAATGCTACTGTCTGAAATCTTATGCCTCCGTTTTCTTACAACATTTAGTATACTTCCCCTGTTAACATGACCTCTATAATATATTGAAAGGGTTTCATAAAGCTGAATCATGATACAAAAGGTGAGGCAGCTGTGGAGGCAAGCAGAATTTGTACACAATCTGTACTCCTAAAAAGGACAGAAAATTCATGGTGATGAGAAGCATTCATGGGATACCAATACTCTTAACCTCGTTTTCCCTAGAACCTGTTATTTATGAAATCGATAGATAATGTTGTGAATTAAACCAGTTTTAATGGAAGGGTTGTCAGGTGTTCCGGAGCACCATATTTGTTTCACAGAAAACTAAAAGGAAGGAGATAAAAATTTTTGTTTCATATTGACCAACTGGATAGAGAAAAATAGCTACCTAATCCCTTCTTGAAAAGTTGTATTTAATTCCATTCTTATTGCAAGTAGATTTACGTCATCAGTTTGCATATTCTTAACTCAAAGAAGATTCTACTCGTAGAAGTTGGACAAAATGTAATCCTCCTCTGCACACGGTGAAAATTTGTTGGAAAAGCTCATTTCATCAAAAAAAAAAAGGAAAAAGCTAGTGTTTGCATAGATGGAAAAGCATATCTGATGTCTTTCTACCTGTCTTTTAGATTATGTAGACAATATTTTATTTTATTTTTTTTTAATTCCTCTGTTCGTAGGGTGGGATATGTACTTTTTCAGTGGGAACAGGGGGACTGCTCAGCTGAGTCCTGTGTGCTGCTGGGTGTCTCCCTCCTCAGCTGGTTTGTCCCATGTTCCCTCGTTAATTGTGAATTCTGTAGAGCATCTGCCCTGCTTGGCAGGTGTTTTATGAAAATATCCCTCCTGCACAAACAGTACTTTGCTACAGTTTGTCTTAAGTAATTGGAATTTTCTTCCCTGCTGGGACTTGATAGCTGTCTCTTTTTCCCCTCATTTGTTGGTTGGTATCTAATTCTTCGCTTTGCTGATCTAATGGCTTTTTGTTGTTGTTTTGCCTTGGCTTTTAGTCAGTGGTCAGCAAGCGTCCTAGTTTGTAATAGGGATTGGCAACTGTATAAATTATTTAAAATCAGGACAGGTTCAGAAAATGGTGAACAAAAGGCGGCTGTCTCTTTAAAGAGTGCAGTTTGATCGGAGCATCAGCTCCATCCCCTGAGGACAAAGGCAATTTTGATTTGTGGGGCCCGGGAGTCCCTCACTTACACGATCCGTCTCTGCTTCTGCATGTGTAAACCTGTAAAATGCTCTTTTGTGTAGAATAAATCAAGTGCTATAAATCCTGTACAATTAAATGTGACCCCTCAGAAAGTCACAATGACAAGTCCTCGTTGCAGAGCTGTGCAGAGCAAGCCCGCTGTCTAGACAGAGCAGAATTATTTTCCATTTCTCTCTCGCTCAAAAAAAAAAAAATCGACCATTAGCACTGATGACTTCTTTGAGTCCCCCTGAACGCTGCTCTCCCTTACCTCTTTCTTATTTGCTCTGTTGCAGCCGAGGCTGAAGCGCCGCGGGGCTGCCTGCTGCTGAGGAAGAGGAGCGGGTCCTTGTAATGCTGCTGCTGGCAGGCAGAGGCAGATTCCATTATTGCCGATCAATGCTGCCGCCATGCAGGAGGAGGGGAGAGGGAGGGGTGGGAGCTTCCTATTCACAGATTGATCAACCTGCCATTGCATGAACAAATTCATTGTAAGAAAGGCTGGGATGCTGTTATAATAGCTGGAGCACGAAGGGGGTTGCAAACAGGGGAATGCAGGCTCTTCGGGAGTGAGGAGGGTATTTAAATTGCCTCTAAGCTTTGATTTTTCTTTTGGCATAAAGCATAAAGCCTGAGCCTACAAACAAAGCCAACACTCTAAGGGATGGTAGGGATATATTACACTTAGCTGATGAGCTATTTCACTTACTTGTTTGAGCTTCTTCAGCTCTGAGATCTGTTTCTTCTTTTTATTTAAACCGTTTCCGTCATAACCTGCAACCTCTTTTGGATTTTCAGACCTTGGTTCCCCCTGCTCCCCTTTTTTGCCTTCTTTCTGTTCCTGGTTGGACTGAAACCTGACACAAAGGGACAACAAGTACAGATCTCACTTTCTGCTCCCACCCATGCCTGCTGTGTCAGGATGGGCTGTCAGATGTAGGGCTGAGAGAGCAGGGCAGGATCACGCTCTCGTGTTGTCAGTGTAGCCAACAACTGGAGTACTGGAATCCCAAGACCATCCACTCCTCCCCACCCTTCCTACCCTGCTTCGTTCACTTACTGAGTTCTGTATGGAAAAGTTTTCTGGCTGGAGAATGAGTCTTCTTTCTCCTGGCGATGTGGCCGAATGGCTGGATAGCAGCACAGAAGAAGAGAAAAGCCTTCTCTCATTTCTTGGTACGGTACGGTGCTAATTGTTGTTTCGTTGTTGTTGTTTTTTGTTGTTGTTTACATTTTACTGGCAAGCCTTTACTACTTTCACTGCACTTAATTTCTTCAGTCCTTCAGTTACTTGATGTTACGTCTTTTAAAGCGTTTGAATTATAAGTAGTTATTAATTAAACCTGGCTAGAATCTGCTTAAAATAGCTGCAAGTGCAAAGGTCAAGTTAGAAATGGGCATGTGCCATCTTAATATGGCAGTAAATTGTTTCTGGACTAAAAAGTGTTTCTTACTAGCCTGTTTTTCTCCTCTGTGCCATTTGGCCAGCTGATCACTATGTCAGAGGGAGAACCCCCACTCTACTTCTACTCATTGCTGTCAGCATGTCTACAACTGTATTTTGCAGCCGTGTGATGCTAGTAAGATAAATCAAAGAGGAGACTTCGCTGAAAGTTTTGCTTCTCCAGAGAAATGTCTAGATGCATTTGGAATAAAAATTTCAGCCAAGGGATCAGATACTTCTCTAGTCCAGAAATTAAATCTAGGGAGCACAATCAAACAATCCCGTGCTCTGTTTCTGCGTACTTACACATAAATTTAACTGTATTCAAGTAGAAAATTGAAACTACTTTTATTTATAGTCCAGCATAAATACCAGTAAAAGCCTGAAAAATGTTTTAAACAGCATTCACACAAAGAAGCTGATTATTGTTTTGTCTCTCCCTTTCAGCTGTTGCTATGTCAAGCTGTTGTTATTTGTTTTTATTCTTTCAGTGTCAGCTCCATAAATCATTCCTTCTCACTCTTTCACATTTTGTTGTTCGCGGGATGCTTTCATTCTCTTCTGATAATTTCCAGGTTCCAAGTTGCTCAGACAGGAAGCCCGATACATATCCCCTTTTCCTCTTGAAGGACTATTTAAAGTCATTTGTTTGCTATAACACTTTTTTATTTTTGCCAAGATGCAGTAGTCACCAGTGTGGAACTTTGTCAGTCAAGTAGGCAGCAGCCAATCTAGTGCGTTTTGCCCACTTTTGTTCTCCATCCAGACCCCAGGGCAGCTCCTGGTGTTGCTATACTTTTTCCAGTAGACAGCATTTACAATGTTCCCTCTATGGGAAACAGTTCTCTTGCTTAGCAGGTCCGGAGAAGTACGGAATGTGGGAGGAAAGGAAGTGCTCCCAGATCTGTTATTATTTGCTAATTACTTCATCACTATGTGCCGTGGACTTCTTTGGGAATATCACATCGAATGGGAGCAGGGACAAGGGGATGCATGGACTGGGCTCCAATGCTATTCTTCCCAAGACTGTCTCCCCCTTACATGTAGGCCTGCATTCAGGTTTTGTTCCACACCAAGAGGTCCTCAAGATGTCTTCTAAACCTCACCCCAGAAATGTCAGGGAGTATTTATTCAGCATGGAGTCTGGAGGATGTAACAAAACTGAGCTATTTTTTGCCTCCAAGCCTGTGTTAATTAAAATCATCTCTTTTGTCTTAAGGAGGCACCAATTCCAAATCATAGAATTAGAGAATGCTGTCCTAAGTCCAGAGCCATACTAAAGGTTTGATGGCATCCATCAGTTATCTCCTATACATTGAGTTTTTATTTCTTGTGTGTTCATAGCAATAGATTTTATTGCCCAAGGGCAAGATCCTGCCTGAGTGAGCAAGAGGTAGTGTAGCTTAGAGCAGGCTTCTGGCCCATTGAGAAGCACAGCGGAGAGCTGCAGAGCTTCAATTCCCCAAGAGCCAGTGACAAGTGAGGATATCCCAATAACCAGAGCAAAGGATGGCTTTTTAGAGAATGCCCCGATTCACAGCCTTTTTGTAGAGAGTAAAAGATGATTTCTGAAAGTTGTGGCTTGAGGCTGTTGTTTAATAATGAGGATAATAAATACTGGTATCATAATATTGTGTGTCTAAGTCATAAGCCTCTCAAAAATGACACTGTGGGAACAAGTTTCCATTCATCAGCTGATCTGTGTTAATTGTCTGTGTGCAATCTCTCTGCAGCAAACACAAGGTAATTTGAATTAGCAGGGCCAGTCCAAGATCATTAGGAACTAACGAGGACATCAGCATCTCCAGGTCAAGTGTGGTGGTAGCTCCTCGTGTCTGTTTCTGTGTTGGCCGGCAATTTATACTGCTGTGCCTGGAGTCAACCCACGCAGGAGATTTTCGAGGCTGATGCACGAGGAGGGTAAAAAAGGGCAAGTATTCCAAATTTCATGTGGCTGGACATGTCATACAGAGGAGATACTGAACAGCTAGGGATGCACATATGCTTCATTTCTGACTTGTATTTGCAGAGCTGGAGGATTCTTTCCACCGCCTCAGAGTGAATGCATCAGTCTGATAACAGCTGATGATGTACTCACTAAATGCCACGTTCAATTTCTTCAGAACATTCTGCGTAAAGGGACTGTGATAGTCAGTACTTGAAAGCCAATTTTTTTTTTATCTTCTATGATATTCTTGCCCTTTCTTCCAGCCTCATCTGTGCATTCATCTGCTTTGCTTGTTAGGTCTTGTCTTTCAGACTGAACTCCTCAAGAATCGATGACTGTAATGTCTTTTAAGTGACTTCAACTGTAGGTTGCTCTCTATGCACTTTCTGAATTGGGCACTAATTCAATTACATTTTTTAGATGCCAACACAATGCAAGTGTCTAACCAACAGAATTACCTGTATGCAAATTAAAATCATTGATATTTACCTGGATCATCTTGCAAGACTTGTTTGATTGACTCAGTCCTCAGTAAAGCACAGGATCTTCTTTTAAAATCCCTGCTAATGGACTGAGAGAGGTTTTGATCATAATTGGTATCTAGTAGTTGTTTGATGATAGAGTTCTATAGCTTTGTGGGGTTTCCTTTGTGTTTCCCTTTCCAGACTTGGGAGCTTTTGTGCAGTGTAGTGTGCTGTAGCTGTGACTGTTGTGTTCTCTCAGACTTATCTTCTTCTGGCTTTTTTCCTCCTGTCTAGTTATCTAGATAAATGTGGAAGAGCTATCAGTGCAAATTTCAATTTTCTCCTTTAAGTAAGTAGCACCTGGTGGAATTTGCATAATGTATTTGAAATACAAGTTTAGATTTCAGGAGTTAGTACAGATCATATTTTTTGAGTTTGCTTTTAGTCTAGGTTTTTTACACAGGCATTTAATTAATTTTTATAACAGTCTGTGAATTGCACCAAAGTCTGAATTTTCCCCAAGTGAGTAAAATGATAGAGAAAAATGCTCCAAGATAAAAATTTAACAGTTTTATTTATTTTTATATGAGGCTTCCTATTTCATTAGGTAATAAGCATCTTTCAGATGAGGTTTAGATGTATCTTTTTTTTTTCCTCATTCCTTCTTATATCTCTCCTAACACTTGCTTTCTTCCTGCTTTTTATTACTCCCTGTAATTTTGTCAGCTGGCATAGGTATTTTCTCCAACGTAGAAGAAACAGTAAGTAAATACTGACCGCACCCAAGATCTTTCTCATTAGAGCTGTCACTTGAGCACTTTGAAACAACCCTAAAGGGACAATGAGACAAAAATAACCTCTTCTGTCCTGATGAAGTCGTGAATGCCATAATGTTACACTCAGTTAATATGCTGTAGGTGCTGTGTGTGTGTGTGCATATGCGCATCGATATGTAGATAGACAGAGGTACATGAGGAAACCAAACCATCGGGACTGAACAGGCACCCTCACTGCTTACAGGCTGCAGTAGGTGATCAGCAACTCACAATGGAAATAGTTAACAAAAATGTAGTAGAGCAGAAAGGCAGTATCTGTACTTGGCTTTGTAGTTTTTCTGCCCTGCAAGCCGAAAGTTTTAGTGTACTGTCTTTGTAAAGTAAGGAACAACCACTGTAGTTGCTGATTGTGAAACACTGAATGTCACTGTTTGTCGCTGTAGTAAACCACTCAACTGGTGGTTACATTAATGAATAACATCTTCAAAAACTAGCTCCAGCGGCAAACCTGTAAGTGCTCCAACTCTTCCAAGCTTAGATTTAAGCCCGTTATTTCTTGAAGTGTGTTTGTAAAAGAAATACGAAGTCACAAAAAGTCAAGTGTTGCTGGTTTTTGTGTATTTCTCTTGTAGCTAATCTGTAAGACTAATTGGCCTTTTGACAGAGGAGAAAATAGTGCTGAAGATGGCCTTGAAATCCTTTAGTGCGTTCTAATCCATTGCCACGTCTGCAGTAGGGTTTCTTCTGTCTGCCTTCATTGTGAGAAGCACTTGTCTAGACCCTTCTTACAAATCCTAAACGACAAAGGTGCTTTTTCACAACCTTTCTCAAGATACTCTTTTGTTTTCATCCTCTAGGATTTGATTATTTTATCTGAGGATAATTACTTCAACATAAGTTTAATTTCCAAATAAATAATCACCCAGAGGCCCATCAAGGATAACTTACTTAATTTGCATGCCTTATTTTCTTAATGCACTTCTTCCCTCCTGCCTTGTAAGGCTTATCACACTCTAATAGTGCTTTGTTTCAAATTAAGAAAGCTGTAAGCTATTTGGGGCAGAAACGGTGTCTATTCAGTACTTAGTCCAGCCAGGCTGCAGCCTGGTAATAGACCTCTAGGCATTACTGTATTTGAAATGTATAATAAGCTGTCCATGCAGATTAATTTAGAAAATGGCACGGCTGATAGGTAAATAATTAGATGGTTTGCCCACTGGGGTAACTACTGCTGAGAGAATGGTACAAGATTTAAAGCAACAACAACAAACTTTGCTTTAGAAGAAAACAAGGCATAGTGTGTGTAGCTCATTGGACCTTGCTTACATAAAAAGGCTAATTGCAGGATTGTTTGACTGTTAAGCTAATGCTCCAACCCGCAGCAATAACCTTGTTCTCCCAGGGAGTGCCAAGGCAGCTATCAAAAGGGGGGTGAACATTTGGGTCGGGTGCTGTTTTGGTTCGTGTCAAGTGGGGACATTTGAATACAGTTGCACCTGAGAGGCAGTCTTTGGGAATGGTTGACTCTGGGTAGGTGATTGGTAGTATTGAATTGGTTTTGTGTTTATCAGATGCTTGTAATTAAGCTAGACTTGAGAGGCAGGATACGTTGATTCTTTTTATGAATCATATTCTCTATCCCCTCTAGTCACAGACCAAGGTACCGTCGTATCGGGATGTGCACAGATGAAAAAAATGGAGGTCCCAGTCTCTGAAATCCTACTGAATCTTTCTTTTGTTGTCCTAACAAGGAGATGATACACACCAGCAGCCTGCCCCCTTCCCAGAAAAGACGACACACAGATTTCAAAGAAAGATTATTTGGAGAATGAGTATGAGGATGGGATTTTTGCTCAGCACTACCTATGTCTTGGGAAAGAAATACAAATTTGTTGTCCATTGTCTCTTTGGCTGTTCAAGGTAGCCTTTCGCAAATCCGAATCTTCCGTGATCATCAGAACTGAGGATGTCGTAGCAGGTCAGCGCTAAGCCATGTGCTGTTGTGAACTGCTGAAAGTCACAATTGAACATAGGTGTAGTGCCAGGCCGAGAGCTTTATCTTAGAAATGCTGGACCTGCTGCCATGGCATGGATGGGCTCGCCTGTTGGCTGCTGTGACAGAGGCCAGTACCAGCCCCTGTGAGTAACGACAGATGGGAGCTGTACTTGCTGATGCGTTTTCCCCTTTTCTGCATTCCTAGGTAGGTCCTTGGGACTGCTTCGAAGTCACCCTTGTGGACTTTGTTAGCAGGAGCTCTCAGACCTGGAGGTGCTCTCGCAAGTGCTGGGAGGACACGAGCGCGGTCCAGACGTGTGGCAGGGCGTCCTGCTGCGGCCGTGTTCGTTCCAGTGCCTTGCCCTTCGCAGAGTCAGGGAGACCCCTGCAATCTTTGTTTCTGTGACCTTATTTACAAGTTCAGTAGCTTCATTCTTTTCACTCTAACCCCTGAGGATGTTTCTTTGTTCCTGATTGTTTCTCCTGCCCTTCTCCAATCCATTTCTAATTCACAAAAATTGAGATAGAGTAGCAAGAGCTGTCCTGCAAAGCTGGGAAGTCTGTTTCATCTTTCCTCCTGTCATTCTGAGAAAGAGCTCTTCACAGCAGAATACAAATTCCCGCAGCAGCGAGGTTTTGGATTTCAAGTGGCCGGAGCACTAAGCTGTAGGAAATCCAGGAGTCTGAGAGCCACATCCCGACTGGAGGTCATTGAGGCTGCGGCCCAGACAGTTGCCTTCAAAGCAGGGCAGTCACTGCAGCTGCTTATCACAGAATCTTTAGGGTTGGAAAAGCCCTCCAAGATCATCAGGTCCAACCATCACCCTACCACCAATATCACCCTCTAAACCATGTCCCTAAGCATGTCCCTAAGCATCATGTCCAACCTTTCCTTGAACACCCCCAGGGACGGTGACTCCACCACCTCCCTGGGCAACCCGTCCCAATGCCTGACTGCTCTTTCTGAGGAGAAATTTCTCCTAATTTCCAACCTGAACCGCCCCTGGCTCAGAGCTACCTTCTGGCCAACAAAACAAGCCCGAGTGCTTTAGTGGAGAGGGAGTGGGGCAACGAGAAGAGGTTGGGAGAGCTCCCTTCCTTGTATCCCTGGGCACTTCAGAGGCATCTGCCATGGCGGAGAAATTGCCTCAGCTAATTGGTGTATGTTACCATGTAGTGTGTAAATATGTATTTACATAAATATTTATTTACATAAATGTTACTGCATATCATCGATATATGAGGGGATAGATTAAAGGTGCCCCGTAGGGATGTTTACAACTCATTTCTTTGATGGATTTTTTTAAGGTTGAAAAGGGGAAGATCTGTCTTTTTTTTTTTCTCCCCCAGAGATTGAGAGGGGATGAGAGGGGTTTCAGACTGTTTCTCCATAGAAGCAATGTGATTTATTGTAGCCCTGGTCCCTGAGAGTGAGCAATGCGGAGAGCAATTGTAATTTAATACTGAGCCTATATGAGGTGCATTGATTTTTACAGCAGGTGAAGATTATGCAAGAGTAGCCTCTAGCATTGCTTGTGGAGCCGGAGAGGGAACTGTCTAATTTTTTGCTCAGTGATGACAGTATAGATTTTTTTTTTTACACAACTCAGCAAAAATTCTGTTCTAAGGATGTCGTGGCAGAATGCCGTTAGTTTCTGATTTTGAGTTAGCATCTCTTGACAATTCTGCTCTATCTAGGGCCTTCAGTTTCCTGGGGACTGAGCAAGTTGTCTATTTGCTCTTGCTTTTTGGAAGGGGAAGAGAAGGTAGTTTTATTTTTAGTTTGTTACAGGCGCCTCGTGAATATTCCATTTTCCCTTCCCCATTCGATATGCTTCTGTGGTGGTCTGAGAACAGGAGAAACTCATTTCAGTGATGGAGCCCCAGTGGTTTATTTGCCGAGAACCTGAATCGTTCCTGGACAGATGTGGTGGGAAGAGGGAAGGCGAGGAGAGCCGGGCACGTTCCTCGGTGCAACTTCAGCTCCGTTTGCTTTAATCAGAAACTTCTCCTGATCTCCCTGTCTCGAAGAACGACCACCTATTGTTGAAAATCGCGGGGAGTTCGGGCTCCTGTTTTCATTTATGACTCAGCAAAGTTAACAGACTGTGTTAAATTACTGAAGCAGCTTTGATGTGATTTCCTGTGTGTGAGAAGTGGAGAAAGTCAAGCCTATTACGTTACTCATTACTATTCAATCTAAAATAAAAGGTGCTCGCTTTACTCCCGGGTTCCAAGTGAATATGTCATTCCCGTTTGTTTTCGTTACATTTAAAATGAGAACAGCAAAAGCCATCATTTAAATCCGACGTAATATGGCTCTCTTTGGGAGAGCTGTGCTTACAGGAGCTGCAGGAAATAAGTTTTTCTTCGTAGGGGAAGGGGGTTGCTAGTGGCGGTGTAGGAAAGCACATTTTCGGATGAAACCAGCTGCCTCTGCAGAGGCTGCTGAGGGAGCAGGGCTGACCGTTACACAGAAACCCTGGTCTAGCACTGGCCCCGCTCCAAGCATTTTGTTCTCCAAAGGTGCCCTGACAGGGACTTACCCTCCAGCACCGGGCAGGCGATGCCTCCTGAGCTGTACGGGAAAGTGCCCGATGCTGCTCGTCAGCCGGAGGAGAGGAAAGCAGCATCGCTCCCCGAAAGCAGCATCGCTCTGTCGCCGTTACCGGGAGCTCTGGCAGCCCGTGATTTACTTGTTCGGGGCGAGCGGGGCTCATGCATCATCCTCGCGGTCAGCAGCAAGCTGTCTGCCCTGCCCATTTCCCAGGGGTGGCTGCAGTGAGCCTTACACTTCGCTCCGGAGCCCAGGTTAGGAGGCTCTTCTCCCCGCTTGCAGTCCTCTCCCCATCGATGGTTACAAGCAGATCGAGAGGCTGAGTGTTAGCGGTCTGGTTTTTCAAAAGATAAATATCTACAGCGTGAGACACTAATACTGCAGGGTCCAGATTTCTTAGCCTCTCGTTCAGTATGCTCCATTTTGTCTTTCTTCAAGCATCCATGGGAGATACGTATTATAACTCTGGTGACATGAAAATCCAGAATGCAAAGACACCACAAGTAATATTATCCCTGAAGAAGGCTTTTCTCGGTTTTTCTTCGGTTATTTTGAGAAAAGCGCTGTTCTCATGGCACCAGCTGGCTGTATATCTCTGTAAACCCTTTTTGCTGCTGTGAATCAGGATATACAGTGAAATTTGCTGTCACGGAGGGAAGCCGGCAGTTGGGCGTCTGTTAATAGCCTGAAAGTAACTAATGAGGATGTGCAGTCGGAGCGATTGATTGAATAGCTGCAGTCCTGTGTGTTTCTTTTTCACTTGCTCGCTCGCTTGCTCTCCGCAAGCTGTGGGAAGGGAGGGGAGCAGAGACCCAGCTTTCTCCTAAGTGGAAGTAGCACGGATCCCCAGGGCCAGGAGGCCAGGAATGGAAGTTTAAGCTGCATCTGTCTTTGAAAGGAACACGGCAGGAGTCAGAATGTCACTGGCTGGAGTCGCCGTTTATTCCTTTTCTTTAGGATTCAGAGGATAACAATAGACTTTCTGCTAGGAAGTGATTTTTTCCCTCCCTGTGTTAGGATGTTTTGTGAAGCTGGATTCCTTTAAGGCTGGCAATTGAGCCGGAGATGGGCAGCAGTTGCGATAAAGGTATCTGTGTCTGTGTGTATGTGCATGTGTGTGGGTATCTGGCTAGGCATAAAAAAGCATGTACGTGTAGTATACGTGTGTCTGTATGCCAGATTTTTTAAAAAATACTGTATATACCTTGTGAGTCAATAGACTCAGACAGAAGCATATCTTTTATGAATATTTGTGCTCATCGGATCAGCCTGCATGGATTTAAGATGCCAGAGTCGTGTCTTAGTAAGGTCATATTGCCAGAATGAGAAGTTGACCTATTTTTTTTTTTTTTATCTGCAGAGATATATATGTCATAATACCCGGGTTGTTACAAGTCTTCTGGTGGTTGTAGGGTTTGAGCAAGTTGTGTGGTCATAAAAGACTGAACTTTGACCTCTGTCAAATTGTGTTCATCTGTGACTAGAATTGAATTTCTCTGTGGCTTCATTTTAGTTATCAGTTAATTACTGCGTTGCTTATGTAGAAAAGAATAATTTAAAGTTCTCTGAATAGTATCTCACAAACAGTGATATATGTTTGGGTGTTGATCTTTACCAGCACTTTTCATGCCTATTGCATCCAATCAAGTCAGATTCGCAACCTTGAATCTGTCAGTGGAAATGCTGCTGTAATTTAGGGAGTAAATAAGACCAAAAAAAAAAAAAAAAGTGAGTGTAATTCAGCAGTTTAGTACGCACTGGAAACTTGGCTGAGGAGTCTGTCCTGTACAGCATAAAATTCCCCACCCCCCTGCACCCATTCACCCTGTTTTTCTTTTCTTCCTCAGAGGTCCCAGCAGAGAGATCTCCTCGCAGACGGAGCATCTCCGGGACCAGCACATCTGAGAAAACCAACTCCATGGATGCTGCAAACACTTCTCCTTTCAAAGTACCAGTAAGTGTGCCTTTTCTGCAAAGGAGGAATTTTTTCTCATGGAATAAGAGGAGGAGATGAAAATATCAACAGGGCTCTGAAAAAAATGAGTATTTACTTAATATTTCCAGTTGACCAAGAAGTATTGGTATCAACTGTCATGTATTATAGATGAAATTTCTGGTAGATCTATAGCTTGCTTATTTTCATGGGATTGATCTGAAGTTGCAAATAATGAAACATCAGTTTAAATATGGGCAGCGACCTATATAAATACTTTTGAAGTCGTCGCCAGGGATTGCATTACGTATTCAATTTTTGACTAGGCAAAAACTTCCTTTATGTTGGTGATAGCATGCTATTTTTCCCTCAAGTCAACAAACTACATAGAAAATTGAAATGTATTTATAGTTTACTCGGAAGCTGGTGAAACCTCTGCAGGTGTGTTAATTGCTCTTTATCTCTTCAGCTTTTGCTGTGAGTTCAGCTGGCTGTGAGTCTGCATCAGATGTTTTAGGCTAAAATGTGGATTTTCTTGCCCGTGTCAGTCTTTGGTCAGTTTATCCAAGAACACAAAGGCTTTTCTATTATTAGACCGAGGGCAAATGCTTCAAGTTAAAATGAGATGCTCAGTTTTATCATCTTTTGACAATAGTTATTCATGATTTAAAATATCTTACTTGAATATTGCATATCGTTTCATACCCCTCTCTTTTTTTTTTTTTGGCTAGAAATCTGTCTCATTTAAAGCCGGGGGTGGGGGGGGAAGTTATCTAGAGAATGTTGTCTCTTCTTAAATTCTCTGTGGACATGGATACCATTTCTGTACCTCAGAAATGTTCTTTCCTTGTTTTAGATAACATTCATCCATTTTAAGCACACTTCTTAGCTCACTTTGGATCCAAACGCATGTAAAAGTTGTTTTTTTGATTAAGTTGTACACTATGTCATCTCTAAAAAATAAGAATTTGAAAAGAAACAGCTAAGGATTTGATAGGAGCTATTTAAATTATAAAAGGGTTAAGGCTGTCCAGAGTGTATATAGAATATATGATGTCTAAAACAACCTGTAAACTCAGGATTTAATGGAATTGAGAAGTGGAATAGAGCAAAGGGCTATTTCACAACCTGGTTGCTTCCTAACTTCCGTCGTTCAGGGGTGAGTATACTGACTATCCATCCTTGGTTCCTTTTTAGAGTCATAGAATAATATAGATTGTAAAAGACCTCTGGAAGTCTCTGATCCACCCTCCTCTTTTAAGCTGGACCAGCTTCTATCAGGCTGCTGAGGGTGTTCTCCGGGCAGGTTTTGAAAACCTTCAGGGGTGCAGTTGTGCAGCCTTGCTGGACAACCTGCTCTGATGTTTGGCTGTTCTCATTGTGAAGAATATTTCTTTTGTAGAGGCTTTCTTGTCAGATCATACTTTGAACTTCTAGTATCAATAGATTATTATCAATAATGATAGTGTCGATTGATACTATTTTAATCTAGTTAGAAAAATAACTGAAATAGCAGTTGAAATAGACTATATTGCTTAGTCTTGGAGAGAGAGAGCTTTGGGGGAAATCTTAGTAACGTGTATAAGTGCACAATGGAAGGGAGTAAAGAAGACGGAGCCAGGCTCTCTTCTTTGAAGAAGAGGTAATAGGTGCAAATTGAAATACAAGAAATTCCATTTAAATGTAAGAAAAAACCTCTTTTAGTGTGAGGGTGATTAAACACTGTAACAGGTTGTCTAGAGAGGTTGTGGAGTCTCCATCCTTGAAGATGTATTCAAACCCCAGCTGGACACAAGGCCCTAAGTACCGTGCTCTACTTGGCTCTGCTTTGAGAAGGGGATTTGACTAGATGGCCTCCAGAGGTGCCTTCCTACCTCGGCTGTTCTGTGCTCCTGTCTTCCATCACTTCAATGATCTGTTTTCTGGTCAGAAAAAAAGGGTTTTGGTCTAGTTAGATGTGAAGTTACCACAAGAATATTCTGTTATGTCAAGTTCTGAGATTTTTATGCTGACCCTATATGGTCCATATAATACCAGGAGGATTTCTGAACTCGGAGAGGCTTCAGAAGTCCTAGCTGCTCTCACCTTCATTTATAAGAAATTCTCTGTTTTCTTTGTCTTCATCTATAAGTAATTGTCCTAGCCTGTAGGTCTACGCACGTGTTGCGGTGGTAGCCTGCATCTAACAACTGCAAGCTACTTATCAGAAGTGCTTGTTTACTATCTGTACTGTTTATTTTATCTCATTTTTTTCTTTGTTCCCCTTTTTTGGACATTGTTGTTGTTGTTGATCCCATCTTTAAGTAATGTTTTAACATTTCCCTAATTCTTGTCTGAGAGTTTTGCAGTACTTCTTAGCTCCTTCCCCCTTCAAAACAAGAACTTTGCAGAATGGTCCTCATTTCCCCTGGCAGTTTACTGGGCTTTTTAGGACTCTGGCAAAGAGGCTCAGGAAGCAGTACATAGCTGCCTTTCTTGGGCATAAACCAGCAAAAAACTAGAAGCTATTTGTGCCACGTGTAGCTGGTATTATGCTGCTTTGTCTGTCCGGCCACCTGTATACCCAGGAGCATAATGCACCCTCCTGTCTTTCTCACAGGGACAAGGCTTCTGGCTTTGGAGGTTTTGTTCTGAATAGTCCATTTATACGCCGGTACTCCTTAGCAGGTTGTGGTGCAGGTGGGGGCTGAGATCACCCTTCTTTAAAACAGGCCAACTTCTGATCTGTTTAAAAGAGCAAACTGCAATTGAAGTCAGATCTCTTAAGCATACAGATGAGCTCAAACCAAAACTCCTGAAATAAAATACCCTGCTAACTTTGTGGATTAGTGCAGATCTAATGAGTGGATGATAAGACAGGGAGAGGAGGAATCATGTTTCTTCCTTTGATTTTTACATTAAGAATTCACCAGCTCTCAGGAGGAGGTGGATGATCTGGACACCTTGTGGAAGTCTCCGACTACTGGTCTGAGAAGAGCTCCAAGTGAAGGACGTAAGGGGTGCCTATGATGGCTTTAAAAATCTTTTTATGAGGTCATCTTTATTTGACAGGGATTTATTGTACACATAATAGAAATGAATAATCAGAGGAGTTATATTTTTGTTTTTCCAAACATTGACACCCACACTGTGAGTTGGGGGGCTAAAAGCAGCTGCAGGGTAAGTGCTGTTTCAGTTATTCTTTCTGTGGACCTGCCTCTGTGCCATACCTCTTCTACACCCTGCTTCAACTTCCGAACAGAAAGCAGCTTAAGGCAGGGGACAGCTTAACCTTCTTCCATACTGATGAAAAATTATGCTGAGACTTCCATAATAAGTTGCTTTTACAGCTTTTTAAGTTTGCCTCTTAGAAAAGCTATTTAGAAACTGTCTTCTCAGTTGGGCAGTGGCTTCCAGCATGTTCTGTGCCATTTTTTTCCCTTCAAACACCAGGCAGTGATACTCACTCAGAACAAGGCATCTGTTTTTTTAATCCTGCTAATTGGCATTTGTTTGGCATCTGGAATTTTGATTCATAACAGCATAATGGCCTTTAAGCGAACATTTCCTTGACGAGACATTTTTTAAGTAGGCTCTTCAGTGGCAGCGGTCAATGAAGGATTTATTTTAAGGGGCTGACGTGTAAAGTTCAGGAAATTTGCCTTCTTACCTCTTGCATGTGCACTGGAGGAAAAGAGATTTAAGCTCCCTATTGCGTGAAAAGTGCGATTTCAGTAGTTATACTCTTTCTCAGGACTAACCACTTGTGGACCAGCATGTGGAACATGCTTGTTCTGGTTTTGTCCCACCAAGGGGAATACGGCGGGTTCTGCTGATGCTGACGTTGTACAAGCCATACGTGCAGAGGTGAGAGCTCTTGTTGCTCATCCTTTCTTTTCTTCCCCATTTCCCCAAATATCATCATCTGTGATTAGTCTCCATCTAGGTTCAGTTGTGTTAATTGTCATTTGACAGTTTCCAAGTGTATCTGTGAGGCATACTGACAGAGGGTGGAATGGCACAAAAGGTAGGAAAATTGAGAAGGGGAAATGCGTAAATGTGCTCTCTCACATATAGACAGATGTGTGCTGTTTATAGAGATTCATATATAGGAAAAGTCATATTTTTAATAATGAATATTACTTGCCTGAGCAAATAGGAAGACAGACGGAATCGGCTAGAAGCAGGCATCATGACGCATAGGTGGGCGAGAAACCAGCTTTTCCCTTCCCACACACGCTATGTCCTGGCAGTGCCTCAGTCTCAGTGCATCCCGTTCCCTACTGATGCACTGTTGGGCCCCTGTAGCACTGCGGCAACACACCATGTTCTCTGCCATTGGAACTGATGGACCAGGGTAAATAGGAGACTATTGGCATTTTCAGACCTCCTGAAGTGGCAGGCTTGGAGGGGTGTTGGTAAACCACTCTTCAGGCTCGCATCACTCTCCAATTTTGCTTCTTCGGCATAGGGGTTTAGTGAATTGTTACCACAAACAATATATCATTCATCCACGTCTGCTGGCTATTAGAAAAGAAGGACAAGAAAGAGGCAAAAAAACAAGTGCAAATGAGACAGAAAGCCAGAACATAATCTCTGGAGTAAATAAAATGATTTTTATAGGAACTCTGTGTGAATGTGATGGGAAGACTGATACTTACGGGTTGCCTTCCTTGAGTTGTTTCTAGTCGAGAATATAATTGGATCTATAGAAATACAGTCTGCCTCTTTGCTCTTTAAGAGTACGGCTAAATGGAACAGAAGACAATGCAGCCAGCCTAAGTGAAGGTCAAAGCTTGATGAGATCTCACGGCTGCCCAGCCTCATCTTTTATGCAGTCAGCAAGATTGTTGCCTCTCCAGAGCGCTGCTCTGCTACCGTCATGCTGCCAGGTTAGGACAAGTCTGATCTTTTCTGGCCATGTGACTCGATGGCCTACAAGTACGTATTTTTAATTCTGCAACAGCGCCAATGCGGAGATGGAGCTGTTGATTTACATTAATGTGAGGCATCACGGCATCCTTCATGAAAAAAACTGCTTGGAGCTGTCCTCCCTGTTGTAAGATTAACGTTTTTCCTTCCACTTTCCACTCCATCTTTTCTCACAATAGCATATTTGTTTAAATCTGCTTCAATCTTTTTCATCTGCTGTTACAGTGGTTTAGGTTTGTTGGTTATTGCTCCATGGGTTTTGTGTCTTAAGGAAAAATTGGTTGTCTCCAGGATGCTCACCCAGCTCTCATCCACATTTTTATTCTGGCAGAAAGGCTGTTCATAGGCTTGGTAACCTTCACAACATCTTTCTGCCAAAGCAGATTTGTTCGTTATGTCAAACTGTTCAGAGCTGAGTCAAATGATGGGTAAATCCAGTCTGTGACACCGGCTGGTGGACCTCAACTGCAGGAACATTCTTCTCATTTTTGATGTAAACTTGACTTTATCTAATTCACTTGCAATTAGTGTAGGGAAACTATGAACGTATATAGCTGTAAACACCTGGTCATGTTCCAGTCTGTGCTTGGTTCAGTGGTACTTCAGCGTGTACCAACTCGTTCATTCTGTTCTTCACCTCTAAATCACGACTTAGTCAAGTTATGTGCAGTTTCATTAATACTTGCTCTGCAAATCAGTCATTCTCACCCTTTTATCACTTTTCTTGCCTTTTTTTTGTTTGTTTGTTTTTTTACTTTCCCTTTAATTGACTCACATAGTTCTTGGAACGTGTGTTATCAGTTTGGGAACGTGTGTTATCAGTTTCTAATTGCTCACAACCCTTTGTGTTATTTCTCTGTCCTTGCTGGCCCTCGCTTCACCTCCTAATTTAATATAGCTCAGTGTAATTAATGTGCTGTTTAACTTTTCTTCCAGATCATTAACAAAGATGTTAAACAGAAGCAGTCATGCCTCTATCCCCACCACATCCCATTGGATGGTTTCTTCTACCTTGACACCTTATCATTTGTCATAATTACTCTTTTTAGATATTCCTGCAGCCGGTTCTCAGGTTTGTGCTACTAGCTCTGTCAAAGCTCAATTCCATTAATTTTTCTAATTAGTATGTACGTTGTGTTATCAGAAGGTTTTCTGAAGTGTTGGGCTGCTTACTGGCAGCGTGCCAGGGCACTGAAGAGCCCGGGTCACAGAAATTATTGCCTCCTTCCTGACGTAAGGGAAGGACAAAAATGCAGCCGCCTGAATCCTGCTGGGGCAAGCTGAAGGCCACCGCTTGCTCTCCACGTGCTTCACCTGCTGCAGCCCATTTGTGGACAAACGCCGATGTTTGATTAAACACGTTGATAGACTTAGATGACTTCTTTCTCATAATATTTATTGTTTATCACCATTATTTTGGACAGACTTCTGACCTTTATTCCCCAATTCCAGGCTATGGGCTTTCAAGTGTGATCTTTTCTTATGCTAGTGCCTTACGCAAACAGCTCCCAGGTTCTTTTCCCAGTCGTGACCGTGTTAAATGCCTTGCTGAATTGCGATCTGAAAGGCTGTTGTAGCTCTTCCCAGCTATCTGGTAGCTCTTGTTTCCTCATGAATTTTTCAGCATGATACCTAGTGACTTGGAAATTTGATTCCTTTAGTACTTTTGACTGCATATCATGCAGAGTACAGGCAATCTTCCGATACATGTTATTAAAAGATATATTATCAATGTATCCCTGTTGTATCGTTTCCATTCCTCTGGTTTTCTTACTACTGTTCTTAAACATGTTCGTTCCACGCTGCATCCCTTCTGTGGCAGTAGATAGTTTTCATTGGAAAGTCAAAATTGTAATCTGGCCAAATCTGCAGTGCTGTCCCACCAGGGGAAAAATATCTTCCTGATCCTTGCTGTTGATCAGCTTGTGTCCTGAAGCATGATAATTGCTCACTCTTGTTATTTTTAAACCTGACTAATGCAGCTACATATGTTGTTCTTCCTTATATAAACACGTAATCCTTTTTTAATCTCGCTGAAAAATTTGTCTGTATAATATCTTGTGGAAGAGAATTCTACTGGCTGATTTATAGATAGCATTAGAAAAGGTCTCCTGACAATCATTTAAATTTGCTGCCTCTCATGTGAAATTGCCCCTTGGTTTTGTTATGTAACAAGGTGTGTGCTGGGCTTAGTTAATTCCCATTCTATTTGTTTTATGCATCTCTAATCCCTTCTTGCTTTTATTTCTAAAATAAATAATCAGTCTTTTAGAATATATCTTTTGGAAATCCCCCTCTTTGCCCGTCTGTAATCAGTTTTTACTTCTGGAGTTTAGTTTTGTTCTGGTTTTGCTGCTCATCTTACGAGGAGATGAGAAGATCAGAAAAGAATGGTGCATTAATGTGAAAGCAATGCCAGATTTCCATAATACCACTTCACTCTGATTGTGCTTTATCCTTTGTTTGTATGTTGGGGATGTTTCTTATTGTCCTCTGCCTGTGCACAAAACACCTCTTCAGTCACATAGTGCCAGGCTTTTAGGATGAGTTGATGGTGGAATTTTAGACCATCTCAAGTCACTGTCTTGTCCTTTATATTGCCACAGAGGTGGATATATAGTGGTTTTTGTCTGCTTTTCTGCTGCATGAGTGGCTCGGAGCCTTTTCAAAGGTAGTCATTGCTAATATTTTAGTAATGAGTGTTACTGGGCTCATAAGCAAACTGTTCCACCTCCTTGCTACTTATAGTGTTGGTTTTTTGTTTGTTTTTATTTTGTTCTACAGGGGATAGTGAACTTCACCATGTTTGCTCCTCATTCTTGGAATATCCTGCTAGTCATATCGTTCCATTTTATGATCTGGCTATCTCTCCCCCCCTTGCCATAGCTTTACAACATTACTGGCACCTGAGAGAATTTTTACTTGGCTCCATTTTCTTTTCTTGTTAGCTGCTTTTGAGCAACTTAAGAAATAAGGTGCTTCATGTACTTATAATGAGCAGCAGTCGGGAGGCAGTTCTGTCATCGTCCGTAGTCATCTGAGTGTTATCTTTGTAACCTATCCAGTCCTTCCCCTCCAAGAGGACAAGTCTCATTGCTCTGTAAATGAAGTTGCCCACCTGCTGTTATTAATAATGCATTAGTGCTCCTCATCGAGAATCATAAATGTTCAAGACGTGTTGCAAACCTGCAAAAAACAACGTGTTTGCCTCCAGAGGCGCACAATATAGGTAACGGTGCTGCAAACCACAGCACGGCGTATGAAATGACCCTTTATTGTCACCCATTTCACTCTGGTTTGCTTTGAAACTTCCGTTAATAACGTTACACGTTATTGATTGATAATTCATATTGTAGTTATATATATTTTTATTGGTTCATGGGTGAATTAACCTTTGACTTTTGAAACAACAAAGAGAACCATTATTTATTATGCATGGGCTGTTCTCTCCGAAGTGAAGAATCATTATGTCTTTTGGGAGCAGTAGTTGAAGAGTTGAGCAGTCCGTAGTTGGGCTGTCTTTGAATTTGTGGAAGAGTTCATGTGGTGCTGTGCTGAGATTAAGGACAGACAGGCAGTTTTCATCTTCAGCACAGATTTCCCAAAGCCAAAGCAGCCCTTAACAATAACCAGTCCTGAGTTTAATATACATAGGGGTCAGGGTTTACATGTTTTGCCAGTGTAGCTCTGTATGGTAGATAAATAAAAAATAAATTTAAAAAATTCTGCTTTCACACTTCTCCCGTGGCCATTTTCATCTGACTGTGAGTGTGATGGGTTGCTTCACTTCCAAATGAGATGAATTGAATTCTCAGTGGAATTGGGTTATTTTTAGGTGTTGTATCATTGGGATTTCTTAGCCTTGGGTTTGATGCTTTTGGCTGAGATGACAAGTGCACTCTGAACCTCCTCCACGTGCCCCATTGAGCATGTGGCATTGCTCCTGCTTTCCCTCTGTCTCTCTTTTCCCCTAAACCCATGGTGCTGAGAGGGATTTGTACTGAGATGCGTCCTGTTTGATGTGGACCATCCAGTCTGTCTCGGGAGGGATTAAGGCATGGTTCTCCTACAGTTGCTCTCTCCCTGGACTCCCTTCAAAATACCACATTCACATGGGACTTGTCTTTCCCAATTACATCGCAGATAATTTATCCTACCACATATTTTGTATTTTTTACTAAGATAGTCTCATCATTTCTGGCAGTTTGGGTAATAAGCTCACATGATTTTTTGTCAGTGGGTGCTTTTTTAAGGAGTAAAATTCCAGCTGTTTATAAAAATGTTTCATGATGATTCTTAAAGCTCAGATACATCAGCATTGCATTTAGGCATAAGAACCAAACAGCAGTGTATTTTGTGTTAAAATAAGTATTCAAAAGAAATATCTACACAATAAGATAAGAAGTAAAGCCTTTTAGTGTCTTTTTAACAGTGCAAGCTACAGTTAGCAGCATTGGCAGAGTTTTTTCCTGTTTAGAAGGAAAATGAATTGTTTTTTCCGTTAGATGGTTTGTTGCAGACTGAAGTTTATTTTTTCAACTCTGCATACTTTTTATATCTGCAATCTGCATTTAAAAGGATTTCTGTTGGCAAACGGAAGTCAAAAAGCTCGGCTCAGTTCTGGCACATGTGAATTTCTTATTCTGCTCCCAGGTTGTCCATCTGGAAGCGCTGGCCCTGCATGAGCTGCCAGCAAGGTGCAGAGAGCAAATATTACAAATGTTTTCAAGTGTTTTGAGGATCACCAGTAAGCATAGTCTTTGTTTGAATATTTCTTAATATTGTGTTCTTACCCTTTTTTGTTATAGTCAGTCCT
The DNA here is from genome assembly GCF_013377495.2 of Cygnus atratus. NCBI lineage: Eukaryota > Metazoa > Chordata > Aves > Anseriformes > Anatidae > Cygnus > Cygnus atratus. Next base: position 11,845,366 of record NC_066369.1, on the reverse strand, counting down.
GGATAGCCTCATTCAATCAAAGATAAGGAACAATCTGTGAAGGAATAGATGATGTTCAGTTAACCCAAGAGTATGTTTCACTGATGTTTAAGCAATGACAATTTAAAATTGTGTATGCTCACGGAAATGACTTCACGGTCCCTCTCTGAGTGGGTTTTGGATTGATTCAATATAAATACTTTTTCACCCTTGCTGAATTGGGTCAGCTTTGTCTTATTTGTCCTTAAGGGGAGAAAAACATTTTATTTCGCATTTGCAATCTGAGTAGCCTGAGAGGTACTGGAATGAAGCCAGGGTCCACCAGATCTGAATCCCTGTAGTTGGGTTTGTTACCTTTTGTGCTGAGAGGTCAGAATACACGAAAGTGCCTTTGAAAGCGCTTTACATCCTCTGCTTGAATTCCAGCAGTGGCCCCAAGAGAAGCCCAAGAGCATCTATTGATTACAGGGGTTTTTTCAAAGGCACTTTTTCAATACCAGGACCAAGAAAAGTGTGGGAACATGGGTAGAGTTTGAGTGGCATACACAGCTAAAAACACATCTTCCTTTTTGACAGTACCTTTTCCCCCAGCACACTATGTAGATTGGTTTTGGGAGGTACTGTCTTGGTATAAGGTCATTTCTTTTGCCCTTTATTTTGTTTCAGTAGAAAATAGCAGCTTTCATCTCGGAGGAGCCTGCTGGCAAGCCTCAGAAACTGAAGGGCAGCCTTAAATGTAGCACGACCTTCAGATGCAAAAATCAGATTCCTTCTTCCTTTGTCCCACACGGCACCATCCCAGAGGCCGCAGGGCACCCTAATCTCTCTGTGCTGCCCACGGACAGGCACTTCGTGGGCTCTGGTGTGAGCCAGCAGGTTGTTTGCTACACAAGTATTTGGGAGAGGATGATCTGCATGTGCTGGAAAGATCCTACCGCCAGCTTCAGTAATAGATTAAGATTTTAGTAATGTATCACCCTTCAAGTCTCAGTGGAAGAGAGGAGATGCTCCATCGTACTGTATTTGGAGAGAGAGAACCCACAGAACTTGTAAGTCTGTACAGAGAGGCCAGGTGTGCAGTTCTGGGAAGGATTAGCTACAGAAGTGGATTATATGGAAGAGGGACAAAATGAAGGTAAAGGGACCAAGAATAACATGAAGAAAGGTAGAGGGGCGTTGAAGAAGGATGTTCCTGTTAAAAGGAAAAGGGTAGATATCGTTTCAAAAGGAGCACTGAAAGTATGGGGAGACAAAGACAAAAGCAGAATTGGGAAATTGGTTTGGAGATGCTTATAGATGAACCTGACCAAATGCTGGTTTTGATGTTTGGAAGGGATTTTGTCCTCCAACAATTAACCTGGCATCCCTTGATGAGAAGAAGGTAATAGCCCTACAGTAGATAAATCTAATTTTCTTCCTCAAGAGGTGAAAGACATGAGATTTTTCAGGCTAAAAGATTATGGATAATTCTTGTTTTGCTCTGATGGCCTAATCCTTAGGAGTCTGTAAAACGAACAGGTTGAATGCTTCCGTCTGGTTGAGTCACCTGGAGCCAATAAAACACTCTTGCTTTGTCGGCGTTCTGCGTAGGAGAGAACAGAAGACCTTGTTGTCTCCAATTTGCTGACTTGTGTGTTACAGGAGGCAGCTGTGGGCAACATCTGTCACCTGTCCCACAGGCAGCTTGAGGGGCTTGCTTTGCAAACATCTTGAAAGTCGCTGTACTTGACTTCTCTCTTAGCAGAGCATAGATGGTGGGACAGAGGGCTAGCCCCAGCTGGCTATCGCTGTCACTACACCTGTCCTAAAGCGGGGCTGTAGATCTGCCTGTTCAGTCCACACCAAAAGAACATTTCATTTTGAGCAAATTCTACCAACCAGCCTGTAATACTCTTAACAAACGTGGTTTCACTCGCATGCGTTTGGGAAATCTCCTGACGGCAGTGCTCTATGCAGCTGTTTCGTGAAGGAGCAGAAGAGATTCAGCCAGTAAAACGTTGCTTAATCCTATGGATTAAGAACCTTTATATTTGCTTTGATCATACCAAAGAATGTATGTGCATGCATGCCTGCAAGCTCCGGAAATATTTTGACACAGTTTGGTTTTGCATATTGCATAAAGTAATTTAAAGGGCTGGAGGAGAAAATCAGACGTGCAGGTGTTGAAACACTTCTGTGATTTCCCCACCCGTACAGATGCACGCACCGTTGCGTATCAGTAGTGAGTTGCACTCGTATCGCACTGGTGGTAAAACATCTGTAGTTCCTGCTGGTGTCTGCAGGGGGATGACTGCAAGGAGAGGCTGAGGTCTGGTTTATCTGGGAAAGAAGAGGCTGAAGGGTGATAGAAGGCAGCCTACTGCCATGTAAAGGGGAGTTACGAAGGCGATGGAGCCAAACTTTTCTCCATTGAGATGCTCTGCAGAGGCAGCAGCTGCAAATTGCTGCTCAGGAGGTTTGGATGAACACACACAAAACTTTCACCGGAAGGTAATGTGGCACTGGATTGAGTTGCCCAGAGGAGTGGTGAAATCTCCATCTCCAGAGGTTTTCAAGGCTTAGCTGGACAAAGTCAAAGCAAAGCTGACTTGGCGTTGGCATTACAGCCACGTTGAGCAGGAGGACTGTGTGACCCCCAGAGGTTCCCTGCAGCTATCGTGTCTTTGGTCTGCAATTGTTCAGTGAACTACCATAGTTCAGAAGAGAGATTAGTTGAAGATTTGGTATTTTTAGAGCATAGGTAAATTTTTGAGTTGATCTTTGCTTTAAATCAGTTTCAGGACTAGTATCTGAAGTCACTAGTGTGTGAAATATTTTGAGAGTCTCAGTTTTGGCTAGAAAGGCTACTGAAATTACTCATTTTTGTGAGACTGACCTGCTGTATTTAAGTGCAAAAGGAGAACCTAGGTGCAACTGTGGGTGCATAAAAAAAGACTTCTTCGAGTCTTAATCTGACCGTGAATTGGAAACATGGCATGTAAAGGGAAGGTGGGACCTAATACTGATATCTAAGACCATCCTTATTAAATGATTATTTTTTTTAACCATTTGTATAGTAGTTGTTATTCATTGAAGTGCACCTGTAACATGAGAAGTGCTAATTACTGCAATATGAAGCTGTCATGAACTGGAACTATATAGTATTGCCTTTGTGTCTAGAGGAATCCCAATACAGCACATTCCTCATAATTGTAGTCAGCAGGAATTATTGCTGAGTTTGGACTCAGTGGCGGTGCATTGATTGATTTATTACTGGCATCAGTTTCCCCATTTCACTTCTGTGACTTCTCATTTTAGGGCTTCTTCAGTAAACGTCTGAAAGGGTCCATCAAGAGGACAAAGAGTCAGTCCAAGCTGGACAGGAACACAAGTTTCCGTCTCCCATCTCTCCGCAATGCTGATGACAGGTAAGGTTCGGTGCATCTCCCAAAGCAATCTCTACTTATCTAGAGGCACTTCACAAAATCTGCATGCATATGTGCTCACAGAATAAAAGTAAGGAAGGAGTTTTGTTGTTAAACTGGCAGACGGATGGTTTTTGGCTGACTGTATCTTATAAGTTGTTTTTCTTACTATACGATGCGTCGCTGGCACACCACTGAAAATTTTTACTGCTCTTAACAGCTGATAAAAAGTTCTGCTTAGGCATCTGGACTCAAATGCCTTCTTTTGCATCTGTTTCAAATAAGGTACAGACATTAAATTTCATGATACAAAGCCACTGGCTTGATCAGCTTTTACAAGAACTTGCCTTGATGAATGCAATACTTATCCGCAGATCAGTGCAGTGTCTGATATGAGGGATTGTGCTGGTGCAAGCAGATCAGTTCAGCTAGCACTGGCAAAGCCCAAAGGTTTGTGGTGCAGTTAAAAGTCCTTGTCTGTAGATCATATAGTGCTGCAGTGCAGAGTCCTACAAGGAACAGATGGTCTGATTTTCAGAAAACTGGAAGACTCGGTAACTTCTGTCCATCTTAGTGCTCCATTTGGTATAGTCTTGCTTGTTTTGCTTTCGCCTAGTGATTCAGGCTTGAGTGGATTGTATGTGAGGTAAGCAAGAGCTTATATGCTTTTTTTTTCTATTTGGAAAGTGTCTTGATTGTCTTCATTAAACATTGCTGTGTGTTATATTCCACAGCAGCCCAGCAGGAGAACTAGATTGAGTGGAAAATAAGTTGCCCTGTACTTAAGGCCATGACAGGCTTCTCTGATTTTACATTGTTTAGTGCGTTTTCCCTTCTCTTTAGCTGAGTTGAATTCATTAGCTGCATCTGTCATGCTGTGCTGCTTCAATCAGTGGTGCTATCTTCTCCATCTGAAAGTCAGCACCATGAAATCATGGAGATAGCAAGGCTTCAGATGTTAGAGGTCTTGTTAACTTCATGAGTTACAGAAAAGACTGCTGCTCACCGAATGTGACTAATGGTGTGGATGTTGTTGCTCTTTAGTCATGGTAATGTCCACCCGGTCTGTTTAGAGTCAAGTCTGTGGTGGTGGTGTTATTATTATTATTTTTTTTTAATTAAATGCCTATTTTCAGGGAGTTGGAACTTTGCTATAAAAAGCAACTCAGTGAGCAAAAGCATGTGAAATAATGCCACCATGTAATAACGTACCTGTTATTTTTACTGTTGTTTGTAACCAGCTTTGCTTGAAGTTTTGTAATGCAGAAATATCTTTGCAATAAATAATGTATCTGTCTTTTCCTAACTTGGTACTCACGCTAAACCCGGACTGATGACACTTCCATTGGCGTGTAAGGGAAATGCTATTATTTTGGGATAGCCAATACATTTAGCTATAATTAATCCCTACAACTTTGGTTTAAGATGTTATATGCAGCAAAGCCACCTTCTCTCTGCCCATACCTGTGTGGGCATGAATTGTCAGCTAGACCTGAATGGCCTGATTCTGATCATTTCAGACCTGATTTCAAATTCAGACCTGATTTTCTCTGACTGTTCAGAGAGCATAAAATGCACTACGTGTGGAGGTGACGTTAGGCATCGCTGGTTCTGTCAGTCCTCTCAGGACTCCTAGGCAGGGACTTAAGGAGGATCCATGAGAACTGAGAAGTTCCAGTGGCAGAGTCCATGCAGAGGTTTGGGGGATAGAGCCCAGGACAGCCAGCGACGTGCAGGATGTTGGACAGGGACAAGGCAATGGCTGCGCTTTCCATCCTGCCACAGTTCTCCTCTGGCCTCCTACGCTAGCCTTATAGCAGTGTCTCTTGCAGCTGTAGTCCCGGAGATGGGACAGTGGTTTGGGTGTTTTGTGACTTGATAGCATCACTTGCTGCTAATGGACCTAATCTTTTCTGATAACAAGTCCAGGCGAGCCTCCGCCTTTCAGAGCTACATGTGCTGAAGTGAACAGAGGGCACAGTGTGCAGGCAAGGGAGATCATTTGAGAGCAGCCAAGCTATGTAGAAAGCAAGCTGAGATGGAATTTATTTGGAGCTCATCTTTGCACACGTGGCTGTAGCTGTTGCAAAGCATGAGCCTCACCTCTAGCTCTCTTTGTGAAGCGTCATGCTGCAGGTGCATGAGTTGCTGATAAGTTATTCTAGGAAAGAAAGCGTAACAGCACTACTCAACCTTGTAGCTACCTTTTGTTGAAAAGATTGAAGGCTTTATACAGTTCTGTTTGCATTTGTGATCTAATCAGTGCACCAATTGAACACAGCGACTTGGAAGATCCGGTTATAGCTGTTACTTTCCTAAGGGTATTTCTAATTTTATGAATAAAGCCTTAAAGGAAATTCACTTCCACTGTAAAGTTAAACTTGCCAGTAATTTCTACCTTCCTTCCCATATGTTTCACTGTGTTATCTAAGGGTGCCTGAAAAATGCACTTGGTGGCTAGACTAATAGGAAAACAGCTCAAGACCTACGTGGGAATGAAGCACTTGAGATGAGGAACAGATGAGTGTATTGGGAGGAGACGGGCTGGAGGGAAGAGAGAGGCTAAAAAAAAAATTATTCTTGTTCAGAATTACGCTGTTATTTGGGATTTTTCCAAAGGAGCCAAGTCAGTTACAACTGTTTGTGCGTGAAAGAAGGTAACGTACAGCAGCTGAGTGGGAATTGACATTTTCTCACCTTCTGCTCTCTCTGCTTTCTGTATGAGTTTAGTTTGTTGCAGGAAAAACTTTCCTGGCCTCTGCCTCAGTGAGTCAGCCCTTTCCCATTTTAAGCAGGTGGTGCTAGGTGATGTCATGGTGCTGTACTGGTTTTCAGGGCCAGATTGACCGATAGCATCTACCTTTTCTTGCTCTGACAAATAGAGAGCACTAGCTTCAAAGAAAGTATTATGTAGCTTTATAAATTAAAACCCTTAAAAGTTAGACGGGAAAGAATGGAGACTGCTGTCGTGTTTGTTTCTCTTGTGCTTTTGTGGTGTTCAGGTCCTATTAAGAAAAAGGAGATGTTCATAGATAAAAACCTATAAAATTCTGGAATAAGGAAGGTTGATTATCCTGGTTTGGGATACTGTCACACTGCATACCATTCTGGATGGTGACAGAGGAGGGGTGCTGTCTGTTCGGAGTTGATTTAAAATAGAAAGGGTTCAGGAATGTTGTCAGAAGGGAGTGCTGGAGATTGTTGCAGAATTTTTTGTAATCAGATTTTCTGTTTCATCAGGAAGAACCACGGCCAGCCTGCTTTGTTTTTCTGGGTTTTAAACTTTGCTTCAGTGTAACTGACTTAGTGGATGGGGAGGAGAGAAAACTGTGGCCCCCCTGTGGAAACGAGCCCACCGTGGTCAGTATCCAGGTGTCCTGCATGAATCCACAGCCTCTGCAGTTCACACCACCTTTATCACTACAGGTTCTGTCAGTTGTACTTGAAAACTTGTGGTTTGTCGTCACAAGACACCAGAGTAGGAATGCTTAAACTGTGCTTGGTTGTGACCCGTGCCAGATTTGAACGAAGCTCTTCAGATCTGTGGCCAGTACGGTATGTCATTGGGTTATCAGCGGCGCTGACTATGAGGCTCTCTGGCACTGTGTTACCAAATCACCTTCCACAGCTTTCCTAGCCTGATTCCCACTGCATTCTTTGAGCTCTCCAACCCACACGTTTCTCTCGTAACATTTTCTCAATAACATATAGAATGTAAAAAAATAAAAATAAATAATTTTTTTAAAATTGTAAAGAGAGACCAAATGAGTATTTTCATTTGGGGCTGGGAATTTAAGAGTATTTCCAAGTGGTCCAAGAGATCTCGCCTTGGTTCTGTGTATGGAGAGGGAGCAAAGATTGTTGAGACTGGCTGCATACAGTCTCAGCGACTGCAGCAAAGCTCTGCAGACAGCTGGGAGGGTTTTGCCCTGTTGGGATTTACTGCCACGTGGGAGCCCTCCTGATTTACTAAAAGTCATTTTATGGCATTATCAGATAGTCGTGGTCGAGCGCAGGATCCCTTCTGTGCTTGCTCAGGATGGGCTCAGGCAGGTCGCGAGGAAGCGGGTAGCCATGGCTCTGGGCTTCATGGTGAAGCGCTATCGCTGCTCCAACGACAGCTTTTTCTACTTTCGGTAAGTGCCTGCGTCTCCCTCCTTGCTTCTTTGCAGTGTGAAAATAGCACCCGTCGTAGAAATAATAGAACTAGATCTTGCTGTGTTTTCGTATTTGTTCATCGTAATTTAATCCCAGTTTTCAAAAAAAAAAGGTGGGTGATTTTTATCCTGCTTGAGACTTGAGGATAAAAATCTGTATTATGCAATGCATTGGTAAGGCTTGACTCAGTCAGAGCTTGCATTCATTCAGCATATCTGTTTCTATCTGCACACTGGAGTATGGAGAAAAGGGAGGAGTGGTTTGTTTCCAGAGAGATGTCTCACTCCTGTTTTGGTGGAGGTGAACGTATTTCTTTCAGCCACTTTTCTTGGTCCTCGTGCAGCTGTTTGTTTTCCAATGAAAACTGAACAAAATCTCAACGTAAAGCCTATTGTTGCAAACCTCTGCCTTGGCCCCACTGCAGGCTGCTTTGACCCCCTTTTAAAAACGTGCTCCTTAATGGCCAGTGCTTTTCTGCAAAGCCCACGCTCCTCCACGTAGCACCCACCTATAAATCGCTTAGCAGTGACATGAAACGTAGCAGGTTAAGCATCTTGTCTCCAGCAAAACAGAAGAATTTCACACATTAACAGCAGAGACGTGGTTACAGGAGGGTTGGGAGCATGTTACCCCTGTGAAATTCACAGCGGGTGCAGCCGTGTTGCCAGAGGTGCCTGCTGGACACGCGGTGCTGTGGAGGGAAGCAGGGGAGGTTCATGCAGCGAGGCTTTGCGTAGGGCCTTGTGAAGGCGGATCACAAACTCAAAGGAAGGCAAAAGAGAGGTGCTCGGAAAAAGCTCCGAGTTCAGCTGCAACTGGGTGGAACTTGCATCTAAATAAACAACCCTAAATTTCCGATTAAAAACAAAAAATAAAACAACCAATAATAATAAAACTGGTTAGACTTGCCAAATTGTTGACCAAGTAATAGGATGTTTTGCTAATAGGCAGTTGGGACACGAAGCAGGGTGTGGTGTGTCTACAAAACGAACGCGTGCATGGGGAAGGCTGGTGCTGCGGCACTGGTGGTGCAGACGATGCTGCCGACGTTGGGGTCCGGCCCAGCGGGGCTGGGGTTCCGAATAGCAACGCTGAGCAGAAAGTTCACTGCGTTAGAGGCCAAGCTCTCTGCTGGGACTTTGCGAGTGGCTAAGTATTGAATTCAGCTTTCTGATCTCGGGGAGTGTCTCTAAACACACGGGTATTGTGCCGGAGTGGTTTGAATCATGCAGGCGTCCAGTTCTGTGTAAGAGCAGTGGAGACAAGGCTTTAGCCGGGTGCTTGAGCTGAACAAATAGCTCTTTTCTGATTTCCTTGCCTTCACACCAATTTGTTGGTAAAGGAAACATAGTTTAGGGGATTATGTTACTTGGTAGCTCATTTATATAAATATATATATATTTTTTTAATTGTTACCTTTTGGATTGTTGATGTCCACAGGCTTGTTTTTGAAGCAATACACGGCTCTCCCTGGTAAGCTCAGTAATTGAAAGTCCGATGTGCATTTTGGTTGGCTTTTAAATAGGTCAAAATCAGCATGAGAGCTTCATAACCAGATAGCAATTAGGACTTTAACCCTTTATCCTACATGCCTTATAGACAGTAAAACCTAACACAAGTCAGCTAATAGGCTGCTGTGCGCCTTGGGCTGCTGCTGGAAGCCAGAGGTTTCCAGGTCTGGTGTTCCCTCCTTGCAAGCAAGCCCTTCCTGCAGCAGCAAATTACAGAATTACGGTGTGCAAGGAGAAGGGGTGGCTGGGGGCTGGGCTGTAGGGTGGTGGTGGTGGTGGTGAAGAGACCTTTTACGTATCGGCTGGATGCTGCCACCGGTCAGACCTCGGGGCATTGGCTGGGCTCTGGTTTAGGAGGAAGTTACGCAGCCCTGAAGATCACTACTCCAAAACACGTGAAAAGAGGTGAGAAGTTTAAAACGTTCCCTGACAGGCACCTCCTCCACCTGCTTTTCCTATTGGAAAGAAATTATGGGAAGCAGCTATGTGAGAAATGTTCGGTGCTGCTTGTAACTGTTTGCTCTCAACTCCTACATCAGCTCCCTAACTCTTTGTTGCACCCAGCAGTGGATAGAAACAGCAGCAGGAAAAGAGTTTGTTATCTGAGGTTAATTGTAATTTAAATGGAGATTTGGTTTGTTAATGGGGCTGTTTAACAGAAACAGATTTGTGCAAACAGCCCTTCCCCCGCCTTGTGCATGGTGATCTTCCTGTTTACAGTAATCTGCTTCTCTGGGATTACCTCTCTCTTAACAGGGGCTCTAAGCAGTACTCGCCTTGCCAGTAGCTTCCGACCCAGTACAGGAAAGACCCTGTTAATCTTCTCCCTTTGCTAGACACTGGGAAATAAGTTAGCGACTTCGGCTTATTAACTCTGCCTCTGTGCGAAAGGGAAGCCAGCAAGCAATTTTTCTTCATTGTTACTTACAGGCTCAGAAAATCAGATGCGGCTTTAAAGAAGCAGAGAACTATTACTTCCATGTAATTATTGCCTTTATTGATCGGGATGCTGTTGATTTAGGCACAAGTCAATGACTTGTGTTGCAGATCTATCGATAGATGAAATATACAGAATGGTGTTTACAAGTGCATCTCCTTGTGTTTGTAAATGCATGTGGTTGCATCTAACCAGCGACTTTCCAGCATTGCTGTGATGTTTGTGGAAGATAAAGTGGCAATTCTAAGCCACTTAATCAGTTTAATGAGCTATTTTAAATATGGTAACTTCAAGGAATTGCTCGAACAGATAGACATTCCTCCGTCGTGGATCCTGAGACAACAAAACTAACCTTCTCCAGCTGATCTGCAACAAAATGAAATATTCACAGCTCACAAGCTAACACAGCAGTAAAGCAGAATAGATGCTGCTAGAAGGTTTGTTTTGCAAGGTGAGATTCAGAGGCACCGAGTACAATTTGTCATGTACTCAGTACATGTCGTGTCTTTGCCCACACCCCGTCCCCGAAGGCTGTTTGGAGGCATTCTTGGAAGATGCCTCGCTCTCTCCCACCGTCTTTGACCCTCTGGGCCTCAATAAACTCTTTATAGGAAGGGAAGAGGAGGGACTTGTTTCTTTCTGGAAAGGTGACTTTCTCTGCATCAGCGGAGCAGGCTCCCTGCACTTGCTGCCTCCCCCTAATCCCCTTCCAGGAGGCCATGCCATGGCAACACACACCAGGAGCCTCCTCGAGTCCCCCCGGGGCCAGGCAGAGGAGCACAGCCGACCAGCAGAGAGATTGCTGTGCCCGTGCAGCTCCGACTTCTCTGCTGGCCCCAGCGTATCTGCTTGGTGCGATGCCCATCCGGAATTTGTAACCCAAGGCTTGAGGAAGAACTCTCCTGGATTTGGTGCCTCCCATTCTCTCCCGGCAGGATTTAGTGCCTGAGATGTAGCCCAGAGCACGAAGTTTGAAAAGAAGGGCTCTGACATGTGGCACCGCTATGATTTGGGGATGCACTGCTAAGTGGCTGTACAGTTGTTTCATGTAGGTGTGCTTGGTTTGTCTTACTCCCAAGCGCAGCCTATGCTGAACTGGGATTTGTAAAATCTCTTCTTTCTCCTTTATTTGGTCGTTTATTTTTTTCCCCTTTTTCTCCTCTTTGTGACCGCTCCACACTTTTCTTCTGTTATAAGGAGCTCTGGCTGGAGTTAGCTACAGGCTCCCAGCCAGCTCCCCTGCATCACGCACCAAAGCACTCTGTTAGGACTGGAATTGCTGAGAGTTTGGGATAGGGACAGGAGCCAAGTGACCTCAGCAGCGCTTTCTTGAGAGGAGAAATTAGAGAGGATTTTGCAGAGATGATATTAAAGTGGTGTATTGTGGTGTGTTTATTTTAGACCTGCCCTACCTTAACTGCAGCAAGTGTTCAATTATACATGGCTGAGGTTTTAGGTTTGCATTGGTACAGCTGCTGCTGTAACCTGTTATAACAAAGCATGCACAGAGCAGCCAAAGCGTTCATACCAGCGCTGCTGTTTTGCATTTGAAATCAGTCTCTTTGTAATATCCCTCTGATAAAAGGTTTTTGCTGCCTGCATTTAGGTCATTTAATATATTTAATGGGAACAAAGTTCTCCCACAGTGTTTAATAAATCTTATCATACGTGAATCTGCTAGAATACTTTGAGCGTTTCATTTTGCACAAAAGAGCATTCGGGTGAACTCTGCTTGTTGCTTTACACGAATCCTCCATGATACGCAAGTTTTTGTTAAATGGTCTTAGAAGTACTGAACGCACCTTCTCCGAATGTTTTTTTTTTCCCTTCCTGTTTTTCTGTAAGATTGCTTAAGGGTATAAGGAATCTGATTCTGCTAAGGTTACAAAAACTGAGGATTTCTCTTGTAAGATGCACTCAGAAAGTACAAAAAATGTACTTGCTTATTTTTCAAAAAACAAGGACGCTGTTAGAGGTAGCTGTGCTTTCCAACTCAGTGAATACATTTTTTGAACATTTTCCTTTTCCTACTGTGCCTTGATACTGAGAATCAAATAAAAGAGAAAAAAAACACTGTGAGGACAAAGACAGTTGAGAAAGCATCATTTCAGAGCATTGCTTTTCTCTGCATGATCTATAGACAATTGATGCCATTCTACATTCACATCTGTTCTTTGTGCTCAGCCACACTTGGTAGCTGTGCAGCCGTACTTATGGACATGCTTCCATAGGTGACTGAACAGGCATAGGGACCAGCACAAGCTTGAACATCTTACAAAACCGAGACCTGCCAGGTAAACAGCTCCTCTTCTGCTGATCTGGGACTCTCTGCTCCTCCTTTTTGTTGATCGTCTGCTTTGTCTGAGTCCCAGCTAGAGGAAAGCTGTGTATGCACATCATGTTTGTCTTTAAAAGCAGAAATCCTAGTTGTGCCTAAAATATTCTATGACTTTATTGCAGAAAGAGATGCTCCAGGTGGCAGTGTGGGGGGAGAAGCACAGGTGAAGCTACAGTCACCTATAAATGAGCACATTTTGGAGCGTTGCAGAGCTCCCTGCTACACGTGAGCGTTGCATTAAATTAAATTGGGAGGATGCACAAATTTTAGAGCATGCCTTGTGATGTTCCTGTTGGTATTGCAAAGCTGAGGGATTTACAGGCCAGTCCACTGAAAAAGAACGGCAGTGTGTGTGGGAGGGGAAATGAAAAGAGGATGAGGGGAAGGGAGGGAAAAAAAAAATGGAAACTGTTAAAAGTGGAAGAAGCAGCTGAAGAAGAAAATGAAAAATTTAAATGTAGGTAACCAAGCATTGTAAAGTGGTAAATAGTTCGCATATTTGACTTTAGTTAAAAGGCTCCGGATCTTAAAAAAAAAAAAAAAAAAAAAAAAAAAGAAGGTATATTGCAGGGGCAATGTGTTCTGATGAGAAAAACTGGTACTCTGCATTGGTTTAGAGATTTGTGCACTTTTTGCTGTTACACACAACATTTACCTAGTAATCGGGTAGCGGATATTCCCAGTAATATACCCAGAGCTGGAGATCTCTGGGTTTTCTTTAAATGTCAGCAGTTAAGTTCTGAACTTCTCGTTTTGTTGTTCTTTCACTGGTGGCTCAAGAGGTACAATTTGTAGGTCAGTGGGAATGGACTTCATGGCCTTGTTTGGCTGGGTACTTCCTTAGGAGCCGGGATTACTGACTAATGTTACTTTTCACGAGGCTCACAAACTAATTGTAGAAGCAGTTAGGAATAAACAACACTTCGCAGTTTACTCTGGGACCTTGCCAAGCCTGTTAGTAATGGTGAGAAAAATAATATTTCCTTTCTCCCTTGTTGTGCAGGTCACGTGGATTGCCGAAGCTGAAAGAGTCCCGTTCCCATGAGTCCCTGCTGAGCCCCGGCAGCGCGGTGGAGGCCCTGGATCTTGGGTCAGAAGAAAAAGTCTTTGTCAAACCACTTCACAGCAGTATCCTTGGACAAGACTTCTGCTTTGAGGTAAGGAACGTTCTCCAAACACGGAGCCGATTATATGCTGTTGGGTCGGTCTGAGCCCGTGCAGTGCGCTGTTCTGTGTCTTTGTAATTGGAGAAGAGATCGGCTGCCAGAGCAGTACTGAGGTTTGGGTGGGGGCTGGCTAACCAGTGTGCAGTCTTGAAGTCCTTGAGGCTAATGGCATCAATCACTCAGTGAAGGGAAATCTTCTTCAGTTATTGCGTATTCTAATTGGAAAAATCTTGTTAATTTGATGAGTATCTAAGCATTTGGAGCCTGCATGCAAATGTAAGGTTGAAACGTACTATTGTTCCTAAGCTGTGTGTTCATTCTCCCCAAATTCACCTAAAATTAAATTGAGAAAATACAACATAACTGAGAAATGTGATTTCCAGTCTGAACCCATTTAGCTCAGCCAATTTGCTGGTTGCTAAAGGAGAGGCTTCAGTAGCTGGGGACATGTCCGCTGCACCGTAGAGCTGGATCCTCTTGCTGTTTCAACACAAGCTGCAGCACAGCTTTGCTTGAGAAACAGGCTGTTGGTGCGAGCACAATCCTTACCTTCCAGCACGTTCACATGTGCTGTTTGGATGTGTCTAAGGCCATCGTAATGCGTTGTGGCAGGGGCGGTGAACAGTCAGTCTGCTCTGTCTTCAGCAAGGTTAGTCAGGTGTGTCTAAATTCTGGGACAAAGATCTGCTTACAACCTGGAAAACTGCTCTGGCAGAAAACCAGCAAATCAGGCTCTTCTCCCTCGAGACAGGTCCAGGAACTGTTCCTGTTTGCTTCAATCTCGTATTCTTTTGCTTGGAAGCACCTTTCAGCTTGCTTAGGTTTGGGGAGTGCAGTGAAAATACTGGCAACATCATAGCTCTGAGGCTGTTGCCTCAAACTGCTTTTTAATTGTGTGCACAAATGAATGGGAAGAGCAAATGAAGTTTGTCAGGCCAAGTAAAAGTGAAAGAACCAAGGTGGATCACTCCTGCGTGAAAGCGGAGTTGTGTATGGCATCAAGGGGTGGAACTGGATCAGAGCACAACTCCTTCGGTTTCTTTTAGACTGCTGCTGTATATATGGACCCTCAGAAACATTTTGTATTTCCTGAAGACACCATTTCCATTGTGCTTTGCCTTACATTAATACATTGCTCTGTCTTTGCACTGTTGGTAACCAAATCATCTGTCTCTGAGATTTACCAGGGAAAACTGCAAGTGTTTAATAATTATACATCAATTAGCAAGTGTTTAAAAAAATAAGTGGTTGATTTAAGCCTTGCTTAAAAGTCTTTAAGAAGAGCTGTTGGTGCTCCCCTTATGTTTCTTTCTGCTTCGTATTAATTTGAACTGACTTTTTTTTTCTCTCTGCATTTTGTGGGTCTCTTAACCTTTCCACATTCTAGGCTCTCATAGTGTTTTCCATCTTTTATTATATTGACTTTGTTGCTCAAACATTGCTTATCTTCTTCCTTGTTTTTTGCAGCCCCTCACATGTCTTATAAGCTTGCCTGAACTCAGCCTGTCATTTATATCTTCCAGGTAACCTACTCCAGTGGCAGTAAATGCTTCAGCTGTTCCTCTGCAGCAGAGAGGGATAAGTGGATGGAAAACCTACGCAGAACAGTACAGCCGAATAAGGTAATAGGAACTGCGGAAATAAGATTACCGGGGAAATGGAGGTGATATGATTGGATTTTAGTCCAGTTTTTCCCACAGATACATGCTCAATTAATTTAGTCTGGAGAGAAGTCCACTCATCAGTGTATCATAAGTTACTGTGCACTGTTCGATTTAGTGCGGTAGGTTAAACCTTTAATGAATAAATACCATGCCACCTTGCTTCCTGATCCTCAGGTGCCCACTTATGATGTTTCAGACTTGTTTTCTGATACCATGTACCTCAGAAAGAAGGGACACTGATCTTCAAGGTTTAATGTGGAGGCACAGTTTGGGGAAAAAGGGATTTGAGCCAGAGTGAGAATGGGAGTCAAGTTATTGATTAGCTGGTAAACATCTGATAAGTCACCTCCATAGTTAGCAGCCACTTGGGAGGGACTTGCTAACAGTGCTCTTGAAATTATTCACAAGAGTAAACAACACAGCATGCCCCACCAGACCAGCGGCTTTTGAGTGGCTCCTGTGCAGAGTGTTTGTTTTCCAAACCATTTCAAATACAGCTTTTTGAGAAGAAGAATGTTCTGCTCCCTACCTTTGACATGCAAACAACAGTCCTTTGTCTCTACCTTAGAAAATGTCTGCTTTTCTAGAGATTCTGATTCTGAGAATCAAAGAATCTGAATGTGAATTCTGATTCTGTCCCTACCTTTGACACAAAGGCAGCCCTCTGCCACTTCTCTAGAAGACAAAATGTTCAGGGGTTTGTTTTTTTTAGAGATTATGAATAAAAGCTGAGCTCTTTCTTCTGCACAGGACAACTGTCGTCGAGCTGAAAATGTGCTCCGTCTCTGGATCATTGAGGCGAAGGACCTGGCCCCCAAGAAGAAGTACTTCTGTGAGCTGTGCCTTGATGACACTCTCTTTGCCCGCACCACCAGCAAAACAAAAGCAGATAACATTTTCTGGGGAGAACACTTTGAGTTCTATGGTCTCCCACCTCTTCACAGCATCACAGTTCACATCTACAAGGATGTGGAGAAGAAGAAGAAAAAGGACAAGAACAACTACGTAGGCCTGGTCAACATTCCCATGGCCAGCGTAACTGGTCGCCAATTTGTGGAAAAATGGTACCCAGTCAGCACCCCTACACCCAACAAAGGGAAATCAGGGGGTCCTTCCATTCGGATCAAGTCGCGTTACCAAACCATCACCATCTTGCCCATGGAGCAATACAAAGAATTTGCAGAGTTTGTTACCAGCAACTATACTATGCTCTGCTCTGTGCTGGAACCCGTGATCAGCGTAAGGAATAAGGAAGAGATGGCTTGTGCCTTGGTGCACATTCTTCAGAGCACTGGGAGAGCAAAGGTAAGAATGGGTGGCTTCTGCGTAAATGCCTCTTGCTGATGATAGGTGATACCTTATCAGCTACTGCACTGTACAAGACTGGCAGTCTGGGCTGGCACAACCACAGCAACTGATGGGATAAGGCTGAGAAGAGGACCTCGGGAGTGTTTTTAAAGGTTTGGTCAATTACATCTACCAAGAAGGCACGTAGATAGGTACCATACTGGCACAGATTAAGTGCCTGAGTTGATAAAAAGGTTAAAGATACCACATATAAAGTGTAAGTGGCAGGACTGTATAATTTCATGTTACTCTGAAAAATGAGGGCCTGCACTTTTGTGCTCAGGAACGTTTTCTGTATTTCTAAAGTCATGATACAGGATAAGAGATAAGTAAGAGTTAAATAAACCAGAGAATGGCTTCTATAAATATATCTAATACAGCAAACAGCAGCATGCCATTGTTGATTCAGTGCTAAGTCAGCTAATCAGTGCAAACATTGATTTGGTCAGCATTTGAACAGCCATTTGGAGAATCCATACTCAGTTAATGGTGATCCTGTCTGCCCCAAGAATGTTATTAGGACTTTCGGGTGTGCGCTGCTCGTTCTCTGTGATGCAGCAATTGTAGTGAGCCCTGGGTTCTTTGAATAGGTTGTGGGAGAATGTCCCGCAGGTCTCCAGAAATTTTGAGAAGCGTTAATCAGCATTGACTGATCCAAATGCTGCCTGCCAAGTGGGTGTATGAGAGCAGTACCAAGCTGTAGCCAGCTTCTTCCAGTAAAGCCAGCTATAGCCAGTCAAGCACCACCAAGCACAAGTTAGAGAGTTGGAGATATTGAAGAATGACCATAAAAAACAGCTTAAAATTAACTGCTCTAAAAACAATTCCATTATTTGCCACTCTGCTTTCCCTCCCTTGCTTGACATTTCTAAAAGGCTGGCGCTCTGTGGCAATGCATGACAGGAGTTTGTTCCTTACCAACTTGTTTAGCTGATCTCAGGAAGCTGATAGCTGGGACAGCTCCTATAGAGCTGTGTTGAAACCTCCTGGAAAGCATGCTCTGCTTTCCTGCAGTGCTCGATAGATAAATTATTGTTATATCTTTGCCCTCCAAGTGTCTTTGTGTTTGAGTCTGTTTTTACTGGAAGCATTAAGTGGCTTAGGCTGCTGTAACCTTAATCTGCAAAGAAGGTATGTTTCCACCTCACGCTGTGGTAGTGCTGATGCAGCTGGGTGTCCATGGTTTGCACCAGGTGAAAATAATTTTTCTCCAGTCTTGAAAAGAAGCAGTAGTAAGGGTTTGAAAAACAACAGTACTGAATGTATTTTTGATGTATTTTTATAATGTATAATTTGTTCTGGGTATTTTACATTCATATGCCAGCACTGCATTATGGTTTGTGTACATAATGGGGTTGTGAAACCTTGCTATAGCTCTCCTCAAACTGTGCTGCTGCTGTTTCCAGCAGAACCAGAAAGTCACAGTTGTCACTCATGTAGTTGTCACTCAGCCCTAATACAGGATGGTGTTTTATTTCGGTTTTTGTTTTAAGTTTTAGAAGAGAGTGAGGGTGAGGTGAGCTTATGGCTCCTCTCCTGGAGAACTTGGCAGTGGCTGCCATTGGCTGTAGTGAAACTCTGAGCATTTCTTGTGAAATGCTGGGTGTCCTTGACTCAAGTTACTACCTCAGGAGTAATAGAAGTATTAATGTAGAATCAGAGGTATTAATGTAGAATTAGACCCTGTATCAAGAGATTTTTCACTGTATCAAGACTTGCTGATCTCTCCTACGTGAGCCTTTGAAAACAATACAAGTTAAGCCATATAGATCCACAGCAAGCATGTTGTGCACTTTTCTTTTGTGAATTTAACTGTTGTAAGCAATTCTTCATACTTAAATTTCTCAAAGCGGTGAGAAGTTGTGTAGAACTTCCAACTTGAATTTTTAAATCCAATTTTATATGTAATATTTGGTATTAAAATATAAATGTACATTATCAGTTTGTTTCAGCAGACAAAACCACCGATAACCAACCTAATGAGGGTTTCTGTTCAGGATCTAAGCTTGGCTATAAAGGTTTTATCTTAGAGGCTTTTGCTTCTCCCTTTATCATTTGTGATTTATATTTTATTTTTTTTGAGGAGCTCTAGCTATTTCCTCAGCCCATACTAAGGTTGCATCTGCACCCCTTGTCCCAGGCTGGGCAGTTATTTCAGTAATCTTTTGGCTCCTCCGTTTGTCTTTACTTCTTGGCTTCTGCAGTTAGCCTGGTATACTGGGCTTGGTTAAACTAACCTCTTGTCATTTGACCTATTTCTTCAGGACTTCTTGACGGATTTGGTGATGTCTGAGGTAGATCGTTGTGGGGAACACGACGTCTTGATCTTCAGGGAGAACACACTTGCTACCAAAGCTATTGAGGAGTACCTGAAGCTGGTAGGGCAGAAGTACCTTCACGATGCACTAGGTAAGAAAGTACTGCTCACAGCTGCTCACATCGAAAGGGCTGATCCTGCTGAAGAGAATCAGTCAAGTCACTGGCTGGAACTTGTGCTGGGATGCGGGAGGTGATCCATCCAAGAACTGTTACTCTAGCAATGGAGTTGGAATGGATCTTCCACATCCAGCATTCCTGTTAGATGTTATCCCTTGTACCCATGCTGTATTACCCCACGAGTCTGGTGCTTTCTAGAGGCATGTGGTGAACCCTCTCCACGTGGGTTGGTGAAGTGGCAGAGTCGCAACGTGGATTTTTAGTTCCACAACTTAACTAAAGCCTTGTGCACCTAGGTACGTTAAGGAATGTGGGATGGGAAGAAACTGCCTCAGCACTAAGCCCAGATGTCTGCTATCCAGATAGCAAAACATACATCTGCTCTTGATGCCTTTCCTCTCTACAGAGGAGGGTGTAGCACCCAAGGAAAAGCTAACTTGATTTGATACAGCTGAGTCCCTCTGAACGTTTGTATCACCACATTATGTTTTTCTGGGTAACCTTCGTGTCTCTAGCTGTGATGAGGGGGGTATAACACTGCAATTGCTTAGTGAGCAACGGTTATTGTTCCATCTGTTCTATGAACAGGCTTAAAAAAGGAATTTTGTCACCTCATTTAACAGTGGAAACGGAGTCCAGTACTTTGTATTGCGGCGTCAGGAATGAACATGGAATCGAGTGCAATGAAATTAGGTAGAGATTTCAGAACAGTTAAGAATATGAAACATTTCACTAATCTCCTTTTATGTTAAAGAAGCTCCTGCAATCACTTCAGTACAAAGTGAACCACCTAGGGGGTTAGCTATAGCTAACAGAATGTTAGCTATGGTGTTAACATTCATTAGGTTTGAGGTGCCCACCCTAGCGTTTGGGTTCAGTGGGTACGTAACAGGAAAACTCATTTTGAGATGCTTCAGCTGCAGCTGTTGGTAATGCTGACACATTCCAGAGCAAATATTGGACTTGCTCAGCCCTTAACTTTGCCACAGAGCAATTAATTGATAAATGTTTGTGTTAACTCTCTAAACTGCTACGTGGTCCCAACAAAAGTCCTTAGACAAACATGGCAGGAGGGGATGAGGCCTCAGGGCTGCTGAGTAGCACAGAGCAGGAGACCAAGACACAGACTATCTAGGGAGCCTCCTGACTTTGTCCAGAGTGCTCTTCGGTCACCACATCCTGAAGACTGCCTGGCCATCCTGCGATGTCCTACTCCATTCCCCCCAGCGGGGTCTTACTGTCCACTTACTGTGATGGGTTCTGATGACTGTACTACTTACTGTCCTCTCCCCACCAGAGGATTCTGCTCTAGCAATAAGCCCCTGTCCTGGAATTACTGTACATGCAACTAATATTGCAATAAAGAGCATTAAAACATGTTTGCCCCTCTATGGTTAGCTTTTACCAAGTCCACATAGTCTTTGTTATCCAAGATTGCACAGTGAGCCACCCATCCTCCTGTTGCTTCTTGGATGAAGCAAGCCTTGGAAACTGATACAAGGGAAACAAGATCAGGCCAAAGCCAAGTGCCATACCACATCCTTTCACAAAAAAAAAAAAAAAAAAACCACCAGCTTGCTTTCCCAGCAGTCTCACTTGTTCTCAGCAATCTCAGATGCTGGCAAGTCATCAAGGCGTTAGTTGGCTAAATTAGTCAGTGCTCCAAGGGTCAGTATAGTCGGGTCTGTGATTATATGCATTTTGGCAATGTTTTAAGTATAATGAGCCTGTTCTGGTAGTCTTATTCTCATGGGTGGAACCACTGAGCACAAGTCACAGACCTAGGCTCTTGCTGGTAGGGATAAGTAAGCAGCATATTGCTTTGGGGATAAGTAAGTAGCACGTTGCTTTGTGCTGTGCTTTTCAGCAGACTGAATGATCAGCTTTGAGACCAGTATATTACATTTGACTGCAAGCCCTTTAAAGTGCAGTAATTATGTTAAAATATTTTAAAATTAATGACTTATAATGTATCACTTAGAATATTGGTGCTGAGTGATAAGACTGTAAGAAATCAAAAATTCCCCTAAGGTCACCTAGCCTGTCTGTAGCCCAGGGCAAGGTTGTTCATGACAATATACTCGTCTGATTCTTTGTCAAGTTTTAAATTGTCTTTAGTCATTTTGCTCAGATGCCATGTCCTTTGAAAGGATTAACAACATTACGCTTAGTGTTAGCTGTTTAATACATCTGTAAGAGCATTTTGGTGTCCGATTAAGGCAGGGCCTTGTGGACCACAGAGAGCATGTTTCAAATGTGTTTAAGGAAGAAAATACAGCCAGCAAACAACAGACAAAACAGAATTGGCTCACACCGAAACGATGCCAAAAGTTTAGCAAATAAGTGATCTAGATGCCCTCAGCAGAAATTTTTTGGATCCCAACAAAAATGCTTAAGAAAAAGTGCCACTTGCTTTGCTTGCAAGAACACTGCTGACTTAAGATGGCAGTGGCTGGGGGGGACCACTAAGGGTTTTTATGAAAACAAAATTAAAAAAAAAAAAAACCCTTTGCACAAAAAAGCCTTTTGGCATTAGCTCAGAGCCAGCTATATCTTCTGAGGAGATGAACTTAAAAGACATTGAATCATGAACGAATAAAGGGTTTTTGCCTAATGAACAACTGCGGTTTAAAAAGCTCTTGGTGTGCTAGCAGAGATAGGAGAACTAGTAAGTAGCTTATTCCAGTTCATCAGACAAAGGAAACTTCATCTGGTTTTGTATGTGTCCAGTTTCTGTTGTGATGCTGTAAGAGGAGGATGACAGAAATGCAAAGGATTCTGAATGACAGAGGCAACAAAAATGTTGTAAGATGCTGATAAAAGAGGTTGAGCATACTAGTAGTATTTATCTAGTACTCAGGTATTCTTATTCAAAAGCAAGGTGAATAAAATAATTTAAAAAAAAAAGTAAATTTAAAAATAAGCAAAATAAATACCATTGTCAAGTGTATTTCCTGCAGAAATTATGAAGACAAATATCACAGCTTCATTTTTAAGGCTGTGAATAATTTTACGTTTGATAATGCGGTTTGAGTACAAAGTCAAATCCTGTTCTTTAGGCTATAAATGAAGTGTTCGCAGGGGTTATAAGCAAAGCCATCTTGTTATTGTACCTCTGTCTGGGGGCAGCGAGGGCACGGAGGCTGAAGCATTAGAGCACTAGTCGTCTGATCTGGCACCACTGTTCTGAAAGAGCTGGGAAGAGTCATGTCCCCAACATCTGGTGTCTGGAGACTGTACTGCAGACACAGAGAGGAGAGGAGGCAGTTGCCAAGGGAAGGCATAAACAGGATTTAAAGGTGTGTCAAGGAGGCTTTTCATGTAATTACCCTGGTTTGTCATCCTCTTCCCTTTGTCCAGGGGAGTTTATCAAGGCTTTGTATGAGTCAGATGAAAACTGTGAAGTGGATCCCAGCAAATGCTCATCCAGTGAATTAACAGATCATCAGAGCAACCTGAAAATGTGTTGTGAGCTGGCCTTCTGCAAGATTATCAATTCTTACTGGTGAGGCATCTCCCCTCCCCTTCTCCCCCATTAGGTCATTTGCTTATAAGGTGCCCACTCGTCTACAGATGAGAAAACAGCAGTTGTACAGGGAAGTAGCGTAGACCCATCTATCTTCCCAGACTGCCTTCATTTCTTTCCCTCACTACCTTAGGAGTAGCAATACAGGGGAGACAATATTGCAGGTGGAACTTGTGCCCAAAACAGGGTGTTGCAGTCCAATGCACCAGACCCAACAGGAGCTTCTGCTGAAGTACTCTGCCAAGGAAACAAATAGTGAAGTGTGACAAGAAAGGAGGGAATCAAGTGAGAAGATAACAGCTTAGTTTGAGCTTGGAATAAAAAGCCGAAAGTTTTGATATTTATAGAAAACGTTCAGACCCTTTAGATCTGTAAAACTGAAGAGGAAAACAAAGGGAGGAATCATTGGCTGAAAGATTTCTATTAATCTCTGCTTCTGAGTATCATTGAAAGAAGGGTCTTCCTGCTTCAGGGTGAAGCAAATGTGAAGCATTGAGGGAGCTTAACAAGCAGGATAATAATTGTAGTTATAGAGATGAGTTCAGTTTGTTTTTAATATCCTAACACCCTGTTTGCTCCTGAGTAGCAATGGATAGGTAGTACTTAGCTTGTAAATCTGTGTGTCTGAGAAAGGCTTCACTTAACATATATAAAAAGGGATGCTTTAAAGAGTACTTAAGTATCACCAGATTAAATGGGGATCCAAGAATAGATGCCTAATGACATTTCCTAGCCTAGAGGGAAAAAAAAAAAAGCCGATTATGATTTCTCACAGATAATTATTTCAGGTGATTGATCATCAGTTCAACTTGTTACATCTCATTGCCCATGCAATTTTATTTCCTGGTTTATTTTTTTGCAGCGTGTTCCCTCGTGAGCTGAAGGAGGTGTTTGCATCTTGGAAGCAGCAGTGCCTGAGCAGGGGCAAGCAGGACATCAGTGAACGGCTGATCAGTGCCTCCCTCTTCCTCCGCTTCCTGTGCCCCGCTATCATGTCCCCCAGCCTCTTTAGCCTCATGCAGGAGTATCCTGATGACCGGACATCTCGCACGCTCACGCTCATTGCTAAAGTCATTCAGAATCTCGCCAATTTTGCTAAGTAGGTGGTGACAACAAAACTGAAATCTGTGCCGCTAGGGCTGCAGGTCACTGTAGGTTACTACGGAGCAAGGAGAGCCCTGCTTGTAGTCATGTCTGCAGCAAATAGAAGACAGCTTTAGAAAGGAAGAAACTTCTTGCTTAGATGTGAACCTTGTTCCCATTGGGACACCTCAGTGTTGGGAGAGAGAGAGATTCTCCTTTTCACATGCAGATTTGGGTTATGTTGAATTCAGTAGAGGGACTCCATATGAAACCAAGAAGAGTGGTGTGCACTAGCATGTCAGTGTTTATGCTATTTCAAAAGAAAGAAAAAAAAAAAAAAAGACTGTTCCCACCAAGGAACTTGACTTTCCCACTTTCCTCCTCCAAAATTCCTAGCTGAATTATACGAAGGGCACGTTTCTTGCAGACAGGGGAGAAAGGATGACTGGGGGGGAGGGTGAGGAGGCAAGATGTGTTGAGCCCCTGGTTCATAATACAATCAACGAGTTACTAGTATTTAAACAAGTCTAAAAGCAGTGAATCTCTTAAATGGTTCTTCTTTTTTCCTCCCCTCTTCAGAAAGGGAGGTCTAAAGTTGAGCATTTCATAGTTGTCTGCAAGCACTTATACTCTGTATTTTGTCTGGAGGTTATTGACTGGGTTTCCCCAACTCCCCTTTCTTGCAGGTTTGGGAATAAGGAAGAGTACATGGCCTTCATGAATGACTTTTTGGAACATGAGTGGGGGGGAATGAAGCGTTTCCTCCTGGAGATCTCTAATCCAGATACCATCTCAAACATGCCTGGATTTGAGGGCTACATCGACTTGGGCAGAGAGCTCTCAGTTTTGCATTCCCTCTTATGGGAGGTTGTGTCCCAACTTGATAAGGTAAAGCAGGCTGGAGGCCTGGGCGGTTGTATCGTAGCAACTGTAAACACTAGGAAACATCAAGGGAGCTGCTGAAGCCTGCTTTGGGGATAACTTATTCAACAGCTTTTGAGAGGAATGTTTGATAATGGTATTTCACAAGTGCTCTTTCTGTGATTCCAGTTCAAGGCTTAAAGCAGAGCATGTGAAGTGGTTGGGCTTCAGCAGTAGTGCAAACACTTTGCAGAGCCTTAAGTGAGGTTGGGTGTTAAATGGTGGAAAGGGCAACACTTAAAAGTAGGCCTGGGATTCCCTGTGCAGCCGGTTTTCTCATAAGTGATCTGGAAAAAAGGGAGGGTGTTTGGATGGAAAATTGAAATCTTACAGGGCTCTTTTTGATGCTAATAGAGGTACTTTGCTGCACACCAGCCCCTACCTTACTCCTCTGGTGGAGTAATGTATTGGCCAGGCAGAACTGTTCTCATTAAACACCTGATCCAAAGCCAGCTGAGATGTTCTCATTTCTGCAGTCTTTGGATTAGGTTTTAATATATAAGAGGGTGCCTTGTAAAAACCTGGTTCCACTCTCAATTTTATCCTGTAACAAAAGCAAGATGCTTTCTGCACCGCTGGGGTCAGATACGTTTTCCGGACTCCATTCTGTTGATCATAATAGACGCTCATCGCAAACAGTAAGCATTATTTCCATTTAGCTATAGAAAGAGAAGTGATGCTAGTTTCTTCCTTAGCTGTGTGGTTTTGCAGGATCCAAAATCATTAAAACCTTGATAGCAAAGGTACTTGATAAGACCCAGAAAAGCTGAGCCGTGCATCATCATTTTTTTTGCAAGTACTTGGAACTATTCCATATTATAATTTTTAGAGGTGCATTATTTTGTCCATATTCCATTTATATTATTCTCTTTCTTTTAAAACTAAAGAGGTGAGGCAACTTGCAATGCATTCTTCATATTTTTATTGCACTGAGGTTTGCCAAAGTAGTGATTTGTTTGGTTTCTGTTTTCTCACTGTACATTATTTAAAGCAGAAAACAAAAAACTGAGCTTGCTGCATCAGAGTAAATAGAAATGTCCTTGACTCAAAAAGACAACATATGTTAATATTAGATAATTGTTGTTTGATAACAATTTATGGTCTTGTTTGTCCATTTCCCCCACACATGCACACTGCATACATTCAAAATGTCGCAGGCAGTAAAGTCTGCTATAGAGACAGTTCAGCAGCCTCAGGAAAACAAGCAAAGTGAGCACTCAGGACCAGTTCCTCCACTCCTATAAATCGGGGTAAGCCCATCAGTGTAGGGAACACTGCCGTCTCCTTCCAGCTGCTCAAGCGTCAGGTCAAGAGAAACCCAGCTCCAATCTTTAGAACTGCAAATGGATTTTTGCACTTAGCCCTTGCATTTAGGGAGCTGCTTTCTGAGTGCAAAAGTCGTAAATGTCTTGTGCAGTGAGGAAGGGGAGGAGCCACACCTGGCTAAGCCATCAAAGCAGATCTGCTTTGCCCTTTCTGTAGGTTAGATGCTTGGATCTATCCTAACCAGCCCTTGGGGGCTAGTGTAGTAGCTTGCTAAAAGAAGAATTAAGGGCTAAAGTTACATTGCAATACCGCTTTACTGCAGGTAATGACTGGGAAATGATGAGAGAACCTTAGAGATTTCAATAGGTGCAGAAGAAGTGCTGTAAGACAGTGAATGTAAAGAGTCCTCTCTCTGGGGTCGAACTGACTGAGTATCTGCCTACAGCAAAAATAAGGGTATCTTTGAAAAGACAGTGGTCTTTGTAGCGAGGTTTTACCTTATGATACACCTCCAGCACTTTCACCCTCTTCCTTTAGACCGAAGAGGTTGTGGGTGTCCTGTAGATGATATAACCAGCAGTGACCCAAAGGGGGAGAAAAATAAAGAGTGTGTATGAGCAGCCTTGCTCGCTGGAGTGTCAGCTGCCCTTCTCCTGGGCCTAGGCAACACAGAGCAAATATGTAATTGAACAAAAAGCTGTGTTTAATCCCAGGCTGATGTGATAATGTTGGGATGAGGATCACTGATGTTCTCGTGAAGTTTTTTTTAGGTAGGAAAGAACGCCTTAATTTTTGATAACAAGTTGCTACAGAAGATGGCATCAACACAGGATGCCAAAATACAAAGGCTTATGAAATGAAATCTTCCCCTTTTCCCATCTCCCTCAACCCCTGCAATTCTCTCATGATCCCCGTGAATGCCGCATCCCCTTGTCTGTTGGCATGCATTTCCTTTACCACATGACACCTTTTGCCTGGAAAGTTCCCCCCACTAGCTGAATCTGTAGTCTTTGAATGCCCTTTCACGAGTAGATACCGTAGTTTTCACTTTGACCTTACCCAGCCTGGACTTAGTTTGCTTTGCATGATAGTTTTGCATTGGAATGGCCATAGTTCTGTTTTGTTGAGCATGATTTTTATTTTTGGGGGTCAATCCTAATTTCTTTTCTATTTCCTTTTCTTTCCTCAATGTCTGCTGCACCCCGTTTCGTCTCCTCCATCCATCTCGTCGCCGTGGTTACGCTGCTCCGTAACACTGCATACGGTCCTGGCACACCCGCACACAACCACCCACCCTCCTTCCTTCCACCTCCACCCCTCCGCCTCTGTGCATCGTTATCAAAAAACTGGCGGATGTCGCGGTGCTTGTTGTCCAATTAGGGTGAAAATTCCTTCCTACAGGCGACCGTGGCAAAACTGGGACCCCTTCCTCGTATTCTTGCCGACATCACCAAATCAATGACCAACCCTACGCCAATACAGCAGCAGCTGAGGCGTTTCACTGAGCACAGCTCTAGTCCAAACGTCAGTGGCAGTCTCTCCTCAGGGCTTCAGAAGATATTTGAGGACCCCACTGATGGGTATGTAACAGCCAGAGCCCACGGGGAGGTGCAGGGAGAAGGGACCTGTTAAGGACCAGCCTTTAAGAGTTGAGAACTTCATCGCCTGAGTTGTCTGCCCAGCCCAGCTGCAGGAGCAGGGAATTTGGGCCTCTGTGCCCTGGGAATACTCGCTGCCAGTACGAGGTGCACAAGGTGGAACTTGAGATCTGAAGCTCTTTACTTACCCAGGGCTCAAACACCTTGCTGAAAGTCAGTAACTTCAGCTGCTAAAAAGCAGTCTAGCTGTTAATTTGAAGCAAAAAGCTGGCACGTGGCAGAACTGCCAAAGAGCTTGGATATTGTGGTCTCTGTGCAGTTTCTGCGCTGATACGTACGAGGGCCAGTTTTGACACGTGGAAGTGTCTGTCCTCTAGACCCACAGGAGCCTTCAGGCAACTCCTGCTGAATTTTGAAACGTAGGTGAAGGGTTACATGGAAACTGAACTGCTCTGAAGTCTTGATGGAAATAGAAGTGTCTGAAGGGGAAGGATTTGGTGGGGATGGTTTGCATTTCACCTGTGAAAAATAAAGATGAAGCACTGCTTGAATCAAACTTAATTTTCAAAGATAAGCAGTAATTAAGGAAGAGTGTGTTCTGACTTGAACACAGAGAGCTCATGAAAGGAAATCCAGTTCCTTGAAGCTTTCGGAGCAGGGGAGGGAGGGTTAAATGAGGTAAAGAGGCTTCTCTGGGACAGGTCTCTCAGGGTCTTGGCTGCTTAAAAATTAACTGGATTTCTTTCCTCTCCACAGTGACTTGCATAAGCTGAAGTCTCCAACCCAGGAAAATGTGGATGGATATTTCAGGGGCAAGACCTTACTGCTGGTTCAGCAGGCATCCACCCAGAGCATGACTTACTCAGATAAAGATGAAAGGGAAAGCATCTTGCCCAACGGACGTAGCATTTCCCTCATGGACCTGCAGGATCCTCACACGGCTCACAGTGACCACGCTTCTATCATGCACGACGTGCCTTTGCGTTTGGCCGGCAGCCAGCTCTCTATCACCCAGGTGGCAAACATCAAACAGCTGTGGGAAGCTCAGAGCACACCCCAGAGCGCGCCCCAGGTGCGAAGGCCTCTGCACCCAGCTTTGAACCAACAGGGCAGCCTCCAGCCGCTGTCCTTCCAGAACCCCGTTTACCACCTCAACAACCCTCCTCCGCCGATGCCCAAGGCCTCTGTGGACTCCAGCCTGGAGAACCTGAGCACTGCCAGCTCCCGGAGCCGAAGCAACAGCGAAGACTTCAAACTCAGCGGGCCCAGTAACAGCAGCATGGAGGACTTCACCAAGCGCAGCACGCAGAGCGAGGACTTCTCCAGGCGGCACACGGTCACGGACAAACACGTCCCCATCGCCTTGCCCCGCCAGAACAGCAGCAGCCAAGCACAGATCCGCAAAATGGACCAAGGGCTGGGCGCCCGGGCCAAGGCACCGCAGTCCTTGCCGCACAGCGCGTCCTTGCGGAGCACGGGCAGCATGTCGGGGGTGTCGGGGGCCATGGTGACTGAGCCCATCCAGAACGGGAGCCGGTCCCGGCAGCAGTCCTCCTCCTCCAGGGAGAGCCCTGTCCCCAAGGTGAGGGCGATTCAGAGGCAGCAAACGCAGCAGGTAAGGAAAGCCTTTTCCCAGGCATTTTCTGCTTTGATGTTTAGCTGGTTACTGCGCTGACCATCAAGGTTTTTTGATCTAAATTGAGCTGAATCAGTACTAGCCGATGGTGGCACTTAAACAAGTGGCCAGTAATAAGGGTGAATGAGTAGTCATGCTTGTTACCATTACAAGCCTGGCAAGCCTAGCGTGCCTATTATTTCTGGTCCCTTTTGTACTGAAGTTAAAAAAATAAAAAACTTTTATATTTACTAAGGTAGCAGCACACCTTAGAAGAAACAAAACTTGAAAATTTTCCCGAATAAAAAAGTAGAAGCAGCTTTGTTCCAAAGGGTAGTTAAGATTGTCACGGGAGAATGCATTGCCCTGTGGTGCTAATTTAAAAGCATAGCTACCTAAAAACACAGAATAAACAAAGATGAAATATCATGGACTAAACTGCTGCCAAAATAATAAATAAGTAGAGTTGTCTTAAGTATGGAGAGACCTATATTTCACCATGATGCAACAACCTATTCTGGCCCCAAATAAATACTGTTTTTTCATTAATCATCCCAAACTATGAGTAATGCAAACACTTTCTGGAAGGGAGTGTTTGTATGTACCAGTTCCTAATACACCTTATCAGCTGCTCATAGACAACTGTAAATCAAGATTTCGCTATCAAAAAACCAACATTCCTTAACCTTTGAAAAAAAATCTCGTTGTGATTTGCTGTGTATGAAAAGCATTTGCTATGTTCACTATTAAAGAGGAAAATAAGTATTTAAATGCTTGATGCTGCAGCGAAGGTAGAAAATGTCTTGACTGCAGGTGAGAGGGAAGGTGGTTGTTTTCAGACATCTCCTGTTCGTGTGTACAGCTGGGCAGGGTGAGGCTCTCAAAGGCAACACCTGTGCTGTTCCTTGGGGTTAAGTGTTTTCTTCTGTGGTCACTGCAGGGGTAAACACGGGACTGTTTGATTTACCTTAACAGCTTCAGAAGGACGTTTTTTAAGCTGCGGCTTTCCACAAGACCAAGGAAGGATGCTGCTCTGCACAGAGGCATGAGTGAGGGCTTCAGCAGCAAAAAGTTGCAGCCCCTGAGGCTGCACCGTGCTGCCCGTGCAGCTCCATCTGCAAGAAGCAGGAGGTTGTGATCCTCCTCGCTGGAGTAGCCCTGCTGGCAAAGGTGCTGCCGGAGATGTGGTTACGCAGGGGAAGGATTTGGCTTATAAGGCAAAGCTGGCAGAAGGACTTAATTGCCAGCATAAGGTCCTGCTCTGCTGAAGGCTTTCCAGGTATCCTTGTAGCTTTCTTGGCAAACCCTCCTGAATGTTACAGTCTAAACGAGAAGGTGCCTAGGAACCCAGGAGCAATCAGGGCTTCAAAACTACTTTGATACCTGGCGTTCATTACAGCACAAGGAGATC
Source organism: Cygnus atratus (assembly GCF_013377495.2). Classification (NCBI taxonomy): domain Eukaryota; kingdom Metazoa; phylum Chordata; class Aves; order Anseriformes; family Anatidae; genus Cygnus; species Cygnus atratus. Next base: position 11,815,006 of record NC_066369.1, on the reverse strand, counting down.
AGAAGCACTGAATCACAAAGCAAAGGCTGTTATGCCAAGTTAATAATACCAAAAATGTAATTGCATGTTATTTGAAGTGCGTGTGTTTGCGTCCTCCTTTTGAGCATGTGTTTTGCATTTGGGCATGGAAGGGTTGATAGGTAAAGCATATTGGATTACAGCTAAACCTAGTGCAGAGATGGTAGGAGTTTTGGATGCAGGTAACAAGGCAGCCTCCTTTGCTGCTCTCAGGGCCCCTGCGTGCATCTGGATTGGCTGATCTGCTGTGGTTTATGGTACGGCCCTGTGTCTTAGCCGAAAGCGCCGGGGAGCTGGGGCCTTTCCTCAGGGCTTGTTAGAGGGAAGGGCCTGGACAGATACGTGGAGAGGCTTTGCCTCGGGGGTGTCAGGATGAGGAAGGAGCAGGAAAGAACATACAGCTGTCGTCCCCAGCCTTCACGCATACACCTTGCATGGGTGGCTTCTGCCCTCCGTATTTACAAGAAACTCTCCGTCCCCTGCTTGACGCCTCCCTCTCGGTCTGTTCGTCCTTCCACTGCTGACTACGCAGCTGCCCAAGTAAATCAGGTACCTGCGGAGACTGGCTCAAAGGCACTCTCCTCCCCCTCTCTTGTATGCAGCGTGCGTCTCCTTATTTTTCCACTCTCCTTCCCATGCTAATTGTTTTCACTGGATTCATTAGAGTGCTTGCTCCCACTGTAGAGAAATCAATTTGTTCTTTCCTTCCCCACACCCTTGAGAATGTCTTGAGTTGTGCCAAATTGAGTGGCCAAAAATTTTTTTTTTAAGCAAATTCCATTGCGTCCTTTTAATTGCAAATCGTGTTGTGGAATTCTGCTCTTATTTAAAAAAAAAAGAAAGCGAGGAGAGAGAAGTTGGGCATGTTCTTTCTAGGCATGCTTTGTGGGCGTTATAATTATTAGACTCTGTTCTCCACAAGTCCCATTTGTTTCTGAATGTAGAGTGAGGCCCTTTGTTCGCTGGGAGAGGTCAGCTTTTGCCTTCCATTTCCATTTAGTAGGTAGGTGGGAACAGAAATGTCAGTGTGTTCCTCTGGAAGGGAGGCAAAGAGGGGAATTAATACATGTTCCTAGCAGGCGTTTCTTTTTTCTTCTCTATTAGAGTAAATCATAAACCTTTGGCATCTTAAGTACTTGCCATCCTCTTGGTCTTCGTGAGCTTTCTGAGCGTGGCTGCTGAAAGCACTCGGTGCTGCAGCTCAAAGGTGGTTTGGGGAGGTTCGCTGGTGCCCAGCGGTCTGTTGCAGGGCAATTCCCAGCGCCGAAGTCCTTGCCTCGGAGGAGAGCCTGTCGGTGGCAGAGCCCTGCACTGTTTGGGGTGTCCCTTCCCACAGCTGCCGAGAGAAGTCTCACCAAAGAAGCCTGGCCAAGCTGTCACGCTGCAGCTGAAGGGGCTGTTAGCATTGCTGCCGTGGAGCCTTCCCTCCCAGGCTAAAGCCTCTGCCTAAAACCATGCGTTTTTCCCCAATTCCTCCTCCTTTCCTTTGCGTTCATATCTCTCCTCGCTAAGGCTCTTCCCAGAGCTGGAGGCCTCAGGGCAGGGGAGCCGCTGCAGCTGCTGCAGGATGTGCAAAAGCACCCCAAATGGAGGATGACAGCATCCCTCACCGACTCCTCTTCAGAAGCAGTTACTCCCTGATGAAGAGCCCCTCCCTGAGGCTTTGACTTTCAAAATCACTGCCACGGAGCACCTTTCACTTGCCTGCAGTGCTGACACAAAGCAGTCTGCTGAAGAGCTGCCTGAGCGCAAAACAAAGCCATGGATGAGGAAAACATTGATCTTTTGCGTTTCTTGAAAACTTTTAGACAGCATTGCTCTTTCAGGAGTTGTTATGCTAATTTCTGTGCTTATAAACTTGTCTTTGTCCATGAGAACTGCTTGGAATTTGTACCAAGCCATGTTTTCCCCAGCCGGGTGGAGAGTTTCGGGTTTCTCTTCTTGGCTTCCTTTTCAGATTCCCTTAAGGAGGATAGCGTCTCATTGTGTTTTACAGTTCTCCTGGTAAGCACTGCTGCCCCTGATTTCCTTTCACAGCCTTGACTGGGTGCATATGCTACAATAAACCATGGCAATGTGATAGGCATTATGGTGATAACATTACACCTCTTGGCACTTTTTAAGTACTGCTGTGTTGTCTCCTATCCAAGCCATGCAGCCTCCTGCTCCATGGCAAATTCCTGTCTGCAGCCTGGCTGAGAAAGCTGCTCTCGAGCTCCCCAGCTCTCCAGCACAACTGATCTGTCTCACCTGAACCGGCTGCACGCAAAGCTTCGTTGCTCTGTTCTCTGAGGGAGAAACCTCAGGTTGAGGAAGCCTTACTGAAAGTCTGGCAAAGGGGGAAGGTGGATGTGAATGGGATTTGGAAACAGCGTTCTTTTTCCAGATAGATGTTCACTTAGACAAGGAGGAAAAAAAGAAATCTCGAGTGCAGTGATTTTAGAGGGACTCACGTAAGTGCTGTGTGCCTAAAGTCAAGGGAGGATGAAGCCTCTCTGCAAGAAAGGTTTGGGGGGGCTCTGGAGACCAACAGTTCCATGGGCATTTTTCTCCTCCAAATGAATTATTTCAGAGCTGATTTGTGTGTAATTTCTTTGAAAAATGCTTATAAATGTCTCTGTTCCAGGTTCAGTCACCTGTGGACTCTGCCACAATGTCACCAGTGGAGAGGACAGCTGCGTGGGTTCTCAACAACGGGCAGTATGAAGAAGTCGAGGAGGATGCAGAGCAGAATCCAGATGAAGTCAAGCACGCTGAGAAGGTAGATTTTATTCTGTATACAGCAGACTCGAGGGCTGCTGGCGAGTCCTGTCCATCCCATGGCTGGGTTCAGAACGGCCTCCAGGTGCTGCTGTGCCAGAGTCGTGCTTTCAAACACAGGTTGCATTGGCACAGCTTTCTGCTGTACATGCCGTCACGTGTAGCTGGAGCACAGCATGCCATACTGTAGATTGACACACTTACAGGCTGTAGCATGTCAGGTGGATGCAAACTGACATAGCTGAGGGCTTAGAGACGACAGGCTGATATTTGGCATTTACTTGCATCATGAGTCACACTGCCTAAGTGTATGAGATCCTCCTCAAGTCATTATTTTTTACGATGACATTATAGCTATATTATACTGCTGTTTTTTTAATGCTTGCGTTTTTTTTAGTCATGATGAAACTCCATTAAAAAAAAAATCACAGTTGTTAAACCCAACTGAGTGTAGTTTAGGATATGCTAAGTGATTGCGCATGGCTCTATAAGTGCAATTCAGTCTTCATCAGTAGTTGCGTTCAGATTTTATCTTGGGCTTCACCTGAGGCATATGCCAGTCATCGAGATGGTGCAGTGTTTCTGGACTACACAGAAATGTCCCTGATCATCTGAGAGATGACTTTTAAAAACATATTTATTTTCAGGATTTTGGAAAATTAGAATTTTTCCAAATACAGTCACATGTATGTGCTGCTACGGTGATGAGATTTAGTAAGAGGTTTGGTATTTTGAGAGGGAAGGGAAAGAGAGGAGGAGAACCTGTGGTGGACAAGAAACGGGAACATAGGATTTAGGAAAGGTGAATGAACCCAAAATGAAGTGGAAGGTGTTGCGTTCCACTATTGCAAAAACGATTGTCTGTGGAGACAGTAAGTGGGAGAACAAATCCTCAGCCAGCTAAACGTGCAGTGAATGATGTCCCAGCTGAAGGTGGTGGTTTCACGGCATGGTCCTGAAGAATGAGACATTTGGGTGCTGTAGTGGTGCTGTAGTGGCCCCTTTTCCATGTTTGGTCACCCCAGGACGTTTCTACTGTTAGCAGCTTTTGTCTGGGAGCTCCTTGAGTCTGCAATAACTGCGGATGTTGCCAGCCAGGACTGGGGAGCCACGTCAGAGCCATCAGAGTGCTTAGACTGTGCTACAGAATGACATCTCACAGTGTGGGAACAGCCTAATGCTCAGTGAGAGCTCTACATAGTCCTTTGTCACAGCTACTTGATTGTCATTTCCTTTACTTCTGTTAATGTATTTTAATGAAAGAAGTGTTGCCTCTAAACATCAGAAAATTATAATGACGTGATCTGTTCCTTCTTTCCTTCTTCCTTCCCACCTGCAGTATGAACAAGAGATAGCAAAGCTGAAGGAGCGCCTGAAGGTGTCGAGTCGCCGGCTGGAGGAGTATGAGCGGCGACTTCTAGTGCAAGAGCAGCAAATGCAGAAGCTGCTGATGGAGTACAAGTCCAGGCTGGAAGACAGTGAGGAGAGACTGCGCAGGCAACAGGAGGAGAAGGACAGCCAGATGAAAAGTATTATCAGCAGGTAAGGCCTCTGAAAGTTTGGCACTGTTTAGGACAAGAAGCATGTGCTGTCTTTGACGCTGAAGAAGGTAAGGTAGTTGTGTGAGCATCTCGACGTCTCTGGAATGACATCATCCTTCCTTGGAAAAAGAAAAAACTGAGATACAGGTGTGGAAACTGACCTCAGATTGCCAACAGAATGGAGGAAAAGAATTAGGAATTTTTGACTCTGGTCTTCGTTGTACTTACAACTGGTCTCTTTGCTTTGTTTGGAATGTGTTCTTCAGGCAGTATGCTCCAGAGCAGTTGCATTTTTGGCAATGTCCATTTTGAGAATAATAAGGCTAGCCAATTGGGAGTGTCAGATGGAGAAATAAGCCTTTCAGAGTGCAGCAGAATTCTTCTGCAGAGCCAGGACAAGCAGAGAAGCCAAATCCAGCAAGCCAGAGAACCTTCAGCACTCTGGAGTAGTACTGACCTGTCCTAATTTGTACCTCTTTTTGTGCACCAGACTCATGGCAGTTGAAGAGGAGCTGAAGAAGGATCACGCAGAGATGCAAGCTGTCATCGATGCAAAGCAGAAAATTATTGATGCACAGGTAAGGAGCCTTAGGATCTCCAAGAACCAAGTGTTCTGTGCATAGAACCCATTATGTTCTCCTATCCTCCTGCCCCAGCATTGTTATCTAGCTCCCAAGCCAGTATTGGCCCGTGGTGTTGCACATGTGACTTACTGCCTTCTAGGAGAGAATTGGGTTTTTAGTTAATAAAGACTGTGCTGTCTAACGCCAGGCTTTGAGAAGGCCTGGCAGCAGATCACGGGACTGACTGCTTCTCCAAAACTTCTTCTACTTCATGAGATCCCAGGGGGGCAAGTCAATAGTGATGCTTTGTGTAGACATTGTTCCAAGTGTGGGCCTGGGAACTCTGGAAAAGCTGTGCTTCATACCAGCATAGTTTAATTGCCATGTGCATGCATCTCAGCTATGCGAGCTAAAAGCACGGCTTTGAACGTTCCAGTCAAGAAAAGAGAATGCTTGCAGTGGAGCATTGCCCAGTGTAACCTCGTATGTGGCATTTCACCCCATCTGACTGTCCACGTCAGTCTTGGAGAAATGCCCCCTTTGCCACAAACCCGCGGTGCTTGTCTCAGTCAACACAAGTTAGCTTGGGGAATTGGGACCCAGTGGGCAATGCATGTGGGTGTATTGTGTGGGATCATTTCAGCTTTTCTTCTGTGTCTGTGCTGATCCCGGAGAGCAAAGCTTGTACAGCAGAACCAGAGACTGGTTTGGTGTCTGCCTGCCACATTACATTTGGGATATTTGCAGTTGGAGGACATCTTTCCTGCTTCTGGGCTTTTCAATAGGTCCAACTGTAAATTTTAGTAAGAGATAATCTTTTAGATTACCAGTTTCAGGAATGACCCCAGTTGTTTCAGAAAGTTCTTTCCCTTTATGTACAGTGGGGGAAATAAAAGCCTCAGCTGAATATTGTTAAAGATGCTACCGGTGTCTTTTGAACATAGGAGTAAGTGAGCACAGAAGGGCATTCCCTGGCCATTTTTTCCTGCTGAATGGACAGCAGTAATAGAAACATTTGAGCTTGCATGGAACTGCAGGGGAAATACAATGTGGAAAAAAAAAAAAAAGATGTATTTTTAAAGGCCTGGAGATGTTAGAAGCATATTTTTTAGCAGATTTCTTTTTGATAATCTGAAAAGTTCTACATTTTGTCTGCTGCCCCTGCTCATTTTCCCACAGTCCTTTCTTCAGAAATGATGAGGGATGGATTTTTAGATCCATACTATCTAATCTGAATAAGTCACTTGCGTACAATAGCACTGCACTTCTGTTATCTGACCTCATAGAATACAAAGAAAATCCTACTGGAATTACACCACGTATATTTCCTAGCTATTGTGCAAGATGTTGTACACAAAGACGCTGGTGTAATTGCCCTTCCTAAGATGCACTCCACATGAAATCCTTTCTGTGAGGACTTGCACTCAAAATGTAAAGGGGAGAGTGCAGTGCAGGGGAGTGAACAGGAATGTAGCTGGTCACTTCATTTTTTAATCACAGCAGGGGAACAGTACAGCACACTCCAGTCTGATCAGGCAGTATCACAGGTGGAAGCTGGAGTAGAAATCGAACGTGTTAGGCCACTTTTTGGAGAACCCACAGCCAGGACACCTCGTTGTTAGAACTGATGGATGGCAGCTCATCCAAACAGCCACCTCTTTTTTGCAGGAGGCGATGCCTTTTTCATTCACCTCAAGAAGGTGAAAGGGACGCTGAGCAAACACATGAAAATTTATTTTGGAGGGGAGGATTTGAGAGATTGTGATTTGAATAAGAAACTTGCCCTTCCCTTTGTTCTGTCTCTGTGCCAGCGGGCTCTCAGCCTTGGTCACAGACCAGCAAGCCGGAGGGTGGCCCAGCCAGGTCTGTCAGCGTCACCAGCTGGCGGAAGGGACAGCTGCTGACTTCTGAAGGCTTCAAACCCTCTGGGTTGGAGGGGTGTGCCCCTTGATCCCACTCGATGAAATCTTGCTTAATTTATCACTTGCAGTGAAAATCGTTGCAAAGACTATAGCGAAACTGTAGCATTAATGATTCCTCTTATAATCTGATGCTTTTTTTCTTCTGAAGTGCTGTTAGTTTCTTGAGCAAGTGAGGTCGTCAGCAAACCTTGACTGCTTCACTCTCAACCAGCTCACGGGGAGGGCTGAAAGGTAGTTATTTGCCCTTTCATGGGTACCTGCACAGAAGAGGAAACCAGTGAGATTCAGAACAGACACCAGAGGAGCCCTAGTGTTTTCTGAGTTATGTAGCAATCCCTCTAAGTCACACTTGAAAGATTTTTTTCTTAGTCTGTGATTCATTTAGCAAGGGAATATAGCAGTGGCTGGATAAGAAAAGGTCTTTTCCACATGAGATTTATGGAGTGGAGTTGGAACCTGGCTTATCACACCTGTTTGAGAGGAGTGGCTGCTAGGAAACAGCAGTAACCCGGGCTGGTTCTGCTTAGTTACCTCACCACGAGATGCTTTTCAGCATTTGCTCTTTAGCCTTGTGTCCAGGTGCAGCATCCAACGTTACACCAATGCACAGCCTCGTCCTCAGGGTATGTGCCGTTGGCACTGGCTCTGGGCAGTGCCCGGTGTGCGCAGCAGTGCCGGAGGCTGCCTCCAAGCTGCCTCTGAGCGTCCCCGGCCAAGCAGGGGAGGTCTGGCAGAGCTCTCTCCTTGGAGCTGCAAAGAGTATTAGCCCAGCTGCTATTGCAAGTGACATCTCCGCTGTGTTAAATTACAGGTCATAAATGGGGATGAGATAATTCAAACAGGCAAGTAAACCCAATCAGTTCTCTAGCTGAGCAGCACCCAGTCCTGGCCCAGAGCACTGCCCTCCTACCCATTCCAGCTCCTGCCACTCCCTGTGCCCAGTTCCCGTGTGGTAGACGTGTTGGGCAGATGGTATTTTCCTCTGAGTGAGAAGATGCCTCTAATTGCTGAGCTTATGCTTTTTAAGATGGACTTTCCAGGTGTAGATTCCCAGCTGTTGTGCAGGCTGGTATAGCGAGCACTCATCGGTGCCCAAACGTAACCAGCCTTTCATTTTTAACTTGCTGTAAAGACAGATTATTTAGAAAAAAATAATAATTTTAAAATACATATTCCAGGTAAAATTTAGCCCGAGGAGGAGGAGCTTTAACTTGCTGAAGAATGCATTTCTGCTAAGGCAGGTTTTTTTTTTGTTTTGTTTTTTTTTGTGGGATTTATTTCACATTTCACTTATCCCCCCCCATTTATTTGAGGGGAAAGGCGAAGGCCTTCAGCTCCTTCCTTGTTGATTCTCCTTGCTCATGTTGACTGGATCAGGGAAGGTGCTAGGGCAGGCCGTAGCCTGCCTCGCTGTTTGTTGACTTCTGCCTCCTCCTCCGTTTGCTCTGCTACACAGAGCTTGGTCTCTCCAGGGCTGCAGCACAAGCAGTACTTAAATTCTGCTTTGTTTTTGCACCCTCACATTTACCCCTGTGGGGAAGCCCACTGAGAAAAGCCAGCATTACTTGATTACAGCTGTACCACACAGCTGATGTGCTGGGATCAAAACCTCAAGGGGCTGGTGCAGCACTTCTGTCTCCTCAGCAGTTTGCCTGAACTGTCCCTTAATGTTTGTGCCTTCTGTACATCGTTTTTCTTCCCTTTTGTTTCTCAGTGGGCTGGACTGGGAAGAAGAGTTCCTGCATGCAGCTTTTTCCAGTCGAGTAATTAGGCGTTTTTCCTTCACAAAGAAAAAAAAGCCAATCAGCTGGCAGCACGAAGGGTGTATTTACCTGCTGCCATCTCTGTTGCCAGTGTGTGCATTTTTTTTTAAAGGGAAGACAAAAATTGCCATTTCTAATTGTGCCACCAACTCTTCAGCTTGACCCTCCAGCACTGAGTCCCAATGCAGATGGTCTATCTGTTAGTAGGCTGGGTTGTGTTGGTGGGTTTTCAATTTTATTTATTTTTAAATAAATTCAGTGTATATCCTTTAGCTTTCTGACTACTTTTGCTAGAAGTGGAGGCTGGAAGTATCAAAATGTGGGAACCCAGGATTTGGCAGAGCCCGGGAGCCCCTCTGAGCTGGAATGGGTCTAGGAGCAGTGTGTTCAGTGTTTGTTCTTTGTGTTCTGTCGATGGCATCTCCCCTCCACCCACACTGCCCTCTTTCTCCTTCACCTCAAGTAACCCCTTAGTTTTAGCTTTTGGCTGCTTCTTCTCTATGTTGCTATTGCACCCTCACCCCTGCTGGTGACTGCAGGCTGCCATTATTTGCTTTTTTTATTATTATTTTTTAATTTCGGACGTACCATGAGTTTATTCTGAGCACATTTCCATCCAAAATAGAGAGACAATGGCCATTAGATACCACCTGCACTTTTCTCTGCCGGATGAAACCTCCACCACTTTTATTTTCTGCTGCCTGTTTCTGTTTTTCTAACGTATTAAAAAGAAATATTGGCTATTGTTGTTATTAATGCCAACACCCGTGCCCCCCTCTTCCCCCTTCCATGGCAAAATATCACATTCCCATCTGCCTCAGTCGGAGGCTGTCTGGATAAAGCCACTGTGACTGCACCAGTTCACCAATGTAACTTTGACTCACCCTCACCTTCCATCATGCAAAAAGGCCAGGAGGGCTGGATGGGCACGTGGAAAGCCTGCGGTGCACAGGGCCACGTTACCCCAAGAAAACAGAAAGAGGCAGACATCCCATTGTACCAGAGAATGTTAGCAAAGCTGCCTCTGCCTAGAAACCATCTGAAGATACTGTCACAGCCCCGGGGCCTGGAAAATCCCCATAAAGCAAGCTTGTGGGGCAAAGGTGTTTTATTTGTGAAGGAGCTCTGACTTTGTGGGGTGTTTGTTGCAGGAGAAGCGGATCGTGTCCCTGGACTCTGCCAACACGCGGCTGATGAGTGCCCTGACGCAAGTGAAGGAGCGCTACAGCATGCAAGTCCGCAATGGCATCTCCCCCACCAACCCCACCAAGCTTTCCATCACGGAGAATGGTGAATTCAAAAACAGCAGCTGCTAACTGGGCAGATGCTGCCGGCCATCTCCCCAGGAGAAGGGCAAGAGGGAGCAGACTCGAGAAACTCCCCAAATAGCCTCCTTCCCCTTACAGGTTTACATAATGCTGCTAATAAAAAGGAAAAGAGAAAGAACTCTGAACGGTGGGCTTTAATTCCCCACGCAAGGCCAGGAGAATCGGGCTCCCGAGAACAAGTCCTTCCATATCACTGTGTAAATAGCTGGAGCTCTTGGGTCATGTACAGAAAATGCCGATGTAATATACCAAAAGGAAGTGAATACTGTAGATTTTTTTAATTATTGCTATTTTTATTATTTTTTTTCTCTTGTTGAAAGCACTGCAGTCCTTGGAGGGGGAAGAGGGGAGTGTGAGTGCATGCGTGTTGTGGGTGAGAGAGAGCTGAGCAGTGGGTTACATTAGATAGCAGCTGTATATATCAGGCTGACCGATACAAGTACATGAGTGGAGTGAAATAGTAGTGAAATGAACTTTGTAAGAAAACTCATCTGCTGGTTTTATTCCCCTCTTCTCTAGCTGTTCTGTAACTGAATGCCAACTCAATAGCAAACATTTTAGCAAGGAAGTTGACTCTTGCCAGATCCTGTACCTACCTTGTGTAGGATTCCAGAAAAAAAAAAGTCAGTCTTTCCAAACAAGGTAAAAACTCGGAGCAGCGAGCTTGTTTCCTTGCATTTGCACACAGTCAGGCTCCCCATCAAAAAGACAGAGGGAATCTGCAGTTTTCAAGGTAGGATTCTGTCTTTTTTTTACCCCAGTTCTAATGCAGTTTATATTTTCTGTTTTGAGAATTTACAAACCTGTAAATACCTTTTTTTTATTATTTTTAATTTCTATCCAGTCCTCACTTTATGCACCATGCAGCGGCATCCTGAATTCATTCTCTGCACTCCATCAGGAACAATCAGGTTAATGCTCTGAGGAAAGAGCTAACCAAAGGGTGCCGATGCCCCTTTTTTTGTCGATGCAAAGTAGACTTCTGTATGCAAAATTTCAATTTTCCTAGCAGATTTCTTTATTTTAACTCTGTTTTGTTCAATTTCACTATTTCAGCCACTAGCTTAACCTGTCGAGTTCCAACGAAAGATGCTTTCTGCACATTTTTGTTAAAAGATCTTCCATTTCCACTGAAATTTGCTTTTATCTGGATACTTTTAAGGGTGATTTTTTTTTTTTAAGTTTTGTACACACCATCTTTTCTTAAGGAGTTTTGACTGAACTTTCACCTGTGATTACTTTCAGTTGCATTTCACGGAAGCATATTTACAGGCTGTATGTCAGTGCAATTACAAAGTGCCCTTTTCATGGAAGGTAGCGACATTGACAAATAGTAAAAGATTAACAATAAGTTGCGCAGTATTGCCAATTCTCATGATTTTATCAAATGCCCCCAATATTTAGTTCGAGGTTCTTTTAAAGTCCCAGATTCTAGAGGCAAGTAGTAGTGTGCCACTCTTGGCTTTCACTTGTTGGTATACATCTCTAGCCCCCGAACTCTGAAATGAAATAAAAATTTTGCAACAGCAATTCAAGTTTTAATTTGCAGGAATATACTAATAACAGTGAATGTGGTTAACTGTTCAGACAAGTTTTGGAAATCGGAAATGTTGACGTCAAAAATGGGACAAAACCTCCAAAGGATGCCTTGAGGTGGGATATGTTTAGCAAAAACAGTTCAGGCTTCAACTAGGAACAAGTTAATGAGATGAATATGGGGGTACCTGCCTGAAATTGTGCAGCCTGTGGTAGGGACAAGGTCAGAGCTGATATCTCATTATCCTTTCTGGCCTTCTTTTATGAATCTCTAAAATTGTACTACATTAAAAATGTAGCAATTTCTAATCCAATTCCATGACCGCTTGAAACGGACCCATGTTGCCTTGAACATGAACAATTGGCAATACTGAGGACCCAAGTTCAGTGTCAGTTGTCAAGTTGGTTTGTTGTTTGCAAATGAATTAATCTTGCCTCTGTGGGCAAATTTCAGTTTGTGACAGAGCACACTACGTTAACTGTTATACCTTGATTATTGTGAGTTAAGATGTTTTGGTTAAACATCGTCACACAAGTATGTTACATTACTAACTATGCATAAATACAGAGACCACATCTCCTGCACTGTAGGATGGATGAGGAAAATGTGTATGAATCTCTCTTAACAAGGCTGGTATTTGCATCTAGAGACTTGTCTGCAGTGAGTTGGGATTTATCTTTAGTGCTTGGTTCTTTCAGATCAAAGCCTCTCTCTGGCTGCTCGAACGTGACTTGGTGCTACAGGCCAAGCAGCATCCTGCTCTGCTTCTTGGCGTGTCGTAGCCAGGTCAGCACTGTCTTCGACGCCCCCGGGGTGGTGCACTGCATTTGCTCAGTAGTGGTTTCTTCTCGATACTTTCCAAATTGTCTTCCAGCTCTGGGTAACTGCTGACCTCTGTTTTCTTCCTCAAAGTGTGCCTTTCAGTTTCTCCTTTCCTTCCTCCTTCATGCTTCACAGCCGTAGGCACTCTTGGTGTGTAATAATCAGACTTGTGAGTAGCTCTCTCTTTTATAAGAAACCTTTGCGACCCCCCTTTTAGTTGAGCATTTTTGTGTGATTTGCATCTCCCCTTTGCTATGTTCTTAACTACACAGCTGCATCTTGGGCAATTTGTTCCCCGAAGTAGCCTTCGCAGATGGCCACGTGTATTGGTCATTAAGTACACAGGGCAAATAGTATGGGTGTTCTGCGGCTGAGACATGAGAGCAAGCAGTCCTAGGAACACATTGACTAGAACAAGGCAGGTGCAGGTATGTCATGCTGGCAGCATTAGTGTAACGTTAATTTGGGAAACACATTTCACCAGAGCTCCCCAGCTTCCTGGTAGTCTGTCAGAGACCACTGGCTGCACTGTGTGGCTCAACGCTGAAGCCTACAAGAAGTCCTCTTTGATTTCTGCAGAGAAATGCAACAGGGCAACATTTCACTGCAGATTTTTTTAGAGGGAAATTTAACCAAGGTTGATATGTTTTAGTGAGCTCTTCAGGGCTGTATCATTCTGAATGATGTACCTACTCCTATGTATTTCTTAAGCATTTAGACTGGGAAAAGTTGCTGTTCTGAAAGAGTCTGACCCATTGATATCATCCTCACAGCTAGTTGGTAGGCCAGTTGTTTCTCTTCTATTTCAATTTCTACCCTCAAGTGCAAAATATACTCCTCTGTCTCCTTGTGCAGAAGAGAAGCTGCCTGTTGACCCAAAAGGAGGTGAAGACTGCAGACTGAAAATGCTGCAAGACTAAAATTGATTAGTTGCAGTACAAAACATTATGCTCCTGAGTTCAGCAGGCAGCTGTCTCTCCTAGTTTGTCACCAAGCAGCCTTCTAGAGAAATTTTAAGCTGCTTCAAGCCGACAATATGTGAAAATGCCAGCTTCTATTCTGTCCAGTCTGATAAAATTCAAGTGGTGCTAAGCCACGTGGCAGCCAAAAGGTCTGTCTGTTTTCAAACAAGAACCCTAAGTGGGCCGGATCTCGTCTGTATTAAGACTAATGCCAGTGGGTTTCTGCAGCAATGAAAGAAAACAGCGGAAAAAATTGGATGATAAGCATTATAGACCTTAGGTTTTGGTTCATACATTCAGCAAAAGCATCTGGCTGCGCTAATGCTATTGCAAGCAACTGCTGCTATCATTTAGAAACAGCTGAAGTAGTGCAGGAAACAAATTAATAACCTGTCAGAGTAATACTCGTATATTCCTAAGTCCGAAACAGAAAAGTTGTCCCTTCCTGGCATCTCAGCTCTTGCTGGCCACGTTACTCAGTGCTGTTCCAGGATGACTCTCCCCAGACCTCAAAGCCACCCGGCCTTCCAGGTTCTCCATAAAAGCTCAGGGCTGGTGTGTCAGGGCAGGGAAGCAGCGGCGTTTTGTAGCACTGTGGCCTTTTGCCACGTCGTGTGTGGTGTCTGCGGAGTGTGCACAACAGAGGTGACCAGAGTGCTGCGGGATAGGTAACTGAGGAAGCCCAGCCTTGAATGGTGTCTTGTAAATGCCCCTCCTTGCAGCTCAAGGAATTCACATCTGTTTTTTAAGGGGAATAGGCACATTTCACATCCAGGAAGTACCAACTGTTACATCCCTGGTGTGTTGGAAATGCTACGTGTAAAAGCACAGATTCATACAGCTACACATTTTGCAACATTCCTCCCCAAGGGAATAACTCTAAGCAGGGGATCCAGAAGAGCATGGAAAGAAAGGGATGTGTATGTTTTCTAGTTAGAGAATTTGAGCTGTATCCAGTAATAAATTCTGTACCCATCTAATAAATCATCAAAGAAATGGATTTTAATTTATGTTCTTGCAATCGCTTTGGTTTGTCTTTTTTACATCATATATTAATTTCATGTTTTAATGCTTGCTTTAACCCACCAGCTTTTAACTTCATCTGAAAACTCAGTGATTGAAGTCAATCAATTTTACAGCAGCACCTGCGGAGTGTGCCAGCAATATATATCTGCTGAGGTCACCATGTATGTGTGAATCCTGTTTGTGTTCTGCGAAAATGTCTGTGTCATTTCTGGAGAACAATCCCTGTCCGAGTTGAACCGTTAAATGTAAATAATAATAAAATCTGTGATTAGCATGGTCAGCCAGGGGTATCCAGCCGAGTGTGACAGAGCAAAAAAGGTTAAATTTAGGCCAATGCTTTTAGGTATTTCCTTCCCCACAGTAAGTTAACTCCCATGAGAAAGAGCATATCATTACAGATCATGCCTGCCAGGAATCCTACCTGTAAAAATAGATTTTCTGTCTCAAGGGCCTTAATAAGAGTGTTACTACACAGAACTGTTTTGCAATGATAGCTCTAAATAATTTATTTTTTATTTCAACAAAGTACACCTTAAAAAGTAACAAACTTGTTTTTCAAGCCGTATTTTTATGCTAGTAGCACTGGACTGTTTGGTCTCTGAGATCCATTTCTGCATTTCATTGCCTGGGTTTGTTCTAAAGAAGATTTATTTTTGTTCTGTGAATAATTTTTGAAGGTTCTTGTAATATGTACAGATATAGATACATTTGAGGTCTTTTATTGATATTCCTACAAAGAATACAAATAAACTTTAACTTTAAACAGTTTGGACTCAGTAAACCTATGCTGATTTAAAATTCTCTTCTTTCTGCTCTCAGGTTGTTCTTGTGTTTTGTGTAACTTAAGAGGGAGGAGGGAAACGCGGTGTAACTTAATGTTTTGGGACAGACTGCATTTGACACCTGGAGTTCTCGGAGGGGGTCCGTGGCTGAATAATTCATTTCTCATGTTTCCGTGGATGTTCTGATGGGGTGGCCAGCCCTGAGCGCTGCCTCCCCGTGCCAGCAACCTCTCTCACTTTCTGAAGCTTGAAGTGCCGGGAGGTGTCTGGCGTTGTGGAGGGAGAGAGCGACAAGCTGTGGAGACATGGAGAATTGCTGGGTGCTGCTTTGGGGCAGGGGATTTTTTTTTGTAATAGTAAGTGGTGGAAAAAACCTACCTGGTATTAATTAATGTGTTTATGCCTCTCATATTTGGACCAGTGAATGTGACCAGTTTTCTTGCTCGGTCAATTCCTATTTTACAGGTTCTCACGCAGCAGCCCAAAGCTGCAGTGTTTGAAGTATGGACATGCAGAGGAATATTTATTTCATAAAACATAAAATGCTGGATTCTAAGTAATTTTTATTTATCCTTTCATATATGTAATGAATCTTGTATATAGTGAGTCAAAAAAACCTTTCTTATTGAATGTAAAATCTATAAAAGGGATGTCTTGCTAAGATTTTTTTTTTTCATTTTACCTGCTATTATTTTTTCCACAGCTTTGAAGCCTGCAAAATACACACAGCAAACTTCTAGTTGTTACTGTGCACCTCCACCCTGGCCCTCTACTTTGTTCTGTTCAAGTCCCTTGCGTGTTCTGCCTTGTTCTTGCTTAGGCTGTAAGTTTTCCTTGCCAGGATTGTCTTCCTGCGTGTTTGTACAGAACCCAAAACAGCGGGAGCCTGATGCTTCTGGGCACAAGGGCAGCACAAACAACATCTCTGAAGAAGATGGATGCAGCTGTAAATTCCCACACCCATGTCCCGTCCATTTCGCCAGCACTCACCCAGGAGAGTTTCCTGCTCTTTTGGGGTAGCTCTAGGCAGTGTCTGTGGGGAAGGCCAGGCCCAGCTGCCAGGATGTGACCAGGCAAGGCAGAGGTTGGTGAGACAAGGGGTAGGATGATGGAGCCCTAGTGGGGCACAGAGGTCTCAGTATCAAGTTTACCCTCCTGGCTTTGGAATGGGGAGAGGGGAGGGGACAAAAAATCTAAATGGAAGAGGGATGGGCAGGGAAAGGCAGGGCTGGGAGGAAGGAGGCGCAGCGTGAGGGTGGTCTTAGTGAGGCAGGGAGGAAACTGAGGGAGAGGAGCAGGAGCTCTGCACAAGTGAGGGCTAGGATGGCACTAGGAAAATACATTCAGTGTTTTGGGCTTCTCTGTGGCTGTCCGAAGCACCTGATAATGAAGTGTTGTATCCTACTGAGGATGTTAAATTCTGCTTTACCTTGGACGTGCTCCTTATTTTCACTGTACGAAGTTGTATGTGAATGTGTAAATTTTTCTCCCATTTTTAGACATTTGGATAAAATGTGGAGGGTTCTGAAGCCTGTCCTCAGCACTCCTGTAGTTCACCTGCTAAAGCCGGGAAATTGTTTTGGAGAAGCTCCCCTCCAAGACTCCTCCTGCATAAAGGATGCAAGTGTAAAGCCTTTGATTTCCTGTATGTAAGAATGTGTGCTGCTGCTTTAAGTAATCAGCAGCTGCTGCTTAAATCCATTAGCAGGTGGAATACCAATTTGCTTACAGTGAGATATTAGTCTCATGAGGAGAGAGTCGTTGTTCATACTAGAATCCATCTCACATTGCTGTCCTTCACCTTTCTCCTTTCACAGATTAAATATCCTCATGTCTCCAGAAGATGTATTAAATTCCTGCTTTTTGCTGGTAGAGGTGGATCAAATGTCTTGCTTGTAGACGTGAAGCGTGGCTACCCCTCAGTTCTTGTCCTTGTCCTTACTAAGCTCTATGGGAACACACAATCCTGCTGATGAAACTGGAAATGTGAGTTCTGTGGAGCTGAACCCACTTTTCATTATACTGAGTCAGCCCAGCTCAGTAGCAGAGCGGCTTTGGCTGAAGTCGGGAGGAATTATTATCAATACTGCAGGCTTCAGTGTAGCTTGGCAGGAGCAGGGCACTCAGGATGGAGGTTCCCCACACCCTTTAGGTTATTCCAGCTTTATAATATGACCCTCAGGGCAATTACATTAATAATAAGGAGAAGGGGACTTTGAGGTACAAATACCTAGTGTTGACGCTATAAGTGAAGGACGATAGAGTGATGATAAAAGCTAATGCAGAATGAAATATAATCAGCATAGAGATGAATGATGCTTCTCGTCCCTTTTCTCCCCTGTCTAGGCTTCTGTTTGCAGCAGGATACAGATGTTGAGGGCAGTTCCTATTTTGCTTGGCAAGGAGGAAGTCCTGCATGCAGTGAAGGAGGAAGAGTTACAACTAAGTTGTAGCTGCATTCATTCACCTCACCCTTTGTTGCTTCTCTCCCTACAATTAGCTCACGTAAGTCAATCAACAGGCAGAGTCCATCCTGGACCCCACCTGAAACTCACTTTATGAATTATTACTGTAGGAGTGGCTGATTTATTGATGGGAGCTGCATCTTGCCTCCCTAAATTAACTACTATTTTATATCCTCCCGGTCTTTAGAGTCACATGAGAGAAAATCAGTTTTCAGAATTATGGGCCCGCTATATTTACAAGGAAATTATGCTAATGCCCAAAGAAGTGCTGAGTATCGCACGGCACGCAGTGTCACGTAGGGACAGTCCTTCCTGGGAGTATATCTGATACCGGCATGTAACCTGTTCATCACTGGAAGGCTCACAGAGGTGGCTGCATGCTGCCTGTGCAAATGCGTTGCCGTTGCGTTTATAGGAGCAAAGTAAACCTGTTGGGGGCAGAAGGCTGAAGAAAGTAAGTCTATGGTAGATCCCTGCCTGGGAGATGGTTGCCTCAAAATAGCCTACGACCTGTGCAGAGCTCCTAGCTGGAGGGTCCATGTTAGTGCTACTCGAATGTTATACCTGTTCTGTGTCTCGGCCAAGGTAGAAGGAAATGTTCTTCTCTTTGGGAGGTGTAGAAAGGAAGAGGTTGAACAAGATGCCATATACAAGAGCATGGCATGGATAACACAAGGGCAGGAGCTCAAAAAACATTAAGACACTTCTGTGAGCCCTCAGCAAGATGGGGGAGAGCTATTCACTGACTATTCACCACCTGGGGGGCAGCATCCAGAGAAGCAGCTTCCACCAGGAGAAGCTGGTGTTGTCTCCATGGAAAAGTCTGTGTGGAAGCTGCCTGGCTGGGCGTTTGGGTGAGCCTCCCCTGACTCTGCGACACAGTGTTTGGGGAAGGAGGGGAAGTGAAATTTGCTGACTGCTGTTTTCTTCTTTCTTTCTTTCTTGGAGGCCAAGCCATCCCTGTAAGGACCACAGGCACCGCTCCCCTGCTCTGGCAGGTAGTCTGACTGACACCCTGTGCACATTCAGCAGCTGACTTCTGTGCAGAAAATCATTTTGCAGAGCCAGCATTGTCTCTGTAAGGAGGAATTGTCCTTACAGGGGACACTAGCGAGGAATGTCTAGTAAAAAGCTGCTTTGTGAAGGCCTTAAAAAGGTGCTGGGTGTACTTTCATTCTCATCAGTCAGGGAATTAACTTTTGCCTCCAACTTCGCTGAAATATGCGGGGACAGGCATCCCCTTTGGCCACATAGGACTGAGCCCATAGACTTGTACCTAAGGATGCGTGTGCTTTTTTCCCTTTACCTCAGGTGTGGTTAAACAGTCTGCATTTCACTGCTCAAAGCTTTGCTCTGCAGTAATATCTCAGTGTGCGCTAGTTCCTTTAGCACTTTCAAAGGACTCTTTTCAGGATTTCCCCAGTGGGAAGGCAGTGAAAGAGGAGTGACTTCCTTTTCCTTGTTAGTACCAGAAACCGCTGCAAACATTTTATGTCGTTGGATATTTTTCAGGATAAGTAATCGCTGAAGAACCTAGACCTGATCAAAACTCTCATAATTGGGTTTAAGTGGAAGACTGCCTTTCAGATTTTTCTCCATCATTAGGAAACTCAGCGGTAGCTCCCTGCTATGCTAAGATCTCATTCAGAGATTTCACTCAGAGGGTGGTGAGGCATTGGCACAGGTTGCCCAGAGAGGTTGTGGATGCCCCATCCCTGGAGGTGTTCAAGCCCAGGTTGGACGAGGCCCTGAGCAACCTGATGTGGTGGGTGACGTCCCTGCCTATGGCAGGGGGTTGGAACTGGGTGATCTTTAAGGTCCCTTCCAACCCAAACCATTCTGTGATCTGTGCTTTACAGGGCTGCATTCAGAAAGGCATTGCCACAGCAACCAGCAAAGCTAAAAAAGCTGATAAAGTACACAGCATCTCCTCTGAGGTTGATTGAAGGGCAGAGAAATTGCTACTCCCTCAGTAATGTCAGTGTTGCGTTGTGTTCATTTTTTTTTTAATTTTATTTTATTTTTTTCTTTTTCTTGAAAGAATAAGTTCCCTGCAGGCAGATTCCAGATTGTGGCTTTGGCAAAATATGGAGCTGAAAAAGGAAAGTCCATCTGCCCCAACTGCTGACTTGACAACTGTGCTGTTGGAATAAGCTGTGTTCCTAAAATGGAAAGAGAGAGAGACCTAGGAGGCAGTATGCGTGGTCCCCCTTGCAGGTCCCTATTGCGTGCACAGTAATGCTCTGTTCAGTCACGGCTGACATGTTTTTACGAGACTTCTGCTAATGCGTTGGTGGTCTGACAGCTGGTAGGAAATTTTCCTGAAGGGCTAGACTTTTTTTTTTTTTTTTTTTTTTTTTTTCCCTCAATGATGACTGTACCCTAGAGGGTTAGCATAATATCACAAACATCAATGCTCCCACCTGTATGCAAAGCATTTCCTGCTCTGGTTAGGGACAGAAGCTGAATGTTAGAGGAGCTCCTGTGTTGGCTGCTAAAATGTATCAGCACTAGAGGAGTCTGTGGAGAGCAAGCATCAGTTATCCCAGAGATCAGAAATCCCGGGTAAAAAAGCCATTTACAGTTACAGTGCTGACAGTGGCTTTTCAAGTGTCATTAGAAACTACTAAAATTATCTTATTAGCCAGTAATTGCTGGGACCCTGCATGTAAATTACAGTCATCCGAGGAGAGGCTTCGTGACAGACGCAGATCTGCCTTACATAGATGTTTGTGTCGTGTCACCCAGCTTCAGGGGCTGGCACTGCTGCTGTTCCAGGTCAGGCACGAGCTGGGTGGCAGAGCCGGGTGGCAACCAGCTGCCCCCATCCCACAGCCACGCTCCTCAGCCACCTCCTAGCGCAGGAAGAAGCTGCAGTCAGTCAAAGAGATGCTGAGAGGAGGAGTAGGGGAGCTTCCTAAAAGAGAAATGAGCTGACAGGAACATCTGGAGACCTTCCCACTGCCTGCACCAGCAGTTCTGAGCCGGCCTCCCACGCTGAGAGGTAGCAGCTCTTGTAGTGCAGCGCTTGTAGTGTGTCCTGGCTGCAGCCCACCTCAACTTGGGCCTGACCAGTGCTAAAGCCAAGTGACTGGAAACCTCCTAGCGTGGGACTCGATGTACGAGAGAACAAGCTGGGCAGCCACAGCTGCCAGCCTGCGCCCTGGCATCTGCAGCCAGCCCGCATGGCTTGGCTTGGCTTGTGGGTAATGAACGTGGTTTTCAAAGACAAGCTTAGAAATGAGGCTGTGCCCATAGGAGACACTGAGGTTTGTGTTGCTCTGCTGATAGAGATTTATTCTCTGTCACTGGGACAAACCTGTGGTATATACACCGTGCTCCCATACCTTTCTGCTTAGGGGAAATGCTAGCCTCGCCTTTTCCTGGTCCTAAACAATTAAAATGGCTTTTGCTTCAATTATGTTCATTACACTAGTTGGCATAAAGGTAAAAGGGCTTGTTGCCCCACAGTCTTCAGGGTATCAGCAGATCAGTACTTTGGGTTCTGACTCCGCAAACGCAAAGCAGGATGCAATTAAATCATTAGAAAATCTATATCGATGGTGAAGTTGTTATACCTTCCAATAAGATAGTTGCAGTTGTCTGTGGTCAAAGACAGGATGCGCGTGGTCATGAGGGCAGTTGTGGTGGACGTGTCCGAATGGCAGCCTGGAGGTGTTGCATCAGCTGATGGTGAACACGGAGGAGTCCAACAGTGTTGAATCTGCTCAACTTAAAACTGGTCCCAGTCCAGTTTGTGGCAAGCTGGCTGCCTTTCTTATGGGAAGGGCCACCCCAGCAGCTGGAGGGAAAAAATCTGGTGAGTCAGAAGTCTTGGAGCTATGATTTCAGCCGAACTGTGATTCTTCCACTTGAGGGTTGGCGTTATCACTGTCAAGACTTCACGTACAGCTTCCAGTTTTTCATTTAGTTTTGGTCTCTTAATAGTTTAGTAAGTGAGCATCTGAATATATACTGCACTGGTACCAGACTGTATGGCCATTCTTCTCTGATTTCTCCAGGTTTCCAGTGCAGATAGTTTTGGCTCATAAGAGCCACAACTATCTGAAGGGCCCCTATTAGAATGAGTTTGGAATGAATTTGATAAGTAAACCCTATGCCTGCATGACAGGAACATGCTCATTGCTACAAGTGTTTCTTTAACCACTGCTCCCTTATCAGCATGAAAAACAGGTACGTTGAGTATCTTGGGCAAATACACTTGTGTAGATGCTACAGAATTACAAGTGTTATCAGCACACTGGTTCAGGGATAACATTTGCAATTTGGTACACTTCGAACTGCTGTCAGTAATGCTCATCTTTCCTGAAAGCCTCATCCCTGCTAATTTACTCACATCCTCTCTGAGACCACATCAAGATATGTCACTGTGATAAAGTCCACATAGACTTCCCACACAACCTGTCCTCTAATTTATGTCTTGCTGAAGTACTGGGAACACAGAAGGCAGACAAAGCAGATGCTGAGTAGCTAAATAACAAATCTCCCACCCTCAGACTGGTCTAAGAAGCTCATCTCTCACAGAATTGATATTTATTAGGAAAAATTAGCTAGTGATTAATAGCTATGCAGTAGTGTATTGATGTTGTAAATAACTTAAAATGAGGAGTGCATGCACAGCAACAATAACCAGCTTTCTTCATTTCAACACAGATGAGCCCTAAGTTGGACAAACCATGCTGGGCATTTCAATCCCTGCTCGTACACAGAGCTAGCCAGAGTAAGTAGCTTATGAAGAAGGAAAATTTTCTTGCTCTTCAGAGATGAGGGAAAGTGACGGTCGCAGAAGATCTTAGTCCCAGTCCTGAAGTTCAGAATGCAAGTGAAATTAAACACTGCACTGCTGCAGGCAGCAAGGAAAGCATCAGCAATCTTTAATCTCTGCTTCGTATCACTGAGGAGGAATTTTGAGTGGGCTTGAAAATTTCTGTTTAGAAGGTCTCTTGGATGAATCAGCTACTCCCAGGCACGCTTGCTGGGCTGCAGAGCTGACCAACCAGTGTAACAGCATTTGTCCCCAGGGGTGCAGCCTTCCTCCTTTTACTGGGCATTTCCTCTGGAACTCAGGAAAGAAATTTCAGGAATTGAGAGGTAAAAGGAATGGTAGTGTTTGTCTGTAGCCTCCATGCACCATATTTCTGAAGGTTTACTGTGTTCTTTACCATGTAACCTCCTTTTCTGTGACACATTTATAACGCAACAAGCAAGTCTGGGATCAAACATCGAGACTGTGAGTAAAAACTGTGAGTTTCTGTGAACGGGGTGACAACATCTCGTTAGGGGTTTGGGCTCTTTCCACGTAAGGGATATGCAGTAGATCTATCTAGCAGAGCTTCGACAAGTATGGGATAACGTGGAATGCTGTTGCTTAAAATGGAGATCAGAAGTTTGCTACCAGATTGGAAGGTAAGATTCTGTCTGAAAAGGAGAGTAGTAAATCGTGCTGAAACATGAACTGCAGTGCTGAGATTGTTCAACGTTTATTTTAACCTTGGCATGAACAGCACAAATGTGCTAATGAGACTGCTTAGGACTCAACTTTGGAAGCCATCTTCAAACACAGGAGGACCAGAACATCTTGCAAAATTAACTGAATGACTTTACAGGCTGGAATGAAAAGAACAGGGCTTCAGGTGGGGGAACTATTGGAAGTAGATATAGAAAGAAAACTGTAGTTGGATTTGTATGTTAGAGTTAATAAATGATGGAAGCCCACTTGGGCCTATCAGCTAGCCAAACAGTAGAAACAGCAGTCAGAGCTGTTCTGCATGCAACCATGCAAACTATGCTGGAGCCATGGGAACACAGCGATTTGCATCTCCTTCGCAGGGATGGAAATAATTTGTTACCCATATCAGCTATTTCAGTTTCTCCCATGTGCTCAAAATCAAGAGAACCGCTAAGGAAAATGGGACCTACATTGTCGCACGGACTGGATCATTTGCTCACTGGAAACAAGGCTTGAAAGCAGACTGCTTTTGTGCCACCTCAGGCAATGTTCTGGAGGGTGCTACTTGCCCTGGGAAGTCATCTGCTCCTTTCAGTGAGTTACTCAGAGCGCAGCGTCCTGTGAAGGTTGGCTTCTGCAGCTCCATACAAAATGTGCGCTAGGCAAGCAGGTCAAAAACAATCCTGAATGAAGTTTATCTGCCTCTGATGATTGTAATAGTATGTCCCCAGCAGAGTATTTGTGGGGCTTACCTTTACTTTATACTAAACTACAATGTAATGACATCCACTTAGGAATTTGCTAGATTATTTCCCTCCCTTCTGATGTGCCCACTTTGCCAGGAGCTGAAAATCAACACAGAAGCAAAATTTTTGTTCATGATTGTATTCTACAAACTGTGGAAATGAGAAATTAGGTAAGACATGCACTTTCCTGAGTCCCAGCCTTTTCTGCTGACCCCTCTCTTGTCATGCACATATCTGACATGAGAAGAGCCCCTGCAGAGCTGAAAGCAGACAGCAACAGTGCTATAAAATCCCCTGAGCTGAGTTCTCACTAAAGCATTAGTGTCCTTAAAGCATAAAATTATCACAGTCATCAGAGCACGAAGATTTCTGAGATGATGTGGATAAATCCAAAGGGATGCTACGCTGTCCTCACTGCCTTGCTCAGGGCTTCAGCCACAGTTGTTTGGTTTTTTTATGTTTAGTTCAATGGAGCATTGGAGAAAGCTGTTCTTGTTCTGTTTAAAACACTGAAAGCAGTTCTGTGTATTTGTGTGGCCTTCCTGTTTCCACAGCAAAGTATTCACTGGGTAATCTGGGAAGGAGCTTTAGCAAGCCTCATTGCTTTTGCTTTGCAGTGGGAGAAACTGAGTCCAGGAGGCAATGTGACCTGCTCGAGGTTGCACACTGTCAGTATTTCATGACTCCTTCATTTGTCCTGTGCTGCATCCACGTCCTCAAACATCCCAGCTACAAGCTGAAGTCCCTCTGTGATAGAAGCAGTGGCCTGGTCCAAGGTTCATTTGCAGAGGTGATGCTCTGGTTGTGATGAGTATCACACTGAATGACGTCGTGGTCCAGAAACCACCGCCATTGTCCTGTTTTCTCCTCCCCGTCGTATGTTCAGAAGAAAAGCACACCGTCTCAGCCTCTGTATTCTGCAGGTACCAGATAGTTCAGGCAGGATATAGGGAGCCTGTAACCATGGAAGATCTTGGATGATCATCTTTTGTCTCCTCCTAAGTCATGAATCTGCAAAATAGCGCTGGATATCTTGAAAAGACTGAGACATCTTCTCCTTTTACCTCAGATCCCAAGGCCAAATGTAGACGTTCAACTGTCCAGAGTAAATCTAGCTTAATTACTTTTTCAGACACTACAATGATTTCAACTTTACAACGATTTTAATGGGGACAGCATTGTTTTTATGCTCAGCTTATGTTTTGGTATTGTCTGTCTTCAAAGATCACTGTTCATGCAATGTCAAACAAGTCATCATCACCTCTGCTGGTATGTAGAAAGTGGCAAAAATCTCCTGTCAGTAACAGCACTTCCATCCCCTAAAGCTACACTTTTTATGCTTTGACCCATATCCCATTATCTCTGCACAGATACTACTTTTGTTTACCTGCCACGTTCTTGCCCTGCAGGCCAGTTCTACCGCAGTGCTCCCCAACAGAGCAGCCTTCAGGTGCAATTTCAGTGCACTGTAGTAATTATATTTGAAGGTTAATGTTTCATGAAAATATCAAAGCATTTCTGCCCCTCAGCTTTACTGCTGACTTTGGTAAAAGCCTGGTTTTCTTTCTTGTTTGTTTGTTGTGGTCTAATAGTAATCTGTTTGGCAGCCTGACACTTGTTTCTATCCAAGGCTTGATCTACCTGGAAGAACTGAAGTGATATATGACCTGTGGTTTTGGTAGTCTTTGAGAGGTGAGGGGCGACAAATTTCTTTTTCTCCCTGAAAACTCTCTTGAGACTTAAAGGAATATTTGGAGCTGTGTCATCAGGCTGTATTAGGCCAAAGACCTAATCAAAGGCCAGAAAGAAGGAGCCTGGGCTAGTGCCAGAAGAGCAGAAAAGATAATATTTATCTTCTGGCTTTGCTATATGACATAGAAAAGGAAGACTGAAAAAAACAAACAAGCAAAAAAAAAATCTGGCTGTAAAGAGAATCCTTTTTGTTAGAAATTTGCATGCCATATCTCTGATGGCTTTTGCTTTCCCTATGTAATGTGGAAAAAGCCACCTTTCATTTAAAAATAAAATAAAATAAAATTCCTACATTATAAAAATACTCTAAACTGATGAGAATCTCCTAACGCGCCAATACCACTACTCAAAAAGTAGGGAGACAAGCACAGACTGAAGGAGGATGGGGTTACATTTCATCAGAGATGCTGCTGGCTTTGCTCACAGTACGCTCCAGACATTCAATTAACATGCAGAACGCGGTCTTGGGTTTTCTTTCTCCCAAGATTGATGGGCAATTGATTATATCTGCACAGAAAGGTTAGGGTTAGGGCTGTTTCAAAATATGCTGCCTCTAAATTATGCAGAAGAGGGGAGGGATGGGTGAGAAGGAACCTGTCCAATTCCCCCCGGCAATATTCCAGTTGCTGCTTGCCTGGCCACTCCAGCTCCGTCAGGTGCAGGGCGTCGCACCCCACCAGGTGGTGACCAGATTCAGCAGGGGCAGGGGCTCCAAGGACGACGTATGGAATTGCCCCCGAAAGGTACTTTCAGTACTTTTAAGCTGACTCTCTCAGCCTTGATGCATACACGACTGTAGCTGTGAGAAATGAGAGACGCTTGCCTAGCAGTATGTCCTGTCTGCGCGAGGGTGGAAGACGCTATTGACAGCATGGTGTCGCATAGCAGGGCCTCAGATTTCAAGTGTGAGCTGAAAAAATCAGGCTGCATAGGCAATGAAGACAGATTTCTTTGAGGATTGAGTGTTATTTCAAAGCACAGGGTTCCCAGACTCCCTTGGTGTTACAGACGTGTGCTAACGAGGGGTCAAATTTTGAGGTATTTTGATGACAAAATGCCTGCTGAATTCAAAGCAAGGAAATTCTGCCTCTTCCCTGTTGTGTTCCCGGTAGCAGAAGCAATGTGGAGTCAGGGGCTCCTTGGCTGCAGCCAGAGCACAACCTTCTCTTCCAGGTTTCCTCAGGAAGCCTCATTTCACCTGTGCTGCACAACCCCCCTGTTCTCCAGGTTCCTGCCCCTTGGTAGACTGCCATTCATATCTGTGCGCTACAGCCTCTGTGAATTGGCCACTTCCCTTTCTCCTGTAATTAAAACCATAATAATGCCTTCCTCGATGCATTGTACAAGTTGCTACTGCGTATAAAACTAGCTTTATCTGGTTTAGTCACTGATGAGCTGAAAAATAAAATAGCTGCTATAAAGCCATGTGAAATACAGGTTTTATGAATTAGATTTTGTGTGGGAGAAAAAAGGCTGGCTGTTTTTTTATGTTGTTCATATATCATTTTCAAACCTTAGTTGCTGAATGTGATATAGTTTGATAGCTAAAAATATCACACCAGTTTTGTGGTGGAAAACGTTATTAACATGAAAATAAGTATGGGCACCTGTACATAGGTAAGAGACAACTAGCACGAGAGAATATATGATGTGAATAGAAGCTTTTCAGACAGGAAAAAAGGACAATTTTGCTTACATACAGCACATTGGTTTAAAATATATTTCTGACTTTGCATACGTTTTGAGCTATTTAGCTGAAAATTAGGCACTGCGTCTAATTATGATCTCAAACCACACGGACAAATGCTACAGGCTCAATACTTTGAAATGTAAATGTAGCCACAGTAATGATACTTACATGGGGGTAATAAAATGGTAAATACACAATACACGCACCATTCAAAAGATTCAGAAAGAATACCTGGGGCAGGTAGGAAGAACAAGAAAAGTGATTAGAAATAGGATAAAGATTTTCAACATTTGACAACTATACATAGTCCATCTAGTCTAGAACCTCCTCCCTAAGGTCACAAATTAATGCTTCAATGCTGGCCAAAAAGCATAATGCATCTAACTGATGGAAGTACTGAGGTTTTTGGGGGTGGATGAGGTGAAGGTGTCTGCCTGACCTTCACATTGTCAGAAATTTATGCCCTAGTGCCTGAGAGTTGCTGATGTGTATTTGAGCATTAATTAGGTCAGATGCAAACTATTTAATTATTGGCCAACTAACAGAGCTGCTGCTGGCTTTAAATTTCTCAAGGTCCCTGTCATTCGAAATGTAGCGTTCTTTTAGAAAGCCATTCTGTTCTTGAAAACTCAGACGAGAAAAACCTGCCTTAAAAGTATCCCCAGTTCTGAAAGTAGTTTCAAGAGTTAATGTCAGAAGGTGGTGCCTCATCGGGGGGGGGGGGGGGGGGGGGGGGGGGGGGGGGGGGGGAAGTAAAAATGCATGCATAGATGATAGAAAAGAACAGTTTCATGCCATAGTCACTCCTAAAATCACTGCTGTGAGAGAAGAGGCCCACATGGGGTCATGGTGCTTGCCCAGCCAGCTGGCGATTTGGGAGATGGCTGGTGAAACGTTCAAAATTTGCGGATACCAAAGAGGACAGCGATGGCTGACATAGAGAATCAGAGCAACGATTAACCCCGAGGTTAATCGTTGAAGGGCCAGACAAGCAAGGCAAGATCACCGCTCAGGCCTGTAGCAGCTGACGCCGTAGTAGCGGCGGTTGAGCAGAGCTCTCCCTCCAGTACATTAGCTCAGGGAGGCCAGAGCAGGTACCCAGAGGGATGGCTTGAAAAGCTTTTCATTACCACTGGGTGGAGCTGAAGCCCTTTTTGTCCAAGCTGCTCCTTTCATAACTTCCTCCTCTTTCGTAGAGAAAAATTGTGAATCAGGCTGTTTACAGATCGATCTGGAGAGCTCGTTATCCTGCTGACCTCGTTCTGCTGGAAGGGGAGGTCAGTGAGTGTGCTTCACGGGGGCTGGGGTGGGGGTTCTCCAACAGCGTGCGGTTGTTTGGGCTGAAATGTCAGACACCACCAGGACTTGGAATGAATTTGTGGTTAGGCAGTCATATAAAATCTTCGTTGTCTTTAAATGGCTACAGTAAACCAGCCATAAAACTCAAACCTGAAGGAGTGAAGGGAAAATAGCTGAAAGAAATGTATCAGGATGAAGAATGTGTGTGTTAAATAATAAGTTTTCCTTGTTTCTCAGTTCAGCTTTTCTGTTGTAAATGATTCTGAGTGACAGCAGCAGATCCACAAGATGGGAGTTTGGATCAGACATAAGGGAAATAGGACTTGTTTTGAAACCAAGTTCCCAGCAGATGGACAGAGCAGCAGGAGGGTGAAAGCAGTTGTCCAGATCACTTGGTGCTCATTAGTTGGTCTTTGTCCTGTCCCGCTTAGCTGGGCTCCAGCGCCCTGTTTTCCACCTGCAGCCAGGCTCCCTGTATCTCATTCTGATTTATCTTCTCAGTGTTTTGCTAAACGCCTGCTTTTCCCACAGCTGGATCGGACTAGAGCCTAGTCTCTTGAAATCTGGCCATGTGTACAATGGTAATTTAAGAGGTTTCTGGCCCCACTTGCCCTCATTGCCCCTCTCATGGGTGGCTGATGTACAGCCAAAGCAGCCTGGTGGGTTTTCTGTCCTGTGGCTGCCACAGATCACCCCCTGGGCAAGCAGCTTATAACACCAGTGAGCTGAGCTTCCTGAGATGTGAATTCCCCTAGTGAGGAGCTCCATTTAATGATCCCTATTGGATTTATTTATGGTGGCTGAACATCTCTATGCCTCACAGCTCTGAGAGCAAAAACCTCTTCAGCAGATACAGCCAAATCCAGCAGGGGCCATGGCTTCAAGCTTTGGTACTACAAAGGTCTGATGGCATAACTGTGTCAGAAGAAGTTACAGGTGTAGATGTACCACTGTTGACCAGCACATGCTCTTGTTACCTCTATTCATGTTGTTCAGGCCACAAAAAGACAATTACATTGCAAACAGCTATGACTATGGAAGAACATACTGCCCACTTGAGGCTTGTTATTGCTCTTCACATGGAGGCTGCAGCCCCTTTCATTTGCAAGCAGAAGGTACTGCGCCCTGGCCCACTTTAGGCAATGTCCAGTGGAGTGATTTAAAGTGATGATGAAAATGTTTAGCAGCTTTGGTCAAAGAACATGAAAACACTCACAGAATTTCCTTTGTGGGCCCAGCTGGGTAACTCACAGCTGGCAAACGCTGATGGACAATGGTGAGTCAGAAAATCTTCAGTCCACTCAGCCAAAAAAGCTAGATGAGGATGTCTTTCATTGGACTTGAGAGATGGGACAGTTCAGTCAGCAGAAAAGCTCTTTCTGTTGGTTGTGTTGCTAATAGGAAACCTTGCTGACATAGCTTTGCTAGTACAAGTATAGCTGTGAAGATACTGTGGCATGGAAATAACCCTTGTTTTCTCGTTTGAAATCATCCAGAACATTTACAAGATGCTTGAAATTTTCCTGTTACTCAGTAGTTCCCTGGCACTCTCCATCACCAGTCTTACATCTGTGCTCATCTCATTCCTTCCTTCTTTCTAAACCCTTGTCAGGACCAGCACCCATGGTGCACCCCATTCATTGAAGACTTCTATCTCTACCTGGCACCACTCTTGAATGCACTAACCAAAACAGAGAATCATCATAGAATCACCTAGGCTGGAAAAGACCTTCCAGATCATCAAGCCCAACCATCAACCTGACCTGTAGAGTCCCATCACTAAGCCAGATCCCTGATTGCCACGTCCACACATCTCTTAAATACTTCCAGTGATGGGGGCTCCCCCACTGCCCTGGGCAGCCTGTTCCAGTGCTTGTCCACTCTCTGTGTGAAGAAATTCTTCCTAATGTTCGATCTGCACCTCCCCTGGCACACCCTGAGGCCATTTCCTCACATCCTATCACTTGTCACTCGAGAAAGGAGACCAATTAGCTATGGTGGCTACCCTATCAGACACTCTGGATTTTGGTCCATATTTTCCCTGTAATTTTTGTGCTCTACCCTGGGTCTCTGCAAGTACAATTACACTAGACCAGTATAACATCTGATTAGCTCATGACATAAAATGCATCTGTGTAGTACAGCTTATTGATTGACAGTGGTAGAGGGATCTTCTGATATCATAAACATGCCTCAGATAGGAGGGTGGTGATGTGATTGTAGTCTTTGCATCTATTGCCTGTCCTATGTGATGATGAAAAGGGATAATTATTACACTCATATTAATAATTTAGGAAGCTAAGCAACAGCACCTGGAAATTAGATGTCAGCTTTGCAAGATTTCCACGGAATGAATAAGGACGAAAAATAGGTCAGGCAAAGTTATACTTTTGTCATTTTAGAGAGGGGAAGAAAGTATTTTTAGCAAGAAGAAAACGCTGTCTGTGTCTAGCTGTGCCACACAGGTAGGTACCCATAACAGATGAGCTTTATTACACATGACTGCTCAGGGCCTGACCGATCGCCGACACTTTCCACAAACACGCTGCTGAGGTGTCCGCTGGTCTGTGTACTGGTGTTGGTAGTCTGCAGTGACATGCAGGGTCATCTTTGTCTTCTCCATTTGCTCGAGGGATATTGTAATTCCTCAGGGCTGTGTTCTGGCATGGATTTGCTTAGTTTCTGATAGTAATTTTCCAGAGCAAGCATCCTAAAACACTTCCTCAAAATTTATTTTTCTGTGCTTTCAGTACTGAAGAAAAAGAAACTTCTTGAGGCATATACTCCCATACATACTCATACTTTGTGAGACACAAAGGGCCTGTTAGCTCTACAGAAAGTTTGTGCTGATATACAATTGAATAGATCGTGACACACACAGCTTTAAAGAGTTGGAGTGCAGCACTTGCTTTGCCATCTATTCTGCTGTAGCTTTTATTACTGGAATATTTCTCTCTTTCAGTTCTTAATTCCCTCCTCTCCCTTTAGGCTGACCGTGTGGACCGTAGGTCTTAAAAATTGCTTTCGATGGAGCGTTATTATTGTTTATATTTAAGAATACTGTTTTAAAACCTGAGGCCAAGTTGAAAAGAAGAGTTGCGATGTCAGGTGCATGTGTTTGGTGTCTCGTGACAGTAATAACATTAAAAAGCAAAACTTCTGTTTATAAAAACATGTCATTAATATTCTAGCCAAAGAAAGACTGCTTTTAAAGTTGAACACCTATGTTCTTAAAATGCTCAATTCAGCTGTATGCTGTATGCTCTTCAGCGTATAGCAGTAGAATGTGTGTATAGCAGGCAAATTAATTGGTCTGCCTTATGTGGTATTTATTTTCCTGATTTTTCCAGAGGATCTTTGTTACTGTTCCTTTTGAGCTTTGTGGACAGTGGGACTGTTGTGGTCTGAAAAATAAGCCATCAAATTACATATTACCAAACCACTTATTAACAAAATAGAAGCTGCATGCCTTCCTCACTCTGCATCCATATCTACAAGAGCAGCACATCCATCTCTGGCAAAGTAGTTGGGAGCACCTCACAGGACACGGTAGACTCATATTCTGATGATCTGCATCAGTTTTACAGAGATCAGGGGTTGACAAGTCACATTTTTCATTCCAAAACATCCCAGTCATATGAAGTTTGTATGTATACTGAGTGAATAATTAGCCAAACAAAGCCTGGCGTTGGGAGTGGTACCAGTGTAGTAAGCTTTTATTCTTTAAATAAAAAGGGGATGGCACAATGACTGTGACTAGTTAGATCTCAAATACAAATGGAGTGTGGAGACAGACCATGTTAAGCAGGTAGGCCAACTCCTATTGTTCCATCTCTTCCTTGTAGAGGAGGAGACATCTTTCCTGGGGTAGATGAGCGCATCACAGAGGGTTCTTTTTTTACCTTTGCTCCATTACCTATAACAGTACAATCCACAGCTCCATCAGGAGTTATTTTTCCATACTCCAATAAGCTTCAGCCATTTTATATTTCATTCTTGAGTTTGTCATACTGTTTTGTGTTCTGGAAAGATACAATAGTATTGAGTCATATTGCTAAAAAAAAAAAAAAAATCTTTTTCCTGCAGCTTTTGGATTTTACTATGGGGAAGTATAAGCCATTAGAAGCTCCTGTATTTCACGGCTGACATGTGCTTTTGCAGCTTCTTGATAGTTTTTCTGAACAGTAGGAAGCATTCTTCTGAAATGCCTTTTTTAAGTTTCTAGAAAGGGAGTTGTGGGGTGCAAATTTTAGTTTCTCACCAGTATTCTTTATTGGCCCCATGAATTAGCACTCAGTACTGGGTGGCTTTATTGTAGTGGTACTGTGAACATTTTTACTACATTTTATTACAGGAACTGTACAGTTTATTCATCCAGTAAATATCAATATTGTCTCAATGACATCTCATTTTAGCATTTGATCAACTTCATCCCTTAGATTAATTTTCTGTGCTAACAGGGTTTGCATAAATACACTGGTACCTGTGTTAATTACCTTCTGAATGCATTGCAGACTATTAAGCACTTAATCAAATTCCTTAGGATTATCTTCTTGCATCCTCTTTTGTAGACAGGTTTGTATACCAGTTTGATCGTTTTTATCTGGGGAATGCTTTTTAACCCAAGCACATATGGGACTTTTTGTTCTGCTGTTACAAATCCTGTGGAGGTACATCTGCTCTTAGGAGTGTGCCTTGCCACATGCTCACATTTGAAAGAGCGTTAGGCCTTTTTTTTTAATTTTAAAGTAGGCCCCCCAGTAATATTTTTATATCCTTGATGTAATTACTCCGCATTCCATTTCAGTAGCTATATTTCAGTTCGTTTCTGTTCATTTATTTACATAGCTAAAAAGCAATTTTTTTTTTCTCTTCTACTTTGTAAACATTTTAAATACCCTACAAAAATGTTATGTACCATAAATAGAGCATTTTCTGACTGTATGCTCATGCATTTGTTTTGGTCTTAAATTCCTTTCCAATTTGTTGTGAGTGCAATGCATTACTGCAAATTGCTTGCTTTTGGCAGGCATGACACTGAGTCCCTTGTCCTGATCCCTCTCCTTGTGCTACGATCTTTTTTACATCTGCTGCAAGTTAAACTTTTCCCTCTATTTAGCTACCCATACATTCTGCCTTCATATCTTGGTATGTGTTTTTACCTAGAAACACCGTAGCTCCCTTCGTTCTTGTTAAATACTGCTGTATGAAATTGCTGCAGCCACCGAATGTGCACTGTTCATAGCAGTGCCCAGCTTGCCTGTGTTCCTTGCCTCAGTTGCAGTCACAGTTTGTCCTCAAGTCTGTGTGGCAGGATCTGTGTCAAAAAGAAATATAGCATTGTATGATGTCTTTCAGGACACATGGTACTTTAAGCACCTCTAGCAACTTTAATTTATGTTAAGAAAGGTGAAAAAGTGAATAGTTATAAGATATTAATGTGTAAGGAACATAAATTATGCTTTTAAAATAGTGATACTAAGAAATGCCCAGTAAACAAGAAAATAGTACTGAAGTATTATCCGTCTTACAGCCTCATCACTTCTAGATAACCCATCTCATCAAATTCCTCTCTCATCTCTTCTACGATATTTTTTGGGTTGTTCTCTTTCTCACATAAAGGGCATGCAGCCAGCAGTTTAGGCCTCGAACATGAGGGAGGTGACTTGAGGCATTATCTCAGGTTGGATAAACAAGTGCGCTTTGTTTACGTGTTCAAAAATGTAAAAAATCAGCAAGTAGTTAATGACAAATTGTTCATTTCACTTCACATCAGTGAACAGATAATTCCTCTGTACAAACACAGACATTATTTAGTTTATGCAGCTTTTATATGAAATTACATTTATCTCCTATAAGCAATGGGCCCAGATTAGAATGCATAGCAAATACAGAACTAGCCAAACAAAAATCCATTTTTGCAAATCAAAAATCCATTTTGTTCCTTGAGCCTCTGCACATCTTCTGAGGCTATTTGTAATTGCACTTGCATAGCAGAGTTAAAAAGGGACCAATAGGATCCTGTGGGTTAAGGGCTAATCTTGCTGTGTTATGATTCTGTATTTCCATCTTCAATTTTTTTTATCTACTTTTTGTTTAAAACATTTATAGTTTATTTTTCAGAAAAGACTTATGCAATTAAGAAATCCTTGTGCTTCTAACAGTGATTATCCCCTGTCAGAAGCTGTCAGACCCACCACCTGCCATGATTTTGAGCCAAGCAATGATGGACAAAACTCCAGGGAAGACTACTTCTGGATCAGGCTTAGTGATGCTTTGTTGTTTTTCTGTCTTTATGGATCCCAACTATTTGAACCTAAACTTTGTGAAGCTTTTATTTGATTTAAATATACAGGAGAAATTAGATAGAGCAACTTTTTGTTACTATTATTCATGAATTGCACTTACTTTTCTCTGTAATAAGAAAGCAATCATTGAAATCTGGGTTAATCCAAACTGGGAAACTCACAGGAGTGACCCACATAGTATAAAATCCACTCTGTTCCCTTCTCGCTAGGTTAAACGTGGTGTTGTCCCAGTTGTCTGGATTCTTCAAGAACTGAATAGATCCTGGGAAATCTCTAAGAGTCAGTTACCTCTGAAACCTGAGCTAGATGAAGCACTCAGAGACGGGAAGAAAAAAATGTAGGGAATTCCTTCTAAATGTGAGCTGTTAGCCATGTTAACAGTTGGAGTAAGCAAGGGCACAAGATTTCAGATGTGCGCTTGCTTGGTAAAACAGCAAGGAGTATGGGTCCTTACTGTTGCATGACTTAAGGATATTTGTATTCCTTTTCCCTGATGACATTTTGTGGCAATCCTGGAAAATTTTGTAGCTTCACAAAACAAAAGCTGCAGGGGCTGTCAAAGGCGTATGCTGCCTTTTTCTGTTCGGTAACACTAAAATAAGAAGCCAGAGGTTGTCGGCTGTTTTTACAGGGAGGTTTGGTAGTCTTAATAGCCGCGTCCTGACCCTGCTGGAGTCACATAGCTGGGCTTGCACTCTGTTAAGCACAGGTCTGGGCATGCATTTAAGCCCAGGCTCGCCTCCAAAGCTTGGTGTTTACACATGAGCCTGTGCTCAGGAATAAAGCTTTGTCTGATCTCTTAAACACTAGCACAGCACTTTAGCACAGGCTGGTGCTGTCATTCCTGTGCCAGTCACAAGTAGAGTCACATTGCTTTCCAGACCGCAGCAGATATCCCAGCCTTGGTTCTTTGTCATCGTGTGTAGATGTTTCCTGTTTGCAGCCAGGCTGGCAGCTAGCCACCTGGAAAGGTGAGCGATGGGAACTGGAGCTTGGCAGGGGTAACCCTGCCCTGAGACCCCCAGCACTGCAGGACAACACCAAGCGGTTCAAAAGCCGTGTGGCTGTAAAAGGATTTCCCAGGTGTCAGAGAGCCCTGGAAAGGGTACAGACGTGCAGAAAGCTGGGAATTACCTTACTTCTGCCCCAACACAGGAAAGGGCAGGCAGAGAAAAGGGCATGGCTGGCGTGCTGCTGCAGATCCCCTGGGCCCGCTGCAGCTAAAACAGCTGTGATTTGCTCCTGGGGTCCAATCTGCTGTCTGCTGCACAGGGAATCAAGTTATGCTGGCAGGCCTCTCCGCCCTCTGGGGGGATGGACCGGGCACCGTGGCAGTCCTGTGGGGTGAGCCTGGGGGCGTCCAAACAGGCACACCAAGCAGCCACTGGACTTTGCTGTGCTTGGGTCTTAGCAGCAAGGCGCTGCGATGCCCAGGTGTTCTGAGGCAGAAAATCCCTCCTCAGTGCCCAGCCTGCTCCTCTGAGCAGGGAGGGGGAGGCTGGAGGGAGGGACAGCATGATGGGCTGCCCATGGAAATGCTGCGTCAAATTTGAGATGTACCAATTTGGGTTGACCCGTTTAACGAACAAGCTCAAAAACTAGCAACTTTTATGGAACTGGAAAATTAATTGGGTCAGCACAATGATTATGAGTGATCTGTGAGACGGTTTTGTTTAGAGTCCAAGTACTCTCTGCATTTATTTTCTGGCAAATGATTATGCATTGTCCTGGATAATCCTTTGTTTTTTATTTGAGTGTTTCAAGTATATCTGCCTCCCTTATTTGTACCACGCCATCCCTAGATGCAAATAAAGCTGATAAAAATAACATGTTGGTGACAGCTTATAGAGTGAACTGCAAGTGGTGGTGTGTGTTTACGTCCGTGTGTGTCTTCCAGAAGTGCCACAGCACATACCATACAAGTGCTGCTTATATGAATGTACTTGCGATGTACTGAGAGGAGAATGCAACGATTAACATTAGTTTTTGTCTAGAAGTATTGCAATAAAAAAATCAGGTAAGTAATGGAGTGTTAAATGTGGCATGCTCCAAAGACTAAAGAACATGCACTACTACATTTGCAATATTTTCCAGTCAAGGTTAAGCATAAGAATCACACTTACAGTAATAATTTCCTGCATCTGTGCAAATGCTTTTAGCATACTCTAGGATAAGTAGGCTTCAGGAAAGTAATGCAAAATGTAGAATTTACAGAGCTGGTAATGTTCCAAGAATATCAAATGCTTATTGAGAAAATAAGTAAGAGTTTCTGTATATATTTGGGTAATCCCAAAAGGACTAATGGGGAATAGAATTCCTTCTAATTTAGATTCTATGGGCTTTGGGCTCCTAAAAAAATCATCTAGCTTTCCATGTCCTATTGCAGTGTATACTATGTTAGGTACAACGGAGAAATGTATTTCAGACAATCTTCTGCTCTGATGCACAGGATTTGCCACATGTTCAGATATTTTATGCCTTGATCACTACTGATACTGCTCCAGATGCACACACTAGCAGAAACATGAATGAGACTCACTGAGAATGATTTCATGTGTTCTTTGGGAGGAGCTTTAATTTTTTAGTGATGAAAAATTACTGATCACATCTGAGGGTCATTTATAGACCTTTGTGGGCATTAACTAGATCAGTTTGCCTCTTCTATCTGGTTGTCTAGTATGTACGTGGAGCCAGTTGTGCTGTAACAGCAAAATCCCTGTTTGTGACTGAGGTGATCAGCAGAGTGGTTTCAGTGACTGCTTGGCTCTTCTGCTCTAAACACTCACCTCCTGTGCATTGGGACTGCTCTACACCATAATCATTTATTGGTTTTAACTATGGTTTTTTGTTTTGTTTTGTTTTTTCCTCTGTCAGACTCCTCTAACTGGAGATTTGTTTTCCAGTTTTGGTACGCAATAACGTCCTTAGCTACAATGATTGCATTAAGACTTGCATTTTTGAAACATTCTGTATATTTGTATAGGAATGTGCAAGCAATTGAAAAGGTACATGAGCTGAGACAATTCTGAGTTGTATACATACATAAAAGCCAAAAGCTTAGAGTGTATTTCTTGATTTTCATGTCTTGTGAAAGAGGCAATTGAGAGAAGACCTCTGTAGTATCACGTATTATGCTTTTTACTTGTCATATCTTCGGTATTATATTAAAAACCGTGGTTCAGAACCCCTGACCTACACACACACACAAAAAAAAAAAAGCGTTAGCTGTTTGTCACAGTTAAAAATCTCATTGAAATGCTTGTATTGTGGGAATCCAAGGCCCTAACACAGCTGTGTTGAAAACAGCACAGTGAGTTTTTCAAAGACCTTCACTTGCAAAATCAGCATTCTTGTGACCTCTGAGGTCTGGCTGTTATTTAGTGAGTTGAAGTCAAGGCGTTTTTTATGTGTTCTTAAAGGTTTTTAAATAATATAGGATTGTGATCCTCAGTTTTGTCCCTCCTGTTCCTCTGTATTACAACAGAAGTTTTGGAGGACAGAATGCCCTGGGAGGGGAAGCCATCACCTGCAAGATGACAGACAGTCATCCCATCAGCCTAAATCCCATGTGACTTGACTGTTGAGGCTAGAAGCTCAGATTTTCTACCCAGGCACTTCAGTCTAAATGTTATTCACCTCACTTAATCACCAAATCACACAACCAAGCTGCTGTTGTGTGGGTAAAGTAAAAAAAGTTTTATTTATATGTTTTTTGTTTTTTTTTCTACTTTGAAGATCATAGCTTTATTTTCCTAACTGTCTGTTAGAAGTAAGTTTCAAAATTCTTGCTGACATTTCAAGGAGCCTGATGTCCATGCTACGCCGATGCTGAGTTTCTATTTAATGTGAAATCCTGTGTAAACCCATTGTGACTTTGGTGGTTTAGTAAATCTGATACCTAGATAAACCCTTATATTGTTTTTCCTACTGATGCCATTACCTGAGTTCATTGGGCCAGCCAACACAGAAAGGCAGCTCAGTGTCTCCCAGGCGAGGACCCTGATGTAACAGAGCAGCAAGTGAGACGGTTCAAGGCAGTGAGCACTAAGCAATGCGACGTGGCAGCGTATGTAATGCCAGGATATCCCGATGCAGTGTGAGTTGCTAGGCAGTGAGCTGACAGCCTGCTATCGCAAGCTCCTGACAAATGGCGTGTTTCTTGACATGCTTTCTTAGGATGCAAAAAAAGCATCCATGTAAATAGACAGGGGCAGAGGGTTTTTTCCAGAAAGTTACTGCCTGATACAATTTCACTGTTTTTTCTTTTTCCCATCCCTTCATCTTTCAGTAAATTCCAGGGTTGATTCGTCTTTGACCAAACAGACAAAGGGAGCAAAAATAATAATTAAAAATCCTGTGGAAAATACTTTGAGATTGTAAATGGAGAAGAAAGGTGGTTACAAGCTCTCTCCCATTTTTAATACTCCCCTCAAAATCTCGCTTTGCAAATTCAGGATACTTGGAAGCTCTGCAGATGTTGCAAGGAAGAGGGAGGAAAGCAGTAATGCTGCTTAGCATGATTCTTTTGCACCTTTTAATTGCCAGATGTAACCTAGATAGCAGGCGGCTGCTCAGTGAAGGATTTCTTCTACATCTATAGTTTCTCCCCACTTTGCATGAATGTGTAGGAGGGGGGATTAGTGCATAGCCATATGGGAGGGAGCTAACAGCAGTACAGTTTCTTACTGAGCCATGCTGCAGGAGTGGTAAAGACAGCGGAGGGAGCAGGAAATGGTGGAGGAGGGGAGAGGACTCCACTGACTCTTAATGGAAGTGATGCAGAATTCCCCCAAGACCTGAGAGGCTGAGGATTTGAAGGCTCTGACCCTTCTACATGCCTTGCAGACCCAAACTGGAGAGGCACTTTTCAGTAATTTATCAATGCAAGCTCCAGAATGTTTTTTCCTACTTTGTGGGATTTTCCACTGGACAAGAAGAAGAAGGATGTGCATTACTTAATGGGAAACTGAGAGGACAGTAGTCTGACATCTCTTCTGTAAATCAGCAGGCCAGATCATAGCTTTCTGTTCATAATATATGAAAGCTGGGGATCAGCAACTCCTAAAGACATAACGTCCCTCCTTCCTGGGTACCAAGAGCCTGGAAGCTCCTGAAAGGTAGGGGAGGGGCAAGTGACAGGGGAGGGAGTGGGTTGTGTGGGAGCAAGCCAGGACTTTATAATGTCCCTGGTTCCTTTTTCCAACCTCAAATCCTCTGCTACAGTATTTCTTAGGCAGCTGCAGGCTTAATGACCTAGCATTCAAACAGTGACCTGTTTGCTTGGTAGTTTAAGCAAGCTGTCGTTACATCAGCATTCACGCTTATGCCCAGAACTTACACAGGATGTAAAAACCCCGACACCCAAATCATCCCCTGCTTTTCAGCTATAGAAGGAAATCTTAGTGACACAGTTCTTCAGATCACCTCAGATCAGTGAGATGTCCCACTGAAATCTGGCATATCTTCTGGGATCTGTGGGAGTCAAGGACAGTTTTCCCCAGCAGGCTGCTTTTCCTGTCAGCTCCCTAGCCACATGGTCTTTCTCTGAGACACTACATGGGAACTATGCAGAAGAGATAATACGGTCCTCTGCCAATTAATTTTCCTGGCACATTTCCATGGGCCTGAAGAGCAGAAAACATGTGCAGATGTAGGAGGCAAGATCTGGCCCTGTGTATTTTCCTGAAAAGCAAGCTCTACTCTGCACAGCTGTTGGTGGCTCTCTCCCTTTATATTTTTACTAACAAAACAGAAGTAGAAAATCATGTTTTTTTTAAGGATGTTTCTTATGCTATTATGCACGTCCTGTTATTGTATTGCAAGTGTTGCCTGCTTTATCACACTCTGGCATTTTTATTCCTTTTATTCTTACAGGTCAGTAAACCAGCTAGTAAGTCTAATTGCCCTCATTCTGTTCTGCTGCTTTTGACAGATAAGAGCTGCAAACTGGGTAATATCCTGTCAGCGTACTTCAAACCTCCTGCCTTATAATCATCCATCCAACCTGCTGCCTTTTCTTATGGCTCATTGTGCAGCAATTGGTTTAAATACCTGGCTGTAGTTACTTAATAGAATAGAAGGAAACCATCAGAGGAAATGGATTAAATTGAAATGGAAAGGTCTTTAAAGATGTTTCCCACCTGTGTGAATCCAAACCACAAGCACTTAACTCAAATAGGATTCAACAATACAAAGGAGAAACAGAAGAACTTTTCTTAAGATCCTTTCTTAAGGTCCTTTTTCCAAACACACATTGACATAAACCTCACATATGCGCATTTGTTCCCTCTGTCACAAAACAAAATCAGTACAGTCTGACTTTTTAATAATATACTATAAATAACTGGTAGTAAAAAAACAAAGAACAGAACCAAGGACTGTTATTCTTGAGGACCTTCTCCGTCTCCAGCAGTAGCCTATATTTAATGCTTCAGCAGAAGGCAGTGTACCTGAACGTTATGCAAAATATATAAAGGAGAGAAATTTCTCCTGTCAGTGATCAGTTTATGCTGCAAAGCATCCCTGACACTAATGCTTGCAGTTGTTCTCTCTGTCAGCATGTTGTTATTATACATGCACATCTAATCCTTAAAAATAAAAATCTTTTAAGCTATTTGTTTCGTTTGCTCAACTATTTGTCCTAGAGCGCAGAGTTCCGGAGCCAAAGAAGTGGAACATTGCATTAACATGCACCT
The DNA here is from genome assembly GCF_013377495.2 of Cygnus atratus. Taxonomy (NCBI): domain Eukaryota; kingdom Metazoa; phylum Chordata; class Aves; order Anseriformes; family Anatidae; genus Cygnus; species Cygnus atratus. The sequence continues at coordinate 11,773,557 of NC_066369.1, read as the reverse complement.
GGGGAGAGTTAATGCAAAATTCTATTGTCTTTTCATTTGGCAAGGTGTTTTCTCTTTCTCACACTTTGTGACAGGTAATGAGATGTGTTTCATCTGCTTCCCAGCTTCAGCTATGTGCGCCTGCTGTATAGGGATGTAGCGAGGTTTCCTTTAGGATTCATGCTGCCTGACCTCTCTTCCCAAGAGGTAAGATGAAAGTCTTCACACCCAGCTGCTGGTCTCAGCCTCAGTCAAGCTGGGAAGCTGCCATGGAAGCAGAGGAGCTTTGCTGCCATGCTGGCCTGCAGAAAGCAGAGCACAGCTGGACTGGGGAGAACCAGGCCTTGACTGGGGGAATTATGGTGGTATGGGCAGGTTGGGGAGTAAGTTTTCCTGAAGGCACACGTGATGCCTTTTTCCACAGCTGGCCCACGATGCTGCTATAGGAGATCTGTAATACTGTATGCTGCTGAAAGCATTGTGCACTTTCTCATCTTTGGAGTGGAAACTGTCATGTGATGTCTGTGTACCCTTGAGTGCATTGCCCTGCTGGCTTCACTGGGTGATGAAGATGACTATGCAGATGAGACATTTGTGTCTCATTCCCATTTGTAGATCAAAGCACTTGTATACACGAGTTTTAGTCTCTCTTGTTTTACAGTCTTCTTTTAGGGCATTGCTCTTGTGGTTCTTCTAGGTTCTTCCTCCTAATCCTCTTTTATTTAATATTTTTTAAGCCAGAAGCCAACATGCACAATAGTATTTAAGCTAAGAATCTACTGCTGAAAGTACTGTTATATTTTCTATGTTTTCTGTATCCACTGTTTAGTTATACAGCACTAGTATTGTGTACCACTTTTATTGGACTGTGCCCGTAATTGAGGTCCATTACATGTTTGATTTTAAGTCCATCTTCTAAAATCCCCCCCCAAATTGTGCATTTCACCATGCTGCTCTTATCTCCATAAAAGCCACCTGAGATGCTCTTGCTTTAGACAGGATTTCCCAAATTCAGTTTGCTTTGATAGTGTGTAGAAGTCATGATTGCCCAGATATGAGAAACTTATTAGTTTCCACCCCCGCAATGGCATCTCCTGTTCCTTCCTCCTTATTCCCCTATCATACAAGCACACTCACCAAAGTAGTATGTGTGTCTTGGCTGTTCTCTGCAACCTCTTTTTTTCCTTGACATGATGTCTTGACCTGCACAGACAGCCCCAAACGTCATCCCGTTACCCTGCTATTTCTAGCACCATTGGCTATTTGGTACCCGAATGCTCTCCAGGGTTCATGAATTATTAATTGTACGTGTATAGTTATTTGGGAATCCCTAGTACAACATGCATTCATTTCTGGCAACCTTCTCCCTGAAAGGGAAATTTGGACCTTATCTTGTAAATTATCAGGCTGAAAGAATGGGAACTGTTACTTATGACAAGCAACAGTGTAATGAATAGTGTCTCTTAAATGCCAACTATTAAAAAAATAAATGCAGTATGGGCAAAGCAAGTACATCAAACTTTCTCTGCATTACCTTACTGCAGAATATTACATCATATTAAAAGTGTTAGTCCTAAACTGAGGTTACTAAACTCAATATTTCTATATGAAAATATCAGTTCTGGAAGCAAAATTTACAACGCTCCTTAGACACAAAGGAGGTTTCTACCTCAGGTGGTGAATTCCATCTGTGTGGGAGACAGAAGAGGCCAAGGTGAGACCTCAGAAAGAACTCCTGTAAGAATTAAAGACTATTGTGGAACTTGCTAATTTCTCACTCAATTTTACCTTCTCTAGTGAAAACTAAAAGCATCTGTAGCTATATCTAAAAGACGGAGTGTAACAAAACAAGCTAGCTTATTTACAGCTCTCCTCCAGCGAAAGAACAAGACAATAAATCTGTCAAATTTTAGTTGTTTGTAACGTGCTGAAGAGTGTTCAGATAGTGTGTTGGCAAAAGCAACGTAATAATAAACTGTAGTACGGAATAAAATACTCAAATTCTACATTACTTTAGACTAATTGTTGGCAAAGTATTTTCTCATGCAACTCTCAAAGGATGATTTAAAATGGATATGCAATTTTTTTGAACTGCAATATTCCTGAGTCCCAGGCATGTGTCTTTTTCTGATATTAGGTGGCATAGAGCAGTAGCTGGAGAGGAGTTTAGGTGAACGCTGGCTAAAATACACCCATTGTATTTTGGAATTTGCTTGTTGAGTGTACTTCAAAGCCTTTCCAGTGGATACAGGAAAGATCTCTTCAAAATTTCAAAAGTTCAGCAGCTGTCTCCAGCTGAGACAACTTTATAAACACTAGACCTTCCAGTCACAGTGCTCCATGTCAGAAGATTTTTCTTATGAGACAGGCCTTGCCTCCGTGGACACTGACTTATTTACTTTAAGAATATATTTATTGCTTTTTCCTTTCTCATTTAACAGAAGCTATTGTGATAAATTGCTAATGTGATTGTCAGCAGTGGTATTATAGGGCAGTGAAAGTGGCATGATTCTCTTTTCTGTATAAAGTGAAATTTTGAAAAATCTCAGTATTTCCCGTAGCATTTATATTGATATGAAAATTGTTTCACAGCTTAAGACAGAATTTGAATCTAGAAACTCGGATTGATTTCATATATGGGTCTCTCAGACATTTCTAGTAGAGAATATTGAAACCTTCAGATGTTTTTCTAAATGTTGTTTTGTCTTTTTCTTTTAATATAAATTATCTTGAATAGTGTTTTCAAAGTCCTAACATTCAGCATTTCCTAGTTGTCCTGTGTCTGTAACTGAACTGAACTGATAATGCTTGAGATACACAGGAAAAAATAGAGTATCTAGAAAACAACTGACAGTCTGAAACATTATCTCTACCTCTTTTATTCAGCTCCAAATGAGGCTCTAAAACTGTATTATAACCTGGCTTCCTAATTTTCATATAAGAGCATATCATCAGCATACTTAGGCCATCTAACTCCAGCTCCTGACAAGCCAGTTTACATGCAGTGATGTTATCAAAGAGATACTATAACCTTACCCAATGTTATCAAAGAGCTTAGCAGCATATAAGCCCTCCAACACAAGACATATAGGCTACAAAAGGTGATGTCTTGCTCCTCTACTTATCCCCGAAATATTCCCAAGAATGTTTATATAAATTCTTTTGAAAATACTGGCTATAAAACTATTCTATTTTTGTATAATAATTTAAGCAATGGTATTTACTAAATTTAAAACTGAACAGGTGGACCATCCACATCCTTCACAGAAAAGCTCTTCGCTAATGGATGGTAAAGTCTTCAATGGCTTTACACCTATTTTTCGACTAGACATTATACTCAAATATTTCCAGACAAGGATTATTAGCTTTGGATGAAAAAGGATATTTTAGATTTTCTTTGCTGTGCATTATTTCTGTAAAGACGTCACATTGTTTAACAAGCAGTGCAAAAAATCCTGTTTTCCCATCTTTACAAGCAGTAGCAATTATAATTGCAGAGCATATCAGAAGCATAGTAAACCAGCCAAGAGAGCAAAGGCTAAGAAACATAAGTACTGAGTCCAGTTACCTCCTGTGAAGCTCAGGGAAATGAGGAGGAGGTGAAATCCATAATTTCTTCCATAGAGGAAGAAGAAACAACCTAAAAAAAAAAAGAGAGATTTTGAGGATATTCATAGAGAAAGGACAAGTTCAATGTTTATATTTATGACAGTATCATCATTGCACTGCACAATAAGCAGTAAGAGATGGACAGTGACTGATCCTTCATTGTCTGCTGTGAACGATGGATGCGGAATCAAGAGCTTCCCTAATTTACATGACCCACATGAGGACCAGGCAGGCTGTAGTTTTGCCCAGAAGGCAGGAGGACAGGATCTACTGAATTGTTGTTCTTGCTTCTCCTTGTACAGGAAAGAGAGAGCTATGTCCCTTTCCTTCCCCCTCCACCACGTCCAGGATGTGCAGAGGTAAGTAGGCAGCACTTCTCAAAGGAGTATCATTTGCTAAGCTTCTCATGGTGCAACTAAAGAATTCGAGGAAGTTTCCTTCTTTTTGAAGTGGAACTGCTTTAATAACTGCTTTATTTGCCCACGTTGTAACCTCTTAATCATATTTTGACTGATTAACTAAATGACATTAACTTAATCTGCAGCTACTTTATTACTCTCTCTGTTGAAACTACATTGAATCTGTGGGTGTGATGTCTCCTACTGTATGGTCAAATGTAAACGTTACCTGGAAATTTAAGCTAAGCATCTCACTAATAACATTTTGTATACAGAATCAATGGAGATCCAAGAGGGGCGTGTTTTTTTTTTTTTTTATAGTCAACGTTTTGGTAAGAAATTTAAAAAGACTTTTTTTCTTCTCCAAATAGCTGTTTAATCACTGCTTGAGGCTGAAAAAAAGTGTGTTGGAGCAGATGGCAAGAACATAGGATTTAAGCAGGGGACAGATGTATCCATATTAGGGAGCCTGGAAGATAAATCTCTTGAAGTCTTGTGGCAGACTTGTGATCATTACTTTGTTTACATAGATGAAATATGACTAGTTCCAATTAACAGTTGCTGTTGTCCATATTTGGGATCTTTCCCCTTCAGATGGTCATTAAAACCTGTTCTAAATCATCATGTTTGTGCTACTTCCATTCTGTGTATAAATCACGTAGGCATCCCAGCATCTCCATTCTTTACGGGAAACGTCTAGATAGATATTTATACAACATAAAAACAATTGTGGGGGGATTTGCTTTCTCTTAAGCAGTTTGCAAGTACTGTCTCTAATGACGTACTGTCTCCTGTGATGTACAGGGATGCTAGGAAAGCACAAAAAGAAGGACATCAGTATTCAGGTTCTGTGCTGCCAGTCCGTTCTTTGCCTCTTGCTCCCTCCCTAATACTTCCAGGGACTATTGTCCCTGTCACAAATGGCTCCTCTTAGGACTCTAACATAAAGCAAGTTCCTAACTATTTTACATCTGGGTGTAAGAAGGCAACAGAGGAAAAAATATGTACTCTTCCTGTGGAAAAATCTGTAAGTTGCATGGGAGACAGTGAGGAAATAACATGTTATCTGTGTGCGGCTTTGTCACTGCTGAGACGTGGAAGAACCTTTGCTGACCCTGGGAAAAAAATGCTTTGCAGCTGCAAAGAGGAAGTCCTCTTAAAGTCTGTGTGTGTGTACATATACGTATATACACTTTATATATATGTATACACACACACTTGGGTGAATTTAGAGGCAGCTGCTTGAATATACTCCTTAAAAAGCTGCAATCTTAAAAATAATAAAAATAACCAGAACCAGTTCAGAGTGATGTAATTGTGAGTCCAACTTATCCCTTCATTATTGCTCGAGCTGAGAAACAAGTAGATATGTATTCCTAGGAGGTGTTCTCACATTAATCACGATACTTTTACGAGCAAATATTAGCACATCAGTTGAACGTATCGAATTAGAGCAGTTGGGAAGCATACATACACTCTTCAGTGAAAAATTCATTGTAATGTTTTCTTCCTCCAACTGAAAACTCTAAACATCGGGTGCTTAGTGTCTATTTGAATCAGATTCCTCTGGTACTGACATTTTTATCCATTAGAATATTTTTTTTATAATTAGTTTCAAGTTTAACTGAACCAACTGGAAATTGCATTTTTGTACGATTGAAGCAGGAAGCTCATCCTCCTTACTGAAGGGTAGACGACAAGATGTGCGTATTATGTATTAAGTATAAACATCCTCCAAAAAGAAAGAGGAGGATGGTGATGGTCACAGTAATGTTACATTTATCCGGTTCTGACTCCTATTTTACCTACAACAAATGCAAGGACGCCGGAGAGAATGACAGATCAAAAAAGCAGGAATACGTATGAGTTAAGTGTTGTAGACTACATATCTTACTAGAACCCAGATACTAACTCGTTCAATGTAAAGCACGGCATTTATAAAGTCAGTCTTGCATACGTAAGCACTCCCAACTCAGGAAGTAACAAAATTCAGGTGGCAGATACCTCAACAGTGCTTAAGCATAGTGATGCAGACTTGAGATATGACTGCACGGTTCCAAAAGAAAAACAAAACAATTTTATTCTTGTAAATTTTAGAGTAAATTTAGCAATATTTTCATTCTTTAGCATCTCTTGCCCTAAAGTACTATGTGAATTAAGTGCAGATAGACTCATGGAATGACTTAGCCAAAGAAAAATAATAAAAAATAGGATTTACGGGCTATATAAATATTGTCTACTATATTGGAATATATAGAAATATTATATAAAATATATTGAAACACATAGAAAACATATTCTATTATTTTATTCATCCCTAAAGGGAACTATATGCTTTAGCAATTATTTTGTTGGGACATCTCATATCGAACTGAGTTTAACTAATGACTTTTTATGATAGTAGCCATACCTTAGAAGAACTTTACTTAGCACCAAGTAATTAATGAAGTGTTAACTAGGTGCCAAAATGTAAGCTATGCTCTTTTCAATCTTTAGTTACCAAAACAAGATTAAGAAGCATCTTTTCTGCAGCCAAGCTTCCCGAGTAACTAAATTCATTTGATTTTATATTAATGTATAGTTATAATCCCAGAGCTTTGCCTGCAGCAGGATATAGGCTAAAATCAAATACTATTTGATTTGCTATCAGTTATAATCAAATGCTTTTTCTCTCTTTTCCTTTTTTTTTTTTGAATAATTTATATTGCAATCTATACGAGTAAACCTGAATACATTTAAGTAACTTACATTACAATTTTTTAATCTAAAATGCTTATGCTATCTTCTGTTAATGAACTTATAATAAACAGTCACTGTAATCTGCTGACATTTTTACAGACTGAGATTTTACTATAGCAAGTGCTTTAAATTGTAGTGTCAATGTTTCATTACAGGTGCTCCTGCAAACACATTAAAGTTTGTATATGGAAGCATACACGTTTTATGTTGCCTAATGGAAAAATGTTTTTCACCTGTGAAATCAAAAATATACTGACAAATTTCCAACATCTCAGTTGGTAGATAATGTTAAGATGCAAACTGTTACTTCCAAAAGGAAATGTTTATATCCCACGTAGCGTGAGGGGTTTCTATTCACAGTGAAGTTAGTTACACTCATGCAGAGAAGCGTAACTTCTCTGTTGAGCAGCAGATTATATAAATAGTAATTGCTGATAAAAATTGGGATAAAAATGCCGTAAAAATAACTTCCATGATCTATAGTCAATAATTATTCAAAAGAGTACCTATAAGCAGGAAGGATGAATAAGTAAATATCATTTCTAATTTTGTTCTCTGAGATGAAAGTGATGTCCTGCAGGCTGCAAAACTTTCAGCCTCATGCATTTGGAATGAACCCTGTTTGGTGGGGTTTGGCCGTCTGCACACATTCCCTAACAGTTTGCCAGTCACAAGTGGCAGCGGTTTCCTGTTACTTTTGACAGCAGCTTTCTTCATTCTAATCAACTATTTTGCCACATACTTTCATCTAGTCATTTCCTCTCTTTCTGATGCTTCCTGTGATTTGAATATTTAACAGCACAGCTGCAAGAGTCAACTAATAATGAATTTTAAATGGAATATTAAATATAATGGGGAAATATACTAAATATAATGGGGAAAATCTGCACCTATAAAATAATAAGGAACATCAGCTATGCATATAGAATGGGCAACTGAATTTTGGAAGGTGGTGTCTTGGAAAAGACTGAGGAATCATAGAGGACTCTGCAACTAACTAAACACGGGTCTTTAATGTAAAATGGCATTTCAGCACTTAGGTGGAACTGGGCATTTTGGTTCCACTGTCAAATTTGTCTTTAATAAAAAATCTATTATTCCTCGTGTCACTTCTCCTTATCACTCATTCCTTAAAATCCTTTTTGATACGAAACGATAGCATGACATCCAATGTTTTGCCTGTTTTTCTCCATTTCATATCTGGGCACATTGTTTGCATGACTCTGTTCATATACTCAGTAAAGATTGCTACTGAACTATTGTTTAAGATGTCTGCATATTTCTTTAGCTATTATTACCTTTATTTTAGTTGTATGTGTTCTGTTGTATTGATGATTATTTATCAGTAGTGCATTTGTCACTGTTTTGACCTCCTACACAGCTGGGTCACCCTGAATATCTTTTCAGTCCGCCCTCACACTTGTGAGTAATCTCGCATCCTCTACAAGTGTTGTCTCCTTCTGCACAGCCCTTTTCCTAGATTATTTGTAAGGGTGTTTAAAACATACATCCCATCACAAAATTTTAAAAACACCTTATGGTTTGGGCTTTTCACCATAATTATGAATGACCATTTGTTCTCCTGTTTCAATCCTGTTTCATCTGCCTCAGTTTGTGGTCCATGACATTGCTTTTTTTTTTTTTTTCCTCACAACCCACTATATAGATTTTTTTTGGAAGCATTTAATGAAAGAGTTGTGAAGTGTCTTTCACAATTTGTGTCTCCAGGCCCCCGATATCCGCCTATAACTACTCCTAAGAAGCTTGTTTTATGAGACAAAATAGTCTGTCTCCGCCTTTAGAGAAGGAGAATAGCTTAGGGAAAATTTTCCTTTGAAGGAGATTAGTTTAGGAAAAATTTACCTTTGAAGGAGAATAGCTTAGGGAAAAATTACCTTTGCTTCCCCTTTCTGAGGTGTTTTTATTATTATTTCAGTATCCTCCTGGAATCTTATTTTATTTCTGTGTTAGACATTGTGGTTCTAAATCTGGTAAAACATCCATTCCATTCACCGACCTACCAGTCGGTGGTAGACCGAATTCTGTGGATGGATGGCATCTGGCATTTTATTTTCCTTTCATGTATCCTGCTTCAAAACGAGTTTGACGCTATGCTGCCGTCGCTCCTCCATCCCTCAGGGACGCGAAGGGGGCAGTCAGGGCCTGGATTCCATGACGGGATGAAAACGGGGCAACGGCCGGCCGAACGCATTGTTCGGGCACTGTTTGGGAAGCGCTGTGTGTGTGAACACTGGCTGTTAATTGCTGTAATAAGTTTCCAGCCGCCTGCGGGGCCGGGCGGGGGGGGGGGGCAGCAGCCGGCTGCTCTCACAGCGAGCCCCCCCCTGTTGCTATGGCAACCCGCGCGCGGCGCCCGGCCGTTGGGAGGCGGTTGAGGCGGGGGCTTGCGCCCGGCCCGGCCCAGCCGTTGAGGGCGGCGCGTGCGCCGCCACCGCCCCGGTAGGCCGAGGAGGCGGGGCGGGAGGGTTCGGCGCGCATGCGCGGTTGGAAGCGACGGGACGCCCCCCCACCCCCCCCCTCCCTCCCTCCCTCCCTCCCTTCCTCCCTCCGCCTCCTCCCGCCCCGGTGTGAGGGCGAGGGCGGGCGGCGGGGCCCCCGCGCGGAGCCGGCGCAGGCGGCAGCGGAGCGGAGCCCGCAGCCGGAGCCGTTCCCCTCGTCCCGTCCCGTCCCGTCCCCGCTCGCAGGTGAGGCACGGCGGGGAGGAGGAGGAGGAGGAGGAGGAGGAGGAGGAGGAGGGGGCCGGGCAGCCGGCGCCCGCCTCCGCGGGGAGCCGCGGCGGGGCTCATTGTCCGGCTCCAGGGAGGAGGAGGAGAAAAAGGCGGCTTTCCCCCGGCGGGCGGCGCGGCGGGCCCGGCAGCACCGCCGGCCGGGGATTGGAGGCGCTCCGTCCCCTCCCAGATCCGGGGAGGGTCTCGGCCCCCTCTCCGCTGCGCCCCGGCTCCGCGCGGTGCTGGGAGCCCCGAGCCCTGCCCGCCGCCTGCCTCCCCTCGGGGAACGGGCGCGGACACACACACGGACAGACAGACAGACACACGGACAGACAGACAGACACGCGGCCAGGCGCCCTCCCCCGCGGGCCGGGGGCGGCGGGGCCCCCTCCCCTGTCAGCGGCTGTGGGGCGGCGGCCTCGCCGCAAGATGGAGGGCTGTGGGGCGGGGGGGGGCGAGCCCGGCCGGCTCTCCCCTCTCTTTCTTTATTACCGTTACCTTCTTTCCCGATACCCGCAGGTCGTGGCCTGGGTCTGGGGGGAGTTGCGGTGACGTGAGGGGTCCGGGGTGCTCGCACAGAGCCAGGCCGGTCCGAGCACGGTGCCCCCCAGCAGGCAGGCGGCACCTTCACACAGCAGAGACAGGGAGATGCTTTTTATCTGACAGCAAAAACGTTTGGCGCCGGCCTTTCCTGGCAGCAGATGCTGGAAAAGCGATGATATATTTTAAACCGAGGTGAGTGATGATGATAGGTAATAGTTTCAAGCACCTGTGTGTTTAACGGTAGTTACCGCCTGGTGAAATTCTGCGCATGGGCTTGTTTATTTGAGACATTGGCATGCTGACAAAAGGTGCCTTTGTAAAGGTCTTTTTTTTTTTTTCATTTTCACCACCACTTCTATTGCTGTGCTAAACCAAGGGCCTTTGCTATTGCATATGGAAGAGATGGGGACTTTTCCAAATGGGATAGGTGCATAAGCAGTCACTTGCTGTCTTGTGGATCTATGTTTTCTGAATTTCTTTCAAGACTGGGAATTGCCATGGTACGCACCACATTTTTTTTCTTAGAATTTTCTGCCCCTGCATCAGACTTGATTTTAGTAGTATTCTCTTGATGTTTTGTTTCTAAACAAAACGGACAATAGTACTATATTTCTATTCACATGAAAAGTGGTTTGCAACCTTTTTTATATATAGACCTATTGTGATTTTTAGTGGTTGGTCACGTTTCACCTGGCAGGCTTGCAACTCAACAGGATTTAAAAAAAAATCTTTTTTAGGTCTCAGCAGTCCTATAGAAATAAAACATGGACCATAGAGTGAAAACTGACGTTGCTGATGCACTTATATTATTTTCATGCAAATGGTCTAATTCTTGGCCATCTTAAGAAACCATTAGATACAGAACAGCAAGCAGTAGAGTAAGCTTTCTCTGCATGTCTTTTTTTTCCTCTATTACTGCAAAATTTAGACCATGATATGATAGTCCTAGGACTTCCATGGGCGCCTCTGCATGATCTGTACTGGTTTGGGTCTTGCTTCCATAAACTGATACACTCCACACAGGTGCCAAAACTGTTGGAAGGAATAGATATGAGCAAGTGCATGGTGGAGGAAAGTACAGAAGTTGATTATTGCTTGTGGTCTTAGCAGTGCTTCTGGCTACTATGAGAAATACTTCACTTTTCTGGGATAAATATTTACATTTGATTTGTGTGTATTTTCTTAGGGAAATGTCTTGCAGAAGCAGAATTACTACTTTGTACAGCCTCTGCACATCCCTGCATGTGGGCTGCCTGCAGTCTTCCTGAGAAGTTTGCTAAGCTAGGTCGCTTGAATTGAAAGAGTGCCCTCTGGTGACATCTGTATTTAGAGTTTGGAGCGTATGTAAAGAAACACTCCTGCTAGTCTGGACTTAAATATTCTTCCCAGCAAGGCTGGCACTTTATTCTGCACAGAAATGCTAGTGTGGCGTGTCTGAGGTAGGGGAAGAGCAGTTGTCTGCAAATGCACGTGGAAGATGTACAGCAGTCGCTTGGAGTCTGGTGGCCCCCTTGTGAACTACTCGTAACTCGTAATTTATTTTGCCTGGATGTTGAGGAGCTGTGTTTGATTCCTCCCTCAGTTAGTGGAGGAAAAACAAACAAACACGCTCTTCACGAGGTTTTCCTGTTTACTGTCAGTTTTTTTCCTATAAAAATTGCCTTTGTTCAGAATTTTTGGGGAGATCTTTTCTGTTCCGCACTGGACTTGCCAGTGACCATGTAGATCAAAAAATCCCTGTTTAGATATTTTTTTTGATCTTGGTGCTGCACAGCACCAGTGACCAAACATGAAGTTACAGGATGAATTTCTTAGCTTCAGCTAATTGTGTAAACTTTGATTTTAAACTCTTAAGACAGACTGAAGACTCCAGGAAAGCTAATGATCTACGTGTGCTAATGCTCTGCTTGACATACGTTTGAATATTAAAAGATTTGCATTGATAAAGACATGCCTCCATCTTAGTTTCTTCCTTATTTTCTTTTCATTGAGATTAGGGTTTTATCTTTTCCTTTATACTTCCTTGGAGCTGAGTCATTTGGGCTCCTCCTTTTATTCAATAAATAAAGCTGAGCTGAAACCTGCTTGAAGGGTGGGGAGTGTAGTTGCGTTTTGTCTAACTGTAAGACATCAAAGACATGGTGTATTTCTGGTTTGAGTGTTGTTTTACAGCTCTTGGAAGGGGTAATGTTACAAAAGATACTTAAAAATACTTTTTTAAAGTAAGAGGGCATTCATATTAATACCTTTACATTTAGATACCTGGAACTGCTGCAGTAGAAATCGTCCCTTAATATGTGCGCGTGGCTAGTATTTCTTGCGCAATGAGAGCTTTGTGGGGTCCACGTTTTGTCCATTTATGAACTCACCACCTCAGAAGAGTGCTGAAGTGAGACTTCAGTGTTACCATTGGGTATTTGAAGTAGAGGTTCCGTACGCTTAGGTCACCAGGACGTGCAGATGTGTGGCTGCAACTCTTTTCTGGTACCGAGATCCTTAAGGGCCCTGCAGGACTCCGGGGGAACTGGCGTTAGAACCCCTCCCGTGGGCAAGCTGGTATCACCCTGTGTGCTGCCAAGCAGAAAGGACATCTGCAGTCGGGTGAGGGTGGCTCAAAGTTCCTGAAGGGGAGGACATGCTCGGCAGCATGGCACCTCCTGAACATCAGAGCTGCTTGCTGTGACTCTTCAGGTTGACGTGGTGTAAGCGGGAGTCATTGAACCTGCCTGCTGGATGAGCACAGCCAAGGGAGGGAGAGACTGCCTCCTGTCCCATGTTTTCACTTCATAGGGGGGTTTAATGAGGAAAAACCAACCCATGAATTGAACCTTAGAGTACAACAGAAAGTACGGTGAAATCTAGAGGGCCAGTGGTGAATACTTTGAAATACAGTTTTTGTCAATTGCATTCGGAGGCTTGTTGTGTTCGAGTGCAGTCATAGCTGGTCTTATCAAAGTTCCTTCAGGGCTTCCAGGTGGATTGTAGGTTGTCATTCGGCACAAATGGTGTCTTCCTGGAGCCCATGGAGATCTCTTGAGAATGCTCTCAAAATCCTTGCTATCCTATCTTTATTGTAAGTGCAGTTTTTCTGTGGCCATAACCTCATATAGCTTAGGATAGCCTCCGTGCTTCCTCTGTGCCTTTCCATAAGGACAGGATTCCCTTCTGCTTCTCATGTCCGTGTTGCCTTGCAGTCCCAACTACAAGAATGACCGCACGGGTAAAACTGCAGGGCAGCAATGCTGGGAAAAAGAAGCTGTGCACCTTGCAGACCCTGGCAGCTTTGCCTTTATTTCTGTAGGGCTGTGCTCTGTCTCTCGGACTGTATCAGCTGCATCCACAAGTTGAAGGTTCCCGCTGCAGAAGATCTCAGGGTGTGCTGCAGCATATCTCTACCCAACATCGAGAAGCTGAGGAGCTGCTCTGTCCAAACATCAGGAAATACTCGTTAGCCTCACGTCCTTGTGATCTTGGTGGTTTAAAAACCTGCTCGTTTCTCAGTTGTGAAGAGCAACCTCTTTTGTTAAAGCATCTATTGTGACAATTTGTGTGATACTGAATTTGAGAGAGCAATGCATCTGTTGCTGCTTGCTGTTAAATTGCCTCTCTATTTTTTTCTCCCTTTGAAGGAAGATAATGCTTGCAGTCCCCTAAAGTAGGATTTGTCTCGGTGCCAACTCTTAAGAATAGCTGTTCATTTTGTTTGAGGTGTAGGACTTGCGATCTTTGCCTGTTTTAGATCGTTTTTTGTGTGTATACATACAAACATTTAATAGGCAATGTAAGCTTCAGATGGCAGGGGAACTGGGAGAGGCGTGTGCCGGCTCTGTTTCCTTGGGTCTGTCTGGGGAGACTCTGTGTCTCCCCCATGGATTGTGGGTGCGACCGCAGCAGTTGATGTAGCCCACTGCTTCATCAGCATGTGGTTGAGATTTGAACATGGATTAGAACAAGCTGGCTGAAGCTCAATCCAGATAAAATATACATGATGATGTGGATGTAATTATCAGCCTTCCTAATTGAAGAGTGCATTTGCCATTAGGTGAAAGTGTTAGTGCCCTCTGGTGACTCCAGTTGTTTCTAGCAATCATACTGAAGCAGTCAAATCAGTTTTTTAAATCTTTGAGTAAAAAATGGAGGCTTCCTAGCCTGATTAGAGCTGACTAGCTTGGCTAGAAGCTGTCACTGTCCCTCTTGCCATTGTTTTCTAGATTGTTAAAGCAGTTCTCGGTGCAAGGAATGAAATATAACTTGGGGGCTAAGCATGGGTCTGTTAAGGAAGAAAGAACAGCGTGCTGGGGATAAACAGAAACTGCATGGAGTGTAAGAGTGGTGGTTAAGCTTGCTGGTGTCCTCTGCTGAAAGGTGGTCACCCTGACAGGTAATTTCTGGGAGTTCTCCATTTACTTCATTATGCTGCCTGTACTGGGTGTCCATTGGCTGTCTGAGGGCCAAAATGCTCAGAGGGGGAGACAAGAAATGTGCCATGCAGGGTGCAGAGAAGTTTGAGATGCTGCCTTTCATGTTGAATCTCCTTTTTTAAAGCGATTTAGATGTTTGCAGCATCTGGTGCAGAACATCTTGTTTGCTTGGGAATCAGTAGCACTGCTGCTTGGGGATATGTAGGTGTTATCTCTTTCTCCTAATGGAGCTGTGGTATTGCCTGCAATCAATTAAGTCTGAAGCGACCTAGGACTGGCTATTTAAGAGTCAAGTCTCTGACCAGTGTTGTAGTAGGATGGCATTAAAAGCTGTTTGATTTGAGCCTCCCTCATTATTCATAAAGGGACAGCTTTAAGCCTATGGAATTTGCTCTTCTCATTGAGACTGACTCAGATTGATCATGTTGGGGAAAAAGAATATTGATCTTGTTTTAAAAGTTGAAGGTGTATTTCTTGGATAATGGTGGCTAGATAAAAACTGGCAGAGATCCTGAGAAAGTGGTCTTAATGCAATTTGTAAATTAGATTGCTTTTATCACATTATTAAGGTGCACAGGGTTTGGGATAATTGCCTAACCTATAGCATTATATTTTCATTTAGGTTTGGAGGAAGCAGTATAATGGTACAGAGTTACTGGAGTTGGACCAATAAGTGAATAAACGGGGTTAGTACAAAGCACATGTTCTGCTCTGATAGAAGCTTCTCAGATTAACATATGGGGAGACTGAAGCCTTCAATGAAAAGCTTAAAGTCTCAGTTCTCAAAGTTTTTCTTTGTAAGCTTCATGTCTTAGTTTGTTGCGTCTGAAGAGGCACGTAAGAGGCACAGGTGGACTTCTGACTTGCTAGCTTTATATAAACCTCAAACTTCTTAAAACTCGTGTTTTCAGTACACCTTATTGACAAGTTGCTAGTTGTCTGATCTTGCAATTGCTGCTGAGTTCTGTGACTTGATGATAAAGTTGGGGTCCTCCACGGTTGTAGCTAGTTGAGATTGGTTTGTAATTGAAATTAAGTTTTGACCTCAGATGCTTTGTTCATTGACAACTTTTTTTTTCTTGATGGCTCACTTCTCACCCTGTCTGTTTTGGCAGAAATACTAGTAGGTTGAACTGTGTCAGGGAACTTAACCAGCTAAGAAATTAACCTTTTCCTTCTCCCTTCCCTCCTCCGAGCTGCTTATTCTACAGCTGTACAAAATCTTGTGCTGCTGTCATGGCAGAGAAAGGAATGGAAAACAGTGATCAGGGGTAGAGACAGCTGGCAAATGCCAAATCAGGGTTTCCATAAACCAGCTGAAATCAGTAAGTGGATCGCTTGTCCCTTTGGTTATAGCTCAGCTTGTGGAGCATTCGTTCCTGCTATTAGAGCACAAGCTGCATTCTATTCTGAATCCTTGTCTGGGTTTGCAAGTCTGGGGACTTGGGAAAAATCTCAGTTCTCTTCAGCTGTGTGAACTGAGGTTCTGTCAGATTCCATGCAGAAACACCTGCGGCATTGCAGAATCTTTGCAATGTTTCTGAAAATCGCTTTGAAGTAGAGCTCAAGTTTACAATTGTTGCATCTTTTTCAGTAGGCTGGTGGAGTGTGTAGGGAATGCTGCTGGTGTTACTGGAAACTTGGTAACAGAGCCATCTATCCAATCAGCCGGAAACTAATCCCGAAGCCTTCAAAGTATTTTTGTGGTTTCCGAAAGCCTCTGGAATCAATTTACATGTTAAGTTCTAGGTGGGCATCTTGGATTTGAAAATGCACATAAATAGTTTGAAGTACTAAATCAATAAAATAAAAGATGGCCAACGATTTGGACTACTCTTTTTCCTATTAATGCATCTCTGTTTTCTGCCGTCACTAATTAGTAACTCTAATATCATGAGGTGTATTGATAAAGCATAGTGGTTGACTGATAGTCATTGTGTTTCCAGCCCTGCTGTGTCACAGAACTAACTTTCTCTGCGTGGTTAAAGGGCACCTGAACTCTGCTTCTGCTGCTAGCAACTCCAAGCCACTCTGCCAACAGCCTCGTCTTTGATTACCAGCCAGTTTTTCCATTTGCTTTATTGGTAAGTACACCTGAGTAGTGGCAGCTCCTCCTTTTGTGGAAGCCATTATTCTATTTAGAATACCAGTCACATATTTTTACAATGACCAATTGGATGTGGTATCAGTTGTCAGGCTTGTCGTTAAGTATCTTCGAATAATTGTGGTATGTTTCCTGATCAAAATTGTATGGAAATGCATGTTATTCCTTTCCAAAATGCCTGTTGGAACAAGATCAGTAGAATCTATTGAGTTCAGTCCTCCCTTACAGTTGAGGTGATCTGCAAGTACCTCCTGGAGATCAGAGTGCAAAATTACTGAACGATTAGGAAGATTCCTTCGTAGCTAACCAGTAATCCTGTGTTCCTGAGAAGTGTGGATGTGGTGGACAGTGTGCAACCAGAAACTTGGTGTGTGTTAGGTTAGATAGAAGCCCAGGCCTTGCAGGCCTGCCTGAAGATAGGAGGAGGATGGACAGCAGCTGGGTATAAGGCTTTATTATTATTTTCATAAATAATAATGCACGGGTGATGTCAGGTGTGCGGTTTCAAATGAAACTGCTTTCTGTTCTATTTCTACAATAATAGCCAGTGTCCCTCTACAGTAGAAACTTTTTTGCTGTTTCCTGTTTGAAAAGTGCCTGGCTAACCATTCTTTGGTCGATTGCCCTATCGATGATACATGATTCCTTCTAATCCTCTACATCCACACCCCAAATCTGAGCCCGTTTTGGATCGGTTTGGAACAGATTCTGCCAGACAACCCTTCGATAATGAATTCTGCTGTTCTTTGTGAAATGCCTCGCCAGAAGTGCTCTTCTCATTACTAGTGCACGGTAAATTTCTTTCTGATTCGCTCTAGTGTGTGCCTTTTCTAGTCCTGGTAATAGCAGATTTTAAATTCTGCTTTAAGCAAGCTTGTGTTGTGGTAGGTTGGACAAGGGCTTCATTGCAGCGGTGCCAAACGTAACAGTACAAATTTAATCACAGTATGAAATTGAGATTCTTTGGTTACTTTTAATACCGTGTAATGCTGTTGTGTAGATGTCACGATGCTGGCAGGAAGTTTGTATTTGTGGAAATTGTGTAACTAGACTGACAATGTGTATTGAAGAGTTCAAAGTGTCTACCCAGAATACCTTGAAAGGAATTTGGAGAGGAAAGTGATGTTAACTGAATTGTAGTCAGGAGATCAAACAAACAAAAAAAAGTCAATGCTGTTTTCACTTGAGGCGGATGCCAGAGGTACAATGTTGTATAAAGTTGAAGGCATATTAAAGAAGTGGAAAAACTACTTTTGCAAAAAACTACAGCATTTCTTTACCTTTGAAGATCAGCAGCTCTTCATACGCAGGTGGTGTGCTTTAGGACCTGCATGCAGACAGCTTCCTCAGTGCCTGCGTGTAATGGCTTGCCCTTGCACTTAATTAACTTGCTGGCTTTTTTTAATGGGGATTCTGTCTGTGTAATGACTGAGCTCAAACTGCATTTCATGCTGTGACTTGTGTTTAATCCTGTTGAAAAATAAGCCTTTACTCTTCTCTGAAGCTGGCTTAGTGGCGGAGAAGTTTCTTCAGTAAGACCTAGTTCACGTTTCAGGGAAGGTAACCTAACTTCTCTCAGCAGAAGTATTCATATCAGTCTGTGTTTGAGCTAGTGTTCAGGGTCTGCAGTTTGCTGGTTTTGAACAATTTCTGGGTGTCTCTTATTAACAAATAATAATTATAATAATAATTAACAAATAATAATAATAATAATAATTAACAAATAATAATCTCTTTTTGGTAACAAATGCTGTAGGACTAGGAGATGAGAAAGGACTACCCGTGCGCAAACAATGCGCACACACCTGTAAAGAACGTAGGATGGCATCGTGCCAGACACCCAGGGACACTCACCAAAAATGTTGGGGTTTGTCAGTGAAGCGGAGAGCCTTCCCTGGGGAGCTGGGGAGCTTAGGGACAAGCCTGCAGAGCCTGTGGGTGTGGAGGCCGTGCTGTGTGCTCGCAGGGGGTGCTTCTTGCACGTCCACACTGTGACTTTTAAAGTAGGTGTGAGCTCTTCATCGAGTGCAGGCTTGCAGTAACAAAGGTGTATGCGTTCGTGATTTGGGGATGACCGTTTGGATGAGGAGTAATTTTTGATCTCGATTTCATAATTAATTAGATGATAAAAGCCTTAACTGAAAGTGTGTTGCTGGGACTAAACTTCTATAAAGGATAACTTAGGAAAATGTGAAATCTGTTGTGATAGAAAAGTCATTTAATACAGACTTTACGTAGTAGCGATGTAATAATTCAGAGAGATTCCTTATGCTAAGTTAGATGGATGAACATAAAATCTGCTTGGCCAATGTTGAGTGATATAGCTAAAAACAGAAGCTTGTTTGATAAAAACAGTGCAAGCATCTAATATGAAAAGCTCTTGCTGAGCTGTTGCACCCTTATTTAACTCTCATTAAATCCCTGGTTTGTAAACAAAAGCATATTGTAGAAAAGCTGAAGGCTTGAAGTACTTATTTCAGCTGTACCTTTTCTGGGGGAAAAAAAAGCTAGTTTTTAAATGATTTTCTTAAAGTATTTAAATGATTTATTTGAAGTATCCATGGCTGTATGTGTTCTTCTCATGCAGTGATAGTCTTAAGTGCAGAACCAGGATTGGGCAGCAATGAAGTTACCCTCCAGGAGGGATATCTCTCTGGGGAACAGGAAAGAAGACTTCCTTTGCTGATTTGGGGTGTGTTGGAGTCCGTCTGGCTGCTGGGTGACAGATTTCTGGGCTGGCACTGAACCTCACAGATGTCTTCGTGGTGGTACTTGTAGGGGTGAGGAGGGACTGATGATGAGGAGAAGCGATGGGCTTCGGCAGCTGAAGTTTTCTTGCCAGTCTCTCTCTTTCTCTGGTGTCTTCTTTCCCTGTTAGCTTCCACGTCGCTAATGGAATTGGACATCTCTTCTCCCTGGGGCACTAGGGTGTGGTGCTGGGATTTTATCATTAGGCCAACTGCTCAGTAGTTCTTTGTGGCTTTCTCTACTTATGAATCTCCTAATATTGATTGAAGTGCTTTGCTTACAGGAAGAAAACTGCAGTGTTTTGGAACTCATAACTGGCATCTCTGCTAATGCAAAGAAGGCCAACATTTTCTAGTAACGATCCTCAAAAATCAGTAAATACATCTGGAAGAGGCAGAGGAGCCTTTCCTTCGTTGGAGACGCTACTCACAAGTTACGTTCCTCTTTTTGGGATGGGGCTGACTTCAGCATGCTGCTGGGTCCCCGAGTGAGCTGCTGCGGAGTTGGCCCCGTGCCTGGTGATGGAGCAGTAGGTGGGAGGGCAGCCCTGCTGCCTGCGAGCCTCTCACACTGACAGCGGTTATCAGCCCCGCGCAGCTCTGCTGGGGAACCCTGCTCCGCTTTGCTGGAAAAAGCGAGTCTTGGGTCAGAAAGCTGTCTTGTAAATCGTTATATGGACACCGTGTTTAAACTGGTAGCTGTGTTTGTGCTCTTCTCATGAGGCTGCTTTTCCCCCGTCGTCTCGGAGGTGGTGTGACTTCTTGCATCTCTTAGCTTTTAAGTGGTAAAGCTGTTGCCAGAGTATGCCACCGGCGAAAAACACCCTGACCTTATTGTGGCTAGCTGCTTGCTGAGTTCTTCTTTGGGAAGATACTAGCAGTGCCTTTGAGGTGGTTGCCTCTGGTTTATGTTTCCATAACATTTGTGATGAAAATGAACCTTCCTGGCTTGGCAAGCTCAGTCTGAAACCGATTACAGGAATGGGGTATTTTCAGACTGCAGCTGAGGTACTGCCTTGGTCAGCTGTTCTCTTAACAGGGAAGAGGCAACTTCCTTGCTGGTTGTACAAAATGGTAGAATGAAATGTTAGTTTGTATAAAGAAAAATAAGTTGATAATTCACCTGAACAGAAGAGACTGCAGATAGTGGTTCCCTAAAATGAATGATCTTGGCTTTAATAAATTGGGGTATTTCAGTGCTGTCTTGAAGTATTCTTTTGAGCAGTAGAAAAACGTATCTGATATTTAGGCTTTTCATTTTTCTCACCAAATTACTTGTAGCTTGGATTTTTCTAAAATTTCAGATCTGCATGGGTAGGTCAGTTGAATCTTTCATGGTACTGATACCTTCAAGTGTTGCAGCATCACGGTATGAAACCTGGTCTCAAAGGTGTGGCATTTTCTGTGGTTTTCTTCATATTCCAAGTGAATCTTGTGCGATATCAAAAATAGTTGTTTTGACCAAGCTGTGCAAAATGTAGGACAGACCTCTTACAGGTGTCCTGCAAGAAGTTACTAGAGAATAGACAAGTTTACCTGGTAAACGTTTTAGGATGCGAGGATCTCTGCTTTCATCCAGCTGTGATTTCCCCGAGGTCCGCACCACTCCTTTGTTTTAGCACTGTGCTGGTTTTGAGGATCCTAGGAAGAAAAGCAAAACATTTACTGATCAGTGTGCCAAGATCAGAGATTCCAGTTTTCAGTAGCAATTGAAGTAGCAGTTTCTAATGTTTTTTTTGTTGTTTTTGTTTTTTGAGGGTGTCAGTGTAAACCTTTTAAAGATACAGTTAATATCACTGAATGGTCACATAAGAATGGTGTTTGTTTTCTTATTTGTGATACCCTGCCACCCCAGGGTGTGAACTTCCATGAAATGTAGCATTCAAGGTTTACTTTTTATCAGTTAGAAAGATTAACATAAAGATGAATGTAATTGTGGTCTTAGTTGAACAGCAAGATTTCCTTAAGAATGAAGTGATACCTGCTGTAAAACAGGGTGTTTGCATTCAAAACACCATTCTCCTCCAAACCTGTACCAAAATTATATTGTCTACAGTCCCTACTGTCATTACTCCTGGATCCAAGTTTTCAGCTTGCACATCTCTGTAACTGAATCAATTTTTAATGCCTGCATCCATTGATCTGGCAGAAATGGAGACAGCTGCACATCTTAACCTGAAGGATATGTTTGAGTAGTAATTATCCAATCATCTACTGAATATTTCAAACTTCCAAGTAGAATTTGGACAGGGTGTCACTTGTGAACTTACTGAGCTTGTAGTGCAGGAATAATAATCTTAAAAATCCTTCTTGATGGACTGTATTGAAGGCATATGGGAATGCTGCTCTCGTGTGGGGTAAACGAGCTGGAAGTTGACTCTGAAATGCTGAAAAAAATAAATCCAACGAATGCTGATACTCTGTCATCAGTTGTCATGTACTTAGAGGCATGTAAAAATTGTAGGAATTCCCATGTTGTGTGTCATCTGGAAGAAGATGCTTGTCTATCCCTTAGCTCAAGGGCCTACAATTTTTCCATGCCTGGGAAGCCATGCAGGCCGATCAGCTTTGTGTGTGTGTGCATCTGGTGCCTTAACTTCTGTAACACCAGTAAAGTGTGTCCGGGTTTTGGTTCTGCTTTCCTCTTACGTTCGTCTTACTGCCACTAAATCCATTGTCGAGCAGAAGGGTGTATGCTCCTTTAGCAGCTAATGATTTTTGCATTCCTTATTTGAAGCATGGCTGAAACAAAATAACATCCCTATACCTCCTTAGGAAGTACTTGGAGAAAATATTTGATTTCCTTGGTCCCTCATTAGTTTAGAGTTGTCACACGCTGTGAAGAACTCCATCATTTTATCTTTCTCCTGCAGTTTCTTTTTTTCCCCTTGTTTTTTAATCAAGAATGTGAGGCTTGCCTTTCCTGCTATGAGAGGTATACAAATGGTTTTGCTTAGTTAGATCCCATGCTTTGCCAGCTATGCTCTTCAAATTAGTGCTTGTGTTACGTCTTGATGTCTTTTTGATGTCTCCTGGAAAATGTTGTATTCTTCATCAATTACACAAGTTCTACAAACTATGTAGGTATTTATTATGTCATTGTTTCTCTAGAACAAATACTTTCATCAATAATGTAGGTAGATGGCTTAGAAATAGCTCCAGCAGGGCTCTCATTTATACTATCCATTTACCTGAAATTGCTTTTATTTTTTCTGGTGCTTCAATTATTGTCAGTGCACAAGCAATGAGATGGTTTTACCAGAACTTCACGCTTTCAAGTAAGTTTGTCTGCTTTGACTATGTAGAGAGACAAGATTTCCCTGCAGCCTACTGTTTCTGTTTTGCTAACAAGGAAAGAAGTCTGATAATGTCTTATAACAATATATTGTCCTCCTTCATGAAAATGTCTCCTCTAAATGATTGCAATGGAAGTGAAGGCATGCTTGGTCCCCACTACCAGACAGTAACATGTGTTTGGTTTGCTGAAATCCCGCGTACACGTGGGCATTATCTTGGATTTGCTGTTTCTCTGTCATGTTTTATTTTTTAGGCAGGTGCTTTGGTAGTCAGCAGTTACTGACTGGTCTTGGGTGAATAAAAGTATTTAGCATTCAGCTGGTGGTGGTTGAGTCTGAACACGTTGCTTGTCAGTTGTCTTACTTACTGAGGCTCTTCCGAAGAGAGTGAGAAATGTGCAAAAGATCTGGCTGCTTGGATGGGTAAACAACTGCTCTGTTTTTTGCTTGTACAAGTTGGACAAACCGAGCTTGACATGCTTCCACGAACAAACACAGGATGATGGCACAGGCAGAATTCACTGGCACAGACAGTAAATCCAGCTCCGTTCCCCAAAAGCCTGTTGTATTTCCACCTCATATCCATCACACCAAGTACAGGTAATTGATAAGCTGGTAGGTTTTTTCCATTAGCACCATTTCTGTAGCAACTGTACAAATTTTCATATAGATGCAAGATGGTAAAAGTGGAAAATTAAAGGGAAAATAGTTGAAATGCTGACATCACAAGTGCTAGTGATGAGGATTGCTCTCACCTCTCTGAAAGCTGGATTTTAAAACAGGCTGACATAGCATGTCACGGCTTGACGGGGGAAAGGAAAAGGTAAAATATTCTCAGTAATGTTTTCTTCCTCATCGATGCCAGCGGTGGGTGTTCAGTGGGAGGGGTTTTGTCATCTTTCCCATAAATGTGAAATCTCTCTGCCTTTTTGTCCAGTTGCACAAAGGAAGCGTGCAGTTGAGGCAGGTGTGTGCGCGCCAGGTCTTGAGCTCTGTGGATTTGGCGGCTGTTACTCAGCAGCAGTTGGTCCTGCGTCATCTCTAGTTGCTAAAAAGCTCTCCCTAGGATGGCTGCATCGCGCTGCTTCTGGTTTGGCTGGTCACAATTCTGACTGCACCGCCTAACGTCTACAGAAGGTGACTCAGGGAGTTGCATGGATATTCGGGTTTTCTTTACGTGCATGCGTGATGTTCAGTTTTACGCAGTATTCAGTGTCTAGGTCCTCAGTTTCAGTTTTCATCGTTGACTTCTGTGTGCTTTTGGCGTGTGAGTTGTCCTGGCTGCTGGTGACAGCTCCTGTGGCCTTCTGACAGTGACGAAGAGCTCCTGTTGGCTGTCATCATCTGGTTTTCAGAACTTGCCTGCACGCTCCTGCAAAGAAAATTGTACTGAAATCATTTTCCAAACTGTTCTGTGAAGTACTTTAGTTCTCTTCTGAGACAAAGTATGCTACCCATGGGGGTCTGTTTGTAGATTATCATTTTCACATTTCTTTTCTGCTGGAATTTTCGCTGTTGTCTTACTTAAAACTTTTTTTTAAAGGCAAAAAACTTAAACAGAAGCATAAAAAAGGCAACTTCTAGAGAACTTTCAGGGGTTATGTTGTGGTATTGTTGCTGATGCACAGTCTACAATAATTCTTCCCTGTGGGGTGGTGTTTGTAAAGTCCAGAAACAAAACAGAAGCGTGCATCTGGATACTTCTGAAAAGGTCAGGCTGTTGTGGATCCTGAAATTTGTACTGGTGGCATTGAGGGCACTGCTGGTGCATGTTTAAGAACGATTTCTCTGTTCAGAGCACGGTGTCCATGGATGCATTCTTCCTTTGGTTGCACTGATGCCATGCCTGTATATCTAACCCATAACAAAAATATTTTGCAAACTGAACACCAGTTGATCAGCACGACATCAATCTTTTGCTATTCCTTTTGTTTGCAAACAAAATGGATTGCTACAAGGCCATGCGGTGGGAGTCTTGGAAAAGCGAGTCGTGGCAAGGTTGTCATCTTGTAGAACTGTGTAATTAGACTGTCTGGCTCTAGTTTAAATCATTCTATTTATTTTAGTTGCCCTCTTTGTACCTCTTGTTCATGGAAACAAATGTCAGTAGCTGCTATCTTCCAAAAATGTCTGCAGGATATGATTTCTCCTGCCTTGTGTGTTTGGGAATTGTCTTCTGGTTCCTGAATGAACAAGCCTGGATTTCTTCAAACATTTGAAGAAATGTTTCTTAAACAGGCTAAACTATCACCAGGCTTGAATTTTGGAGGGGGAGATGGAAGAGGGAGAAACCTTAATATACTCGGTGTACTTTCTGTACTTACACCATTTGGTTCCCTAATGCTTATCCTCTGGGCGTATGTGAGGAAAAGCAAACCACGCATCGTAACTTAAGATGTTCAGTCAGTTCTAACAGCAGCTGTAAAATAATAGCAAAGGAATAAGAAATTTCTCTGTGCAGTGTCCTTCCTAAAGAGCTACAAGCTGGAGTAGAGGCTGCTAGTGATCTCTGAAGCAAAAAAAGCAACCTGTGGGAACCGGATAATGTGTAAGTAATTTTTGAACAGAAACTTGTTAAGTTCTTACGCAGTAAAGTTATTTACTTAGTGAACATGTGTTTTGTCTTACAAGTCCCAAACTCCACTGGACAGAGCTTTTTGTCAAACGAAAGCAGACCTCTTACAACCCCAGGCTGAACTCAAATAGCATGCTAAACACATGTTCACATTTTTGGCTTACTCCATTTGTCGCTTGCAGTGGCTCTTCTGTTCAATTCATGCCTGCACTGTGGGGAGGCCAGGCTCTGCTGCTGCTCGCAGCTGTGTACCGATGCTAGTGCACAAATGCGCTGCCTTGTGCCGTGCTATCTACCAGTTAACTCTCGGCTACCAGTCAGTTGTCTCCACTGGGTATGGCTAGTTTTTGAGCGGCGGAGGTCAGAACAGTAAGCATCTCCTCTCCGTGTGCAGTTCTTCTTAAAAAACTTTCAGCTGAACTTTGTTGCAAGTTGATTACAGATAGAGCTGGTAGTTTTTTTGTACTAGAACTGGGTAACTGAGCAGTTTGTGTCCTGGAGAAAGAGATTCTCCTGGATCTGTGAGGCTTTCTTTATCTCATCTGAGGAAATTGAAGCTATGGGATGTACCAGCTCTTGAGAGTGGAAGAGGCAAGCACTGAGCACTGCAAAGAAGTCATCTTGACAGCTGGAAATTGAGTAAGATATGATTGAGACAGAGCCTTACTGTCTATTATCTTAATGTTATCTCTGTCTTTTTATCTTACTTTTTTCAAGAGCTCAGAAGTATGAGATGCACAAAAACAGCACTGTAACTTTGTTGTCCAGAATGTAAGCACACAGTGATGGTGAAAATGGTTTATATAGGTAGTGTATGCTTAAAAAGGAACGAGAACCTCACTTCTTGTGAGAGAAAGGAACCTAAATTAAGGACCATGTTTGAACAAAGCATCATTTTGTACATAAAACTTCATTGTAAAACCTAATAAAAAGATTTGTTCTTCTGCTTATGGCTGTTCTGTAGATTTTGATTTCATCTGTTAGAGCTTAAACAGCTGATACTCCCCTGCCTGTTGTGCACCAGCTGCTTAGGGAAGGAGTGGATGTGTGACACATCCAAGCAGCTGAGATGTATGAGGAGGAGGAAAGAGGTGCTTTGGGTCTGCAGCAGGACCATGTGAACCAGTGAAGGAAGGGCTGTGCGTTACTGGGTGAGCTGCTCTGCTCTCACAGGCACTGTGTAACACAATTTCTTTCAGGAACGAGTCTAGTATCAGCTATGTTTTTTTTGCTTTGTTTATTTTAATACTGTTTTCCAGAAACTGTTAAGAACCTGATTGCAGTATTCTGATTTTAAGCATAACTTTGCATTTTATTCACACTCCTTTGGTTTGTCCTCCTGTTATTTACACATAGCAAGTGTATCCTCCTGCAGCTTTCAGTTTGTTAGCATAAGCAAGATGAGGTCTCCTTGTTTCCCCTTCTATAATGGAGTCTTCCATCAACCTGGAAGCCCTTCCCTGCACGTATTCAGGTTCAAGTCTTTTAAAAACTGAATGACCGGAACTGCATGGAATAGAGCAGTCATTCTCTTATGAAATGCATCGGCTTTAGTATTTGTCTGCAACTAATGCAAGCATTAGTCATTTCCAAATGATGTGCTGAGACTCGTACAAATTTTACAGGTATCATCCCAAATGATTCTTAAATGATTGAACTTTTTTCATTGTCCTGTCTACCGGATGCTTTATTCTTCCTGTATTATGTCGCTTTCCTCTATTTCTCAGTTAGATCATTCTCCCAGTATTTGTACTGGTGTTGCATATTGAATAACTGTTAGTAATCTCTTCCTAGTCTGATATTATGTTTGAAATTATGCTCCTGTATCTCTGATTTTGTCATTTTGTTATCTACTTGCATGTCTTCTACTGGAGGCTTTTATCTCAGTCCTCACTAGTTGTGGCAGCTTATCAAGTGCTTTGTCAAGATTCATACATCTGACTGGAGACTTGTTAGTATGGGAAGTTTTAGCTCTGGGATTTTAGCTTTTCAGTGATAAATTTCTTCCAGGAGCATGGAGTTACATTGAGTTGCTTGAGCTTTTATTTCATTTCTGCTGTGAAAGTTTGTATTTTTATCATTTTGCTATCTTTTATTACCTCTTAATACCGTCATGCTTGCTGAACACTGAGTTAAAAAGTGTGTTTAAGGGACTTTCATTTTGTTCAACACTATGCACATAGTATCCCTATTCGTACTCTGCAGAAACCTTGCTTTTCTGGTTTTAGTGCTTTCAGCATGATACTGAAGAAGATACTGAAGAATATACTTTGGAAGGTGCAATTCAGTTTAACTTGAGAAAATCTTCTTTCAGTGTTGGATGTGCATTCTTTGTCCTCTCCCCTATTCCATGCTGCCTTTCTGCTTAGTTGTGGGGCTTTTGTGCGTGGCATTCTTGTTTAGGTGTAGGGTGTGTGTTTTGTTTTGAAACAGTTATCTCTGCGTTTGCCTTTTAGCAGTCACCCAGGAAGACGATAAGTTTTCTTGCTGTCTTCAGGCATATTTCCAGCTTTACCTGTGTTTATGTAGCTCCTGTGGACTTTGAGAGGTCTAACGGGAAGTAATAATGAGCAGTGGCTTCTGGGGCAAGAGGAGGTCATGCATTTCTCTTGAAGTCAAGGGAGTTAAAAGCTTGGTGGGTCGCTCAGACTGCCTTGGATTTTTCCCCTCTGCAGTACCTTTAATGTCTTGTTACTGCCATTCGGTCTCGTGCCGCTTCCAGAATCTTTCCTGTTGTGGAGCAGACAACATACAGCAAATAAGTGGGGTTTCTTTACTGTTAGGTAATATGTTCCTGTGCCAACATGGCCGTTACGTATGCAGGCCTTCTAGGCATACTGAGGTGCATGTGCACCAAACTGCAGGGAAGAACAGCATGTTCAGCCCTCACCCCGATGGCAGGTGGTGCGAGTTCTGGTATACGATGGTGACCGTCATGCCTGTGTGCCAGTGTACTTTGTCTTCCTTACGCAACCCTCCCCGGTGCCTGCGTGCCCCAAGGCTGACTTGAACCACTTCCAAGCAGAGCGAACTTGGGTGTGCAGCAGCTTGTGTGCAGTCGGGGTCACGCAGCACCACCGTACAGCACAGCGTCGGGAACTTGCAGCTGCCGGCTTGGTACGGACCAGCAAGAGGTGCACTGGGCATGCAAGGCGTTCATGCTGCGGGTTGGGGCAGCTGGATTCTCTGCATCGCTTCCTGGTCCTGTGCAACCCCAGTGAGTGACAGCTTCTGTACGGTGATCTGATGGGAACTGTGATCTGTGTTACTCTCAACAAAGGAAAGACTAAAAGGTATTTCACAAATGCATACTTCATAAAGATCAAGGCAAAAGTATTGGCATTAAAATAGCAGTATGTTAACTGTTGCATGCTTTTAGTGTTGGATTTCTGTTGGTTGGGCTGTTTGTGACCTAGCAAAGAGTTTTATTTCAAATTGCTGCACGGGAGTTGGGGGAGCACTCAGGAACTCAACACCTAAAACCACAAGCACATCTAGGTGTTCATGTAAGGTGGAAATTTGTGTGCAGAAGGCGTAATTGCTTGTACCTACGTATGGTAAAAAGTTAACTAATTGGCGCTCTCTGTATTTATCAAGTTCTAATCAGAAGGGTGGTGAGGCATCCAAGCTGCTGAAGTGGTTCCACAAAGTGATTCCAGACAGAAGGATGCGACTTGGCACACAGGAGATGAACGCTTCTGTCTTGTGCGCAGTGGTTAAAATTACTGTTAATTTACAAAGTGTCAAGCAATGCTGGAAAAAAAAAATACAATTCTTGCTAAGAATCTAAAGGCTCAGATCCAGAATTGGAATTCAGTCAGTGGCTGCAAGATTTCATTGAAGCGTCTTGAGGGCATGGTATGGAATAGCTAAATCTAGTTAGGCTGTGATATGTGTATGGGAAATAGAAAACTGCAAAGCCCAATATGTTTCTGTTCCTTGTTTTCTGTTCCTAGCTTTTTTTTCTGTAGTTTTTATCAAAATACCAGTGAGGTTCCATGAGCTCAGGAGCTTGATTGCATCTTGAACAGGTCTTTTGGTCTTATAGTTCTCTGGTACCAAGTCCTTGGTAGTGGCTTTGCACTCTTAGTTGATCGTAATCCATGCAGGCACTTCTTTCTTTCATTGGGATTAGTGAACAAAACAAATGACATTTTGTACAGATATTATGAATAATAGCAAAGAGGAAGTTGGTCATCATAACTCTCGAGCTGTTCACTAAATCACACTGGCTATGCTTCCTAAAGGCTCTTCACGGTTCTGGATGTTGACCTTAGCAGGCATTAATGTAATTTTAGGGTCATATTTTAAAATGCTGTTGGCACAGTTTGTTTTGCAAAGCATACTATGCAAAGTACTGTTAGAATTTGACCAATGCTGAGACAAGAATATCCGTGGATTCTGCACTGGAAAGGATTTGAGCTCAGGTGTCCTGTTGGGCATCTTCCTGTAACGGAATGGTCCCCAAATACTGCCTTGGGTGAAGGAAAACTGAAAGCTCTGCCTGCTTAGTCTGGACATTTTTGTCATATGCAAAGAACAAAACTTTTTTCAGTATTTTTGGGTTGCTTTTTACTATATGGCATACATGGCGTGAAGAGGTAGGAAGGTCCTGCCTAGGGCATCCAACAGCCCAGCTTTGAAACTGGCTTAAAAGCATGTCTCATATTTCATGCTGCCTATAAAACTTTCAGTTCCACGTTAATGAATGCCTTTGTGTTCAGAAAGGCATTTAAACTGAAGAGGAGAAACTGAAAGTTTAATTTAATGTAATTCAGTTTTTCTAATCGGATATACTGGGCACACTCTGACACCAGTGACACCCACTGCTGCAGCCTGGCAGCAGTTGTTTGTTTCACACCGGTGTCGATCACTTTCTGCTAGCGCTGTTCATTGCTTATTGTGGTGGTGAGCAGAAGGGTGCATGCCAACCAAAATACTTGATTATTCCACTGCTAGGATTTTTATTTGCCTTGAATGAGATACTGACCAAAACTGTTGTCACAGCTCTTTATCGTTATGGAAAGAGCAGGGTGCTCTCAGATTCAGTATAGCTTTTCTAAGCACGCTTTGCTAATGTTGTGAGTTCTGGAACTTTGCAGTTGGTAAATGCTGGTTTCTAGTAGCTTAGAGCTAATTCTGCCCCTCTGCTATGTACTCACAGAGTGGGAAGAGGTATTTGTAAATGTATTCAAAGGTAATGTCATAAGGTAGCAATGGACACAAAATCAAGATTGCACGGACACCTTTTGATGATAGAGCCTGATTGGCAAATGTTTTATTTTTGTTACTCCAGTCTCTTTTTAAAGCAGGGGTTTCTAAGTGATTTTCTTATTTAAATTTTTTTTATATACTTACGCACCTCATGGTTCTAGCACTCTTGCGGGAGTCTCGAAATCTGAGCTTCAACGTATTATTACACAAACCACAAGAGGAGTTTGAGTAGCAGGAGACAAGATGGGCCACTGAATCCAGTGCTGGCTGTGACTCGCTGAGCCTGGCTCAGCGCAGGACAGCAGGAGGAAGGCAAGCTGGCTGCTGGAGCTGAGTGCTCCGTCTGGGCATGAGGTATGTTTTCTGTTCCTGCATCCCCTGCAGATGGAGGAGCTTGAGGCGGAGAGGGAAACATAATCCACTGTCCGACCTAGCTTGGGGTAGCTGGGGCGACTGAAGAGGGAAGAGAAATCTTCCTAAAGTGCATATGGTTGCTCTCTGCATGCCTCCCTGGTGGCACTTGTCGTTACGGTGTTTGACTTCAACCATGCTCGATTAGGAGACACAGTTCCTACAGACTTCAACGTAAGCAGTAACTGCATAGAAAAGCAGAACAGATCAGTGTGCACCGCTGCTGTATCCTCTGGCTGTCCACTGGAAAGGCTCCCTCGTTTCCATGCTTCCCTGTTGTGTTTGCCCTGCTGGTAGGTGGATGCAGGCGGTGCTGTGCTAAGTGCTTGTCCATCTGGTGCTCAGGGTGGGTGTGCAGGCACAAACAAAACTCTTAACAGCTTAGGGTACCGACAGGAAGCGGGAGGTGTCGCCTGAGAATGCTGCATTAGGAAATGGATGGGGGAGAAAGGCTGTGAGGGCCGGTCTGAGCCTGTGTGCGTTGTGTGAGATTGATCATCAGGAAACTGGGCTTCAGCCCTGCTGCTGCTGAAGGAATTAGTTCTCTTCCTTGTCTCAAGCTGCTCTGCCAACCCTTGTATAGCTTCTTCTGTAGCCTTCTATAATATGCAGTTTCTTTAAAAGTACCAGTTATGCTGTGTCATAACAAAAGCAGGTAGCGTGCTCCAACTCCATTCACAGAACAAACAAAATTTGTTTTGTTCTGGCTGAGACAGGCTGAGGGAGCTGGAGTTATTCAGCCTGGAGAAGAGAAGCTCCAGGGAGACCTCCCAGCGGCCTGGAGGGGGCTGCAGGGAACCTGGGGAAGGACTCTGTCAGGGAGCCCAGGGATAGGACTAGGGGGAATGGCTTTAAACTATAAGTGGGTAGGTTTAGATTAGATGTAAGGAGGAAATTCTTCACTGTGAGGGTGATGAGGCCCTGGCCCAGGCTGCCCAGAGGAGCTGTGGCTGCCCCATCCCTGGCAGTGCCCGAGGCCAGGCTGGATGGGGCTGGGGGCAGCCTGGGCTGGTGGGAGGGGTCCCTGCCTGTGGCAGGAGAGGTGGAACTGGGTGGGCTTCAAGGTCCCTTCCAACCCAGGCCATTCCACGGTTCTGTGATTCCATGAAAAGTTCGCTTTTGCTTTTTCTTGGTTAGGAACACTTCTCCCCAGTTCTTTTTTACCCCCAGGGAAAGGGAACAGCAGAAGCATCTGTGAGACAAGGGTGTAGCCCTTTGTTTAAGATTGGGTTTGTATGATACATTTATAGGCTGTGTAGTATGATGACGTGCAAACTGTCAATTTTCCTTATAATGAGTGATTAAAAACATGAGTTGAAGGTTAGTTTTTCAATAGAGAATAAGATTAAGTTGGGATAACAGTACTGTTTTGGACATGTGGAGAGCCTGAAAGTGATTTTGGAGAACTCATATCTCTGTCCTTTGCTGTCGAGAAAATTATGACGTGTTAGAAACCATTTCTTAGCTTTTCTGTTCTGTTAAATGAAAAGGGTATGGGAAAGAAGCATGGGGGCATGGGGGAGTGAGAACTATGCCATGTGAGGTAAGTCGGATAGGAAAGGAAGACGGTGACAAAAACAGATTGCAAGCCAAAGAGGAGTTTTTTTTTCCCTTTCTTATGGACTGCACCTAGAATTTAGCTGGTATTTTTAATGGAGGTAACATAATCTTATATATAGCATATGGGCTGGGAGTATAACGTTAGAGCGGTGTGTAGTGTTTTCTGTGTTGTGATGGAGATCAGCAACATCCAAGTTTCTTAAACAAAACCCAAGACCCTAGCATGTGCATGTGGCTGTTCTGAGTTGTGGAAGTGTAGCACAGTGTAGGTCAGACAAGGACTACTGCTACCCAAAAATACCTAGCAGCTGTAGTGGTTGGCTGGAATTCACAATTGGTTCTCTGTTTCAGTTGACCTCCTTTGCGTATTGCATTCTTACAATGACATTTTAAAGTTACTGCTTTTATTTTATTATTTAAATATTGCAGCTTCTTGCCTTCCAGGCTTGTTTGTCTGATACAGCTGTTTTGTCGCACTTGGAGACAGAGATTTTCAGATGATTTTATTTGTTTCGTGATGTAGAGGTCTTAAATATGTGATGCAGTAATACTTTTTTTTTTGTCATACCATATTGCTTAGCTACCCATCACTTAACTTTGCCATTTATTTGAAGCCTGTGTAATAGTCCTGGAGTCAAACTACAAACCCAAAGTGAATTTCATAAATAAATTCAGGAGCAGTCACTCATTATGAACATACACCTATGAAAATTGATGTGTAATCTTTCGCACACTAGAGGGCACTAGCATCTCATGAAATTTAAGCCCAAGCCAATTTTTATTCTGTCTGTTACACTTATATATTGTGTAGTCTTACTCTTTTTGTGTAGTGTATGCCACAGACTTGCATTTCTTCACGGCCTTTTCTCTGGAGAAATGAAAACTAAAAGTATCCTTGCAAGGATGCATCAAAAGTTAGTGTGTGGGATTTTCCTGTGTGCATGCACGTTTTGTTTTTTTTTTT
This sequence comes from Cygnus atratus, assembly GCF_013377495.2. Classification (NCBI taxonomy): domain Eukaryota; kingdom Metazoa; phylum Chordata; class Aves; order Anseriformes; family Anatidae; genus Cygnus; species Cygnus atratus. Next base: position 11,740,268 of record NC_066369.1, on the reverse strand, counting down.
TTTTTCCAGTCGATAGGTTGGGTAGCTTGTGGACAAAAAGGCAAATTCTACTTGTATTCTTAAATTATGATATTATTATTGTGATAATTTTCGATTAAAGCTGATGAATAGGTTTTTAAGATAAGGAATTATTGGATAACTTCTTAGAGAAGCAGTATAGTAGAGTTAACATCTGTAGTATACTTTTATAAAGCTTGTTATCAAAGGAAAAGAATCATACATGAACTGTGCTGCAGGCCAAGCTTTGTTGGGGTTAATGCATATGTTTACATGTTGATACCTGGTACATATTGTATAGCAAAGAATAGGAAGGCCTATACTAGCAGTGAGAAGCTGATTGCCATGGAACCTTCACTTGTTCCTTACACATTAAGCAGGTAATTGTGGAATATGCATCTGAGGCTACAGCACAATGAGGTCCAAACATTCTGAGAGTTCTTTATTTTTATTTTTTTTTCCAATGGTGAATCTCGTTTAAAACACTTGAACAAACTGTCTTCTGATCGACTTCTTGTTCTTGTAGGAATGATCATTCAGTTGCCTTGGAGATGATGCTTCTGCTGTAAATGTAGGGACGAGGACTAATGGTGTGGGCAGTATGGATCTAATGAACGGGCAGTCAAGCAGTGTTAATATTGCAGCTACTGCTTCAGAGGTAAGGATTGTAAAACTCAATAGGTACTGAAAATCATAAATACTCAGCTCTTTAAATGCACCAAAAAATAATCTTTTCTTTTAACAGGTCTGGCACAGGAAATTCATGTTTAAATGGATGTATTGGTTTTATGTGCCCCAGTTTAGATGTGAAAAGAGTTCTGACCTTTGTATACCAATAGAAAGCATGAACTAGCATTTACAGCCTTGCCATAGCCAGTAACTGCCTTTTCTGTGCTCTCTTCCATCACATCTAGACAAGGAAGCTTTTCTTTTCAAGTTTTAACAATAATAGATGCTCTTAATGCACTAAGCTGGGCTGGCAAGGCCTGTGGGAAATGTTCTCGCCTTTGGCAGGTAGTGTGTGTGTGTTGGGGCAGTCTGACAGTGATTTTTCGTATTTTGAAGTTAATGTAATTTTCCATTTGCTATCTACTTTTTGAGTGAGTGGGGGGGAGGTAAGTATCAGAAGGTTTTGAGTTTTTTTTGCCAGTGAGGGTCTGTTTGAGAGTCTTAGCACTGATAGAGGACATGCAAGATCTGTTTTTTCAAAACTCTTGCAAATCACTCCCTCCTTATAGTTATTGTAAGTATTGTTTTTTAATGCCTTGTATTATTGGAATGAAGGGAACTTAAAATCTGCCCTCAGTGTATTATGAGTAATATTTCCAGATGCACTGTTTCTCTTTAGGGTGGCATGCCTTGGCTTGTACAGATGTACAATAAGAACCAGAGCTTTCTGCTTTGAAAGACAGTTACTTTATTGCTGATGAATATTTTGAGTGTTTTTGTCAAATTGCAAACGTGTTTTTACCATAGTAGACTTCATTCTTTTTCCCCTTTTTTATTTAAAAGACAATGTTCATGAACACTGCAAATGAGAGTGATACAAGCCACAAAGTCCTGAAAAAGGTTGCTTCCTTGAAAGAATATTTGAACCTTAAAGATGTTCATTTTGTATGTGTATTACAGATCTGTTTTAATAGTAGGGCTGCATGTGTGCTATGCACTTGCACATGTGTATGGGAATGGAAAGTAGTCCAAACAAGGTGAAAGGAAAAGTGTTGTGTGATCGAAAAGAATCAAATAATCTCCACCAATTTCTCAAGTATTGTAATTCCATTATTGTGAATTGTTGAATGGCCACTTGTTGGCATGTAACTGAAAAGATTTCGTAGAGGAAAGCTCTCATTTTATTCAACAGGATAGTCTTAACTGTTTACATGTTGTCGGATAAAAAATTAAGTAAAATACATTTAAAATATTGGGATTAGGAGTGTTATAAAGATTGGCAATGTTACATAAATCTGCTTTCATCAGGTATTTTTTTTTTTTTACTAACTGGAAAATGTTTCTGAAAATGTAGTACAATGGTTACTGAAAACACGCATCTGATTTGGAGTTTTTGGTGATGTTTCCAAAGCCAGGTTTTTCAGAGAGATGGTATTGTCAAAAGAAACTCACTAAAACCGGCCATTAAATGAGCATGAATATTCTTTATCTGTTTTTGCAACAAAAATGCTTAAATATGGGCAAGAGTTAAATTTCAGCTGGCCGAACTCTCAAGGAATTCAAATGCTCTTGTAGTGATTGGGAAGCCGAAGTCAAAATAAATAGTATAGCCATAAAATATTGTGAGGTTTTCAGGAGAAGACATTAGAACAGGAGAACTGTTTGCCAGCATTGGTGACAGTGTGCTATCTATCTCCCTTCCTGTCTTGGCATCAGCAGACATGATGCAGGATGTTACTGGAAGTACAGTGAAAATGGCTTCCACGAGAAGTGGTCTGGTGAAAACGCTTGTTCATATGCATGTTGTGCATATGACCCATACCCGTGATCTTAAGTTTAGAACATTAGCAGTAAAATTAGAGGGACTGTCAGAAAGTACCTTCATTATGTGGGTCGAAGTCTAATCTTTTCAGCTTTCTAGGAGGTACACCCCTGTTGATACCTCCTAGCAGGCGTCAGAGCGGTTAAGGATGTATCGGTGTCCAACATCAGACTGGTTTGTGGTTTGTGTTCAGTGTGCTTTGCCACAGTGGAGTTGGAGCTCCCAACAAGGGCGTGAGCGCTCTGTGCATCAGTGCTCGATTTCTCTCTCTCAAAAGTCTCCAAAACAAAGTATTAGCAAATCTGATGGGGGAGCTCCATTAGCACTTAGGTCCAGGCTATGCTGTTGCTGAAGTTTGTAGATGTCATGCTGTATGTAAGGCAAGCATACTGGTTGCTGAAGAAGCGTTAAAAGCTCATACATTTACTGACTGTACTACTTGTGGTCCCTTGTGATGCTTTTTGTTCATGTCTCATCTCATTTCTTCCTCTTAGTCAAGAGTTTGCTTTATACCAGGTTTCTGAAAGTGAGAAAAAATAAGCAAAAAAAAAAAAAAGCTTAGCCTTTCAGGTCTTCACAGGAGAGTGTGGGGCAGAAAAAATGCATGCTGTGTGCATATTTCTGAGTTAGATACATCTGGGGCTCAAATGTGAGGTGTACATCTACATATGACATCTCAACCTCCATGTGAAAAAAGTGTGATGACTGAACAGAATCTGTATACTAATGGAAGCAATTATTCGTAACGTAAATGTATTGTTTTCATATTGAACAAAGTACTAATTTTTGAACAATATTTGTATTTTTGCAAGGAAGCAAGTATCTGTACGTTCTAGATACAGATTCCTAGAATAATCTAGGTTGAATCTGGTATCTGCCAAATTTGGGTTACTACCATTTAAAAAAACCAACTGTTATACTAAGCTTCTTAAATACAAACGCATGAAGCTCAGTGCAATTTTTGTAGGTTTTAATGAGTCTAAGAGAAACAGGAGGAGATGGATACTGTTCTTTGATGGTAACTATTCTTTTGGGGCAGACCTTATATTTTTTTCCTTATTAGTGATTTTTTCCGTAGTTGAGATTTTGACTCTTGTTGTTAACTTTCTCAACAAAACTGAAATTTAATTACATCTTGAAATACATAAGGGTTGTGTATTGAGGACTACTTTTGAAGTCCGTCGAAATCAGATCGAGAGTCTTTGGATCAAGTGATCTTTGTTGGGAGACAGTAAGTCCTGTGGATTTTTTAATTGTTAATTTGCCCAATAGAAAAAAAATGTGGTGGTTGAAAAGGAATTTTGATCTTGGCAGTGTAAAAAGGAAAAGATGACAAACCCAAAATATCATCAGTAGGTTTTTTTTTTTTTTTTTTTTTTTTGCAGAAGAGTAGCAGTTCTGAATCTTTGAGTGACAAAGGTTCAGCTGAACTAAAGAAGAGCTTTGATGCAGTGGTGTTTGATGTTCTGAAGGTTACACCAGAAGAATATGCCGTAAGTAATTCTTGTTAGTTGGTGTGTAATTTTTTCAATTTTCCCTACCCTTCTCCATTCCTGTATGTTTTGCAACTAATTTCCACCATTCTTGGGTTTCAAAAATGGATCCTGTCCTGTTCTTCATTGTCTATATTCTGGTTAATGTTGAGTAGTCTTTTGGGGCTGTGCTCTCCAGGCATTTTTCACCTTATTGTGTGCAATGTAGACCAAAGATTCCTAAATCTGTACGATACACCTTAATTCTCAGATGTGCATAGTAGTTGCAAAGGATATACTTGATCTGAACTTGTTTTTTCTCTCTGAAGGTGTTTAATTTAATCCTTTTGATGGTTTGTTTGTTTATGCTGATTGGTTTAATGAAGATACAGATTCCTGTTTTTTAATACAGCCATTCCTGCATAATGCTCAGCCAGTGTCAGCCACTGGCAGATGGTACATGCACGTCCCAGCTGAAGTCGGTGACCATTTCTGATGACATTTATTGGGGCTAGAAAATTTTCACTCTTGTTATTACAGAATAGTCCTGTATTAAAATAAAAAGTGGCATCATAAAAACTGTTTATAATCTTTGCCAACAGTAGTAGGAAATTCAACAATTTTTTTAAACTTTTCAGAGAAAAACTCTTATGACTGGCTTGTATATGGACCGTCTGGGTAGTGTTTTGATTATGTTACAGAAGGCCCACATAACATTCAGTTGAGTGTTGCTGTTTCAACTCTTCTCCTGCAAAACAGCATTGGTAGTAGTTTTATTGGACACCTGTTGGCTGTGAGTCAGTATTGTAGGTTCTCAGGATGAATCTCTTACTCCATCACAGTATGGAAATATTTAAGCTCAATAGTAACAAATCAGCACAACTTTGTTGCTTGTAGATGTTCCTACTGGGGATAAACATAGAACATCAAGCCTTCCAGTTAGTGGTCTCTGGTAGTACATTGGTTGTAAGACTTTTGTTAAAGGTTATGCATGAATATAAAAAGTCACCTCTCAATCACGTCCTTCTTAGCCTTGGACCTTATCAAGGATTCTTACTGCATTTATTATGATGCTCGCATTCCTCTTCAGGAGGCTGCAAAGCCCAAATCTATACGTAGGTGCAGTCATAGACAAAGATGGGTAACTGAATTTCACCTGTTATATACTAAGAAAGTGAATTTTATTTCTGGACTGTCCAGCATGCCCCAAACTTTGCTAATTCTTACATCAGCAGAGTATGTTGGTTTTTTTTTTTAGGGGTGTAATGGTACAGAATAATCACTTGGATACCATCCAGAGCCAAAACTAGTGGGTGATTCTTACCCTACTTGCAGAGGTTAATAAGACAGATGGTCCCTCTATTTGAGTGATTCAAATATGTTACTAGAAAGACTGTTATCAAGCTCTGCCTGACACTGCATTTATAATTCAAGTCAATGTGTTGTCCTGAGGAGGCTATTGATGTGTGGCAGTATATATCACAAAACATCCCCATTAAATTCATTCTGCTTTTTAAACTATTGATAATAATTTCAGTTCATTATTAATGCCTAAATTGATCTCGGTGAGCACACTGAAAGTTTAAAGCAGCTAGATTATGAAGTGGTACCTTCACACGTACCTGCACACAAAGTTCTTCTTGGATAACTAATGGGATTTAGTCCTGACTGAGGCTCCAGACATGTGGCTCGGGCCTCCCCTTGCTCTGTTGTCAGTGAATCACCTCCTCCATGGGAGGCTGGTCTGGGTGTTTGCCAGCCCTTCAGTTTTATCTTACATTTTCTCTGCATAAAGTAAATCCGAATAGTTAGGGAATTTGGGGCTAGGGACTTTAATTCCACTTGAACTCTGGTGTTCAGGCCAGAATAGCAAGTTCCCCTGAAGGGCTCTGCCTCGTAGCCAGAGGTGGCTGCTGTTGAGGAGCCGAGGAGCTCATGTAGTCTGTGTGGAGCTGCTGCCACTGCCTTGGACAAAATGAAAAGGTGCTTTGTTTGGCATCTCCTTTCATAGGCCTCTTGCTCTCTTAAATGATCTCTCCTTTGCAGAAACCTTTAACTTTCATGAGTATTCTAAATATTGCCTGTTATAAATGTTATTCAATTTTAATATTTTTATTAAAATCTATAATGAAATCCAGCATGTTTACTGTTTTCATATCAGGCCTCAAACTAGGTACAGTTCCACATACAAATATGAATTTTTTATTTAAACATTTCACATTATGATTATGAACATGTGATTGTAGTTTGGGTTTATGCAACCTGGTGTAATTTTGCTGTTTTCTCAGTTTCTCCAAAAGAAAACTATATCTTTTTATTCTCAGCCTTCTGGAGTATTTAATTTCAGGCCTTGTTTGCTGTAAATGGATCTGAAATACCTTACAGCATTTTAAGCAGTTGAGCAAAATTTCTGGTAGTCAGTGAACAACCCTTTGGCAAGATTATAGTTAAGTTCTTTTTCAATCATGTTTCTGTATACAGCTATACTTCCTAGTTGATATCGAGTTCCTCAGGCAAGCTTATCTTATTTTTTTTCACTAGCACTTGCTTGTTTGATTGCTGTCTTTTTCTGGTCGTTCTTGTTGAATGTTGTGGAAATAGGTAAATTTGTCAAAAACTTGGATACCTTGGCAGAAAAACACCTTTGACTCATTACAGTTGTTTGGTTTTTTTTATTACCCATTTCCTTATTCTTCATGTTCTTAGTCCTACCGTAATGGAAAAGTGTAAAATCTTCCCCTGGATTTCAGTGCTGATTTGAAGACGACCAGAGTGATGCAGTATGGTCAAGCTCTTCAGGACACCAGCATCAATGAGAATGCAAAACTGTGCTAGTGAGGTTTTCATTATAACAGTGGGTTTGTACCTCTCAGCTTAGACATGGATATGTTATCAGTTGCTTTTTCAAACTAGAAAAAGCTTCTAGCATAGTGAGAACTTCTGGTAAAACAGATGCAGTGTAGACTACTGACATCAGTGATTTACCGAAGACTGAATTCTGTAACCAGCTGTAGATGAATACTGGTTTCAAAATAAAATTTTTTCAAGTGGTGAACTGAAAATAAGTTATGGATTGAGTACTTCATGTGTAAGAGACAAGATAATGTGAAAAAGCCAGTAAAACAGCAGGAAAAGTAAGTTGCTGAACAAGAGTTAGACAGCTGTCTAGTTAATTGCTAGATTGTTTTGGCTCGTAGGAAAAAAAGAATTTCAGTGCACAGATGCCATAAAGGTGAGAGTTAACTGATACAGTCAATGTCAGCATTGGGAAATCCCATCTTGTATCTGTTGTGTTGTGTTTTGATGAAAGTAGGTAACTGTACAGATTGTTACAGTTATGCTGAGGACAGAAGAGCAAAAATCTGAATGGTATTTAGTTTAAAAGATACTGGAAACTACTGGTGGTTTTAGTGCCACGGTGAGACACAAAGATGCCTTCTCAGCTCTCGGTGTGTTAGGGTTGTTACTTGAAAACTTAATCTGTTCAGTCAGTTGGTGGGTGAGTAAGAGACAAGAGGGACTGGAAAAGCTATTGCTTGCTTACCAAGTCAAAGAAGTCTAACTGTAAATACTGGTGATTTTATTTTCACATTCTTGCCTTTGGCAGTCACCCACCAGGAGCATTATGCTGAACGTGCAGTTGGTGTGCCATTTTGTGATGGCCTGTTGTTTAGACTCTGAGCAACTTTCACATGTACTCCAACCCTTCCAGGGTTCTTTCTTGAACAGTAACAGCAGTGATTATTGTAATAAACGTGTAATATTGCACTTATACTGTTGTGAGCAACCACGTGTTATAAGTTCTTTGTAAAGTTAAAGGGCCATGCTGCAGCTGAAACAGGTGAGATCTTCAGGCCTAGCTGCTGCTGTTGGAAATGAATGTATAGTCTGCTATACGTACACAGAAAAAGCAAAGCTCCTGGGAAGATGTATTGAATGCCTGCATGCTTCGTAAGCCTTGGGAAAAAGAATGCCATTCAGTGAGTATAAAGCGGGATATGTTTGTTTTCTGTGAGGGATTCTACAGACAGCTTTCTAGCTGTAACTAATAGGAGTCTGTCTCTAAATACCTGCTTTTAGGCTGATCACTGCTCACTTCTTTATTAAACAGCTGAAAGCCACAAAGCGACTTGGTGCCAGCATTACCCACTGGTGCCTGGCCCTGCAGATGCAGCCATTCAGCGTGTTTACAGGGTAGGCAGAGCCACAGTGAATGCTGGCCATTTTTTTTGATGGGAGATCTGTGGTTTCGAGCGTCCAGGGCACAATTTGTGGGGGAGGGATATGGTAATGGGGCAGTGGCAGCAGAAAGCAGGGCTGGTGAGACTGAAAGAAAAAAGAAAAATGCTTTGGGAACTTGAGCTCCAAATTAAGATGCTGGCGAACCTCAGGTTGAAGAAATATTTATTTTTTTGCTTTACAGTAAATTCTTACTCCTTAGACTGCTACTGTTTAATTATTTGACTGTTTATTACTTTTTGACTCGTATTTCCATTTTATACTTCAGCTTAGCCACGGCGGTGTAAATATTTGAGGTAGAATTAAGGGAAGCGCAGCTGTATAAATCCATTGCTTTTTTTTAACCCCACCTAGTTATCTAAGAAGGATTCTTTATTCTTCTCCATAGTCTCTGAAAGCGTTACAAAGTAAGTTTGGTTAAGATGTATGTGTATTTCTCCTTCCGATTCCAGTTGAGCTTTGTCAAATGGATGTTGGAAGAAATATTGCTTATTTTGGAAACAATAAGGTCATCTTAAAATTGTGTAGATGAAATGGATTTTTTTCTCAGAGACATTCTTGTGACAGTTATCGAGACACCTATATTCGGAGAAAGAGCATGAGTGTGTGTTTTGTAAATGAAGTGTGTAATGCAAGTGCAGAAACAGGTCTCAAGGTGTGTGGGGTCCAACAACTCCTTTTTTTGCCACTTCCAACAGAACAAAAATAACTTAAACTGGCCCAAGGCTCCCCATAGGAGACCTTCCTCCATCCAGCTGAGTGTCCAACACTTCCTCTGATCCAGCATCTCCTCCATGAGCTCCTGCGCAGCTCCTGGGGCTGGCTGTCAGTGATCCGGCAAGTCTGTCTGCTGTGTCTGCGAGCGGCTTGATAAAGTGATGTACTGGGCCTAGGAGCATTTGCTTTAATAATAATAAAATAAAATCTGCTTGTATGTGTTCCCATTAGCTTTATTTTACAGAAGAATATTAATAAATATTTTCCCAAGGAGAGGAAGAAGCAGCGATTTCGGTGTGTGGAAGAACTATTAGTGACAGAAGTTCTGGAGTGGACTTTGTGAGAAAACAAGTAGGGTTTCAGCACAGGAACTCCAATCCCCCAGTGTTCATCTTGGGCAGTAGAATTATTTTACTACAGATGCAGTGCTTAACAGAGGCTTAGCTATTTTTTCAGTGAGGGAAAAGTATTCTGGCAGCCCAGAGAGACAGTGCTAAGCCAAGTTGGAAGGCTTAAATATATTTCCTTCTAAAAATTCAGATTAAGGAGCAATTTATGAAGTGCTGCCTGAACCAACATGGCTTCAAGGAAAATCAGATTATGGCAATGTTCTTCAATAACCGAAATACAGACTTTTTTTTTCATCTCAGACAGAAACTTAGTTTTTCTTCTCACAATGAGGGTTTCTGTCAAGGAGCTATGGGATGTGCAGTGTCCTTGTGGGGCAGGTACATGACTGGAGAACTTGTAGTGCAGTAAGCAGCCTGGTAAAGGAGCTGATGCTTGCTAAGTCTAGAAACTAGAAAAGGGGGATTATAGTCTGGATCAAATAGGAGCTTTTGTATGGAAGCATGGAGAGGAGCTTGATGCAGTGGTGTTAACTGCAACTAGAAGCTGCTAAGTTACGTGGGTTTTGGAAGGAAGGTAGTCGCACGTGTTCACAGAAAACCAAGAAGGAATTTTGAGGAATACTTTAAAATTTCATTTCATTGACGTCAATATTTGTCAGAGCAGCAGCACAATGAACAGTGGTTCTTATTCATCTGGATGCAAAGTTTATAGCGTCATAACCTTGCCTGAGAAGAGGGGTAAATCTCTCTATATGGACCTGAAGCCATGTGGTCATTATTTTAGTATATTGAAGTACTTAGTTGTTAACAAGTCCAATATCTCAACACGCAGGAGAGCTAAAATATTTTTAAATTCTGTTGTTGAAGGGTGTCCCCCGGCAAGGTCTTAGCAGTGCATACAAAAACTCCTATGGCTGTGCTAGGGAGGCTGGGGGGACATTATCTTCCCTCTAACATGCCTATATCAGAATTGCAAGATTCACCGTTTCTTAAAGATGGCTTTCCCTTGTAGGGTTCCTCAAGTGGTTGAGGATCTGGAAGGACAATAATTGTACACTTAAACAAAAACCCCTCTTCTAATCATATTCTAGAATTGTTATCAAGATCTACAGCCAATTTGAGGAAAAAAAAATGTTCAGCTCTTTCATTGCCTGAGCAATGAAGAACTACTTTAATATATAGATGAAGTCGATAGCCATATCCCTTCTGAAAGGGCAGAAAATACTAAGCTGCTGCTTCTTTGTCTAATCAGAATGCTTCTTTAAATCAAGGTCTTGAATTGTGCATGTGACTTTTTAATGCATGCAGCTGAGAGCTCAAACAAGAAACCACAAACCAGAGGGGTTATTGTTGGCTTGTTTCATGCAACAAATCGATGTGAACACTTGAAGTTTTTAGTTTGAATATTAAACCATTGAACCACATTCAGGAGAGGGAGATATCCAGGAATTTTTATTGGCTGGATTAGGGAACTGAAATGAGAAAAGTCAGTGCATTGTATCACTTCGCTACAGAAACCAAGTTAGTGGCTTTGTTTATGGATTTAAATTCCCCATGATTTGGCCACGGTATAATTTTTTTTATAAAGAGTTGAGCAATGGTATCCAACAAATATCACACATTATTTTCTAGGCTTTGTCATTTTAAGTGGGCTGATTATAATGACGGACTTTCAATTTGCTTTATTTTTGGCTTAACAGTGAGTAAGCACCTTTAAAAGGGTAAAAATTTAGAGAAGTGTTAGACTTCTGAATATGAATGAGTAGATGTTTATAAAAAAAAAAAAACTTGCTTTGTCAGAGGTTTAAAAAACTCGTGAGTACACTGCTATATTTATGAACCCAAATGGTTTTGTATCCATCAGCTTAGGTGTTCAGCTAACAATTGTTTGCTGCTTTGGAGTTGTGAACAATTAAAGTGCTTGAAATCCTTAAGACACTGCAGGCTTTCTAAGCAAAGAACCTCCATAAGGGACATTTCTTGAACAAGTGGTAAAGTAAATGCTAGTGTTGTTACAGATGGATGTTGCCTTTAGTGAAGGCAATAAAATGTGTAAACCAAACGAGCAAAAAACTCACCCACCCATTCAAAAAAAAAAAATAAAATCACAAAACAAAAAAGAACCATCATAATATGAAGGTGATGCAAGAAGAAACAAGTTTGTTTTTTTAAACAACAACAACAACAAAGAACCTCCCCCAAAAGAAACAAAACCCCAACTCTTGCTGCATCTTTTGTTCTCAGACTTGTCTTCTGTATGTTGTGATACTGGTAACAGTCATTTCAAATCTTTTAGTAATGAGCATTAATCTTGAAGTTTGGCCTGTGTAGTTTTTATTCATTTTATTTATGCGTGGTGTTAATATACCGTTCTCTATTTAAAGTGTGTGCATGTCTTCTGATGTCCGAGTTGTGGTGCAAAACTAAAATCAGTCTTTTTCATAAATTGCTGATGTTGATCTTCAAGTAATAATTTGTTTAGGAATAAGCATGAAGCAAATAACATTCTGACTTAGCTAAGGCAGTTCAGATTGGTCAAGAACACAAATTTTTCCTGGGAAGAAATAAAACATTGGGTTTTCACCATATTCTCTTCTGCTTTTGTGTGAACAATGAATTGGCTTTCTGGTTCATTTCCATTCCTGTGTTGTAATCTTGTTTCAGTGAGGGGGATTTACACATAAATGTTAGCAATCATTGCAATGCCAGTTTGCTTGGTTTTGTTTCTTTGGTAAGGATGTTTTAATATGTCCTATACTCAAGCTTTACTTAATTTTATTTTTTAAAAAGTGTATTAAATTTGATACTAGTTTCAAAAAGTTTTCCAGTCAGCCTGCCTCTTCTGCTTTTTAACCTGAAGTGCTTTTTAACCTGAAGTTATTTTCATTTCACCTCACCCGTCAATTTTCTAATTCATTTCTTATACTGAGAAGCACAATGCTATGTTTAGCCACGTATTTACCGAAAACAATATATTTCCCAGAAGGCTTGGCATGGTTTAGCAGACAGATGTAGACTAAAGATGGAGTTCTATGAACTGATGTTTCAGGATTGGGGTCTTGCCCTCGGAAATGAAAAATAAGTTAATTCTTGCTGTAATGTGTGGCTGCTCTATGGTTGAGGGGATTGTGAGAAAAACGAATTCACTCTTTCCTTCTGTTCCCGTATCTCTTGCGTGCTCTCTGCAGGTAAGAAAGTGCAATCCCCTGGTGCTTACGCCTGCACAGCTGTGGTTACATGGTTAGATGCTTCCCAGGGCTGCGAGAGCTTTGGTACTCCCTAGCAAATGGGAGCTTAAAATATCAGGCAAGTTTGTTCTACACAGTGGTACGGACTTTCTGTGCAGTATTTAGATAAGTCTTGTTCTCATAGGGAAGCAATTTCCTATGCATTTGCAGTTTCTCATCTTAAACTTTTAAGTAGGATTTAGGAATAATTGCAGTAAACTTTAGACTGGTAACAATTTCTCCCGTGTCTGGATGAGGAGCAAGTATTCTATATTTCTCTCTTTACTGATCCATTTAGCTGGTATCTAGACTTTGGACTCTAAGCTTGGAGGCTTGTTAGGTGTATTTTCCTTCATTCTGAAAACTCTAATATCTGGAAAAAAAAAAGTATATATATTTAATGTTAAGCCTCTCAACTTTATTAGGACAAGTTTTCCCTGAATACCTCTTGGTTATTAGCTTGAAGTCTGTTTTAACTTCAGAAATCCATTTACAAGATTTTTCTTGCTCCCTTCTTAAATATAGTGCTTTTGGAGAAAAATCTTTGTTCTGCCTACTTGTCAGATGCCTTTCCCTGCCCAAGTAAAGCCATGCCGTACCCATTTGTGTCCTCAAAAGAGCCATAAACACAGATACCTCAATAAGAGGGCAGACTATTAAATTGCCAAGATGCGGCTCTTTGCTTACCCAAGTACAGTGTGACGTATCCCAGAACGACATCTGTAACATGGAGTAGTTTCTAATGCTCTTCTGTGGGTAATGGAAGGCTCCATCTGTGCCCTTCACCTATGGCAGGGATTGTCAAGTGTGTTGTGGCTTTTGGTAGGGTGTTACTTCTGTTCAAGGGCTCTCGTCCTTTACCTGGTAGTCTCCTTGGGTTAGGAGAAGGTAGGATTAAAACCCACCAGTATGGCCTGTGCCTGCATTAAAATGAAAAAGCAAAGTTTATTGACCACATTTGGAATAGTTTGCATTGTCTGAGCACAATTTCACAAACTTGTCCGCTTCCCTTGCCAGGAATGACTCGTTGCTCTGAGGACTTCTTGTGGTAAGCTGAAATTGCCCTTCTTGAAAACTTTTTGTCGAGATTTCTACATTTGTGACCCTGATGATCTTTTGTTTAAAACAAACAAACAACTGAATGCTGAATCAGTCTCCAACTTTAGCACGAGAAGCCATTTTTTCCCCTTCACAAGCAGGTCCCTTGTTAATAAGAGAAGGGCCTGAGTTAGGCTGCTTCTAGTTCGGAAGGCGTTCTTCTGGTTTTGGCAAAAGTTTGTTTATTTTTACTGTAGTTGCTATGGGTGGAAGAGAGTAGAGAGTTTATGTTGAAGGAAAAGAGTATTTTCCTGTTTTTCTGCTCCGGGTTCAGTTAAATTGTTCTGATCTAGTCTCACTTGAACACAAGTTCAGAAAAATGTTGTCTAGGTTTAAAACATAGTTTGGAAGAAGTATCAGCTGACTAAAGCGGAATACAGGAAAGAAAGCTTATAAAAATGAAACGTGAAGAGCTTGTTACTTCAGTGATGTACTGCAAAATAACAGAAGATTGTGTCAGGTTTGTTGGTTACAGAAATTGGGACTGATTTGTACAATTTTGTTTGTGTTTGACAGAGTTTAGACCTAAAAAGAGATGTAAATGTCATCAGATTTGCTGCAAAATACAAACTTCTGGCAAAACCCATCTTTTCATCACATAAGAGCCAGGTGCATCTCTTAACACCTGCTCTCTTTCAACTACAGCACCCTAGTTAAATTTCTTCTGCAAGGCCGTCTCTATTTGAGAAGCCAACCTGTTCTCCAGCAACGCTATTCAATGGAAGTCAGTTTTGGAGAGTCACAGTGGTCTTAGTGTGCACCGAGTATATAAATGGAAGAATCACAGTTTTCAGGGAAACAGGGAAAATAGCTAAGCAGCTTGCACCTGGCGAAACTGAGTAAGGTCTCTGGATTCACTGCTAAAAGGGTATTTTGATATCCAACTTGGATAGCACTGGTGTTTGTGGGCTACCTTACATGTTCTTTGAAAGAGGTGATCTCTTCCTGTTGGGTTTATAGGCAGACAGCAATTCTAAACTGCTTAAAATAAGGCTCTGAATAAGTTTAAAATTGCAAAACCCAGTTTTTATCTCTTTTTGAGAGTGCTGCTTTACCCCTTTGAAAGCTAAACGGACAGTGAAAACAAACTCGCTGATTCTAACTCGGTGGAAGTGCGATAGCTGTGTTTAACTGTTGCTGTGCAACTGAAGGATTACTCAGCTTTGCTATTTAGATGGTTCAAATATGGTCCAAGTATCAACTGCAGATTTTGGGGATGTTTCAATAGAGTTGTGTAATGCCTAGACTGAGAATTCAGAGCCTGAAGAGAAACTGTGCTTGGGTAACTGAAGTTAGGTCCTTATATTCTTGGATAGGTCGTTATACAGCATTTCTAAACTCAAGCTCTGATTTGCATATATAGCTGCTCCTGAGAATAATTTCTCATAATTTGTTTATTTTATTAAATGTAAGGTTTGGAGCGCTTTGGTTTTGCAGGATGGCTGTGTGGTGAGAGCCAAAACCTCTTAAACATGCTACTAAATTAAAGTGAAATAACAGCAAAACAATGGAACAAGTACGCTTTTTCTCCGGCAGTGCAGCAACTTAATAGGATGCAAAGTTAATTTTGAACTTAACTTATGATTTCTTATTTCAGGGTCAGATAACACTAATGGATGTCCCTGTATTTAAAGCAATTCAACCAGAGGTGAGTAGTTCACTGGTTTTCTTTTCAAACTTAAATGAAAAAGATTATGCATAAACTCCAGAATTGCAAAGTGTGAGTATGCTCAATAAATATAAACGTTTTTTCATTTCTATAACTCTTCGGCAGATGGGTTTTATAATACAAAAATATCTGGAACTAGTGGTTTGTTTGGGGAATGCTCTATTGGTATTTAAATGTGTTCAACCAGTGCTAGAGATGAAGTATCTGTTTTTTAATGTTTGAATGATAAAAATCTTGATTTGACAATTTTGATCAGAATGTTTTAGGTTCTAGCTCCTCATAGATCCAAAGAAAAACTAAACTAACTAATAAGCTGGGTGGTACACAGTGTGCCCAAATATGTATTTTAATTGTCTGAACTGACATTTTCTGTTACTTTTTCAAAGTATTTAACAAACAACAATCCTAGCCTCGTCACTAAGAAACCGATTGTGTATCTCAGTATATATTAAGGTCATGATAAGAAGGAGAAAAGAAAAATACTTATTACATGTATTACAACAGAACCAAAAGCAAATAGCAACCCCTCTAAGTACAAACACCACAGTTTCCCTATTACGTTGTCATAATGAATGCAGCGGCCTTCCTGTGCTTTTGCCATTTGTTCTGCTTGGAGCACGCATGCACACCTGTCCCAGCTACACAATAAAGAGGTTCAGAGGTGCTGTTTCACTTTCACGGAAGAAGGAAGGGCTTTAATATTTTCTGCAATTTAATGACATTTGTTCAGTAATAATATACAAAAATGGTAGAAACATTATGTATCAAGGTTAGTGATGCTTTTACAAATAGCTCCATATATCACTTGTATGTTTCAGCTATGCTTTCGGTCCTGACTGTAGTTTAATTTAGCTGGTAATATAGCCATTGTTCTTTGTTTCCATACCTTGAAATTATGGAGTAGTCGTTTGTATGTTTAATGGAGATAATAGCTGTATATGTAGTCTTGATGCTTGGAGATGATGCACATGTACAGCTTATTCATGAGGTTTTTGTCAGGGCATACTTGGCTTTGATTGTGAATAGGGGAACAGTGGTAAGTTTACAGGTTGCAGCAACATGCACTGCCGTAACGAAATGTACCCTATGACTCAGGAAAAAGTCGATGAACGTGGGAATGGTTGTCAGCAGTCCTTTCAGCCTCTCCAAGTGGCCAGCAGTAGATGCTTAGTGAGACAGTATGAGAAACCATGTATTTATCTATACATTGATATATCCTTCTGGCATCAGAAGCTGGAGACTTGGAGCTGCAAGGTGCATCCACATACCATGCTTAATAGCCCGTGATGGGCATTTCTTCCCTGACTTCTGGCTAATCCCCTTCGAACTCAATTATATGTTCAACCTTCACGATTTACTGTTATTTACAGTGTATAATATGAAAATGCTTCCTTCATGTGAGCTGTTCATGTCATTCTGAATACAACTTGTGCTGTTCTGATCAGTAGATAACTTCCTATTTGCCTTTCCTGTGCCAGGCATCTTTCCATTGCGTTGCTGTTGTATCTTTTCTGATGTCCATTTGCAAAAGCAACTCTATTCAGTTTCTTCTTCATATAGGAGAGGAAAGGAATTCATGCCGTAGTTCATTGTCCTGTGTTTCTCTGACTGCTTCGTATATCTTTGTAAAAAGAAAAATGGCTCTAACTACTGTTTTATTCAAGATGTGTGTAATCCGTAGATGTACTGGGATAACACATGGATGATCTGTGCTCTCTATTCTGTTTTTAAATATCTCTGCATTCCTTTCTATTGCAGCCTGGCTTGAATTGATGTTTTCAGAATCTTCACAGTAACTACAATAAATTATGAATTTGTTTATCCTTATTTTGGTCTGATTAACATTTTCCTATGGAGATTGTTTCATACTTTTCAAGGTTTATTTTTATTGTTCATTTTATTGTCCACTTTGTCAGTAGTGTTGGAAGTATTTGGGCTCATCAGTCGCCTTTAGATTATCATAAAGTATTTTACTGGTGGCAGGCTTTTGTCACATCCCTGTTTGTATGGATCCCTGAAGAATGCCTTGCTTCCAAGAGAGAAACCTGCTGAAAAAATCTTAGTGGTGATTACTGATTGATCATTTGTCTACCCATGGATATATATTTTTTAAAGGCTTTCTTTTGATTTGTACATGAAAATGTTTTCGTGATTCATTCATAATTTAGCTTGCATGATTTCAGCAAGCTGTCTCTTCCCCCCACCCCCTTAATCTCCCCCTGCTTTTTTTCCCCTAAGTCCTTCAAAGAGCTTTCCATTTGATTTCTGGCTTTTTGGGGCATCCTTAGTCGTCTTGATTGGCAGGATATGGTCACCCTGATCTTCTAGTAGGATTTTTTTTAAAAAAAAGCGCTCATCAAAAACCTTCAAGTTGATTTACCCTTTTATCTAATTGTTTAGAAATACACACAGAATGTATTTAAAAGCCAAGCTTTGCTGCAGTGTAGGTCGTGTTGTCTCACCCTCCCCACCCAGAAATATTGCAGTTCTGGATGCTTTTTCGCAGTGCCTCTTCTCTAGTTACTGGGCCTCAAAGAACTCAAACCACCAATTTAAATAGCTAGGACTTTTCCTAATGATCTGTTCTTACAGAAGTTTCTCTGCTTGAGCTCGATGGTAATATTTTCTTCCCATTTCTGCTTCCAGCATTGCACAGAGCAAGCAGTCAGCTGCAGAACAAGCAGAAGGGAGCAAGTGAATTAGATACAGTGGCAGTGATCCAGTACTCCATAACTTGTCATCTGCTGCTCTTTTAACGTTGATTCTCTGTATCTCAGGTTATGTTGTATGAGCAAACCTACTCAAAGGCTCTGAGAGATGAGAAGAAACGTCAAGAAAGCATATTGAATTTTGTTGGATGTTCTACTTCATTAGTGTACATAAAGGGGAAAAGCAGAAGAAAAAGAAACAAGTATCTAAAAGGAAAACTGGGGGAGAATAGGTATTAACTTTCTAGATGTATTCACCTTTTAAGAAACATATGTGCCATGTAAGAAATTATGATGCCTTCACTGCAAAATATCTGTTGTCATTTTGACGCTTCCCACATGTTTGCACAAAGTTGAAAGCACTGACAGTGTCAAGTACTGTGTGTCCAGCAGTGCTCCTTCACAGGAGCGCAGAGGTCTGTTGCATCTGACGTGCCTCTGAGTTGTGTTAACTCTGTGGAAAAGGAGCATGCAGATTAAGTCTCAGGTCAGAAGGAGCTAAATGCAATTAAAATTAAAAAACAAGGAAACCTCTTAGAAATAGTAATTCTATGTATGTATCTGTTTCACAGACTAAGATCTTGCACCTGCGCCCACCTGATACTAGAACTCTAATTCTGAGTGCATAAATACAAATTTGAATCTAACCTTAAGATTGCTACTTACGTACCATCTGAAGGTTCATGGTAACTTGTTTGGCTTTAAAAACAACAAAAAAAATACCCACCCACCTCTCCTCACATTAATCACTAGTCACATTAGCCCCACAAGCCACAAAACCAGGCCTGCTTCTGATACAAAACCCTTCAGTGCAAACCCTTAGCTGTACAGTGCCAGGGTAACAGGTGACTTCTGCCCTCAGCTATCCAAGCTTTTTTAATCAGTGATAAGAATTGAAATAGAATGAGGACATGGCCTCAGTCATTAACAAATTACCATGCTTTCTCTAAACCTAATTTAGAGAAACTAATTTAATCTAAACTTAACCTAAAATGATTTTTTCCTGCTGTTAAGGAAGTGTAATCATCAGATGCCAGTAAGGATGAATCACCTTGTATTGTCCCCACGTGCCAAGCTGGGGTTGTTCTAATGAGAACCCTGTCACTGTGAGAGGCTGAGGGACAGAACACAAACAAGTCTCTTGGATGGCTTCCTTGCCTCTTGGCCTGTCCTTTGCATCAGGAGCAGCTCAGGGCCACACAGCTGTCTTGCACGTAGTCATTGAAGGGCCGGTACAAGGACATGGGGATGTGCTTTCCTATGTTGGACAGCATGGCATTTTCCAGGATAGGTGTTGGTGATGGAACTTCCTAGTGACATTTGAATGACTGGCCCTAAACACACAGTTGGGCACTCCACATTGTTCACATAGGAGCCTCTCAGTCTCCTCTAGCATGTACCAGCATGCCAAGGGCTTAAGCAAGTGGGAGAGCTGAAGGTCTCTTAACAGGCATGAGGCTCCTTAGTAGCTTTGGGATTTTGATTGAAGGGACATTAAAAAGTTCCTAATTAAACACAAACAAAACTCAGAGCTCTTTACAATAACATGCTGTTGTGAGGTTACAGCTTACAATATTCAGATAGCAGATTCTTTTAAAATGTGACTGTCTTAAAAGGCATAATTATTAGTTACATGTTGAAGCATTCTGCCTATGTTACATGGTAGTTGCATGTATGGTGTAATACCAGCTTCAATAAGTGGTTCTCAATATGGTAATCAAACTGAGAGCGCTTCAGAGTGGAAGATACGGAAAGAAAGCATGAATAACTATTAAAAAAAAAAAAAAAAAAGGCTGTACTTAGTTATTATGCCACTTTAATTGTGTCTGTACTGGGTAATGTTCCTGGTGGTTTCAGTTGGCACTGTGAAATAGGTTGTATGCTGTATGTACCCATGTCTGTTGTGTGTGCTGCTCTGTAGGAATAGGAGAGCTCATCAGTAGATTCATTTTTATGGCTCCTAGTCAAAATTCTTTATTGAAATTAAGTGGTAGTAAATAACAATGAATGTGACACAGTTGCCCAGTTGCTGACTAAGTTTTACAGACAGGAAGCACTCTAACTTTTTAGTTAAAGAAATGTTTTTTCAGGCTTTGCAAATAACTTGTTAAGTTGTTATGGTCTACAATTTTTAAGATGACTTAAGTACACCAATTAACTGACTTCTTAATTTTTTTAAGCAGGTCTCCTTGCTCCATTTAACTCCACAAAATATTTTCTGAAGTGCTGACTGTTATTCAACTTAAAATAAAATTCCCTCATTTGGAGGGGAAAATTGGAAATCAAGTGTTAATTTTATTATGGCTACAGAAGATGACGATTTTGCTATGTCTTTATTTTAACTGGCATGTTGCATTAATGGGATGTGTCTAGATTGATATAACAAGGTCTATCATCTAAATAGACTTCAAATATCTTCAGAAAGTAATTAAAACCAAAAGGCATGCGACTCTCTCTAGCTCAGGTTCATGTTTAAAGTGACATTTTCTATGATAACAAAATGAATCTTGAATTATTTCTCTGGTTTCTAATAGCTGAATCAAGAAAATAACGTCCCTAATTCATCAAAAGAGGAATTTCAAAAATCTAATTATTTAAATAAAATCAGAAATGATACTGTGGAATCTCAATGCTCAAAAGAAATTAGAGAAAGTGCTACTCTGTTTATTACTTTGCTGTATTATTGCTCTGTTATTTTGAATTCTTTTTACAATTCATCTCTCTATATGCTTATGGCTCTGAACATATGGTGTGCACTAGTTCAAAAAAAATGAATTCTCATCCTTGTTCTCCCAGGAGCTGGCAAGCTGTGGATGGAATAAAAAAGAGAAATATAGTTCTGCTCCAAATGCAGTTGCTTTCACCAGAAGATTCAATCATGTGAGTTATTTTTTTAAAATGCAATTACATGTACATGTTTAAAAGGTCTGGGGAATTAAGTGTTCTGGCACATGACTTTTATTGTTGATCACAGCTGATTATTTGAAAACTTCAAATATGTGCTTAAAGCAGTTCCTTATCTTCAGCAAATACAGGAAGACCAAGACAGTACTAAAGAAATAGTTGTGGCTTTGTTTTAAATAGCAGCTACTGATGAATAAAATAAGGAAAATATGAAGGGTTTTTCCCCAAAACGGTGGTTGTCCTTTTCATAAAGACAGGATCATCATTTGAGGTTGAAGGCTTACCATATAGGATTTTTGGAGTAATAATTAGGTATGATTTCTTTCTATGTTAGTTGAATGTCTTTTGCTTCACAGAGGTGTATTTGTCCCTAGAAATAAGAGCCTTTTGTCAGTATGGTCATCTTTTTAAGACGATTCTAGGCAAACTTAAAAACTGCAAACACATAGACTGTACAAAACGTTGTTTTAATCCTCTACTTGGTGTAATGTTTCAGATACGTAGTTGAGATTTGTGGCTTGCTTTCTTAAAAAAAAAAAATCTGTTAAAACCAATTTATCAATTAAAATTACAATTCTAGCTTCTTCCTCTATTAAAGCTGCATAACTACAGCTGTTAGTTAGCCAACCAAGTCTCAAAACTGTAATGCTTTTTTATGTAATGCCTTATTTGGGATTTCAGATGAAGTAATTCTCTTACCCCTATCTCTCCTCTTGTAAATGTTTAATAATGTCTCAAACTTAAAAGCTTCCTTCCAGAGCTGTTTTCTGTGCCCAGTCTCACATCTTAGACATGTTTGTTAATCATCACAAACTCAGGCCAAGCCTCTAACTTTCCGTTTTTTTTCCTGTCAGTTGTATACTTTCTCACTTTCCACTATTGCTCATATTCAGGATCCAACCAAGCTCTATTAATTACCTACAAAATTTACAATATTCCTTAACCATCTAATGACTGAAGTGCTTCTCTGTGGATGGGTTTGGACACATTCAGAAGAGATGATGCTATGCCTCAAACTTCTTGTAACTGTAGCATCATCTACTGAACTCTGTTCCCCCTCTTCTCCCTCGCCCTAGTATTTAGTTGAAATTTTCCTGATCTAGCTTTTGAAGTTGCTGTGTCTAGCCTGAGACTGTTTCTACACTGATCCTTCTTACATTAATCTAGCTGACAAACCAGTGGTTCCAGCATTTTGAGATCTTGTTTATTCATCTAAGTTGTGTCTTCAAAGAAATGCTGTTTTGCTGAATATTCTGAAATCTTTTTGTAGAAAGGGCCTTCAAGAACCTCACTCCTAATTTTTTGTTGTATAACCCACTAAGGAACTGCAGGAATTGGCTAAACAGCTTTAAACGTATGAAAGAATTGTTAAAATACACTTAGTAGCAAGAAGTAAGGAGGGGAAGCCAGATTATGTGAATAAGCAATGAACTGACTGTTTGTCATTACAGAACCACAGTTTAAAAATATCTAACCAGTAAACTATGTAAAGGACAGAGAAAGAGATGGAAGGCCTGCTTTGTACAGCTGGCCAGAAATAGCAGGAGATAGCTGTCACTTAAAGGTAGTTGTTAACATCTTAGCAGCATTTAAGACCTTTAACTCTATTGTTACATAGTGTTTAGGAAACTTCTAGAAGCAGTATTCTTAGATTAACACACAAATTCCATAAATCCCATTAGTTTATTATTGTAGTACTTTCTTAAGTCTCACATTCTTATTTGTGTTTAAATTTTTTTGTTTTTTTGACCAATTCAGATTTTTGCTGTTTTTTTAAGGACGTATTTTCCACTCTTTTTTCACATTCCACTCTTCTGTGGAACACTTACCAAATCGGTTTGGTTGATTATTGATTTAATTTGATGGGTAATATTCTTTTGTTCTGTCTTAAACATTTCTGTGTGGATTTCTGTAAGAACTATGTGCCTATAACAAAGTAAATACAGAGAATAAAATGCTAGAAATAACCTGCCTTTTTTTGTAGCACGTTTATTCATAATACTTGATAGTCCTGTTTCCCTAGAAAGCATTGCTAACTGCTAAAGGAAACTTTTCGTATTCTCATTATTCCATGGTGCATGTTAAATGATTCTGGGTTGTGACTGGCTCTTCCATCTGTCTTGTTTTCTTTTTCTACTATGCTTTTGTTTCAAGGAGCTTTTATTTTTGATTGAAAGGCAGGTAAAGACCAGGCCATTCTGGAAGAAATATTAGAACTAGGTGACTCCAAGTTCTGTAGTGTCTTTGAGCTTGTTCGGTGTTTTAGTTGACTAAAGATCTGTCATTGCACTTTGAATTTTTTCAGCATGGTGAAGGGGAACTTTGAATACAGTGCAGCCCTGTGGCTAGCTTTGAGCAGATGTTCATACAGTTTCTTGTGCTGTTTCTTTCCCTTCTACCTCCCCCTTTTGTTCCTTTGGCTTTGCATCTGAGGGCGTTGCAACGAGTGATGCAGTCAGGAAAGGGCAGAGGTTTATTTGAGCTCTCCCTTTCTCTAGCTTATTTTTTAGGGAACATCAGAAGAGTGATAAACATACAAACAGATTGATGCCAGGCTGCCTGCGGGTCTCATCAGATGTCCTTCATGTAGACGTTCTGTTTAGTGGGATGTTTGCAAATGTAGGTTCGAATTTTCTTGTTGTAAGTTCTAGGTTTGTAGATAATCCTTACCCTGTGTGTATGCTTTCTGTACAGCCATAAAAGTTGGTTGTGCCCCTCTCTCACTTGACAGGTTCCTCCATTGATTCTGGGGTTAGTTTGTCTAACCAGTTCTCTGGGAAATTGCGGCATACAGCTTTGGTGGCTGAGGGACGTACCATTTCCAAGAACTTCTTCCAAGAAGTTTGCATCAGTCTTTATTCTGGCACCAAGGAAAGTGATCAGTCCCACCTTCATATGGTAGAACCAGAGAGGAAGGGGAAAGGGGTAGGTGGTGTTTCAGTTGCAGATTTCTATCGTTCATATGGGTACCTCCACTTTTGACTTACTGATGCTGTACTTTGTAGAATTTTTGATGTGGTGTGTGCCTATAGTTCAAAATGCGTCACTGGGGAGGAGTCGTTCGTTCCAATAGTAGTTATATTTAGATTCACCATCTTTTTTGGGAGCAGTGAAAGCCAAGAATTTGTATGGGATAGACAGTGGCAGCTGGGAATAAGGCGGCACAGTGGAGTAAGCAGTTTTCATCTTCCTTGCCTGGTCCACCTTCTCTGAGATCAGATCTATGCCAGCTGATTGTTCAGCAGGACGTGGTTCCTGTTGGGCACCTGCACTACTTACCTAGGGGGCTCAAATGGTTAGAGCTAAAAACACATGATCAATAAAATCATCGTGACTTTTGGCTTTATTGGCCGTGAATACATTTCAACAAACTTTTGTTAACCTTTGAAACTTCACTGGGTTTAAATTATTCATCATGCGTTTGTCTCTTTCCCTTTTTCCCCCAACTTGCCAAAAGAAAGTCTTGCACAGCTCTCACATTGTAAGTAAAAAGAATATTAAATCAGTAACAGCTGCTTCACAGCAAATTGATCTGCTGATAGAGCTTTGGAAACAGTTATGATTATGTGCAGTTGATTGCAGTCCACTGAGAATGAAGTAGTGTATTTCCAGCATTAGTTATGTGATAATTATATATGGTGCCTGTAAAAACAGCTCAAGTTCAGGGAAGAGAAGTCAGTGAGTCGTTCCATGCCAGGATTCTTTTTATCTCGAAGCATACATTGTGATGCGGTACTGCATAGATCTACACAGCTACTATCAAATGTTTTTTTTAAAATTTGCAGTTTCTCTACATAATTTTTTAAAACTCTGATCCCTGTCTTTTGCAACTTTTTTTTTCCTGAAAGTTAGTTGTATAATTTGATACTGTTGTAAATCATAAACCTGTCAAAGTGCAAAATCATCAGGTCTGACTACTTAACAAAACGTTGCTCTCTACCTTCTGGAAATAAGTATTTGTGAATTGCTGTTAGGCTTTGGTATGAAAAGGTGTTCATAGCTTATTAAAAGGTAACTGTCACCCTCATGACTATAAAAATATCTGTATTAAAAGCCTCTTTCCAGGGGTTCTCATTTAAATGGGAGTGGAACTCTGCTGCCATAGAGCTTAAAATATTAGAGAAGCTTGTCAACTAGATTCGATGCATTTGAGCAGTTTTTTAAAGCAAAAATCCCCCTTGAAAAAGGCAAAATGTGTTTCACAGTGACAGTAAAACATTTTTTTTTAAATGAAATAAGATTCCATACGAAGGGAAAATTTGTGTTGTCTTGAATGGTGTAGTGTTTTGCTAAGTTGCCATTGAGTATGGTAGTGAAATTTTTCTAGGGCTATCAGAAATTAAAAAAAAAAACTATGGGGGAGAGATGGTCATTCTTCTTTTTGAAACAGAGGCAGGGGAATGACACGGATTTTACTGCATCTGTAAAGATGCAAGGTCAGTGCTGTCTATTTTATGCTGCATCCCGTCTCTTTATGTAGTGTATCGGAATGTTTCAAATATTTCAAAGAATGATCCAGAAACTCTATTAAAGAGAGAGAGTCTTGAATTTATCTACTGATTAATAGAGAAGACATAATTAGTTCGGAACTGGTGACTGTGAGCTTAAAAGTGCCAGTATAGCAAAGCTATTATTTTAGAGAAAGCTCGGGATAATTTCAAAAGCTTAGACTGTTACTCATGAAAAGTATATTCCAAAGTTGATCATGGTTTTTATATGTTAATAGGGAAGAATATTACCACACAAATATATGGAAAAATAAGATGTAAAAGCAGTGAGAGAAGGCTTTAAACAAAATAACCACAAAATATCTATGGAACCATTCATGATAAACATGAAGAAAGAACCTGGATAAGATATAGAAGTGGTTATTTGTGGCCAATTAAAACAAAAAGCTTTGTTTAACTTGTTTATTTTAAAATATTTGGAAAAATTAGATGGTGCCTTTTTGAGACATCAGTGAATGGAAGGCCAGCCAAAAAACAGTGTCAGTGCCAGCGAAAACACACCAAAGAGGAGTGGAGGTGGTTGGAATGGAAATGGTCACTGGCTTAATTTCGTTCTCCTGCTTACTTTTACTTAGGGCATTGGAAAGCTCTGAGCTGAGAGGGAGGGTTTGGGGTTGGCTTTGTTTTGTTTTCCCACAAGACCTTGGCAGTGCTGAGACCCCAGTCTGGCTGGGACTGGGACAGAAACCAGAGCTCACTGAGTAAACAGGAGTACTTGTGTGGTGCGGCACTCGTGTTACTGTGAGACTGATGAGCTTCGGTAGAAGTCAAGGCCAATTTGCTCAATTATTTGTTTTTTCTTCCTTACAAACATGCTCGAGCATTGTTCCATGTTTTGAGCAAGTGTTTCATAATCTGGCGTACTGCAAGCAGTCTCCTGTTCCCTCACATTTCTGTTTATCTGATCGAAGGCATGCGGGCCTGTGAAGCACAGCAGAGTGGTGGTCTCTCTGAGATTCTCTGCAATACAGAAACCTATGTTAAAACTTTAAATTTCTTTGATCTTCAAAGGGAAAGCATCTCTTTGGCAACTTACCACTCAAGGGGAAAGTTGGCTTTCTCAAGCTGTGTAACTGCAGCAGAACATCAAATTGAGGTTTAATTTTTTGGACAATACTTTGAAGTACTGTTGAATACTTCAGTATTTATGCATTTATTTCTTACATATTTTATAGTAACACTGTTTGCACAGGACCATTTTTTTACATTTATCAAGGTAACAGTCTCTCAGGAGATGCTTTGTGTTTTATTTTTGTTGGTGGTGTTTTTTCAGATGGAAAAGAAAACTGAGTTCCCTGGCTTTTATTTCCTGGCTGGTATGACTCTAGATAAAGAGACCAAAGGAAAGCAGTTATGTAGGATATATGTGGGTTTTTAGTGTCTTATTTTGTAGTTCTTCTGTTTTCCAGTTTCAGAGCTCTTGTGTTTTGACATCTCAGTTCTCGTCAGATCAGGCTAACTTCACTGAAAATGTAATTTTATTTATTTATTTGTTGGAGATGTGGATCTTCTGGTGCTATTCTGTGTGAAGAACTGTCATACTGTACAGAGTGAAACAGGATAAATAGGATTTTTTTTATTGAAATTTTGGGCAGTAACTTGCGTATGTGTGTGATGTTAGTTTACAAGCAGTAGTTTAGAAGCATTAAAAATCGGAGCTGCACGACAGGTTGACAAGCGTTTACATACGGTAGTGTACATTTCTTTATATGCTCCTTTCAGTAGTTTTGTAAATAGCAGTTATGCTGTGTCTTGCTAATCTTGCTAATCAGGTAATTAACAAATGCAGGAGGCATCCTTCATGCTGTACTGAATATGATGGCAATTTTTATATACTAGGTGATGTTAACTCCATGAAATTTAACAAATGAGAATGATAGCATGCTTTATATTAGACAGGAATTGGCTTAGTCATCAATAAGGTTACAAATAATAAACTCCAGGTTACAACCTACCTGGATTTATGAATTTCTGTTAGGCTTTGGTATGAAAACCTTTTCGTAGCTTATAAAAAGGTAACTGTCACTCTCATGACTATAAAAATATCTGTATTAAAAGCCTCTTTTCTGGGGTTCTTGTTTAAATGGGAGTGGAACTCTGCTGCCATAGAGTTTAAAATATTAGAGAAACCTATTACCTTAAAATATTAGAGAAATAAGGTAGGAAGGATTCCTGCCTTATGTTCCAGTGTTCAGGTGATACCAGTTTATTTTCTTCAGAGGTGCTGAGAATTTGCAAGTGTCAGTAAACTGGAGCTGAAGCAGTTTAATACATCTGTGAGTTGGGTAGTGTGGCTTTGTAGTCATGGAAAACCAGAAACAGAATATAGCTTGATTTGGAGTTTTATATTCCTTCATTCTGTAGACTCTGTTAATAAATTTTCTTCATGGTTTTATTTTCTTGGGAGAATGTTTTTGAAGTTTGAGGGTTTTGTGATTTGCTTTTTGTCTGACATCTCATCCTCAAACTTAGCCTGAAAATGAGTATGTTTGCGTAGATTGCATATAATGTTTTGGTTTTTTTTGAGGTGCTCTGTTGTCAAAAGGGTTTTCCTCATTAGAAAAGCAGACACCGGTGTCTTTGTACACAAGTAAGGGATATGACAGGTATTACAAAGACAAATTTAGCCACCCACACACTTAATGAGAAAAGCAGGCATCAGAACATGTGCTCTCCAACAAAATACTGGAATGCATTGTTACCTGTTAAGAACTGGGGAAAGTGAAGAAAGTAACAAGATGCAAGGATCTTTCAATTCTAAACATAAATTGGGTTTATTAATTTGATTCAAGCAACTGCTTGATCGTGTAATGGTAGATGGTATTGCGAGTGAGAAAGAGTGGAATAACAGGAAAAAAATTCAAGGCCTTTTATTAGGGCTTGGGTTATATTGCTTGATTGTACAAGCATTTGAACCTTCTAAATTTGTTTGTATGTTATAAATGGAACTTGAATGCTGTGAGACTTCAATGTGTTACTCGTGAAATGAATATACTAAAAGTGTAATGTTGATTCTCTATTTTAAAAGGCATCTTTTCTTCTTTTTAGGTAAGCTTCTGGGTTGTCAGAGAGATTCTACATGCACAAACGTTAAAAATAAGAGCTGAGGTTTTGAGCCACTATATTAAAACTGCAAAGGTAAGGAATTGGGGGTGGGTAGGAGGGGAGACTGTGGGATTCACCGTGATGAAAGATCTTATACTTAGGCTGGTCAGTTCAGAAATACACGTAGGTAAATATTTATCTGACACCCAGTTTAGCTGTGGTTGTATCTGCTGACATGAATAGGTGCTTGGCTCATGCATGTAACAAAGTTGT
This sequence comes from Cygnus atratus, assembly GCF_013377495.2. NCBI lineage: Eukaryota > Metazoa > Chordata > Aves > Anseriformes > Anatidae > Cygnus > Cygnus atratus. Next base: position 11,711,570 of record NC_066369.1, on the reverse strand, counting down.
CAGAAATAGTGACAGAGCAAAGCCCTGAAATTGAAGCCTTTGTTTCCTCCAAAAAAATAAAAAAGCTTAGCTAAGGAAACACAATGAAAACTTACTTCAAATATTCTTTATTAGATGATATAACTTACCAAAAGTTTTCTGATGTTGGATAAACCTAAACAGTATTTATAGAATCAGTTCAAACAGTATCAGTCAGAACACAAATTGCTTTTATTACTGGAAGGGAGGAAGCGTATGTTATCTTTTTTTATCTTTTTTTTTAATTGTGACATGAATAATATAAATCTAATATTGTTTTAAAAACAGTTTCAGAAGTGTATCTGAGCTCAGCGCTTTAGAGCTCTTATCCTTTGGTACCTTCCTAAAAGCCATTAGGACTGGCATTCCTAAGAAAAGGATCAGGAAATCGTGACTCAGATTTAGATGAGCCAGAATCCTGGCCCTTCAAACAGAGTGAAACTTACTCGTTGTTCCATGAAGAGTGGGATTCTTTCTTTTTGCTGCCTCAAAGTGGCTGCTACTGCAGATAACTTCTATCACCATCTTGGATTATGTACTAAAAATGATTGAATTTTTTTTGTTGGTTACCTTGGTATCCATCTTGCAAATACATTTTGTCTTTATGCATTTTTTTTCCACAAAGTAGTTTTACCTCCATGGAATTTGACTGCACAGACTGCAAGCTAATTTTGTAAGATTTGACAACCTTTGTTCAATAAATCGTGCCATGGTCATAGTGGTTGAGAATATTGAAAAATGTAGAGGCTCTAAGGGTATCTTTTAAATATCTTTTGATATCTGAAGAGTTAATGTAGCTTCATGTAATATATTTTTTAAAATGAGGGGATTTTGTTTGATGAAATGGACATAAACAAATTTGCTTCCATAAATGTAGGGAAGGTGTGCCCCTGTAGTGATCATAGTGCAGAACTGATCTTGGAAACAAAGCTGGGTCAGGCCTGGTTGTGGCCTTGCTCTGATGGGGCATTTTAGTCCCTGCTTTGGCCTCAGCACACTGTGCCTGATCTCATTTGTGGACTGCAGACAGCAATGCTTGCTGAAACTCTGCTGGTTTTGAGAGAGGATTTTGTGCCTCAACAATTAAAGTCAATTGAGCGTCTCTTAGCTGTGAGTTGTAGAACTACAATTACAAAACCGGGGAAATACATGGGGTGCTTTTATCTGTTAATTTATTTACTGTATCTGTTATCTTGGCTTTGCTTACATATGGCTGCTAGCTTTGAGTTACTGCAGTTAGTGCCATTTTCTGTTTATGGCAAGGCTATTATCAAAGCACTAATTAACTTTTCAGAGAAGCTGTAAATCCCCTAGACTGAACTTTTTGTGCTGACAATCCATTATATGGCTAGCAGTCCTTTAATGGCATCTCATACTATATTGTTTTATGCATGAACTAATTGGACGTAATTGCATTCCCCTGAAGTTCCCAGACTATCTCAATTGTTTATGACTTCTGTTTCAATGCTGGCAGCAGCTAGGAAAGGCTTTTTATTTTTAATCAGCCGTGTTATTGTTCTGCGTCCTTCAGAACAGCGGACTTTATCTTATTTTTGGGCAAGTGGGGGAGAAAAATAGATGCTTGTGTGAGTAGTTGGACGAAGACTGGCAATACTGTTTGGAAAGGATAGGTCTATGGTATAGAGAACCATCTAGGTTGGAAAAGACCTTTGAGATCACCAAGTCCAGCCATCAACCTGACCTACTGAGTCCTGTCACAAACCCATGTCCCTCAGGGCCACGTCTTCACATCTCTTAAATACCTACAGGGATGGGAACTGCCCCGCTCCAGTGCTTGACCACCCTCCCCATGAAGAAATTTTCCCTAATGCCCAGTCTAACCTCCCCTGGCACAACTTCAGGCCCTTTCCTTGTGTCCCATTGCTTGTTACATGAGAAAAGAGACCAAACCCCTCCTTGCTGCAGCCTCCTGTCAGGGAGTTGCAGATAGCAATGGGCTCTCCCCTCAGCCTCCACTTCTCCAGCCTAAACAGCCGTGGTTTCCTCAGCCACTTCTCACGTGCCTTGTTTTCTACTCCCTTTTCCAGCCTTGTTGCTCTTCTCTGGACATGCTTGAGCACCTCAATGTCCTTCTTGTAGAAAGGGGCCCAAAACTGAGCACAGTATTTGAGGCGCAGTCTCACCAGCACTGAGGTCCTGGTCCTGCTGGCCATGCCATTTCTGACACAAACCAGGCTGCTGTTAGCCTTCTTGACCACCTGGGTACTCTCCTGGCTCATGTTCAGCCTGCTTTCGCCCAGCATGCCCAGCTCCTTTTCTGCCAGGCACCTTTCCAGGCCCTCTTCTGCAAGCCTATACTGCTGCATGGGGTTGTTATGACCCATGTGCAGGATTTGACACTTACCCTTGTTGAATGCCATAAAATCGGATGCACCCTATTGAGTTGTCTTATCCCTCTGCAAAGCCTTCCTACCCTCAGGCAGATCAACACTCCTGTCTAACTTGGTATCATCTGAAAACTTGCTGAAGGTGCATGCACATGATCCCCTTATCCACATCACTGATAATGTTAAACAAAACTGGCCCCAAACATGAGCCCCGGGGAACACCACTGGTGGCCTGCCTCCATTCTCCCACCTCAGCCTATGTAACATTGCTTTTTACACAGACTTACTAAAGAATTCACCAAAGAGGGTATTAGGTGAGAGAGGTTCTTATTCAGTGGGTGTGGGAAGACTCTGGTAGTCAGTAGACATACCAGAACCATGGAGATCCAGGCACCCAGATTAAAATTCCTGCTACAGTGACCCAATAGTTAGCATTAAACATGGCACTCCTGAGAAATACCTATGAGGACCTCATTCCTTAACACAGTACCAGAGAACCATCAGCCTTTAAAGAGGAGAGAGAATCATTTGGCCTGCTCCCAAACTACTAGCTGGAAAACCATCCCTGCAGTTTTGCTTATAGCCTCCCTTTAAAAAAAAAAAAAAAAAAAAAAGTCTGATATTCATCATTTATTCAGAACCTGGCTAAATCTTCCTTACTTTTGTGTTATCTCATAAATGGCCTCCTAATGAGGACATCTTGGATAAGCTAAGTTTCAAGGAGGAAAAAAGACTGTCAGCTGTGTTTTGAGAAGCAAGGATTCCTCGTAATCTTATATCATAAATTAGTTTTAGTTTTTAGACCCCCAAAATTGCCTTTCAGTGAGAGAAGTACCCTAGGTACATGGCTTTTCAAATGTACCCTGCTTGACTTCATCCTGCATCAACTTTTCTAGGTGTTTTGATGCAGCCTTGGTAGCTCCATAAGCCTGTTGTGCAAAATATATTTACGATATTGAATACTACCATAATCACATCATTCACAACTGTGTTATCCTTCTTGGCATGTTAAGTTTGAAAATTCTGAATTTTCAAAGAAAGGAATTTGTGAGGTTTGAAAATTTCTGGCATTTCTGGTATATGTCACAAAATGTATACATATATATATTTTTAGAACGTGTCTCTCTGGACAATGAAACGGCTAGTGTGATATAATCCAAAACGGTACAGAAGCAACAATGAAAAATTAGAAGGTGCCATAAAAGTGGTATGGCTGCACAGCATCTCACTATAATAAAATGTTCATTGTAGAACATGCAAGACTTCTTTACTTTAGATTGTTATTTATTCTGTATTAACTGTTGACAGCACTTGGAATGTTTGTTTTTGTATACATTTTTGTCCTCAGAAACTGTATGAGCTGAATAATCTGCATGCTCTCATGGCAGTTGTGTCAGGCCTACAGAGTGCACCGATCTTCAGGCTGACTAAAACATGGGCGGTAAGTGAGCAGCAGGACATTAGAGAGATTTTAATTTATTCCTAGAAAAATACAACATTCTGTAGCTTATTTTCAAGGTTGCAATAATTATTACAGATTTGTAATCTTCTTGTACTGTGTACATAATGTTTCTACCGCATCTTAAGTCTATGGTTTCCTGTTGAGTTTTTTTCCATTCTGGCGTAGAAATACTTTCCTTTTGAAAAATAGCTCCCTACAGATTCTGCTAAATGCAGAGGCTTTTAATTTGGCCAGAAGCTATTTTGTATTTAGTTGCTGGAAAATTACGAATGCCAAAGTGGGTCATATTTTAATCATTTAGGGGTTTATGCTGTTGGAATTTTTTTGCTATGGAGAACAGATGTTCAGAAACTCTTGATTCAGTTTCCATAAAGAGATTTTTAGTTTCTTTTACTGATAACCGAGTATAGCAATCTTCATCAGAGTTTTCAGAATTATTTTCATAGTTATAGCAACTGAATGTTTTTAGATTTGTATAGTTAAGAAAGAATCGTTTTCTTGGGAAACGTTTTGACGTGTTTTCTGAATTAACTAGAATCAATATTGTGCAGTTGCATCCTTCATGAGTAGGACATTAGAAATAACTTCTGCTCATTGATACTTTCAAGTTAAGAAAACCGTGCTTGATTCAGTTATACGATGTTTAGTTACCCAGCTTGTAAAATCAGATGAACTGTGACGTTTTCAAGTGTGATGGATCAGGTGACTGAAATACTCCTGAGCGAGGTATCCATACAAATAGCTAAAAAGAATGAAAAACTTTCTCTACATATGTCTACACATCCATGTATATTACAGTAAGTGCTTTTTCACCTTGTTTCCTTCCCCACCCAAGGCAGGAAAAACTGAATGATAATGTTGCTCAGCTGATAAATGTTAACAAAAGCGATTTAAATCACTCCTGCCAAGATGACTCACTTAGAATTCTGTGCACATTTTGCAAGTATGCAATTAGATAAGACTTCTTGTTTCAAAATACCAAAATCTCTCTAAGAAAATCTTTATGAAGTTAACACTTCAAAGTGTTCTCGAGGCTGACTTCTGTTTTTCTGTTTTTGTCGTTGTGTTGTCTCAACAGCTTTATGTAACTGTGATGCCAAATTGCTTTCTGTGCATGACTCAAAAAGAGTACCTGCTATACCTATGTATTAATATAACCATACTAGTTACTACCGTGATTATGCCATTCAGAACAGGGAGTTCCCAGTTTCTCTCCTACTTTGTCAACTAGAAGCAGTGGTTTGCAATTCTTAGGAAGATTATTGTTATGCCACTGGCATATGTATCAGTTTTTTAACTTTGCCTTTCTTCCAACTTCTGAAATGCCAGGTAACCTCTTCCATGTTTCTGAAAGTGTTTTTAAATTCTATGGTCCCAAGCTAATCTATGTTTATCATCATCTTTTATAAGCCTCTGCAAATTAAAGTTGCAGGATAGCTCTTAGCAATGTGTACTGCAAACTGATTTAGATGTCTTTCTCTTGGAAGTTCAGCTTATAAATTCTTGAAGTAATTCTAAGCCTTTTGTTTTCTGTATAGTAAAAGCCAGAAAAGACATTTAAAAAGGCACACCAAGCAAGCCACTACTATTGCTTGATTAAGTTATACAACAGTGTTCCAGAACATTTAACAAGGGAGTGTTTCTTGCTCCTTTCTGAGCTAATTTGCAGCAATTTGCAATTGACCTAACTTTTATAGTCAGGAAAATAGCTGCAAGTATACTTGCTCCCTAAAAAAGTCACCTTATGTGGTTGGACTCTAGAGTTGAAAGGAGCCATTAAATATTTGCTTGGTAATCTAATATTCGTTTTCTTAAAAAATAAAAAAATAAAAATCATGTCATCTGACAGCATGTCTGAATATGTCTGAAATTTACTTGTCTCATCCATTGCCTGGACCCCCAATGAACTCTAGAGAGTAATAAATGGTTCTAATATATGATTTACTGTATTCAAAACTTGAATCATGAACTTCTCCAGGAACATGCTTCTCTCTGTTTAATGTAAAAGAAGCTAGATGACTAACTTGGACTTAAGCAATATAAGCAAATAATCATTAGACAGCTGAAATTAGGTGAGGTGAATCCTGCCCCGCTCTGCCAGCACCCTGAAACCTCAGCTCTCCTTTCTTCCATTTCAAAAGTTGTTTCCAGTGCTGGCATGCTGTAAAGCAAGGAGCTGTCTGGAAGTCTCTGAACCCTTCTCCTGCTGTAAGCTGTCAGCCTTGGCTTTTGTTGTCTCTGCTTATGTACATCTCTTTACTGTTCTTTGCATCCTCAGAGCCTAAAATACCAAAAGAGATAGCGGGAATATTACTTAGAAAAAGAAGCAGTTCCAAAACTGAAGAAATAATAATTAGGTCCTTACTTCTCCTCAGAATAACACCTTTTGTTTTGTCAGGCTCTCTGTACACTAATGCAGGAACTAGACACAGGATGTGAATTGCACCAGAAGCACAAAGGAAAATCACACAGGCTTTACTTTTTTAGAGATTATTCAAAGAGCCTGAAATGATCTATTCAACTTCAAAAAGACTGTGCAATTCAGTGCGTTTTCAGGAAAATCCAGTTAATTTCATTCAAGTCTGAGTTTAGGCCATTACTATTCCTGTTAGTCTTGCCATACCTTCCAGTCCAAAAAAACAACAGAAAGCCTTCCAGACATGCAGTGGAGACAAAATGTTTTAGAATATCATTAAAGGAAGGCTCATCTAGGCTGTTTAAACTGCAACCATCTTTGAGGAGATAAACTTCAAACGATAAATGTTACGTTCCAGTGGCTGGAAAGAAGTTATGCCTGTCTGCTGTTGTTCTTTTGTCCTGGAAATGAATTTGAGTTGTTGCTCATCAGAATATTGGAACCAAAGCTAACAATGTTCAATTAATTGTTGAAATGCAAAAGACCAGCACATGTTGGAAAACAATTCACTCTTGAAAAGTGACTTTCTTCTGAAAGCCTGTGTTCAATTTGCTGGTGTGGCTATCCTAATGAAGACTAAGGTATGGGAAACGCAGGTAGAAAAAAGTTATTTCAATAGTGAAATTACAGCTTTAGAAAAGGGGTGTTTCCACTTCTATCATGTTCACATAAGGTGATCTTCTTTTTGAAAGAGAAAAGGGAGTAAAAAGTGATCTGCACCTTGTAATTTTGCACTGCTGAGGATCTTGTCGGAGAAGTGTGAGGGGGAGACTCGAGCACTGAGTCTTCTCCCAAAATATTCAGTATAAACATCTTATACCCTTCTTTAAACTTTGGCTTTAAGTTGAAATAAAGCCTCTGATGTGGTTTTGCAACAGTAGTGCAGTTAGATATTTCAAAAATATTTTAGTTTGTCAGTCTTGTAAAGAGTGCTTAGTTTCTGTTAATACTGTCAGAAGAAGGTGTTGGGGTGGGGGAGAGTGGACACAGGAGATCCAGGGCTTGCTTTTGTATTCTAAGTGACGGCTCCTCTAGTAATAAGATCCAATAAAATTGCTAGTTAGCAGAACAATAAGTGCAGCCTGTATTCCAGTCCGTAATTCCTTTTGTGGAGAAAAATGGATCAAATCTTTACTCTTAATTGTAGTTTAATAAAAGATATTTTTCAAATCTTAATGATACTGTTTTGCTCTTTGGAAAACTAATTTGTTGAGAGTTTTCAATTGAATGAGAACACATTTTGGAATTTGGGTTTTTGTGGAACTGGATTGGTATAAAACTCGGTACATCTAGTGAGAAAACAGTAACTTACGGATCATTACAGCGAATAAATTACTACTTTAAAACACTGCAGAAGTGGGCAGGATGTGAACTTGTGCTGTGTTTTGGCTAGATTAGTCTTCGGAAAACTTGTATTATTTCATAAAGATCCTGCAGGACACCAAAGTTTATATTTGACTAATTCTCTAGAAGGCTTATTCTAAATTTGCTGCCAAAATAGCTACTTTTCTCTGTTAATCCTCCAAGTACTCATCGTTAAAGAGTAAATGCTGTAATCTTGAAGCAGTCATATTTAACAACAAAAAATATGGGGAAACAAATCTATGCATTTAAGGGTAAAAGAAATCATAGCAATCAAACTTAACCTCATTTGGTTTTGCTTTTTTTTGTAGTTATTGAGTCGGAAGGATAAAGCCACCTTTGAAAAGTTGGAATATGTTATGAGTAAAGAAGATAACTACAAAAGGCTTAGAGACTATATCAGCAGCTTGAAGATGACTCCATGTATTCCCTATTTAGGTAAGCTGAAGAAACACTAATGGAAAACATGCTTCTCCGATGATTACAGAAACTAAACGCTATCTTTTAAGCATGCATGAAACTATTTTGATGCTTCAGTGAAGAATATAGAACCTTATAGTAACTTCACTAGCTTCAGAAAAAAACTTTTTATACCTCACAAACACTTCAGGTTTTACATGTAGTATCAGTTTTCTAGGAAACTATTTTCCCATATGCTCTATAGATATACCAATTGACTTCTGGAGAACTACTTAAATTGTTAGGCTTGCTAGCACTCTTCAAGAGCAAAATATTTGAATGTTACAGTAATTCAGGGTTTTAATTTATGAGCAGTGATAAATCACCAGCCTCTGAGATAAATAAATGTAGATCTTTGGGTTTGGAACATGCTAAAATCTGCAACTGTTGTTGCATTTAATTATATTAAACTGACAAGTGAAAATGGGTTGATAGTACTGACTCACGTTTATGAAATAATGATGGGTCAGTGATATTCCTTTGTATCTTGAAAGCTATATAAATAAATATATTTATTGATCGGTTTTAATATTACTCAGTATCTGTTTAATTTGGTTTAAAGTGATGTGTGCTCTTATAATGTAGCTTTTCTTTGGTATCATAAGATGTCATTAATTAAGGAAAAGTTTACACATTTTTTCCTTTTTCCAGGGGGAGAAAAAGTTGATGTTTTTGTCGATATCAGGTGCTCTCGCACCTAAATTCAAGATGACCTCCTGTGGTCACTAAAGTTCATTAACCTGTGATCTGTTTGTTTATGACGACTGATACTTCTTTTACTCAGCGGGGCTATTATTTCTTTTTTTGTGATTAAATAAATAAAAACTTGATAGCCTTTTTCAGCTGTGACCAATAGTTCATCACAATACTACTACATTTGCTTCGTAGCTTGATGCGATAAACATTACCATCATTTGGTGTTAGTATCTGGAATACCTCTAAAATGCATATATTCAGTTTTTGTGGAGCTGCAGGGATTTTATGTACTTTGTACTAGAAAAATACTTTGCTCTAGAGAGCCAATAATAATTTTAAGGACAAGCTGTCCTATAGAGTTTGTCATTCTGTCCTCATTTTTCACTTCAATGTTACATCCCTCCCAGAAAAATCCATCAGTTCCAACATGATCTTAGCAGCTGTTAATTTCCTGTGTTTTTGAGTATTCAGATGTTGGTAATTGTTCATGCCTAAAATGGAGCTCTGAAAGACTCAGCGTGTGCCCATTTTGTCTGAAGTGCAAGTGTGAGAAGTGTCAGTGTGGCACATGATCACGTACTACCCCAGCTGTTGACATAGCTGTTTGAACTAGGCTTGAATTAAAAGGGGCAAAGAAACCAACCAGAGTGTGATGTGATTAAACTTACCATTTTGTGGCTTCCCCTTCCATGTGTGCATGTGTAAGACATGCGGACTCTGTATGCTTCTGAAATGGAGTTTCTAGCTGTCCAGAAGCTTTTTACCTATATGCTGTGATTTATGAAATGTGAAGCCAGGCTCAGATTGTTTCCTTGCCAATTAAAAAGTCTCAAGCCAACCTGCTCTCAGATTTTTCCAAGTCTCATGATACTCTGTCCCTTGCCATTATGGTCTTCTGCAACTTACTGCTATACAGAGAAATCTTCAAGTTTGGGTGTATTTGGTGTCTGACGTTTTTAAAATGCTGCCTTAATACCTGCAAGTGTATAATTAAAAGACGACGAAAATGTTGGAAAGCAATGGTTTAAGTTTTGTTCTGTTACAGATGTTTTCCTCTTTATATGTGAGAAAACTCTTGTGCAACTTTTGGTTTAGAGTAAGCTTTAGGATTGACTTGATAATTTATGGAAGTCAAATACATATTTTTCTGCTTAAAAAGCAGGAGGGGGTTAATGCTTTTTGCTGTGACCAGCTGTAGTTTAAGAACGTTTTGTGGCCTGGTTTCATATAGCATGAATTCTCACTAAAGACATAGAGTGTTCCTCAAGCCTTTTTCTTAAATTCTCTAGAGAAATAGGAAACGCCTAGTGATGCACTCCCTCTCAAATTAATTTTGTAAGATTTAAATATGTGGCAAAAAGAACAAAATTGCTTTGCAACTACAGGCATGATAAACACGGATCTATCTTGGAAGGTTGGCTATTGAGTCCAAGTTTTCTCATTTGATCAGAGCTTTAATCTCCAGTAAGACATGAGTAGATTTGCAGAAGTATTACTTCTAAAATTCTGTTCCCGAGGCATTTCCATTAATCTAAGTGTTGTATGGTACAGAAGTAACCCAGCTTGCTTGCTTACAGTTTTAAGCTTCCAGCTGTAAGTTACAATTCCCAAAAGGATGGGGTTTTCTGCTGTTGCTTAGGGTATCAGAATCATATACAGGGCTGTTGCTGCTCCTTGTTTAAAATGCTTATCAAAGTCCAAGTCTGCTGTTTGAAATTGCGAGTGTGGCATGTGCTGGGGAGGGGGCTAACCATAAGGCCTGTTTCCGTTCCCAGAGAAAGAAGGGTTGGGGCAGGGATCCCTTCAGGGGTGATGCAGAGATCCCGAAGTTGCTGTTCTCCTTTAAACTGCTTTTTAGAAGAGTGCAGAGAATCGAGTCTTCCACAGAGAAGCATTTATCATTGCAAACCCCCGCCAGAGTAATGCTAGCCCAGGTTGAGAATGACTCTGTTTGGAAGGTCATGGGGAAAGGGAGCACATTAAGGGATCTCAGCTGAGAGTAGTGGGATGTGTGTTTTTACCCTTCAGAGCTCACTAGACTTGCCACGGCACCAAATGTTTGCGTGGAGCTTTTTTCTCGACTGTCTTAGCATTGTAGTGTAAAGCTTAAATGTTTTCTTGTGTGGTCTTTGTGATGGAAATGCTTATTGAGCCACAGAAGTACTGATTGTTTTCTTATTACTTACCACAGCTTGCTTGCCGTGGACAAGGTAAAGATGATGTTCTACACTTAACTAGGGGGAAAAAGAAATCATAAAAATTTTTCAGTTCCTTGCAGCAATGAGAAAAGTGACTTGATTTCCAAGTTCTAGAAGTGCAGGCAAAGAGCAGCACATCGGTGTGGGCTCGCTAACTTAAATGGGAGAGCGATGTTAGGTGTGCGATGGCAATAAAAGTGTGCAGCATGAAGTCATTACCTGCTCTGGGGTAGGTCATCACTGTTGCATCACCTGGCCCACTAAAGTAGCCAAACAAATGGGAGCTATGTGGAGGATGTTGTTTTGCCTCAGAACGAAAACACTTTCTCAAAAGGAGTCTTATGGTGGAATTCTGACAAATCTGAGGTTGCACAATGAAACAATTGAGCCGTCTCTTGAGAAGTAAGATTTTTATTGAACTAAGCAGTATTACCCTGTGAAATATTTCCTTACAGCTGTCTTTCAGGAACTATATCCAGAAATGGAAAAAACAGGTAGGTTATTGAAGTATCCATCTGCTGAATATTCAGCTCAGTGATAATGCTTGCAAATAGACTTTGGAGATATTTTTGCAAACTGTTTCAGGCTTTAGTACAGGTTAAACTTTTTCAAGGTCTGTTTGGTTATATTTGGACTGAGAGTACAAGAATGGCGAAAGCTCTGTCCTGCAGGGACAGATGGCTTCTGAATGTCCAGTGCAAGAAACTTGAGGGATGCTACAGCCTCTTCTGAAAAACTTTTCAGAAAAATGTGAAATAAAATGTGAAGTTTTCTGAGTTGCTTACCCTGCTTTAGAAGATTCGAACCAAACGTTAAGAACTGATAGAATTGCAGGTATCTGAAAGTAGTAAAGTATTATGCAGTATGAACCAACCTGAGGAAGAGGTGTCACACTCTCTCTTCTCATAATCACAAACTGGCAACTTAACGTGAGTTCTCTCCTCTAAGAGCACAGCATTTATGCAGTCGGAATTTTCTAGGTATGTTTATAGTAATGTTTAGTTAACTTCATTCTGTAGCTTTAAATCAAGGGAGACTATTTCAGATGCCTAATATATAAGATAGAATTTAAAGGCTGATTGCCAGCTAATTTTACTTGGGGGGGGTGGCTGCAAAATACACCTTTCACTGACTGTTCTGAATAAACAAATAGTATTTTTGTAGCAGGCAGTAGATTATTGTGGTAAAGTAAGGTCTCTTCCAAGGAGACCCAATCTGTAGGTTGAAGCAACTGGAGCTGACAAAAGTGTTCGTTAAAGACCATTTCATTTCAAAGGGCCTTTTCAGTTTTTAGGTTTACCTGAACTGCTTTTCTAACCAGCTATCATAGAAAAAAGGGGAGACTACAGATTGCTTGAAATTCAGACTTTTGCGATTAAAAAAGAATTTTATAGCACACTGTACAACACTTGTAACAAATGTACTCCTTATGTGAAGACCAATATCAGAATTGTAATCTTAAACGTTTGTGTCAGTTATAATTCTTGTGATTGGGGAATGAAATATGTTGGGACTGATCGTCTTTTTTTCCCCTTCCCCTACCCTCACTTAAATATTGTTGAAACTCATTAGCTTTGACCAAAAGTCTAACTACAACCCTTGCAGCCATATAATGATCAGTGAAGCTTTGTCTAGAGAATGTGTTTTGAAACCAAAATGTTATTTTCTCTCCTTTGAATTGCAAGTAATGTTTTTCGTAGCTGTTGGTATCAATCAATTAAAGCAACAACATTAGGTATTGATTAATTTAAGCATAATGACAATATTAGATTATTCTATTAGCATTTCTTAGGTTAAACAGGGACAAAGTTCTTTAAGATCCTGAAGGAACATATGAAGTGCCAAACAAATGCATTGATTACAATTCAGAACATCATATTAATTTTGTGTGGTGTCAGATTAAATTAGATAAACTGTATAGCTAATTACGGTTATTAAATCTCTTTGAGACTAAAAACATCCTTCTTAGTGTATAGACTCCAGTACCTAAAGTGAACATTTTGTTTCAGATTTTGGAAGCATCTTTTATGGCATTTCTTAAAAATTGGGAAAATTACATATTAATCCCAGTGGAAATTAGATATCCAGAAGGCAAAAAATTTAATATAGAGAATATCATAGTAGTACCTACAGAGGGGAAGGGAAATACGTTGTAAGAGCAGTCCAAGTTTGGGGGTGGCAGGGAGAATACACTCAGAGCTAATTCCTAATCTATGTCAGCAGAAAGCTGTGTTGGAGGAAAACTTGTTAATATGCAGAGATGTGGTCCCATGAACTACTGCGTGTGGACATCTGTTCAGACCTCATCACTCCTAACTGGAGCAGGAGAGGGGTCTCCAAGTGTTAAGCCATGATTTTATTATCAGGACTTTTCGTTTTGCCATCTAAGTTCAAAGTATCAAGAGATGTTTTTTAAGTAGGATGTTTGAATATGAAAGGGGAAAGTTTAAAAAAAAAAAAAAAAATCAATTTGGTTGTCTTGAGTTTATCAACTGCTTCATACAATCCATTTCTTTTTCTTACATGAGGAACACTTTGTGTAGGTGTTCTACAGAAGGCAGGATATGCAGGTCTTAAGGAATTCTCTACACCATTAAGAATTTTTATTTTATGTTTAATTAATCACTTCATTTTGAAATAATTATTGGCTGAAAAATCTCCCTCAGCTGGGAAGCTAGAATGTCTTCAATTTTTGGGTAGCTTCTTGGAGTAAATCTTAAACAGTAATGTGAAGTCAGATTTTCATTGAAACTAATACCAACGTTTTTAAATAAATTGTTAAATAACTAATTAATTTTCACATTAAAGCAAGACAATGTCATTTCACATATTTACATTTAAGGGTTGAGCTGACCTGAAAAAGCATAAGCTTTTTAACTGAAAAAGCTTATATCTTGTCATTTTTCTGGATTTTTTTTACCAGCCTTAATGACTGTTTGCATAAAGTATGTTGGACTTGAAAAAAGATAAATACGCTTTGCAAATGTGAACATTTGCTTTTGTGAATGTATGTTTAAAAAACACTGTCATTTACAGTAGAAAAGGTTTCTGTGGGGGGGGAAAAAAAAGGGGAGGTGGGATGGGGAACACAACTTGGGAAAAAGGAAAATCATAGGCCTGCATTTTGCAGGGGCAGATTGTGCAAAATAATGATTTAAAAGTAATATTTTATTTTTGTGGAACTCAAGCACTGCGAAGTTTATACTTGATTGCTTGAGCACTGTGGGATTTTCCTCCTCAGTCTATAGGTCTGATCATCATCTGAACTGCTTTCAAGGAGTAGGAACCTCCCCGGTACTCAGCCCAAAATATCCCATCCTGATACTTGCTCCTGTAGTGGCCACCTCTGTACCAGACACCATTGAGATTTGAATGTGCGCACGCGTTGTACCACCAGCCGCCTTTGTGGAAATGAGCGCAGTTTCCTGTAGAACAGAGAAATCAGTAAACGTCAGCATTCAAAGAGGAGAAATGCTAAAGATCAGCAAACGCTTTCATGTTCTTACTAATTCTTAGCAGGGACCTTTTGGCACTTTGTGTTATGTTGTGGTCCTATCAGTTGCTGCTTCTACCTAAATTATGTGTTCTGTTGTAACACCTGTTGCTTAGAGGGAAGATTATTAACACAGTACTTAACAAGGCAGCTGTAAACTAAGGAGACCAACTCTCTTCAGAACACCAGTAGTGCTTCTCTATGAGCTAGCATTTAAAGCACTCGGGTTATGTGCTGTTTAGAAATACTTCAGTGGAAGTAATGTGACTTGATGCAGTCCCAAGGAGCACTCAGGTCCACAGTTCCACAAAGCTGCTTGTAACTGGTGCATTTACCATTAGAGGTTTCTTGCAATGGCCTGCAATGTTTGTCTAGCTTTATGGTTATTGACAGTTGAGGAAAAAGCAAAGAATAATTATTCAGTGCAGATGAATTATTACATTCTGCAACTTTTCTTTTACCACTAAGGCTTTAAGGGGAAGGCAGAGAGAGTAGAAAAGAACCAAAAAAACCTGTTCTTCAGTAAGGAGAATTAAATGAAGTCATCTGTCCATTTCTCATGTATTGGTACGTGACTAAGCCTGTACCCAGCTGCAGGTCTTTCTGTGCTGTTCAGAAGCTTTTGTTCATGGGGGTTATTGTTCAGTGGCCCCCTCACTACTCACTGAGAGATCACCTGAGAAGGTACTCTGACTGCAAAGAATCACAGGTAAATGACAGGGTAGTCATTGAGCTAACTGTAAAGCTTGCTCAAGTGTGTCTGCAGTGAAGATAATAGAATTTGAATTTCTGAACCGTGCAGTGGCTTGGGTGGGAGCCTGTCAATGCAATGTGTTGTCTCTACCTATTTAAAGCATCTTTTAGTAGAATTGCTCTGTCAGAATTTGAGTACTTTATCTGTATTAATTCCTTCTTTAAAGGTGGTATCACTAATGGGATTACTGTATTTGTTTTTCAAGTACATACCAGTGTCCTTACCTGAATACATATCCCTGTCTCTGTCCAGTGTTGTAAACTGCTTTCCGTTGTGCCATATCATGGAATCGCCTGCGTTTCCTTGGTATGTTCCTAAGCGTAGCCTGTAGAACTCATTTTCGGGCTCCAAGCGGAAACTGCTGTATTCTGCATAGACTTTCTTATTGCTCCAGTCCTCTAATTCTATCAGTAGTCTGTAGTTATCCTGATTGGTAAGCATGTAAATGTTTTCTAGTCCCAGCCAGTATTCTCCATCAATGTTTCCAAATCCTTTCTGTACAGAAGATCAGAAGGTGATATTTGTTT
Organism: Cygnus atratus; assembly: GCF_013377495.2. Classification (NCBI taxonomy): domain Eukaryota; kingdom Metazoa; phylum Chordata; class Aves; order Anseriformes; family Anatidae; genus Cygnus; species Cygnus atratus. Next base: position 11,695,837 of record NC_066369.1, on the reverse strand, counting down.
AGTTTATCTTGGTCATCAAACTTTTTTCAGCAGGAGTAGTATAAACCAATGGAACTGGGGTACTGTAACCATTTAAGCTTCAGAATGACTGCTTGACGCATACATTTAAATGCTTTGTTTTGCTGCCTTTAGCCACTGATTCAATTGGACTGCTACAACAATATGAGGTAGTACCAGAATCAGCAAAGGTAGCAAGATTGTCTGTTTTCTATGATCTCCTCTTCTCAAGATAAAGGGTGAGAGAACAGGAGCTGAAAAAACATATTTTTGGCTAAGTTAAGGGATTTATAAAAATGTATGAACAATGAATTGTAATGGGGTATGTTTCTAGGTTGGAAAAGGTGATCATGGATCAGCAATTTCAATTTTTCAGGTAACAAAATTTTTGTTGCCTTTCTATGCAGCTAGCATTGGTTTTTAGTGTCAATGTTATCACGTACTTCATCTGTACTCTCTGTTAGGCTTACTAGAAATGAAATCTGAAGACAATTTTCCTTTGAAATCACAGATTACCAGTTTGGTATCTGTGAAGTGATACTTCGTGCCTGTTGTCTCTTATCCCTGAGTGAACCAGTGGTGTTAGTGTTCAGAGTTGTAGTGAAGGTAGGTGCATTCCCCCATCATAGCTACCTGTTAGGCTTCCTAGGTTCTGATGGCTTCCTACCCTCTTTCTCAGGTCACCGGTTATATAGGATATGCTGCTTGGAATCACTTTCTGGGGAAGTCCCTCTCCAGTAAAGAAATGTTCTAGGCCACTACCTCAAGCTGCAGTTCTACAAGCAGCTTAAGTTGATGTAGGATCATACCACTATCTAAAATCAAAGCAGTGCCTGTCTCCTGCAGGCTTGGGGTAGAGTGGCTATAAAGCTGTGCAGAGGAAAGGGATCTGGGGGTGTTGGTCGATGCTTGCCTGAACTTAAGCTGGCAGTGTGCCCAGGTGACCAAGAAGGCCACCGGTGTCCTGGCTTATGTCAGGAATAGTGTAGCCAGCAGAGCCAGGGAGGTGATCGTCCCCCTGTACTCTGCTCTGGTGAGGCCGCACCTCGAGTGCTGTGTTCAGCTTTGGGCTCCTCAGTATAAGAAGGACATCGAGGCCCTGGAGCGTGTCCAGAGAAGGGCTACGAAGCTGGTGAAGGGCCTGGAACACGAGTCCTGTGAGGGGCGGCTGAGGGAACTGGAGTGGTTTAGTCTGGGGAAGAGGAGGCTCAGGGGAGACCTTATTGCTCTCTACAACTCCCTGAAAGGAAGGTGTGGGGAGCTGGGGTTCGGCCTCTTCTCACAGGTAACTAGTGATAGGACTAGAGGGAACGGCCTCAAGTTGTGCCAGGGGAGGTTCGGGTTGGAAATGAGGAGACATTTCTTCTCAGAAAGAGCAGTCAGGCGTTGGAATGGGTTGCCCAGGGAGGTGGTGGCATCACCGTCCCTGGGGGTGTTTAAGGAAAGGTTGGACCTGGTGCTTAAGTGAGAAATCAGCTGGGAGCAAGTTTAGTCAAGGTTGGCCTGCTATTAAGCACCAGTTACAGACTTAATAAACTTTCATTGTATTATGTTCAAAATGTTTTCAGTTACTTCATAAGACATGCCATAACTACCCAATGGCATATTGGGGTGGGGACAACACTCACCACTGTTCTAAGAAGTAAAGACATTGAATAACTGTTACAGAGGAATAATTAAGATTTGAATGATAAAATTCTACAAATGCAATGCAGAAAATGAAAATCCTCATAGTAATCTTGTCATTTTCTTTGCATATATGATATCTTCAGAATATTCATTGAGTTAAACGTGGCTTAGTTCTCTCTTCAATATTAACACATGAGAATTGCAGCTCAATTTAAAGTGAGCACAGTGTCACAGGGAAAAACTGTACTGTATGAATGAAGTTAAGAAAGTATTATAAAAAGATGTTCATATTTCCTGCCTAGCATGTAGTTACTCCAAAGCAACATTTGTTTTTTGTCCTAGGTATTATGCTCGTTAGTGCATAGTATCATGGTAACGTGTTTCCCTCATACCAGCCCTTACATGTTCAGGAGTTATCTAATGTGATCTTAAAGGTGTAGGTTGATTCCTTTAATCACAGCATGGTTAGGGTTGGAAGGGACCTTCAAGCCCACCCAGTTCCAGCCCCCTGCTGTGGGCAGGGACCCCTCCCACCAGCCCAGGCTGCCCCCAGCCCCATCCAGCCTGGCCTTGGGCACTGCCAGGGATGGGGCAGCCACAGCTCCTCTGGGCAGCCTGTGCCAGTGCCTCACCACCCTCACAGTAAATAATTTCCTCCTTATATCTGGTCTAAATATACCCTCTTTTAGTTTAAAACTCTTTTTAGTTTAAATTCATTGCTAGGAATAGTTTCAAGTTGAGGCCATGATCCCACAAATCTATTAGTGTGCCTAAATGAATAATTCCGCTGGCTGAGATTGCTTACTCATAGGGGAGACGGTTAAGCTTTTTCAGTATTTATTGTAGTTCTCTGTGTATTAATAGAAAGCATGTGTTTAGTTAGGTCCTATTAATAAATAACTTCCCAGTCGCTGTCTAGGGTAGCATGTCTCTCAACCATTGTTGTTGTGCGTTACAAATGTAGGCTCTTTCAGACTGTAAGTCAGTCAATGCAAAGTTAAGTAATGCTTTCAGTGAAAGGGAATGTTCCTACTGAAATATATCCCTCTTTGAGGAATGACCCTTCTGGATGATTAATTTCCTTTCTAACTTAAGCAACTAGCTATTTCCAACACTTCAGTATATCATTCAGTAGAAACATTTGGAATGAAGAATTGCGTTGGAAACGTTAGCACCTTCTTGATAGTGGTAGATAATGTAGTCACTGTCACCCCAAAATGAAGCTGCTGATTTTCAGAATTTGAGTTTACCTTGTAACTGTCCCAGTTCCTGAAAAAGTTGACAGAGCCATCTGTCCTCTTCTGAATAACTGCCCATCCTCCAGGGTCCAAGCTGTTCTCACACCATAGCTGCATCGGTTCATTACTGTTTTCAGGCTTGATCATATAAATCCCGCTGTTGGAATACCCAGCTTCTTTGGCTTGTTGGCAGTCTTTGAATGGACCTTTTTGAAAAGAAGTACAGTAAGCATACAAGCTTGGCTATGGTGTGCACGTTGTTCGAGGATATTTGATATTTTAGTGAAAGACTTAGAAACAATGGAAAGTCAATAATTCAGTTAAGGTAAAACTACCGTGAAAAACAGTGTAAAAAGTTACTCTGTGTATGCGTGTGATATATATATATATATATATATCTCAATATCCTATGCGTATATATATCTTTAATAACTTCACTTTGCTAAACGGATAATACACTTCAGTTATCAGCACCTGATTTTTATCTGTTCGTGTCAAAGATTTGTTCTCATATTCGTGATGTTGAAGAAGTGCAGAAATTATCATTTTTATTAACTGTTTTCTCTTTTACCATTTAGACAGAAGTTAAATGACAGTTTATTTCATTGCCTTGGGCACCCATTTGAAACTGGTCAAAGCTGAAAATCAAGAAAACCAGACACAAAACACCCAAACCAAAACGAAGCCCCCCACACTTGAACACACAGTGGTAGATAGTTTCTGTAAGAAATACTTACTCCCAGAGTCTACAGATGTGGAATTTAGGGATAGAGTATTCTTATGCTGCATCACTCTTTAACCTTTATATACTTACCTGGTTCCAGGAGCAGCCTGCTAATGGTAGGTAGGAGTCTGTGCAAGTTTCAAATTCTGTCCATGTGGGAAATATGCAAATGGATACTGAAGAAGAAAATATGCAAGTGGTGGCAAAGGGCTTTTGAGCAGCTAACAGGGCCCACATACGTGTTTTCAGGGTTATGATTCTAAAGAAACATGCAGTTGACAGTGCTGCTTGAAAGCTCTATTTCGGACCACGTGAATACTGGTTTTACAAATACTGCTTACAGAAGAGCATCTAGTAAGAAACCAGCAGCTTAAATACTTCTAAAATCTTTAAAATCATTGCTTTGTATAGTTTGCCTTTCAGTTTTTCAGTTTTAGGTAGTATTTTCATCTGCTTTTTTTTTTTTGAAAACTGTCTGTTGTGTCATTATGTCAGTTGAGTTGATCAGAGACGAGCTATTTAGTAATGAAAAGCAGGATATGTTCTGATGGCTAGTAAGTGTCGGATGCCTTAAATGTATTTGAAAATTCAAATTCAGTTAATCTGAAAAAGAAATTACCTACTGCTTTCCTTTCTTTTTTTAAGACTCAGTTTCTCAAATCTGCTTGGAAGTTCGTAGAAAACCCTCATCATTCACAGAAGAAACTAATGTGCAAAGAAGCATAAAAGATTGTTGTTGAGGTTATTTTTTAATTAAAAGTAGAGGTTGAGTGGAAGTGACCTTCACTGCAGATTAATTTTCCATGACAAAAGCAAATTGAAAATCACTTTTTAAAAAAGTAATTTTAAGGTAGTAGTTGCTAGGTGTATAAGTTTGTAATTAGCAGGAAATCCATAGAACATTTCATATTAATTAGCATGCAAAAAGTTTGTGTAATGAAGGTGACTTCTTGCAGCTTCTGGTTGCAGCCATGCTAGGAAGCATGCTGCAGGCATTGTGCCATAGTTGGAAGTCCTGCTGCATACTGTGCTGTCAACATTTGATGTTTTTGTCATTCTTACAGTGCTTGCAATAATAGCTTGGGAAAGAAATAATGTAGCTTTGATATACTCGTGCCTTTTTTCTTGCTCATGATTAAAATGTCCATGTAGATTGTGTACATTGCAACATTTGTACAGTGGGCTTCCTGGGCTAAGTTAGCCTCGTTTCCTGTCCTTGATTACCTAAAGTAAATTTGGGATCTGTACAACTGAACATGAAGGTCATTCTAGAAGTATTATTGCCCAGCAATTATTGCATTAGAAGAAGTGTGAACAGAGAAGTAGGTTTTTAATAACTTTAATTAAACATTGAAAATAGCTCAATTAGATCTGCTAAGTATTATTTCCTGTGATTTCCTCTAGAGGAGGTATTGAGGGCATACTTCTGCATGAGAGAACTGAGCAGATGTTTGGAGTGATATTAAGTAGCTTTTAAGGCAGACAAAATTGTACTAGTTCAAGTTCTTGAAATTTAGCTGGCATTAAGGTCGCAGGATGTAATTTATCTGTTTTTTGATACTTAGATTTGTCTGTGGGCTTATTGGAAGTTAATGTTGCAGTAGAGATGACAAACTTCTGCTTTTAGTATTAGGAAATCCAACAAATCCCATAACTTTTGGTGTATAGTCTTAAAACATTTTTGAAAAGTAAATTTTATTACATCTAATTATTGTAAATTCCTGGTATTAGAACAGATCCATTTCTTGTTCAGTGGAAATGCTAAGATTTGTGAAAGAGTGAAAGATTTGCCACGGTGTTGGTGTGGGTAGAGGCGCTCTGGCTGATGAAAAAAGCCATAACTGTTTAAAGTCTTATTGCCTTTATAAATTCAGTTTGAAAATGTATTACCTGTGTAAGGAATAGATACTTCATGCATATCTTCTGTAACAGTCTGTGTACACTAAGCTGCTGGGACAAACTGACTTTGGTTATAGTTTTTAACTAATTGTAAGTTATAAATAATCTGAGAAGATGACCTGTTAAATAATTTACTTCTAAAATCAAGTTTTAGACTTATGATTTAGTACGCATCATATTCAATTTTAAATTAAATGGTAGAGAGGGAAAGCAATTAAATACTTTTAGTTGGAATCTTAGTAAAACAGTGGCTGAATCCTATTTCAAGGATGGCAAGTGTTATCTTGAACAGGTAACAGAAACCATGCTTGTGTAAGCTTCATAGGGAGCATTTTAGTCAGTAGTAAAGAATAAATCCTCCCCCACACTCCAAAAAAAAACCACCACTGGACCTCTGCTTAAAAACAAGTTGCATTGTTATCTGAGATACATTAGCAGTAGAGTGGGTTGTGTGTGTAGAATTTTTGTAGCTGTTTAATTTTTTACACTGTGGCAATAAAACCTGGGGGAGATGGCTCTTACTGCAAGGATTTAGATAACTGTGGCAACTATAATTCACAGGAACGTATTTCCTCAATTTCTAGAGCAATCTTAATGTAAATTAAACTGTTCAGAAAATTAGATCTTTCTTCTGTTCCCCCGGATATTTTTCATTTTGATCCCTACCAACAATTTAAAACATGCACTGACCTTTCTGTAAAATTCTTGTGCGTGCAAGTATTTGTTTACTATGATTTCTTCAAATACAGTTGGAAAAAGCTCCTGATTTTTTGGTCTGGTTGCTTATTCTGTCATAACCATGTCTTTGACAGTCCTGTTTCTAGATGGGACTGTTTAGTTTTTATTGGTGTTTTTGGGCGTCTTAATACATTATAAACAGTCACGATCTTTTAACTGTAAATTTCATTTTTCTGTAGCATAGGGAATTTTGCTTCTGTACATCATTAAATATGCTTACCTTCATTTCAAACAAGAGTGATAATAACTAGGCGTTGTGTTGCAATTTGGTTTTGGTGATTGATGGTCTACCAGCTGGAGCGACTCTCAACCCTCATTTTCCCCAAGATACTGCAAGAAGCACTTAAACTTCAAACTCAAGACAAATATTGAGTAAAAAAATTGTACAGCTTGTAATAAGCTTCCTAAGATTCCTTTTTGTGTTCCCTTGCAAAAATGGGTTCAAACTCGGTAGGGGTAAAGGGGTTGATGGTTTAGAGAACTGGCAGATGGTTTAGAGAAAATATTTAGTGCTATCGCTTCATTTTTATATGTACATCAGGCATATAATGAGAGAGAAACACATGCATTAAAAAACAAAGAAAACTTTGAAACATGGGCTTTCTGGGAAGCAGGAAATCACTTTTTTTAGAATTATGCTTTTGCTGTCTGACCGGACATTAATGCTTTTATATTAGCTGTTTCCTTTGTGTCATGATGTGTGACTTAAATTCATGTGACATCTGGCATTTTAGTTGGGATTGTGCCTGAACGTTTTGCAGACCCTGAATAAAAATAGTTGTTCTCTACAACTCAGCAGCAGCTAGTTGTTTGTAATGTTGTGGAACAGTCGCAAATAAATGTTTGCCTTCATCTTAGGAACCAAGCTGAATTTCTAACTGTGACTAAAGGCAATTTAAAAGGGGGGAGGAGAGAGGGGAAACAACCCTTTTGCTGTGCAAGTTAACAGAAGTCAAGAACAAGAGCTAGTATGGATGTCTGAGAACAATGTAGCTTGTTTTTGTGAATCTTTTTTTTCTTGTACTTCTTAAAAAGTTTTAATAAAGTAAGTTGTGGCAGAATTCAGGACATCTCAGCAGTAGTTAATTTTCCTGTCACTAGTTTTGTTTCTAGTGATATATGAATTTGTGTAATGGCCTAAAGAATGTAATGTATGAAGATGTGATACAGCCCCTTAATGTATTTTCATAATATTTATGGTATTAATTTAACTTGACATCAGATTGCTGGGAATGTAGTTACTCATTTTAAATTTTCAAAGTTGAATGCATCTAATTAGACCTAGCCTTCATTCAATTATCCTTTCAGACTTATCTCTGGAGTATTTCAGCCAGAGTCATTGCACCACTGTGCTGGTGGATTTACACGCTCATTTTAAAGCAGTTCAGAATTCAAGGAGTAAAATTCTTCTAAGAGGGAGTAACTTCTGGCAAATGTATGTGTGTAACTATACAGGACAACTGCTTAAAATTTTGTCTACTGAAGATTAGTTATCTTTTCTGGCATTCACTGTTTCTAGTTACTGTTTCATGTAACTAGTAGGAATCCTCAGAGAGAGTGGTAAATACTAGAAAGCATATGCTAAAAACGAATTTTCATTCCATCTGAATGAATTTTTCATTTCAACCCAACTGGAGACGCAAGCCCCAAGACTTTGTGACTCAAAGGCGTTAATTCTTCAGACTGAATTTCTGAATATCAGCTATTTCAACAAATTCGTCTTCTGCAGCTATACCTTAAAATCACAATCGGGAGGAAGGACTAGCTGTACCAGTTACCTTTAATTTTTCATTCCAGTTCTATAGTCAGGACAGTTTCCCTCTGAAGCAGAGAAATCTCAGGTTAGATAAACAATAGGTAACTCACCTTCGTTAATTAAAGCCAGCGGTGGTACTCTGAAAGGACTCTTTGTAGGTGAAGTAGCTGGATCAGGCGGTGGTCTTACATCTCTGTCTCTAGGGTAACCCGGGTCTCGCTGTATCTCGTTACCTCCCAGAAGAACGGGGGTGTATGGCTGACTGTTGGGGATGTGCTGGGGCACCACCTGGACAAGCGGTGGAGACCCATGGGTGTCCTGCCGCGAGAAGATTCTCAAGCACTGCTCTTCCAGGAGGGAGATAATCACAGACTGATTATTTACAAGATCGGTCAGTGCTGCGTATTTTACTTCAAGCTCCTTGTATTTTGTTGCCATCTTCAACATTTCTGTTGTAACATTAAGGACTTTGTTTTCCAGTTGGGAAAGTTCAAGAGAGTTATCACGCTTTCGAATTATCTCATGCAAGAGTTGCATATAGAGTTGAGTGACCCGAGAGTTCATATTACGGCTTTCCTTCCTCAGTAACTTTACTTCATTCACGATGTTTCCATCCACATCCACCACCAACTGCAAGATGTCGATCTCCCGCTTTTGCTTGGACAGCACATCCTTCAAGTTCTCTATGTCCATTCTTGTGACTTCATCTTTTCTGTTACCAGTACCTGGTTCGTTAGTATTCACACAAATTGGCCCTGTGATCTTCTGTTCAGGGACCAAGAAGGTGTAACCACATTTCTTTCCTTCCTCTCCACTGTCTGCTGAACGAGGATGCCTCCGTTGGGATGTCTTATTGAGCGTTGATTGTTCGGTACAGCGCCCGATAGAAAGCAGTAGGAACAACAACACACCCAAAGTCCATTTAAATATCTTCATTCTGAAGCAGGTATGATGACCTTCAGAAGACTGTTGAACGTATGGAAGGTAAAATAATTAGAGCTGTAATGAAGGCAGCTGTAATTGAAGCAGGTGTAGTGCTTCAGTTGCCTAAACTGAGTTTTGCAATGCTTATGTGCGTGTAGACAAGCATTTGAAATCTTCAAGTTAGATTACATTAGGTTAGTTTCTACTCCCTGCAAATAAAGCACAAGCTTATAGGCCATGCATGGTGCTTGCAGAATATTGTCAGAAGAGGGAAGTACGGAGGCAGTGATTATTTTTCAAAAACTTTTATATACATAAATTTTGGACTTTGGATTGGACAAGTCTTTCTGTGCTTTTGTTAGGTTCATGTATATACCTGTAGGCATATACTTTCAAGTATTTTATACATACTTATGTATATGCACATGTTTTTCAAGTTTATGTACACACAAACATGGTAGACTTGAAAAATATATGTAAAATACACACGTGCACCCTGCTATAACACTACTTTTGAGCATTAATGTTAGGTAGAGTATGAGCTAAACATAGTTGTCTTTAATGTTGATGAAAATTACATATTTGAGTAACTTCAAATTCGTAAGGAAAGCCAGTAGCGTGGTTTGAACTGCACTTGTGTATCCCTACTTAGCTATTTTTTAATTGTTGTCACACTGCTTTCATATATTGGAGAATGTGTTTATCCTAATAGCGTTGAAGTGTTGGGTATTTTATCAGTCTAAATACCACACTGAAGTGTTTCATTCACGTGCTAAGAAAATAATGTATTTCTTTTAACTCGGTGTAAAGAACTGAAATGCAATGATAAAAACACAGAAATAGTTTGAGAGTCATTTTTCACTTTGATTTCAAATATTTGAGATGATTAACAAAGGTAGCACAAAAACTGGGGGGGGGAAACACCTCCCATTACATGTTTAATTTGGCTTGTCAAGTAGATCGCTCTTCCCTCTGATCCCAGCTGCTGATCTGGCTGTCCTTTGCAGTCTAATGTTAGCAGTTGTACAAGCCTGGTACAGTGGCCTTTGTGTGGTTGCATAGAAGAATAAAATAAACCCAGAGAAGGCTAGCAATTTTCATGTTGTTCCTGCCAAATTCAAGTTTAAGTGCATTTGCAATCCTGAAGCGGTTACCCTGATGGAAGAGCAGATGAGTACTGCTTCCTTGGCCTTCAGCTTTACAAATGGTAAGATGGCTTTGATGCCAGGTCACTTCTCTGCGTTCTGGTGCTGGCTTTAATATTATTGCTGCAAGTGACATCTGTTCAGAGTAAATCTATCAAGTCTTTATTTTTTGCCTCTATTAAGAGCAGTGGATGCAAATTTCAAAATATTCTATGTGCAATCAGGAATTATTTCTAGGTTTCTTTAGCAAATGGTTTATTGTTGCCTGAAAATAAATTTTATTTTGTTGACAGTTGTATTCCAAGCTCTGCTGTAGAGGAGAAGAAAATATTTACGTTTAACACTTTGAAAATAATTTCTTGCTTTACAATAAATGGAAGGAATACATAAAAGCTTGAGAATATTTATATTTAAATATTTGTCTCTATATATTTCACTCTTAATATGTAGCAATAGGTGTTTGGGTATATGGACTGCTACTTTCTTTTCAGAAATAGAATTTGGTTAAAAGGTTCGTTACTTGTTTTCCGCTGAAGGTATACCTTCTATTAAAAAAAAAAAAAAGTATCGCTTTTCTCTGGGGCTAGCTGTGTATTTTTCTTTAGTAATTTCAGACTTTAAAATATTAATCGCTTAGGCAGTGCTCAGAGTTGGAAGTTCATTAGGTTAAATTTTCTCATGAATCGTGGTAAAAACGCGGGCAATAAGTCTGTGGTATTTAACTTGAGAACGATGAGCTGAACTAATTGTCCAAAGTTTGACACCTCTGCAAAGTCCCTTAAATTATTTTTCAATATTTTAAGTTCAGTAGCAGGAAAGGTGACTTCATGGCACATTAAGAGTGAAACTGTAGTACCAGTATTCTACTATTTCTTCTTTTCACAATATATAGTGGCTACTTCATAGCCCTAAAAGGTGAATAACAGTTTAGACCCTGGCAGGTTTTTTTTAAGACCCTATACGGTTACTAAAATAATCAGTGCCTGGGGGGTGGAGGGGAGGAAGCAATATATTTTTCCCCTGAAACACATTAAAACTGAAGTGAATATTTAAAAAATAAACGTTTTGCAGTGCAGCCCCCCGGCTGACCAGGTATGCTGTAGCAGTTTGCTTTCCACATATCTTTTAAGCATTATGTTCATTTTGAGTATGTATTGGGTAAAATTAGAACTTTTGTCAATATCTGTGCTGTCAGGCCATAAAATCAATGAAATCACCGAATGTAGCATAACCAAATGCAACAGCTGCACAACGTTATGCCTTAAAACTTTTAAGTAATTCAAGCATCTTGAACTAAACTGACTCATTGAGATAAACAGAGATGAGCAGCTTCTGAGAACCTACTTGATAGGTAAAATGCGTGCTTCCATGGAAATCTTGGTGTTGAAAAAAAATGAAATGTTTTAAGATGTTGCTTGGGGTGTTTGAGCAGCGTAATGCTGAACTTGTTATACAAGAATTGGTTCTGTGTAAGATATTTACCTGGAGTTTTAATCATCTTAGAAGGAAATGAAAATACTGTTTCAGAAATTTCCTGATGTTCTGGGCAGGCAGCTTAAAAAAATATAAACTGCTTATCCAGAATATCCCCAAATGATGGCCTAATATGTAAGACTTTAAAATGACAAATATTAGAGTTGGGAAGTAGTTGGAGGGTTTTCTTTAATTAGCTGCCTTATGTCACAGGTTCCCAGTTTAGATTCTTAGGTTGTGTCATAACTGCTAGGAGATAAAGTAGTTGAGGCTCAGAGTCTTAAAGGCTTCCTGCAAGTCTAGAGTTGCTTGTGGTGAGGGGTATTGTTGAAATACCTGAATACAAACCTTGAAAAATAAGCAAGAGAGATGGTGATTACAGATGCTATCACTTTAAAATGTATTATATAAATCTGTATGAGCTGTCATGTTTTTGAAGTTAGAATATACTGTCACTTTGTCATGTTTCTGTGCTGAGCAGTCTTGTGTCAGATTTCTGAAGTGGCATTGCCTGTGTTCTGGTGTGCTGATGTTTTTCTATTGCATCTGCAGAAGAACATGTAGAACTACTCAGAGCAATGCAGGCTTCATAATCATGTTGTTGGAAATGTTCAAAGTTGTGGATAGGGTTTCAATACCATTTTAAGTTTAATGCTGTTTCTTTTCTAGATTGATCCCTATAAATGAAAGTCTTATTTCCAAAATTAGTTTTTATTACTTGAAAAAGTGCTAAAAGGAACAAAATTCCAATTTAATAGAGCAAAGTAACGTAGTAGCTACTATTTTTAATTTTTACTGAGAAATTACAAGAACATGGGCTGTGTTAGCTAAAAATATTGTATTGCTTATAAATATTAGAGTTGCAGGGATGGGGAAGTGTGGAAGCTAATATATATTTGACTTTTTAAAAAAAACTATCTCCACAGCAAACAATTTGTTCTCTGTTGAACTGCTTTGAATTTCATGTCCAACAGGAAATAAAATTTGGAGACCCACAGCACAAATTAGAAAATCTGTTCTTTCAGAGCTGATGAAGACCACTTCTCCTTGGGCAATGTAGGTTGTTATGACTGAATGTAAGGGAAGTATTGCAGGTAAATGTGAACGTAGACTTCCCTTTGTATGGACAGCGTGGTGCTGTACGTATCTTTATCCAGAAGATTTGTCAAAAGGATATGGTCAGATGATAAATACCGCACGTGCCCTTTTTCATAAGCCTCCATTTATCATCACGTACAGCAGGAAGAAAAACAGCCAGTTGTTTTTGATTTGTTTTTGAGAAAGTAAGTGATAATGGTGAAAAGGAAGGTTCTGTGAACATGACAGCAGTTAATCAGGGAGCTCTACTATTGATGTTACGCATACTTTGTTTTATGTTAAGCATTATCTAAGCAGCTAAAATAATTAGAGCTATTTATATCTACACAAATAAGCACAGCCTTCGTGTGGTTTTAGTTTAGAAGTGGGTTCATAGCATTGCAAGTTGTATTGCTGTGGGGAGAACGCTACAGAAGAAGTGTTCACGTGGATTTCTGATGTATCTGTGTTTTTGTAAATTAATTTCCCCTGTATAAACAAATGCTTCTCCAGTAAGTCACTCTGCCTTTGGTGGAATAACGGGATTGCTTTCAATTGTGTTGACTGGAATCCAGGAACAATACATTTGTGGGTTTTCTTTGTCAGATATATAACATATTGATTTGCAGAATTCTACTGTTAGATGAACCGGAATCAGATCCCTTTTAGAAAAGGCCATCTAAAAATATTCAGGTGGTTTTGAAGCAGTTGCTGCCAATGTGTCATTCTACAAACGATAGATTCTTAGAAATGCTCTGCAGAAGAGGTTTGTAAACCTTGTCCTACAAGATACTCTGAAAACACAGTACAATATCATAACACTTCCAGCTTTTTGGTGAAGTTTTTTTATGTGAGGATTCCTTTACATTTGTTTGCACCAGTAATGTTTGTTTAGAGCATTTAAAAAAGCAGGTACAATAGACTGGTGCATTTTGTGTTTGCAGATGTGTTATATGGGGCCTCCAGGGTTCTCTGTGGAACAGATACGGAAGGCATCAATCATCTAGCGATGTTTGCTGTAGGAACTTGTGCTTCATTCATCGCTGAATAAATTGCAAGGACCAGACTAATAGGGCATGTTATGAACAACCAGTTGAGCCCAGTAAAACAATAATTAAAACCTGATAATAGCCATGTAGTTATTGGCCAAAGTTTACACGGCGTATTTTTCCATCATCTATGAGAGCATTCTAGTGGCAACACCATAATATTAGCAGTCCATTATTTGTTCAAAACGAAGCATTTCAAAATTTCAACTCTAAAGTTTGAAGACAGCAAAGGAGAAGGAGTTAAAATCTTGCATGTTGCCATTTTATTGCTTTAAAGTTATTGACTCAGCTGTTTTCATTTGGAAAAGATTTAGGAATTGTTCGAAGCAATGTAAATCAAAAGCTTGGGGAATAATGAATGAATGGAGACTGGCGTCCAAAGCACATAATGTAGATTTCAAATGTTTTTATTGTCGTTACTTAGGTTGTTCCTTTAATGTGTAAGAAGCACAAAAGGATAGTAAGAAAAAGGGCCCAAGAACTTGGAAAGGATCCATCTTTCTGTTTGTCAAGACTGCTTCAGACTTTTTCATTCCATAGCTCCTAAATTTTAATTTTTTCCGTAACACTTTGTCTCTTTTTAGAGTCACCCCCTTCGTTCTCTCCTATTGTGTCAGACATTGCTGAGAGTTTAATATGAACACGTAACTTAAATGGTTTCCCATTGTCCTGGATTATTTACTGTACTCTCATTGCAAAGACAGTATGAAGAAAGGCAAAAAGTGTAAAAATTCGTTTAACAAGTTTTGTTTTTTTTCTGTACCTTCATCTTGGGTTTGTAAAAGTGTTCTTTATTTAATCATTGACTTTGAAACTGTCTTTCCCCCTCTCCCACCACCCCCATAGAACTGTAACAAAACCCTCTATTTTCCACTTATTTTCCACTGTTGCCTTGCATGTTGCATTTCATTTTTCTGAAACTATTTGGAAACAAATTACTGCTAAATTAAGTTACAGTTAACTTCTCTCTCATTCCACAAACCTTTAAAGGAAGGGGTTAGTGTCCATTACAGCAATTTCTTTGGATTTTCAGTTCCATAATTGTTTGTGCTGCGGACTTAATTATTTTCTGAAGCACTGTATGACTCAAGTTTCTTGGTTGATTGTACAACTCAGACTACTTCTACTACTCAGAAGTAACATAATTAAAACTTTAGTTGAAAAGGTACACATTATTGCTACTTAGAGATGTGCACTGGTTTACTTGTTATTTTACAGTACTTTTATTGAGGTGTCCATTTTCTAGTAATGCTAGGTCTGTGCTTTAATGCTGGGCAACATAGAGCTTCCCCGAAGTCTATAGAAACTTTGGCTTTTGCTTTCTCGGGGGATCTGAATTTCATGTTAATATGTTCACAATATTTAAATTACATGCTTAACAAAGAATCTAGTAGCACTGATTTTCTGTAACTTTATAGAACATAAAATTTACAGAAGATTTACAGCTAAGCAACTGAAACTTCCAACTGGAACGAGTTAGGCAGAGTGCTTTTTAATTCTTTCCAAGTTTCCAAAGTCTACCGAATGCCACAAAAGCGAGTTTTATATTTTAGCTGTCAAACCGTTCTCAGGCTGAGAGATCTGTTTGTTCACAATTGTATGTGGATGGTAGATGCATGTACAATTCACAAATAGCTCAAAATTAGACTTGCGAGAAAGAATAACATTGAAACTTACCAAGGGGGGGAAAAAAATCTTGCAGCTGTTTTGCTTCTGTGGTAGATGGAGAATCCAGAGGCCAAGTTGCGTTGTCTCTCTGCGTTACCCGATGTTGTGGATTGTTAATCTGCAGTTGGAGTTGAAAACTGCTTTTGTCTTTCTCTGTTAGATCCAAGCTGTACTGAGGAATTGGGTTTCTCCATGCGATGACTGAGCTATTTAAATCATTTAAAAATAATAATGGGGAAAAAAAGTTCCAGTATGTTTTTATTCCAGAAAAAAAAAAGAGAGCAATGCCTCTTTGAAACTGCAGTGTTTTACTCTCACATGCAGAAGTGCACTAACCAGCTACAGCTGACCCAGATTCCATATACATCACATTTGGACAGTTTTTTTTAAACAAACACACACCAGACGTAGCCGTTCAGCCCACCTATGATGTCACTGCCAACACATGGAAAGCAGAAGAAACTCCTCCTTCGGATTTCCTATCCATACCCTCCAGAAAAGGGAGGGGGTAGGGAGGCCGAGGAGCCCTGAACAAGGGAAGATTGTTTGCCAGCCGAAGGGAGGGTACCATATGGCAGCAGACTGTGCAAGAGTTCAGCAGGCAATTACAAATCAAACATTTTTACTACGCTGCCTAAAGATGCCTTTCAAGTTATTACAGTGCTGGGCTTCATTTAGAAGAAAGATTCTTTCAGGCTGATAAAACTCAATTTGTGTTGCTGGGAATAAAAGGGGCAGCCTGGCTGGATACAACAGGAAAAATGAACCATTTATAGGCCGGGAGAATGTTCAACAGAACGTTGCATTCAATTCTTGACGTTCACTTAATAGGAAATAGTTCGAGTTGTTAAATGCATGAAGTCTCTGCTGCATGTGGAAAACGTTAAAGCTGTGTGCGATGGTTTTGGGTAGGTATCAGAATATTTGATAACATCTGATTAGCATTAGAAGTAGCAAAAGCTGCAGAGGTTATGCCCTGCGAGGAGCGCACAATGCAGTTGTGTCGAGCTGGGCAGCACTTCTGTGCATTCATTTCACTTTTAGCGATCTCTCTGGTTCCTTCAAAAAGAACACACCAGTTCCTTTTGCAAGAACTACCTTTGTATGCTTTCAGAACTGTTTTAGACTTCATAAAAATGTATCAAATAATCTTAGGGAATAGCTCTCTACAGAAGAGCTCTTGATGTAGCTAAAAGAAAAATCCATGCAAGTCACTCAGAAAGATTGGGTTGTAAAATCATGGGTAACACTGCAGGTGCTTCTCATAGTGAATTTCTTTAATTGATAAGCATGATTTACTGCTTTCTGTGGAAGATCAAGCAGGTTTGGGATTTTTAAGGCCCATATGTGGACATTGCTAAGCAAAGTTAAGTTCAGGATAGCTTACGCAGTCTAGATAGCATTGCAATAGGAATGTGAGTATCTGATCTTTCTGATTATTCTTTCTATTTTTTAATAAGCTGATATGAGCAGAATAGAAAATAGAGAATTTTAGTAGTAGATCAGGTCATGTGTAATACCTTTTTATTCACTTTTTTATATGCCACCTTTCAACCGCAAGTATTTTAATTTGTTTCTGTGTGTGCGCGCACACGCGTGTGTGTGTGTTGATTTTGGAGGGATGCCCAGAGTCTCCCAGCTCACGCCGAGGACTGTGCTGGTGAGGTGCTACACAAACACAACTGCTGCTCTGGTGAGCTTGTATTAATAGTCTTCCACCTGTAAAGCCACACTTCTTGTTATGATTCTGCTTATACAAGGATGAGTGTGAAGCAAAATATACTTTCAGAAATTCCCTAATACTGGAACAAGTTTCTTGGCAATATTATTTGTTTGGATATTAGATTTTAGATATTAATAGGGTTTCTGTGTTGTGAAAGATGCAGAAGAGCAGTTGCTTTTTAATGGTAGGGTTAGTTGGTCAGGATGCTTCATTTAATTGAAACAAGAATGATTGGAATTTGGGTGAAGTTCTAGAAACCAAGTTTTATTTAGAATTAAAATAAGCACTTTATAACATTAATATGTAAGGAGAAGGATTTTTCTCTCCGCATTATCAAGGGTTTGAAAGAATAGTAAGGTTGCAGTGCTGGTAAAGAAGAAAACAAGTAGAAGCCTTGGAGACCTAAAAAAACATGTCTGTTGGGTTTCAGCAGTTACAGCTAACAGAAACTGCAGAATTCATGCTGCATTTCAGTGTGTGCGCACTTCTTGCCTAGTTATCTTTTCCCATGTTGCTGCAAGTCGAGGTTGAGTTTCTATTCAGGTTGAAGTTGCAAATATGATGTTTTTTCCTTCTGTTATTTTTTTGCTGAGTTGGAGGAATGAAACAGTAGACTTCCTAAAATCGTTAGTAATTTTGATCACGTATTTTAGTTCTGTTTACTATGGTCCCATTTGTCAAGGGAACAAATAGTTGGTAGTATGGCAGAAGATTAGGTTCATGAGTACTTATGCTTGCTGTTGTAATTACTTCGAAATGTAGAACTGTTAAAGACACTGTCCATGGTGAAGACAGTCAGCTAGTACATGCCTGGTGTGATGCAGGAGAAAAGGATGCTCTCTGTGTCCTATTGTGACTTGCTGTCCAGTGTGACCTGGAAAATTAGCTGTGCTTACACATGGCGTCTGCAAGTACAGCTGAGGTAAGGCTAACAGAAGCAAGGATTAAGTGATGGAGGGAAGTGCAAATTCCACCCCAGACAAGGGTGGTAGGGTGATGTACTTCCATGACAGTCCAAGCTCTGTTGCTGTTTTGCTTTGAGGTTTGAAGGCTTTCACAGATCTTGATGAAATGATTTCTCAGGCACAGCCAAAATAATATATTGTGGCAATGCTGTCGTCAATCTCTTTGCACACTAGGAAATGAAAGTAAAATATTCTTCATGATTTTTTTCTGGTAAGTGTGAGACACTAAAGAAATTTTTCATTCTAATCTTACCCAGGTATTTATCTGTCAGACTTGACGTATATTGATTCTGCATACCCGTCAACAGGGAGCATTCTGGAAAGTGAGCAAAGAACAAATTTAATGAACAACATCCTCCGAATTATCTCAGATTTACAGCAGTCGTGCGAATATGGTAAGCTAGTGTGCAAATATTTCACTGTTAAAGAGCAACGTTAAAAGCTTTAATACTTGTTTTTCATAATACTATGCAAGCAAGGCCCAACCAACTTGTGCCATTATGACTCTCCCATACCTTTGCAGTGCAAAAGTGTTGTAGAAGTTTATTCTGGTATTGTTGGTTGTGATAGAGCATTGGCATGAAGAGAAAAGATAAAGTTCCCTTTTTCTTGCATCACAAACATTTATGCAGTACATATTTTTTGAAGAAAAATGTGGAATACATTGCATTTAATAGTAGTTTTGCTAGTACATTGTAAACTTGAATCTGTCTTCCATAACTTTGTGATGATGAATTATAAAAGTAGCAGGATTGCTTTTAGAATAGTTCTTTTACTGGAGATAATAAAATGTGTACAACTTGTCTTTTGGACATTTATAGTGCTGTTCATAGATCAGATAATGTATTCTTTCTTCAAAGGTGGTCTCCTTCACAGTCCTTCAATTTCTAGTAGAGTTGTAAGGCTGCATTTGTGATGGCGGAATATGATATTAGCACAGGATTGTGGCTCCGCTGAAAGCTCAATATAATGAGGATGTGAGCTGTGAAGGAGTTCTCATATGCAGTCCTATAGGTCTGGGACTTCGCTTTGGCCAGGGGTTCTCTGTGGATTTTCCCTTCAACATACTCTGATAAGCAGAGCATCTCAGAGTGCTCTATGGGGAAACATACCTGGCTTTACGTGTGTGGGGAATATCAGCTCAATGCATGAGACTTTGTATGAAGGACAAAATTCCAAAAGCAGTAGGGATTGTAGTTTGTACCTCTGTCTCCCATAAAAAGGCAAGGGATCTGATTCTGTTTAAATAATTTCTGGAAAATAACTTAGCTTAATGAACGGTACAGTGATAATGAATGTCATCTGTTCTCCAGATATTCCTCTGTTGCCTCATGTCCAAAAATATCTAAACTCAGTTCAGTACATAGAAGAGCTACAAAAGTTTGTAGAAGATGACAATTACAAGTAAGTATGAAATGCTGTAACTGACTGTAATTAATGACAAAATAACTTCATAACACACTGTCACTTTCAAGATTCTGCTTACAGCAGGCAATTGTGTCTCCAGTGCATCTGTTGAAAGTAGAAGAGTTAAAGCAGGGTCCTTTGCTAAGATGAGTTAATTTTCAGCATGCTGGATGGCACGTTGTCTTCCTTTTGTGTATTTGATTGTATTTAATCTGCAGACCTCTCTGAGTGTTCTCCAATGGAGACTCCATGCATGTGGCTCACATGCAACACTCTTTCAAGGGATTTATCTTACTGACTGAACAGAATGGAGATAGTCTGTCATTTTTCATCAAAACAAAGTTATCTGTGTGTGCAGTCCCAAGTTCTTACTGAAGGTTTTAACTTTTATAAATCCTCATTTTATATTTCTGTCCTTGGATTAGGTTATGCAGCGTAAAACAAACACTTGATTTTTGACAAGTGAGATGTTGTATGTCTGTCCCTTCCAAAGTATATCACCCCAAGCAGAGAGGCTTTTATTCCTTAATGAAAAGATTATTGCTGTATTAAGTGATTTGGCATCCAGCAAAATGGGAGGATGGAAGTCTCTGGCAAGAGATGAGAATAAGCTCCAGGGAGAGGAAGCAACCTAAAGCAGATCTGTTGCATATGAAGAAAGTTTCTGTTTACTGCTGGCTGGTCTGCTTGAGGATGTTCCCTGCCTGTTCCCATCCTGCCGGCCCAGGACATTTGTCACCTTAGTTGTGTAGAATTGGTTGGCTGTGTTCTAATGGCGGGAGGGGTATGTATGCTGGGGGGGGGCGCAGGTTATCTTTTCTAAAAACAGCAACTTATTAAATGGTAAGCTGTTCATAGCCTTAACTTGGGTTTACTAAAAGGCAGCAAATAGGGACCCGTAATTTATGTCGAAGGATGGTTGACAAGGGCTCAAACACCTGGTTTCCCATCACGTGTTAGTCTTTAAGGTGTGAGTTGTTCTCTGGAGCTCTGCACATTCTTATGCAAGCATCCAGCTTTACTTTCTTTCACTGAAATGTTCTGTAGCCTGATTTTGAATGTATTGCTTATCACAAAGTAAAGCTTTATGGTCAAGCATTTGAAGGGGGAAAAAAAACCCACCGAGTTTAACTGCAGTGTCTGGTTCTTGTTTTCATGGATCCCCCACTCCACCTTCCTTCTTCCCTAGGCAGGAATCTTGTACTGGTGGGAATGTTATTGCTGAAGGAACTACAGCCTCTTCATCCTATACAACCCAAGCTTGGATAGCAGGGAAATTGAGACAGTTACAAGTAGTGCAGAAACAGGACTGCTATTCAGAAAGTCTCTTTTTACACCCACAGGCTATATATATGTCTCCGAAGTAATTTCTGCTGTGGGAGAAGAGTGTATTTTGAAGAGTCATTTTTACTATAAGTGACTATTCTTTGTGTTCCAAGGTGTCTGCTAAAAGGCTGAAGTTAGAGAACAGTCATTGTGACTTGAGTGTGTGTTTTTTCTCGCTGAAGAATTTTATTTAAGAAAATTGAACTTAAAAATTGTAATGAATTGTTGCTAAACTGTCTGGTGATGAGAAGGAGAGGAGCTGTCGGACTTATTCTCCCCAAAATTAAACAGCAGGCCTTCCCAAGCCTGCTAATTTCAAAAGTTCTAGTTCTGCAAATTGTGCAAGTGAGATGTTTGATCGTTCTGGAGTTCTGGACTCTGCCCCCTTTACAGTACTACTGGAAATTGCATTTTAAAGTGTCTGCTATAGAAAAAGCTAGAATTATTGATGCAGTCAAGTTGATAATGTATCTTCCAAAATGCCAAAGAAGGATTTTGGCTTCTATAATAGTAAAGGCAAATGGCTTGTCCCGCTTTATTGGAAAAAAAAATCAGCATATGAAGTGTAGTGAGTATAAATGCTTTATTCCAGGTGGGGGGCAGTGGCACAGCTCCCTGGTGCAGAAGAGGTTGCAGTGCTTTGCTGTAGTAAAGGTTTTGCTGTTGTCTGTGGACCTTCTTCAGCATGGTATTGCAATCTTGTCCTGGTCTATATGTGCCAAAGCAATAGGTTAAATTACTACGTTGTGCCCTAGCATGTCATTTTCTGAGTGCAGAGTGTTGCTGCAGTAGTGTTCTTCCACGTAACAAAAAAATGTTTGGAAATAATGTGTGTTAAATACAATGTGCAAGATTTGTGTTAAGGTCACAGTGTTTCTTGCAATTACAAAACAAGAAGTTTTCTATTGTAAACTTAATATACTTTGTGTGTGTTTGTGTGTGCATTTGTCAACCTTTTTGCATGTTTCTATTTCCTGACAAAGTAATTTTTAATGCTTCTTTAATGCAGACTTTCATTAAAGATAGAACCAGGGACCAGCACCCCCCACTCTGCTGCATCCAGAGAAGATTTAGTAGGTAAGTGCTTAATAAATGTGAGAAGAATTTAGGTTGCCAAACATATTTTTGAGTTGCAAATGTGGAAAACATTTGCTCAAGGCTAATTAAAGCAGTATGAAGTATAAACGCTGTATATGGGTAATAAAAGTTCTTAAGTTGGCCTGTAAAGACATTTTTCATGAAATTGAGTCAGTTTTGTATGTTCTTGGTGTATTGTAGCACTAACTTGCTAGTGTCATTTGGGGGTGAAGAGCTATTAAATATTCATTCTTTGTGTCTAGACAAAAAGCCTTCATCTAAGCTTCATGGAAGAATGCTTCCAAATGTGTACATTACTTTTGATTTCTGAGAAATTGGTGAAGGTGGGAGTTCCAAACGTGGAGATCAGTGGGACTTGCTTAATGTCAGTGTAGCTAATGGAACAACCTTTAGGACTTATCAAATGCTTACAGCTGGATGGTATTTGAAATAATTGTTTATTTTTAATCCTGTGGGGGGAAAAAACAAACCTAAAATACATATACACTCTTAGTGATATTTAAAAATATCAGTAAATTTATTACAGGGTATCTCTTACAGGTTAAGTTTAGAAAGTTTTTTTTAACTTTTCCGAGGTTTTCTTAGAAGTAACCCTGACAGTAATTCCAAGGTTACTAGGGAGTAATGTCGTCTTTGTTTCCAGGCTCTGAAGTCGGAGCATCTCCACAAAGCGGACGGAGAAATGTTGCAGCTGAAGGAGCTTTGCTGCCACCAACACCCCCTTCACCTAGAAACTTGATTCCACATGGACACAGGAAATGTCACAGTCTGGGATACAAGTCAGCATTTTATTTAACCTGAAAATCCTCAGATTTGTTATAGATTCCCTTTCAAAACCAACGCTTTGCTTGAAAAAAAAAAAAAAGTATTGTGGTTTGTACACTGTATTTCACTTAGAGACCACTTCATGGCAAGAGAGCAAACTCAAAACTATAGTGATAGTGTCACAACTGAAGATAATTGGTCAAAACAGGAAGCCTATGTGGCTCTTATGATAATAAGAATAGCCAGTGGGTTAGCCAGAATAGGCTTTTTCCAAATGACAGAACTATATGTCAGGATGTTAAAAGCAGCAACTTTTAAAATGTATCGAAGATAATGTTTTAACAGTTTTATTCTTATTTTTTCCTAGTTTCATACACAAGATGAATACGGCTGAATTTAAAAGTGCAACGTTTCCCAACGCAGGACCAAGACACCTACTGGATGACAGTGTCATGGAGCCTCATGTCCCATCCAGAGGGCAAGCAGAAAGCTCTACTCTTTCTAGCGGAATTTCAATAGGTAGGAGTTTTAAGCACACCTGTGCTGTAAATGGTCTTTTAATAAAGATTTTAGCATGTTTAGTTGCAACATGCAGAGATTGTATATGCAGTGGTTCTTATTCTAAAATACCAATTCTATTCTGGAACAAAATTGAGAAATGTAGGTGCGGAAAGGCAGCTTAAATTGTACAGCTGGAACCACAACCTAACAAATTATAAACAGAACTTTTTTTTTATATCTTTAATGATGCAACCAGTGTTACCGCTGTCCTTCATGGGGGTGAAGGGAAGCACAGGACACCTCACCCCCACAATTCAGTCCAATTTGAAAAGGTTTTAACTTACAAAATTGACAGTGAGAACTCATTTGCTGTTAGGCTTTAGGAGCATAACTGATGAATGCTTTTAAGTTGTCTTGTCAGGAGTAGATAACAATTTAAACTTCAGATACCAAAATGAAGTCTATTTTGACATTTTGAAGTAAGTTATTTATCTTCAAATATTTAGGGTATTCTTTTGAGAACTTCTGCTTCCTGAGTTTCTCACAGGCCAGCAGTTGCTCCTTATTCCTGTTGCCCTCAGAGCCTTAAAGGGGAGGGTGGGAAGAGGAAGGCAGGTGCCTCTCAGATCGACCTAACCGCAGCCAGAGTTGAGATATGAAACTTGTGTCACAGTCCCTTTTCTCAAAATGATTTGCCTGATAGAATTCAGTGGTATTCAGTTTTTACACAGTTACAGTAATACAGTTTTTATACAGGGGTATACTTTTTTTGACTTAATTTTAAAAACCCGTTTGCTTTTTAGCCTTCATGGAGAGAAACAAAGTCAGGCAATTCAGAATTATGCATTTTTCAGTAGCTGCTGATGAATTTTACCAAGGAGAAAGACGTATTCTGAGCAAACACTAGATTTTTCATTTGAAAAAGTCAAATATCTAGATGCAATTTTTTTTTTAATTTATACTAATAAGGGAGTCAGTGGAACTAGCTTAGATCAGAGTAGCTTGAACCTTTTTGCATCAGACAGCTTCCACAATTAAATGTGCATTGCCTGCCTATTTTCTATAGATTGTCTGCTCTGGCAAGGCTTGCCATTTCAAAATCATGAAGTGGGAATGGCAGTATTTAAGCATACAGACAGTTTGTATTCTCTGAGATTGCACCATACAGGAGACAGAAGCTCCTCCTGCAGTTCCTATTTTCCAAGTACAGTCTTCTTAGCATTATGCAGGATTTAGGGGAAAATGCAGTGCAGACTTTGGCACACTGATTGAGATGCAGCATTGCCCTTTTCTTAGTGCAGTTGATTTGTATCCTTCAGTTAGTGCCTTAGTTGTTTTTTTACTGATGTTTCTCTCTAAATAACATACGAAACTTCTTTCCAGTTGACCCATTTTTCAAGCTAAATTGTTCTTTTACCTCCACGAGAGTTTAGCGGGAAAGGTTTTGCCAGAGTTGACAGTTTTTCATGAGATACGATTCAGAACCCATTGCCATTTAGACATTTGGGAGAATACAGGGTTTTCCTAGTTGGCCTCGTCTCTGAATTTCTGACACTTTTTTTTTATCTTGCTTAGCTCAGGCATAACTCTGTTGACTTGCTGTAGTCACCCTTACAAGTTGGAACAAAATTGCCCATTTAGAAGGCTTCTTTAGAAGGCAATCTTTAATTGTTTTCGCTAACATCATCATTGTATTTGCTACTTCTTGATTATGAAAATTTCTGTGATGCAGAAGAGGAATAGCGAAATACGTAGAAAGATTAAGTTCTCGAGTCTTGCTGTATTTATTAATGAAGAATTCTTGGAAATCCAATTTGTCTGGCATTCTGTACTGCTGCTTCAGCAGTATTTAAGGAAGTTGATTGAAGCTGCTAAGTTTCTCCATCAGGTTTGAAGTAGTCTGTTTACTTAGTACTTGGAAATCATACAGTCACTGCAGCAGAGGTGGTTTAATGTGTTCTGCACAGCTTCAAAAGACAGACAAGAAAACTTCTGAATCTGTGTACTGAAAAGAGTGTTATTCCTCTTTCTGCCCATAAATGTGGATTTAAACCCATTCCTCTAGAAACAGGACAACCTTTTCTTAGATAAAAGCCTATACAAGACTTAAGTTTCTGGATAACTGATTCCTCTTGAAAACATTGACAGCATTTCTGATATGCCAGTAGCTTGAATGTGACCTTAGTGATGACTGTAATATTACTTTAAATCACTCTCTTAAATCACTATTTTGGACCTTTCCAATCCTTGGAGGATCTGATATAATCTACCTCTAGATCAAGGATCAAAAAAGCAGCAGTGTAACAACAGCTTTTACAGGATAATTATGTGCAGCAGTATACATTTGTTATCTAAATCATTAGAGCATGATGCAAGTCTGTGCATCTTTCTCATCACACCCTGTGTCAGTCATCATTGCTGTTAACAGGTAACTGTAGTTCCTTTACAATTCAGTAAAGCAATTTGTAGAGACATTACAAAGATTCTTCAGTGTACTGCTTCTTCAGATATGTAAGGACTTGGTCTAAACAGTTCTTGCTTCTAGAATTTATGCTAAAGTAAGGGAGCCATACATACATCTGATTTTGTTGCCATTTTACTTTGAAATTTGTTATCTGAACAGAAGTGAAAAATCCTTCCATCAGTGCTGTGAATATCCTAATTAGAAGGAAGAAACAATCAACCAGACACATACACAATATGAAGTGGGAAATGTTCAGTTGAATTCAGAAATGTTAACGAGGGATTTCTTGTCTGAGTTTTGGACATTCATGATTTAGCTGCATTTAAGCTAGTCATCTGGGGTTTTTATAATCACATGGAGAAATAGGATCTTCAAGGATATGATTCATCTCATTCCTAGATGGGTGGCTAAAAGGTGGTTGTATGACCTGTGTCCTTAAGGCACCACTTTTAGGTCTGTGGACTACAGAGAATTTGACAGCTAACACAAAAATATGAACAGATGATGCCACTGAAGAAGCCTTTTGTTTTGTGCATACTCTAGGATATCTGCTTTTAGTAAGCTGGGATAGATGCTTTTACTTTTCGGTGGAAATTCATTGAGAACCTCTCGCTACTTGCTATCAGTAGGTCTTAAAGCTAAAAAGGTAATTTTGTCTGGTGGTCACTCGGTTTTGTTGTGGCCACTATCTGCTCTTTTGAAAGAGCAAGCATGCTGTTCTGAGATCTAAGCGTTGCTTTTGGATGGGTTCAAGGAACCACCTGTAAACTCTCAGCAGCAATTCTGTGTGTATTTGCCCGCTGTTTCCTTCTCACCTAAAAGTAGGATAAATTAAGGTGCTGTTACTAGATCATGATTCCATTTGGAGATAGCATGAATCTTTATTTGTAATTTTTCTTTTAAGAATCCGGTTTTCTAGCGTTACCTCATTTGCTTATACTTTCTCTTGTTTCTTCTCATGTTCACATATCCTCCAGTATCTCTGCAGCAGCACACCCTCATTGATGGTTTTAGGAGTTCTGGATTTCCACTACTTCTTACAATCTGGCACAGCTATATTACTGTATTTCTTTCGCAAAGCTGAATTTGTTTACAATGACTAGTTGTTCAAATAAGTCTGCAGATGTAAAGGAAGCATGTGAAATAACCCTCTCTTCATATGTTGCTTCTGTGTGTTTTTTCTCCTCTTATGCTACCTAACATACCGGATGCCAAGTAATTTTGCCTGGAAAGCTTTTAAGCATGCAGTTTCACAGGTACATCACTTTAGATATAGAAGTATTACCACAGAAAGAACAGGCTGAAATTGAGAATTTAATCCTAAGTGCTTAACAATTCAAAGAAAACATACTTGGTTATGTTTATAGCAGTTTTGGATGCAAATCCACTTCTAACTTTGTGTTTTCTTCCTCAAATCATTTCTTTCTTTCACTTATTTTTTTCTAGTCCACACTGCTGTGGATGAAAGCTCTGGAAAACTAAGGCTCATGAACATTTGCTGTTATTTGTGTGTTCCAGTCACTCAAGGGTAACTTGATCCCTTATTTGAATGCAATCAGAAAAATAATGCTGTAGAGTGAAAGAAAGGCATTTAAAATCAGTGTAAATTAATGTAAGAAAGTGCCTTTATAAGAACAGTATATTTTGCAGACCTAAACTGGCATAAAATGCTTACAAGGCTATCAAAATTTTAATGAATTCCTCTATTAAGTTACCATCTTGAAGTACTTGAATTCTACAAGGGATTATATTTCTCTTTAAATAAATGAAGTATAGGTGTAGGTATACAGTGTATGCATTTTCAGGTTTTTGGCAGCCTGTACAGTAGGGAAGAACCCTACACAGCCAATGTTTGTTTGAATCTTTACCCTGTAGTACACTGTTCAGGTGTTTAGGACTCTTGAGTCACCAGCAGTCCGCTTGAGAAGATCAAAGTTTGGGTAGAGTTTCAGTTGGAAGAATTTTTTTGTTGATGTTCCATTTAAATGAGTATGTAGATGCCTGACTCTTGCCCTAAATGTGGATACCCCATTTTGCTGTTGTGAACTACTGCTTTATTAGGGATAGGATAAATATCGGAGTTGTATGGTACTTTAGGTGAAAAATGCACATCTAGGTGCACGGATTTGAGAAGAGAAAAGGGACATACAGGAGCTTCTGCACACCCTGTCTTCCCCAGTCCTTACTCATTTTTGTTCGGGGTACTCGCTCAGGGTGTTTTGTGTTTAGTGCAGCTGTAAAAAACCTTTCTGCCCCATCTGTATCCATGTGGTTCTGTGTTTTTGCTAGCTTTTCATGATCAAATTTGCTATCAGTGATGATACTAGATGTTTGCGTGTTAATTATCTGGCAGCATATTGAGTTGTTTGCCAGTCTTTACAGCGTTACTATTAACTCGCAGTCCCAAGCTGATCTATTTAAACTTTGTTGCATAATATTTACTTAATTCTGAACAAGTTAAATATATATATATATATATGAAGATTTTCATTATGGTAATAGACGTAATAAGGCAGAACACGATTTTTAGGGCAAGGAATCCATCTCCATGTTTGCCGGGCTGTACTGTGCTGCAGCAATTGATGATCAGGCCTACCGAACAATTTTTTATGTTTTTGCCTTAGAATTTCAAGCTCTGTCAGGTCAGTCTCTGGCTATAGTGACTAGGGCTCTGGAAACACTGTGTGGCTGCAGCCAAAAGAGTGTCAGTTGCAGATTTGAGAGGGGGAAAGAATTTTCAGTCTGAATACTTTTTAAGCTCTTTGGGGTTGGTTTGTTTATATTAACACCTGTTTAACTTTGGGGACTAACTTATGGATAAAGGAAGCCTGTGTTAAACGTTCCATATCCTCAGACTTTCAGCAGGGAGTGAATGCTGTGACTGGGGGTGGAAGGGGTATGCCATGGGATAGGCATTCGCTATCGCATAACTGGGAGCCTGGCCTCATACTCTCTGGGTGGTTGGAGCCTAGACACGTGCATATGTGTATCTAGAAATGCAAACAGCAAATTCCCTTCGGTATTCAGCTGCAGTACTGGAGCTCTGTGCAAACAATTCTGAAACTTCTCAGATGATCATCAACATAGCTAGTGAAAACCCATTTGGGCAATTGCTATTATTCCTAACATTGGCAAAGGCCTTCCTGTTGTATAGTAAAGAGCAACACGCTTCTGTTTTCTTTTAAGGCTATACAAGAAATTTTTCATGTTATTAGCAATAAACAAAACTAGGATGATAGTGATATGTGTCAAGTGGTTTCTTACATAAAATCAGAACTCATATAGAAGATTACTTAATAGAAAGGATTTGAACTACCTAGGGTTTCTTAAGTTTAACCTGAAAACCTGCTTGAGGTTCTTGGGGAAAAAAGACAAATATTGAGTACATACTTGAGAAGAATTTAAGAAGGTGATATATTTTTAAAGTACCGAATGAATGAAATATTTCCAGTTGAGGTGATAGTCAAATAGTGCACTTAATGTTTAAAAAAAAAAAAATCTCTAGGCATCTAATTTTTAATATGTTAAAAACAGTTCCTTTCACCTTTGTTTTGTTTTGGAGTGAAGGATGTAATACTTTCTTTTTTTGTTTTTTTTAATTTTTTTAGTATATTTTTTGTGCAAAGTCTGAGTTTCTTAGAGTCTAAAAAAAAATCCAATTAGATATATTCTATTCAGATGTTAAAGGAGGCGAGTCAAATGCTAAAATTCAACTGTTTCCAAGTTTTTGTTACAGTTCTTGGAAAAACTGTAGCCATTGATGTAGCTGGGATGGCTAGTCTCCTTTTTTCTAAATTAACATTACTTTTACAAAGTGTAATTAGCAATTTTTTTATAGAATAAAGTTTATAAATGGAACCTTTTGATTATGAATCCCCAAAATTCATTTAACTTCTGTAACTGTACTGTGTGTGTCACAAGGATTATCACTTTCTGGAAGATGACATTTCAGCTCTTTGGCACTAGTATGTTTTGCATTTTTAAAAAAAACTGCACAAGCTTTTAAATCTTTTCGTTGGAATATTTAGTACAGTGTTTGATGTATAACTTTCTTAGCAAAGCTAATATAGTTACCATCAAAATGTCATTTCAGATAGAATTTTAATGCCTCTTTTAAATATTTATATATATATATATATATATATATATGTATGTAAGGGATGGTCCAGCAATTCATGCCACTAAGGGATTTGAAGGGTTAACATTGAGGCCTGAGTTTAGGTGAGAAGAGAACAAAGGGATTTCTTCAGAGAAAAACTGCTGACTTTGCACAGACGTGCAGTAACTTCTGACATGCAGCCAAGAGACCACTAGATAAGGAGGAGGAATATGAGCCTCCCTGTCCGAGCAGCCCCCGAGAGACTAACAGAGACTGATAAGCAGGTGCACCTGGGAGGACTTCAGATTCGGGAAACCAATTATAATAACCTTGCCTCTTTTAGAAGTAGTAATAAATATGTATTAGCCTAGGAGTATAAAAATTAGCCGCCTTACGTAACGGGTGTGCGTCCCGGTGGAGCAGAGACTCCTGGCGCACCCAGCGCTGTTTGCTTGCCTCTATTCGTTTAATAAATTGTAAACTTTGATTGTAATCCTATTTGGGACTCAGTCATTTATAACATATATATATATATATATACACACACATGTATATACACACACACTTTATAATACAGAATTTGTAGTAGTCTCTTGAAGTAAGAACATTTACTCAACTGTAGGAACTGTGGCTTTTAGATACATTGTCCTTGCAGCTACTGGACAATACAGTATAAGCTGCCTGTTGTTCCTGGAAGCTTTTTTAAGCTGTTTGCGTTCAGTCAGCTCCTTTACAACCCAGCTACTGAACAAGAGGCAGTGCAGAATGCAGGTACAAATCTAGAGGATTTGGGCTAGTTTGATATTCCGCACAGCGGATACATAATCAGGAAGAGTGAAATGTTCACGAATGTAGTAAAGAAGCAGTCACAGAAGTGTAAGTCAACTGTTCTTTTGTTTAGCAACAGGCTGTCTGCTGCTGTAACCTTTCAGGTGGTTGAATTCTTAAGGGATCAATGATCTGAGCATGTAGGTACTAAAATATTAAAGATACTTCTAAAAAATTTTTAGTCACCTGTTGAGTTTTATACTCCTTTTAGACCTTCGTGCCTGGCTTAGGAGACAGTAACACCGCCAGAACCATCACTTCTATGTCTCTTGGCTTCTTCCACTATAAAAGTACCTTTTACCATAATGTTAGTGTGAACCAGGTTAAGATGTTCCTTTAGGGGCAAAATTAGGGAGGGAAAAACAATCTGGTATCCTACAGAAAGCTGTACTAGGTCATCTTAAGATGGTGTAGAGCTAATGTTTGGAAAACAGGCTCCTAAGTTTAATTTGTTGGTTGATAAAGGCATGTACATTCTCTTAAATTTTACATGGAGAGAACTTCAGCCCATGCTGAGTTTTTCATAGCTCTTAAATGGATTACCCCTGCTGTGTGTGAATTGTTAATAGTTCTATTGTATTTCTGTGTTTACTCACCAGATATCCATACTTAACTTTGTACAGCTTATCTTCGCTCTTCTGGGCACCACTGCCCTGCTGATTTTTCCCTGTGAAATTACAGGGAACTTGTTGCCATTATCAGCCTTTGTTTCCCTGTGTGAACCCTGAAGTAAGGTGCATTGATTCAGATTGTTTTGTTGGGTTTTTTGGTTGCTTGGATGTTTCTTTTAATGTTTGTCTGAAAGCAATTCTAACTATTATTTTTATAAATGGATATTCAGGGGGGAGAGTAAACAAGTTGTCAAATTAGAGTGCCCAAACAACTGACCCTTCAGCAATAAATTCCCCAAACTACCTGAAAGAGTGACAAATATTTTCTCAGTATAGGTAGAAGTAGTTATGAGTACTGTAGAGTTCATTTAATTGTTTTATAATTACCAGCATAGTATGTATACATGCACCTAAAATTGCGCCTGTTAAAACCAAGAATTTGAAAGTTAGGAGTACCTGAAAGAAAGCAGATATATTTGTCAGACACTTCGAAATTTCTGAAAAGCTGATCACAGATTTGTATACATATTTACTGATTTTTTTTTTTTTAAAGACGATTACAGGTAATACTACCTTGTGTCAGTACATAAGTACTAATTTTCAGGCTGGTAGGATTTACTATAACTGTAAAATCAGAATGTTATTGAGCTGCTAAGAGTATAGATGCATCAGATACTTGGATATTGTATTTTTCCTCTCTTTAGTGTTTAAAATAAAATGCTTGCAGTAATATTGAATTACTTCATGAAGTACGGCAGGAAAAAAGACTGAGATCTAAGTAGGAAATAGCTTTAGAAAGTTGTTTCAGGCTTCTCAGATCAGCAAAGCCTTCCAACGTATTGGAGATTCTGCGATGACTTTTCACGATTGTGAAGTTGTGACCATATATGATATCATAAGGAGTTGTTTCAATAAGTTACCTTTCTTTTTAAATGCATATTCTGTTCATGAGACAAAATAGCATTTAGGATCATCTTTGAATTTTAAAAATGTGTTTCCATTTATTAAGGCTCCTTTTTTCAACTTGTTAATCTTCACCCAGTTCCAGCTGATTCTAATTCCTACCTCAAATTAATGTGAAATTCTTGAAGTAAACACTAAAGCATTTTCACTGTAGTATTTTGGTGAAGTATCTGTTACATCTGTTAAATATTCTGAGAAAGAGCCATAATTGAAATAGTTGGGATGTTGATGATGAAATAGTTATCGTTCATTCTTATATTTGTCAAGGTAGCAGTGATGGTTCTGAACTCAGTGAAGAGACGTCCTGGCCAGCATTTGAAAGGTAAGAAAAACTACCTCAAACTGCACTTCTCTATTAAGAAGTTACTGCTCACGATTTCTCACTCAGTCCTGAAAATGATGCTTTATTTTAGTGATCTATAAATCTTCCAATTGAAAGAATTTGAGAGACAG
Source organism: Cygnus atratus (assembly GCF_013377495.2). Classification (NCBI taxonomy): domain Eukaryota; kingdom Metazoa; phylum Chordata; class Aves; order Anseriformes; family Anatidae; genus Cygnus; species Cygnus atratus. The sequence continues at coordinate 11,663,317 of NC_066369.1, read as the reverse complement.
TTTTAAGCCAGAGGATCATTAAACCCCAACTGATTTTTCTGTTTATATATATTTGCATATCCTGTATATGCTATTCATGTAACCTGACAATTTTCACTTTTCTTGAGATTTCATCCATTCTTGTTCCCCTTGTTCTTATCATAGACATTTTGACCTGTTTTTTTCTTCCATTTATTTCCCTTCAGTTCATTGTTACGTGCCTCTCTGTTACGTGGGAAAGTACATTAACAACCCTTGCTAATGTGTTTTGTGGTTCAGAATAAATATCCTGCCCTTATTCAAATACCTGCAAATACTCAGGCTATGTTGCCCACTTCAATCCTTTCTCATAGTGAATTTGAGAACGTGGAAAAAGACTAACACCTATAGTTTATAGTAAAAGGTGGAAGTTTCATCTTCCCACAGCTCAGTAAGATGTGCCATAAAGTGCATAGTTTTGCTTCTACACCTTGATTTCAGGTAATCTATCAGCTTCAGAATTGCCATGGATGACTTCTACCATGCTATGAAGACATGCTTGTTAGAAATTTTTGTTTAAGAACTGTATAGTCAGGAATTGTATCACAAATCTTATTCTACTTGAATTTATTGAAGCAGTTCAAGCTTTGTGTTACTCTTTGGATGAAAACATTGAAAGTATCTCAGTGCCAAAGGTGAACTCTTTGATATCTCATGCTATAAATGTTTGTACACAAGGAAATGCCCTTAAGATTTCTGTACGTAAGAAATAACATTCCATATGAGCACAGAAAGAAAGCTCATTCAGAAAGGAAATCTATAAATCTGGTGCTCTCTGACGTAATGTGCGATATTCCAAAAATTTCCTTTTTGCTTTTCCTTCCCTGTTGCGTTATGGAACTCATCATGTTGAAGGTATCTCACAAAGTCAAAAAGTTGTATGGGAATGCCTTAGACAAGGTGGTGAACTCGGTGCCTTTTATGTCTTAAGTAACAAAATACATTTTAAATTTTAGTAAGCCTCAGGCTTTAGTTCATGTTTCTAGAGAACAGCAACACTCTCCAGGATTATTTCTGTGGAACCCTGAGGTAAAGCAGAGGTCTTTCATCCGTTTTGTAGTGAGAACTGTCTAGCCCAAGCTCTCCCTAATTAAAAGGTTTTCTCCATTCAACCACAAATATCTCAGAAGTTTTTTCCTCCATATTCCACATGACTTCAGTATTTTCTTCTCTTCGGAGAGAGCACTTTGGTAACACCGTTTGAAGTTGCATGCTTTGGAGAACAAGCTCTCTCTGCTTACAGAGAAGGGGATTGGTTTCTTTACAGATGTTCAAAACGTGAAAGTGCTAGTGATATGTAACACTCGTGTCTATTCTTTTGTAAGTTGACAAAGCATGTTTTGGAATTTAATGCAAATGTTAAGATTTAAGGTAACTAGGAAGAGTGTCTCTCTAGCTTTGATTGGTACGGTTTCCATTCTTATACAAGAGTCACTAAGTGAGGAAGAAGCATTACTTGTCTGGAATCAATAGGTACCGGCAAAATTGGGATGTATCCAGTGTTCTTAGTGACTGTTTCCTATGCCATTGAATATTTCCCAGTGGTTTGGGAAAAGGATCTTAGGGTTGGAGAGCTCAAATTGCCATAATATGCTGAACAGAAAGAAATGAGATACACATTTCCCAGGTGACAAAAGAGAGTGTACACAATAACAACTATCCTTCGTTTCCCTGGCCCTCCTATTATTTTTAACTAGGAAATGCAGAAGGATGAGAACTGGAACTACTGGTTGTTGGTTTGGGTGGTTTTTGGTTTGTTTTAAGGGTTAACTTGGTTTGAAACTTGAGAAAGAGGTTTCAGCATTTGGGGTATCTCTCCTTAAGCTAATCAAAATTACTCAAAGGACTTCAATTCCAAGTCCTGACAGTTATCATGTTAAGGCAAGTATATTAAGTGACACTTCAGTCTCATTGGTTATCACCCCAAGTGTCTCTGAATAGATTTACCTGAAATAGATCAAATCCAAGAGTGATAGCCTCCTTGTTATGCAAAAACAAACAAAACAAAAAAAAACAAGTGTAAAGGTAAGAGGAAAACTTATTTTGTTTGCATGCAAAATATAGGTACGCAGAAATACACAACTCATGTTACAGCTTTTCTTTATCTTAGTGACAGTTTTTGTCCAAATTTTGAATGTATTTTAAAAAACAAACTATTTTACAAACATATTAGTTATGTTGCAAAACAAATGATAGCATATTCTAGGATAGATTAGTAGGTGGTAATACATTAGCTGCATGTTGATAATTCTTCTTGCAGCAAAGGAAATAATTTGAGTTGTTTAAAACCCCACAACAACAAAACACACACACACACACACACACACACACACAAAACCACCACCACATCTTTTTTTGGTTTTACTGCTACTGACCTTGATTGTGTCCCTTCTGTAAGATTGTTACTTTCTAGGGTTTTGTTTGCTTGCTGTATGCTATTCTGAATTCGGATTGGAAAATTAGTGTTTTGGGTTTAGGGTTCCTGTTCTTGAAAATACTGCCCTGTCCATATGAAAGCAGCTTTTCAGCTGATTCAAAGCACCTCTGACAGGTGGCAGATTATTAGATTTTATAGTATGCAAGATACTTTGCTTGTAAACTTGTCACTCTTGTTCTTTAACCACCTGCTTTCTGCAGAATTGGAGTCTTTCAGTATAATACAACCAACTAGCGAAACGGATGAAAATAGGAGGTGTGGGACAAAGTGCATGTTTCTATTGACTTAAATGGAATTCAGTCAACTGAGGATCTGGTTCAGAAAAATAATATTCAATAAAGCAAAGAAGTATTCTAAAGGCAGGTCTAGAACACAAGTCCTGGGTAAGGATGACAGTATGGATCAGGTTAAGGGCATATATGTGAAGTTAAAGTTTGTCTGAATTAGGGAGTTGAAATGTTGATTAGTTTGCCTCCATGTTTCTTAAAACAACCGTATTTTACAGTCAATACCAAGATATTTTGGTAGAGCTTTTGATTCCCTTCAACCCAACAGCTTGTGTGTACATACTCATAGAATTTGAAATCTGTTTTTATAGTACATCTAAAGTCAAAAACTAAATACATCAACATTTTATTATTATGCCTTTTTTATATAGTTTTATTTTCTAAGAACTAAATTGAGACTTTTCTCTCAAAACCTACTATTCTTCAGTAGCAATAAAACTTCAGTATTATGAGTTTTGACAAAGTGAACACCTGATCAAATAAAAAAAACACATGGTATCTACCTTTGCATGCATTTTTGTAAATTATCTTCTGTTTTTTATATGGAAGAACTAGCTTTGTGATACACACACAAAAAATATACTATGTTTTAGCAGTCATGCTGTTTGTGTAAATAAGTATATGTAATACGTACAATTTATAATGGAATCCAACAGGAACAGGTTGTACCATTCTCTCGGTCCGGGGACAAGAGTGTCACGAAATGGCTATCGAGGCCACGTGAAGGCCAGCAGGTACAATCCCCACTGCACACAGAGGTGTCCAGCTTTCCCTCTGGTGTTGGTGATTTGGTTTGGTTTAATAATTAAGTGGGTGTTTTCTGATGTTATCTTTAACTTACATGTCCAAATAAAGGTAGAGACCTTTTTCTTCAGACTTAAAGCTTTCCTCTTCTATAACTTAATCTATAACACTCTAAGGGCTTCTGTTCACTCTGGTCTGCAAATCCAAATCCTGAACTATTGGATCTCTATATCAAGGCTTAAAGATGTTTTACCATAGGTAGCTTTTTAACTACGTGCCACCGAGTAGTAGTGTTGGTAGTTCTCCCGCAGACGACAAAGCTGTTTCTTGCGCTGAATGGAGAGCATTCAAAATGTTTTATTTGCTACCAGTTCTTTATCATATTCCCTCCCCACCCCACCCCACCCCACCCCACCCCCCCCCCCCCCCCCCCCAAAAAAAAAAGAGATGGTTAAATTGAGTAATGCATTAAATTTGGCCCCAATTCTATACTATACATAGCAGTCTTTGAAAGCTGATACAGTAATATAACTGATTCTCCTAAGTAATTAAACTAAATGTTGTCTGCAGCTGTGTGGCACTGTAATTGGGAAAGAAATAGCATTTAACTATGTATTTTTTTCATGTTAAGCAACCATTGTCTTACTGAGTTAAACTCATGTTCCCATTAACGTTCAAAACTGTCTCCATATCCTCATCCTCACTAGATGCTGCAATGAAAATGTTTGCTAGATTTCCAATTTACTTGGTTTATAATTTATTGTGCTTTACTTCTATTGTGCTTTGCAATAAGCACAAGTGTAGGATGGATAAAGCAGCAAATCCTGGGTTCAAAACAGGTTTGGGGCACTGTTTGACTTCTTGATTTTTCTAGATAGTGGCTGGGTTCAGCAACTTAGTTGTATGCTCCAACTTACATTTATGGAAATGATTTCTGTTGTATAGAAAAGTTTTTGTAAGCCAGTCAGCTTCATAATTTGAATAAAACCATTTTGTTTTCAGTGCTGTACCTGGCATGTATTTTTGCCCTTTGCTCTTATATCCTACGTGTGGTAGATGATAAGGAGTGTACCAGATGCATTAAACACCTTAAAGCTGTGGTTCGGGTTTCTGCTCTTTATTATTGCTCTTGCCCACTGTTCTTGCTTTCAGAGATTTTTAAAGAGTGTGCATGTTTGAGCTTTTGCTTTGTTTTTGATGTGCTAATGATTCCAGTGTTTCTAATGACAACAGCAAAAAAATTCTCAATCTTTCTTGCAAGAGCTGAAGGAGATGTTTTAATGCACACAGCAACAGTATCAATGTACTCCAAATGTTTGCCAGTTAAAATTAATTGTTCTTGAATTTCAGTTGTTTTAATTTTTTATTTTTTTTAAATCAAGGATTACCTGCTTGGCTAATTTTTCTGATCACTTTTACTTGTGAGTGTAAATTCTACTGCAGCAATTCCTTGTAATGGCCAAACTCTTTTTCCACAACAAAGTCCAATAAATGAAATGGCATTTATAGATTAAAATACAGATGTTTGCAGTAGTTTGAGGTAGTGATTGGATAACTACTTTAAGAAAAATATTTTTTACACAATTTTTCACATGCTCCTTTCAGCTCTCTAGAATCTGAAGATTTGGCTGTTCATTTGTATCCAGGAGCAGTTACTATTCAAGGTGTTCTCAGGAGGAAGACTTTGTTGAAAGAAGGCAAAAAACCAACAGTAAGATTTAAAAAAAAATCATTAATTTTCTCACCTTCTTTCTTGTAAGTACAATAAAACGGCAATAATGCATTTAATTTATGTGTCTGAGATTTCGTTTGCCTTGCTAATTAAGGTTTAGGATCACTGCTAGAGTTTGAGTTCATCTGTTTGGTCATTTTATTTGGTTTATAAGACTATGCCCATGATCTAGGGAGTGGAAGAGAAGTGTAATGCTACATAGAATTTCATACAAGTACTGATAACTTTTTATCTTCCTGAATGGTAGGTGGATCCTTACAACTTATCAATAGGTAATAACCCCTAACATTTGCACTGTAAATGTTTGATATAATTGTAAATAGGTATTCATGACAATGGGGTATACTTTATGACTGTGCATAAAATGAAAAAGAAAAGGGACAAATATTTTAGCTCAATGAAGTTTTTAATAAGGGTTGCAGAAAGTATAGAGTAAAATAATTTTTCTTTCATTAGTGAGGAAAGGCACATTCTTTTTGCTGTCTAGATTTCTTCTAATGCATCGTGGACTTATATGAATAACTAAGAACAGCAGCTTTGGAAATAGGGCTGCTGGTTTTGCTGGGCTGTTAGTGCTGTCATGTCCTTGCAGGATGATGCCTGCTATTTTACATCTGAGTAATATGGAACATTTCATTTATATGTTATACTTTTTCTCCCCTTTCGCTCTAGGTAGCATCTTGGACAAAATACTGGGTAGCACTGTGTGGAACCCAACTCTTTTACTATGCTGCAAAATCTCTGAAGGCTACCGAAAGAAAACACGTATGTAAAACAGGCATATTCCAGTATTGTTCAACGAAATTAGAATGTGATTTCCCGATGTAAATACTGAGAGTATTTCTAGGATTTGCATGATTTCTAGCTCGTACTATCCCATCTTCCAGTCAGACTCAGCTCATACGGATATGCCCTAATGGGACTATCACATGTGTTTAGGTGCTACACCAGGAACATCTGCTTTGCATATGTGATGGATTTCTTTGGATTTGGTGTGTAAGGATGGAAGCTATGTCATTGGGTCTGTCTGCTTTTCAAAGTTAGAAGTCATATCTTCTGATTCTGAGTCTTACAGCAGTTTGCTACTTGAAATCCAAGCAATCACTGTTGTGGAAAGACTGAGAAATCACTACATATGATATTAAAAGTACTGATTTTGTATATGTGGCAAAATTAGACCCTCTTTTTTGTCTAATCTCATTAACTAAAACTGACTACAGAGCACTTTATATGTTACATAAAGACCTAGCATATCATATGATGCTGGCTTTCTTTTCATCCATTGCAACTTAGTTTGAAAGAATCTAGGAATACTTTGCTTATATGGGAAAGTAATAAAAGGAATTTCTGTAGATGTTCCAGGGATGTCATGGTGTGCATAGTTCACTTCTGTTTTCACTGGTTAATTATATTGGAAGAGGATGTGCCAGAGATCCAGTTAAGAAACTGGATAAAATTTAAGATTCTTGAGTCTTTTTCCAAGTTCATTCGCTACTTGGAACCGTTACTTATAGCTGCCTTGGCCAGTGTTTGGGTTTAATTTATGACAACTGTCACTAAAGAACATTTGCTTCGCATAAAGCTTATGTAATTTTAGAAACTGAGATGTGCTCTAGAATCCTAGAAAGGGGACTGTCTTTTTTCTTTCTGGTACAAAATAGTGGTTTTTGATCCTAACATTTTTTATGTTCAGAGGGTAGAGATTTGAAGCATAGCTTTTCTGACTTGTAGACTTCTGAATATTTGAATTCTTGTTCTGTTTGGAAAGTTTGTGTCTAGTGTTGTCTTAATCTACAAAGCAATTGAGTGTTTTCTGCTTTTATTGAAAGCAACTAATTAGGAAACAGTACTCTAATATTCCAAGTAGTTTAATAATAGCTAATTGTTTGTAGAAAGATCTGCATAGTTTCTTTAGTATCATTCCTCTGCCTCACCCCTAATGGCTATAATTGCTTAGGTGAAAGCTAAACTGATCCCGCCTAATTTGTCCTGCCAGTTTTGAATGACAGTACTAGTCTGGCCAAAAGCCTGTTAGCTGAACATCATATCTCCATGGTGTCTTGAGAAAAGTGTTCGTGTATGAATGCGTTTATCTCTGGCATCAGTGAAAAACGTGTGGAAGGACTCCATCCCTTTAAAGCAAAGGTAGTTGGCAAGACCAGACTTGTAAACTGTTATGAGTAGAAGTGTGAATTACTAAAGCAAATGAGAAAGAAAGAAGAGAAAACCTGTGCTGGCATTATGTCACTAACAATTGCTTGTTTTTCTGGAAACACTGAGAAATGGAAAAGAATTTCTTGTAATGTCAGACTTCGTGCTCCTGTTAATGATGTGATGCCTTTTAGGCTTTATGCCAAAATTGCATTTGGTTTTCTTTTAAGAACAGAGTATGCATTTTGTAAGCCTTTCTTGTCTACCATCTGTCAAAGTACAGAATGATGGAAGGCTTTGCCATACTTGCACCTACTCAATCAGAAGGTTTTTCAAGATTGTGTACAAATATTTTAAAACAATCTAAATGACATACAGTTGTAGGGAACTTGGAGAAATTGCACAGCTAGTAATTGTGTTGTTTGAAAAGAAAATATTAAATTTTTGTTATCCATCTGTTTATCCATTTTATTCAGAGTAACAATTTTGATCATGCAGATGAACTTACCCTTTTTTTTTTTTTAGGAAAAGTAAATTAACTAAAAAGGTAACATGCTTAGAAAAAAATGAAGTTTGGTATCTGATCATCTTAAGTCTCTATTGCTTGAAGAGTTTACTTTTGTATTAAATATAGTCATATCCACTTAGAATACTCTTTCAAAAACTTTCTGAACCTACTGAACTGGCTTTTATTAGACTCAAAATCACTGATTTGTTGAGATCATAGAATGGTTTGGGTTGGAAGGGACCTCAGAGATTATCCAATTTCAACCCCCCTGCCATAGACAGGGATGCCACCCACTAGGTCAGGTTGCTCAGGGCCTCATCCAGCCTGGCCTTTAACACCTCCAGGGATGGGGCATCCACAGCAGACAGCCTGTTCGAGTGCCTCACTACCCTTACAGTGAAGAATTTCTTCCTAAACTCACATCAGCATGTGTGCACTATGCAAATACAGTTATATTCCTGAGAGGTTCGCTCTGCAAAATAAAGAGTTTTGAGGCTAGATCTAGGCTGTTTTGCTACTGTCCAGATTAAATGCATAAAAGGGGTAATGCTGTCTACTTTGAAGTGTTTTTTTTCCAACATTGATACATTTTGGATATACCTTGCTAAAATATTCCAGATATCTACTGTTGCCATGTTAAGATCTTTCTTTTGTAACTTCCTTGCCCAAGATCTCTGTGATGTGGAAGGGAATGCTAGAAACAAACAAAAGTCTGCTAAATAAAGGTTCTTGGCTAGAGCTCCCATGCTAACCATATCTTGATTACAGGCATGCTTTTGACTGTTCTGCTCCTATTGCTTCAGGCTGCTGAGACCGAGGACTTGGAATGCACTGACACTGAAAGCTTTTCCAAGCTTGTAGTAGCCAACCTCTTTGAAAAATTACCTCATAAAAATCTGAGTGTAATCCAGCAAGAAGGGCAAGAAATCCCCTCCCTTTTAAACACATGCAGGCCAGTTCTTCTTCTTGTACCTACAAAGACAAAGGAGTATACCAGTGTAGTATTTACTGTAGATGTGAATCTACTCCAAAGAATGCAGTAGATACCTGGAGGTGAAAAATTTTCTTGTGTTGCATCAAAGAAAGTCTAATAGATATAATGATGTTTGTATTTTAAATAAGGAACAGGTTTCAGTTATTACTACAGTAGTAGTTGTCTATAATGAGCATGTTGGAGTCCAGAGATGAGGTACAGAAGAATCTCAGAGGAATGTTTGTAAGATACTTAAGGTTTTATCTAGTTTGCCTAAATGGTACCCACAAACAAGCATCCATGACAAAACTAGTACTTGCATATGTTTAGAAAAGGACAATAGTAAAAATTGTCAACTTATTAAAAAAGCATTCTCCTGGAAAAATGTGAATACATCCATAAGAAAACTGTTGTAGTGACTGGGATGAAAATATCTTGCCAATTTCTGTGACAACACAGTATGCATGAGAGATTTTTCCATGTCTGTAGGTATTTGGAAAAGCAACAGTGACTTTCTGAGCCTTCACTCTCAAGAATGAAGCCTTGTTCATTCCAAGCCTTCCCTTGCATGCAGTATTCAGAATTAGACCCATTTATCGACATTCTAGAAAACTTAGTAGTTGTTGCTCAGACACTTTCACAGAAAAACCATGATAAAGAATACTGCTGTTCTAGGAAATGTGGTCAGCCACTGAGAGAATGATTTGACCATTAGCTGTAAGATCCCAACAGGAGTTTGAATTTTTGATTCAAATATTTAAGTAAAACTGTTTTTGAGCTAGGAACAACAACAAATCTGGTTATGTGAAGCCTTGCACCAGAGCTGTATGGTTTTCTGTGCATATAATAAGAGTTTCGTTCCAGTGACATGCATAGAAAAGCAGAGGGACCAGGAGCATTAAATCACAATGAAGCTTTCATTCCCTTCAAGTTAACAAAGCAGACTAGCTGTTAGCACAGCTCCATGCATCAGTGGAGAATGAACTGCCTTGGGGGACTGTGTAAACATGCAGTACAAATCCAGCAGTGCGAAGGGATGGAAAACTGACATGTGTTTCAAGTGATGATGGATTGATGGTAGCACGAAATGCTTTCCTTGTGTGGGGCTTTTTACTTCCTAGAGAAGCATCGGGATTAACTTATTGTTTTGAAAGTGTGAAATATTCTTGAACTGGTGGTTAAAATGAAACAAGCAAGCCCTAGCAGTTTTAATTGTGTGGTAATTTCACATATTGCAGGCCTATTGTTGAGACGTACAACCAAGATAGGAAAGAGCAAATGTCATTTTTAATGAAACTCTAGAAAAGAATGTAGTTCATTCATGTGGCTTAGATTTCCACCTCTGTAAAGCTGACCCATTAATGTTTTGTAAGACTACTGGAAGTTTGCATTTGTAGATCCCTTTTAAGTGTAAGTTGTCATCTTATTTTTCAAGGTGGTGTCTCGAGTGAGTCTGTAACAAGTCCGGTCCTTGTTTCCTGATCTTTATTCCTTTTTTCAAATAAACTTAACACCTTAACAGCTTTCATTACTGTATGGAATCTTCACAGAAACTTTAGGTTCTGTTTAGAAAGAAATTGTTATCCAGGCCTAAATGTAATGAAACGTTGTCTGATACGGCTTTGTAATTTACTTGTTTCTCTTATGAGGTGTTACCAAATTTGCCATTTTTCTAAAGGCAGTAGAATGACTTAAAACTTTAGTATTTGTGGTTCTACAGGTTTTCTAAGGAGTGGTCTTCTCCCACGGTTTTATCTATAGTGGTATCAATAAAGGCCATCCATTTTGAAGTTTGGTGGGCAGATCTTTCATAAGAACAGTCATCATCACTTCTACTCTTAAGCTATGTGTACAAGCATCCATTCAAAGTTTCCAAGCTTTCATATTTCCACTGATGCTAAAATATTTCATCCGAACATGACCAGTAGGAGCTTGCGATGAAATGTTTCCTGCAAGTGTAACTATAGCAACATGAGGATGACAGTACACAAGGCTGCATTCAGAAATACAGAAAATAGTTGACTCTTAAATTATTTTGAACTAGGTTGAAATGCTTTTCACGTTTCAAGTATTTGACCTAACGTTTGTTCATTTAAAGTTCTAATGTGTTTTAAAGTGTAGGCTGTCTCACAAGTCCGAGACAGGTAAGCTTATTTAGGCATTCAAGGCCGCCTCTTAATTGTCAGTTATTCCAATCTATACCATACATTGCAATGAATTCTATGCCATAGAATTTCAGTGGAATTTTATTTATGAAGTACTTATATTGCCTTATAGAGAGTATTTCAATACTCTTATTTTGTGATACCCTCAAACTAAGTAGCAGGAGTGGTTCCTTTTGCTATGTTCCCTTTTTATTGGATTAGTAATGGTAAAACAGTATTTTTAGATGATACAAAAGACAATTGATGTTTAATGCTGTAAATTTGCTATGAGACATTATTATGAAAAATAAGTGTTCTAGAATTATAAATTGACTTTAATAACTTAAAATATCCTTGGAGATTGTTTTAGCTTTATGGCTTTTAAAAGATAACACATCTGATAGTGACCAGCACATAGCAGAGTTGGACCTTCTGGGCACAGAAATGAGGTAAAGCATTGCAGAGGATAGAATTGCAAGGACTGGTGACGAAGTCTGTGGTGGGCACGTGAATGTGGGAGGAGGAGATATGTCAACTAAACACTTGAGAGAAATTTTATGGGTTAGATCTTGGAGAGAGAATGGGACTGAGCAAGTAACGGGAGGTGGATTGTGAGGGTCCACTAATAGATAAACAAGGAGACCAGGGAGAAGGAAGCTTGTGGCCTAAAAATGGGCAGGTTGGGATTTAATGGGCAGTTTGCCGGGAACTAAGAGGAGAGGCCTGAGAAGTGGAAAATAATGTTGCCCAGGTGAATGGAAAGGAGAGTGGAACCAAGGGGCTGTTAAGAGAGGGAGTAGCATAGGAGAGACTGATATCATGCTTGGAAGGGGAGGTGTAAGTTATATGTCAATGTATGAGTAACACTTCAAACAGGAAAACCCCATCATTTTGAATATAATAATGTCTTGTTTACTGAATATTCACTCTCACTTGATCTATTTCATTCATCAGGACATATTTAATAACACATTGGTGTTACCATGTCCAAAAGACTTGTGTTATATGCAATTACAGATTATTGTAATCATTATTGAATAGTTACAGCACAGATGAGTTCAATTCTTCTCCTTGTTACCAGTGAACGGACTAACTTTTCATTTGATCCATTTTTTTAATGATGGTATATACGTACATGCGGAGTAACATGATAAGGAATGCTATGGTATTCATACAATGCAGCTTAGATGTTTGACATGCAATTTGATGGATTGTGATATTCTTTTAATTTGTACTTATTAATTGTGGTAAGTTCTGTTTTCATTAATTCCATATAAAATTCATAAGTTTACTTACGTGATGTGCTTCCTCTGAAGTTATTCTCTGTCTTTGACAGTGACACTGAGAACGTCTCTTTTGAATACTTGTTCTACTTAGTCTGTCTGAGGCTTCTTGCTTCATGCTAGTTTACATCTCTGCTTGTATTTTCAGTTCAAATCCACACCAAGTAAGAACGTGTCAGTGGTGGGCTGGATGGTGATGATGGCAGATGACCCTGAACATCCAGATCTCTTCTTATTAACTGATTCTGAGAAAGGTAAGTAACACTTGTACCAAGAGCACAGTGATACCCGGAATAAACACTTAATTGTGTAGCAATACCTCAGCAAAATTAAATGACATGGGAAAAAATCCTACTTTTTTCTTAATCAGCTGCTCTTAGAGGGATCATACCGTTAGTACGCTGTGGGAACAATTCTCTATAGAGAATCCTTAAGGAGTCTTCCTTCATGAAGTTCTAAGTACTGTCCAGACTAACAGCTCTGCTTGTGTTTTTCTTGCAAGTATTCATTTGCATTCTTTTAAACTATATTTAGACCATTCAGAGGCGTCTTCATGTACACAAAAATGTAAGTAGCAATAAAAAGTTTGCTATTCAGCTAGGACCAAGTGCTTGACCTCTACCTTTCAAATAAAAAACAAACCACAAAACAAAACAGCTATTGAAATGCAGTGCTATTGCCAGGAAAAGCATTAAGATTTGACTATATTGCACTGAGAAGCCAGAGGAAAAAATAAAGAACAAAAAAATAATTTCCTTTATTCTAGCATAGTGCCCTGGTTTTAGTTTAAACTGAAGAAATTGTTACTTTTCCGTAGCACAAAGAGCATCACTAGCAGTTCTGATAAAGGAGCTTGACATTATTCATTTTATTTATGTCCATGCTTAGTACATCTTATTTTTGAGTGTCTATTCTAGTTTAAGCTTGTCAGCTTAAATTTAGCAACAGCAACTTGAAACATTTTTGTAATACATTTCTGAATCCAAGTAAGCACTGCCTAACATGAGATACTGAAAATAGCAGTCTGACATATGTCAAAATATTTAGGAATAATTTTCAAATATTTCCAAATGCTTTAGAGTGCATTTCAGTGCCATCTTGCACTTCATAAAAATACCATGATATACCAAATTTAAATAATGGCATTGAACAAAAATTGTGTTTTTGTTGTATGGTTTTGAGAAATGTTTTGTTTTTTTCTAGTTGACACTGGTGTTAGTTGAAATCTAGAATGTCCAAAAGGAAGACAGATGAGCTGTGACTTCTTGCATTATGTCAAACAATTGTTTAAGCTCCTCCATGTATGCCAGTCAAAGTGTGAAGTTTTAAGAACTTTTTGCTATAACATGTTTTTGTAGTGTTATAATTTAGAGTTATTTGACTATAGATAAGATTTAAATACAGTATTGGCTGTGTTTCTTTATCCATTTTTTCCCATACATTTTTCACTTAGGAAATTCCTACAAATTTCAAGCTGGAAATAGAATGAATGCAATGCTCTGGTTTAAACACCTGAGTGCTGCCTGCCAAAGCAACAGACAACAGGTGAGAGCAAGATGTTGAAATAAAATTACGAGCTATTAAGAGCTCACAACTGATAGAGCTTCAAGATGACTAAGCTGTAATTGATGGCTCTGTATGAAGAGTGGTCTACTCTGATCAGCCTGGACATTGATTTCACCTGTTTATTTACTTGCCTTAACTTTCTTGTTTGTCTCTTTGTAAACACATCCTCAGTGCTTCTTTGGTAATGAAGAAAAATTGGGGGTTATCTTGAGGCTAATTCAAAGCAATTTCAAAATTTCAGAAATGGAAGGAATATGCTAAAAGCTCTGTCCCAGAGCTGCCTATTTAAAAATGACTATTTTATAGTTATATAGTAAAACCATAAGCCATAGTATTCAATAACAATTTCTGGTACCTCTCTATGGTGCCATTTTTTGAGGTCTTGGGCATGCAAGTTTTCTGTTTTTTGTATGTGTTTCCAAAATATATAAAAATATTATAGTTCTGAGTATATTTGAAAGACTTCAAAAGCAAAACCAGAATTTTCCCTGATTCAAAAAGGAAGAAAAGACTATTCCAACCCCTGCTAAATTCTGTTCCCATAGAAATTGTTACTGACTTTTTCATGAGCAAAATTGCATCTTTAAGTTAACGCTTTCTCTTTGTTAAATTCCCTTTTCCTTTGCACATGTTTGAGTTCCTGAAGCAAAAATGTTAATGAATTTGTTGCCTGGTTCTACATGGCTATGCTTAAGAATAGGGGGAAAGTTAAGGACTTTTTCAGATCCTTCTGTGCATTCTTGTTCAGTTCTGCTTCTTACAGAAATCTCAGGAGTAAGGAGGGCCGCAGAAATGTATCTGAGACAGTGCAAAGGAGAGGAAATTGTGTTCCCAGCTGGAAAGAGTGCAAATCGTAGCAAATAATGGCAAGGAGTTTGCAAGAAGGTGGTGACTGCCAGGCAGGCCCAAAAACTGCACTCTGATGACAGCTTTTATTCAGTAAGGCTTAACAGTGCTACACAACGCAAACCTGTCTAAAGCATTCAGCTCCTAGCTTATGCAAAAGCAGCAAGCTTAAGGGTCTTGGCTCAGTTTCCTGGGGAAAGGATGGCAGCAGGGTGAAGATAAATGCAGGAGATTTTAAAAGACAGGTGGGGGATGAGTTATGGAAGAAGACCCCCACTAAAAGGCCAAAAGCCCTGCTTACCATTGTTTGTTGCATACCTTCTGTTTTCTGGCATATTTGAGTGTAGTTATACTGCAAGCGTTCTTGCAGTGTTAGAAGCAGCAGCACTTCATGCAAACGTTAGGTAATAAAGGTTGGTTTAGATACAAAATGTGTTTTAAATAAAATAAAGATCCTTTAAAGTCTTTCTCCTGATTGTGATTTGACTCCTGACCAGTGCTTTCCCTAGAGAGGCACCTCATGAAACTGTTAAAAACAGATGTTTGCTTATTAAGGGCATGACTGCAAAACATTGCACGTTTAGATGTGCTTTCAACAGAGTAAGCACCTATCCAGCTGAATAAGTTTGGGAACTATTTTAATATATATAATCTTTAATTTTAATGGTGGAACTTTAACCCGGTTGGTCATTCTTGCTTCTGTGGATAAACAGTAAATGCAAGGCAAGAAATAATTTGCTTCAAATCTGACCAAACTATGTATTTATTGGCAGTCATATGGAATTTAGTGGTTCTCTAGTACCCTGAGTAAATAGGAGTTGTTGCTGTCAGGCAAGTTCCTGATAAGGAGAAAATGGGGATATAAATTATATAATGCAGACTAGCTTTAATATTCATGAAAGGGAGTGATGTTTCCATCACACATTCAGATTTCCTATGGGAAAAGCCTAGGAAAGTGTTTATGCCTTGTTTTTGTAAATTAGTCCTAAAAATACTGGAGGGCCTACATCAGTCACTGACCTGTGCCAAGAATTCTCTATCTCATGGGACTCAAGTGAGAAGGTTCTTGCACAGTTCAGTGCTGAGATTTATCATGTTAAAGTTGCTTTGTCGACAACTTGAATCTTAAATTTCATCAAAATTAAGAAGATCTAAGGCATGTAGTAAAATCATAAACCATACTTTGATACCTGGGTTTTCTACAGCTGTAAGTATACTTGTACTGCTTAATGACAGTTGCATCTCCCCTCTTTTTTTGAGACAGACGGAGCATTATTATAATGTGCATTTAAACAGGTGGAATAGTGTCTGAAACAGTGGCATCAGTTATTTGTATTTTTGTTTTCAGGTTCCTGCCAACTTGATGACCTTTGAATAGCAGGCTAATACAAAAACAAACAAACAGAGAACAATTTAAACCATCTCATAATTGAGAATGAGGTCCTGATGGAAAATGTGCCAGCTGCAGTCTGTGCCAGAACAGAGCTTGTCAAGTTGATCTGAACTCTGGAGCCCTGAACAAAACTACTAATGGCTGGGGAGTAGAGTCCCCCAAATGAAAAATGGAGTTGCAACACGAATTGCCATGGACCATGCTTTGTTAAATTCTCTGAACTGACTTGTGGAAACCACTGCCTTAAAGAGTGAAAGGAAAAACAACAATGAAAACACCAAATAGTGTGTGTGAAACTTCTGGCGGTGCTGTGCTTGAGTTAAATAGATTGTAGCTTGTTTGAGTTTCTTTTAACTTTATACTAATTTTGAAAATAACTCACCTTTTTAGGTATTCTTAAGAAAGCAAGTAAACTGGTATTTAACGAGTTGTATCAAAAGCTATGTATGAACTGGGTAAAAGAGGTACTGCACACTGTAGAGATGTTGTTTAGACCATACCAGGAGTTCTCAATGGGAGCTTGTCCCAGGCACACTGAGCCTGGAGCAATGTCATTTCTCTCAGACCTACATGTACAAGAAATTTAACAAGTGCAAGTTTAAAACAGCAGTAAGATTGCAAACCTTAGTACTGTATGGGAGCCGTACTCCCTGCGAGTGGCACAAAGGCTGAGCACTTACACACCAAAAATGCTTTTGGTACGTTGATACCTAGTTCCTGGTTAGATCTTAATTCACGTGTTTCTGGTGGTTGGCAGGTGTACGCATGTGTGTGAGAGAGAGACAAAACTGGAAGCACTGTTGGGTCAGAGCCAAGTGCTTTCTTCCCATTTGTTTCTACACCTGTTGCTCACCTACATATGAAGGTTGAATGACAAAAAAAAATCCACCACCTTGGTATAATTCATGATGACATTTGACTTCTCTGGGTATCTGTTAAATTATCAGCTAGGGACCACTGTCAGTGTATGGTGTTTCATAATATCATTTAAGATCTATATTTTAAAATGATAGAGGCACAATTTCAAGCTTTCATGTTCTCATTTGGCAATAATTCATTTTATTATCTGTCTTTGGTCAAAGCATATGACATTGTGTGGTATGGATAACATGGCCTAAAGTCAACCGTACATACAGAAGCTTTTTTGATCTTCAAGCAAATAATTTATTAAAGTTGGGATAACATAAAGAGAAAAAAGGTGTGGGACTATCAGAATTCCATCCTTGACAGGAACAATTCTTGGTTACTGAAATTCCTCACAGGAAAAAAAAAAAGCTTGTAAAAAGGGAACCATATTTTAATGTGTTTTATTCATAAAACTTTGATTCTTGCTTTGGTTGGGTTTCCTTGACATCACCTAGATAGTGTCTTCTGGATGATGAGTGTTTATTTAATCTTCAAAAATATGACCTTCGTAAGGCAAGGAAACGTTGTCCAAAATATTCCTCTGATATCAGAACTTTGAAGTTTGTGGAAAAGTAGGAAATGTTTCATTGACTTTGTGGTTTAGTGGCCATAAATAAGCTTGCAGATTCCACCATGAATACTCCTTTCCAAAAAGAAACAAACTACCTACCAGTTTGTGGCAGAGTTCTCTGACTGTTTAATAAAGGTTTCTACTAGTAGTGATTATTTTGAAAATGTACATTTCTCTTGCATAAGAGTAGAAGCCTATAAATTCACTTTTTAATTTTTTTTTCCAGAGTTAAATTAATCTCTTACGTGATGTGATTAATTTCTGATTTCCGGCGGAGAAAAAACAGAGAAGAATAAACCAGCCTCACACTTAAAGCAAATAAAAAAAAGACACACACTTGGTGATGTGGAGTGAAATGGTAATAGGCTGGGTTATGTTTCTAAAATTGTTCCTGTGAATTGGCTCTTGGTAGAAGGAAAACAGTAGGAAGATGCCTCTGTCAGAGTTACACCACAAGCAGTGTGGGAATTTGTGTCTCTCTGCAAGTTGTTGGTTTTTTTTTTTTTTTTTCTTTGGGGAATAAATAGTCTGTTCTGATCCTGAAGTCATGGATTTTGGAAAGGAGTCGCTTGTGCTGAATCCCTCTTCAACTCACACATCGCCCCAGTTAACCCACGTTGGGTGTATAGTGAAAACAACATCTTTGTAGCCAGCAGTGTTACTGTAGTAGACTTTGCACAACTTCAGTTTTGTTTTTTTCGTTTTAAAAATTATTTAATGTGTTTCTTTTCAACAAGTAAGTGTTTTTTAGCAATGTGTGTACTTTTTTAAGCATTGTGGATAATAGCCTGTGGATTTTGAATTTTTACATAAGCTATTATAGATTCATTGCAGCATAACTGTATCTGTTTTTCTGTCAGTGAAAGGAAATGTGCAACTGGGAGCCACAGCCTGACATCACACAGCTTTACTAAAGACAGAGCCAGGTCAGGAGGTGTCATTTATTATTGTTTTTTTTTGTGTTTTTCCAGCTGTTTTGAGTTAGGGCTTTATGGTAGGAGGATGGTGGGGAAAACAGTTCACAAATCCTCATTTACTGAAATGTTGCTGTTACCAACTTTAATTTTTCTTAGACCTCCTCCTCCTCTTTGGTTTTCTACCCTCAGATAAGCTGTTTTCTGTGGGAGAGATTGAATATTGTGGGAGGAGTTTCTTAAAATGCGTAGCCAGAGTTACTGGAGTGATTAATGACAGAAAACAGTATTGGTACTTATTGCAATGAATAGTTCAGTAGTTTCTTATGGTTTATCTCATATTTGGTCAACCAGCCTTACAGGGCAACACAGAACGAATGAAATATGACCAATTTTGTGATAGATCTTGCTCAGGAAGAGGCGGTGGTGGTTTGGAGGGTGGTTTGAAGTTCTCTTAGCTAAGCTTTGGAAAGACTTGGATGAGTCAAATGCCCTGTAAAGAACATAGTAGTGGTTTTTGTTTTGTTTTATTAAAAAAAAAAAGTTTAAAAACAAGTTTAAACCAGTGCTTAAAAAACAGGGATAGCAACGAGCTCACATTATTCAGGTAAGACTGTTATCCAGGCTGTTTCAGTTAGTTTACAGTTTCTCTTCATGTTTTTTAGTAATGCTCTCATTCTTTACCTTCTTAATAACTAATGAAATTCTTCAGCTAATATTTGTCAATTTATTTCACAATATTTTTGATTTTGAAGCTAAAGATGCCCCTTACAGTACCCCGCTTGCAAACATATGAATGAAAAGTATTCAGAGTAGATCCTCATAGCAAGGTTTCCCATGGAAACGTTAGTCACCTGCTGACTGCTAACCACTTTGTCAGCTAAACTAACAGTCTTGGGAACGACTGAACAGTTTGTGAAATCAGTGCAATGCGTTAGAGATACATGATTGCCCTTGGTGCTGGTTTTTGAATACTTACTGCTAACTCTTATCTTTCCAACTTAATCCATAAATTTTTGCACAGTTTTTCAAACTTCTCTTCCAGTGTTCTTAGAAAGCAAATAAGATTCAATTTTGAAAACTTCTAATAATTGGAGTAAATATAGCTCATCCCAGACATGTATTTCATTTTGCAGACATTTCATGCCACAGGGATATTGCTCAGGCTGCTGTGATTCATTAAGTATTTAGATGCAAGCTGTATGTGTTGAAACTACGAGTACTGAATGAATGCATGTAAATCCCTAATGAATGAGCTTTAGCACCCAGCTTTGGAATTGTGTTAGCTTTTTAAATTACTGTAAAAATCATATCCTACTTAAGGAAGATCTGTTAAGGAAATGATAGCAGTGGATTGCACATTAAGCAGCCCACTAGTTATGCAGTTGTTTTAGCCTGTTGCTTGAGGAATTGGTATCTTTTGGGGAATCAGCTCATTAACTTTCCCCCTAAGAACTCAACTGCAGAAGAGTACTTGAGCTTTTACCAAGAAAAGCATTTATACAAGTGTTCATATTTGAAAACATATTGGCAGTAAAGAAAAAAAGCATAAAAGAACACAGCAGGATTTTATTAGCCATCTTTTCCTCACTAGAAGTAAATTCATCTAACCTAATTTTTCCTGCAACATCAGCCTCTTCTATTTGCATTTATATATTTTCACCAATACAGTCCTCTTCTATTAGTATAAAACATAACAAATGTTGAAAGGAAATGCTTTCCCTTCCAGCAGAAGTAATTGCATTTTTTTTGTGCTGCTAAGACGCTCTAGGAGGTTAGATCCTTTTGATAAATGGCAAATTGATCTCGTGGTTTTGGTTTAACTTTAGGAAATCTTGTGCAAATCAAGATAAATCATGGGATGTCATTTCTTCTGGCTATGTCAGTGACATTTTTCTTAATTCTTTGCCCTTTTGATTTTTTTATGCTAACTCACCAGTTGTTTCCATGGCTGGCTGTAGCGTGTTGCCTGTTACAAGATCAGGACACCAGGGCTCGTATAAATCACATCAGTCAATCGCTTATTCTCCCAACAACATGAAGTTTTAAAAGCTTTGTTATTATTTATGTATTGCCCTTTTCCTTCCATTTTTTTCCTTTAAAAATGGTTTGTGGATAAGATGATTTGGCTTGGGAAAGTTCTAATTAAAAGAATCTGTGAGTAGATATTGAATTTGTTTGTAGCTTATCCTCTTTTTAAAGCCATCGTTCTAATTTGTTATGTATTGAGAGAGAGTGTTTTGGATTTAAGGAGGACGTTTGTCAGTGCCTTATTACTAACTCAAAGACCAATCCTGTTATTTCAGTGCTGAGAGTACCATAATGGCAGACTTGCGTACGGTGTCCTTGATGTAACAAGGGGGGTAACATTCCTTACAGTCATTATGTTTCTGCAGAAGTTAGTTGCTTTGGTCAATGTAAAATAGTTGTGGCTTGAGTTTTAGTATTTTATTTTCCTGTGTTTGTATAGCCTCTATTTAGGAAAAATGCAGTGGTATTTGGTAGCCTGGGTTTGTACAGCTTTTATCAGAAATAGCCCAGACTTCTTGAAAATTAATTTATTTTAATTTTGGTATATCTCTAAATGGATGTATTAGTGGAGAAAAAAGTGAAAAGAGTTGTCCAAGTTATGGCCTGGAGCATATGAGCTTAAGAGCTCACACTATTAGAAACGAGCATCCTTTTCTCTCTCCCATTTTCTTTGGTTTAAGCATTGAAGAATGTAATTATGAGATTTATTTCTTACAAGCTTTTTGTTAACATAAACTACAGGAAAAAAATGTTTTGGGGAAGAGAAACCTTGAATAAATCTATAATATTCTTTCATCGTATCCCATAAGCTCGGTTTTGTATATTGTATTTCTAGTGCCAACACTAGGCAAAGAGTGCTGTCCTTCACTGAAACAGCTGCTAGAGACTGATTTAGTAGCTAGACTTTATAACCTTTGGAAAGAGAAACGGAAGAAAGAATATGTTGTTCTTAAGCAATTAAATGGTTTGTTTTCCTAGAATGCATCCTTATAAAAACATGGTAGTTTTAGTATAGTGGTAATAAATTCAGATATCGGAAAGGGAAGGATAGTTTGAAAGTTTGTCTTACGCTTTCTGAGAATTTTTGGAGACGACAGACGGGTGAGGTGAAGGGAGAAAAGACCAATTATTTAGTTTAGCCAGGCATGTTGCAGATCAGAGCTGACAGGTTTTCTTGAGGTTATGTTACTGAGAAAAAAGGTGTAATGAAATGAAGCTCCAGCAGATCGTGGCATGGTTATGGCTGTTAGCCCGATCTTGCACTTGAATGACTAAAAGCATCGTGAATATTGCATTCCCTTTTAGCGGTTGATTTGTGTATTAGTTCTCGTTATTTGGATAGGTTCTGGCCTTGAAATGTGTTTCTTGAAGGTATCTTTTACCATTCCAAAGCTGTTCACAGATAAAATGGAAAAGCTGTGTAAATCAATGAAGCAAACATTGAAAGAAGGGGTCCTAGGGCGCCTTGTTTACAGGCGCCTCTATCTCCTTGTGTACGGGAGTATATCTGTTCAAATACTACAGTACTGAAGCATAAAAAGCACCAGGAAATCATATCTAAGTGTTACAATAATCCTTTAAGGACCAACCATCACTGGAGGGGGGATCAGGGTTGTCATGCAGTAAACACAAGCCGTTTTTAACATTCCCTGCTGGTGTGAGGCATTAATGGCGACAGAGCGATTGCACTATGATCTCACCGAGTGATGTGCAGTTTGGCTAACCTCTAGCCTTTTTTCTTCAACATTTTTAATACTTTATTCTGTGTGTGTGTGTGAAAATTGTGTGTTTGCATAAGCTAGTTTAAATGAATTTAAGTACAGGTTTCAAAAATCTTTCCTACTAAAATAAATGATTTAAAAGATGGCCTGTGTCTGAAGTTTTAATTTCTCATGTCAAAAACTGCCACCGTTTTTTGCAAGATGGAGTTTGACTGTCTTTTGGAATGATGCTGAGATCAGCTGGAGTTTTTGTAGCTCTTCTTGATGAACATCTGGAATGTAGTGAGTAAATATTCCATTGTCAGTTGATACAAAAGTCCATAAACTAACAGGAAAATACAGTTCATTTGAAGAGATTTGTCGTTTTTTTTTGTAGAGATTATTCAGCTAAATGATGACCTTTTTTCTCACCGTGGTAGTTTATCAGTTTTTTTTTCCTGTTGTCTCTACGCTTGGAGGTATGATGAATTAAGCTCACTGAAAACAGACCTCAGGTAGATTGACTTCTTAACTTACAGAGGAACTACACGGAATATAAATTAAAAATGACGAACAAATGAATAGCATGTGAGGCATTGTACATTACTAGCTTTTTGTTTGGTGTTTCTCTATTTTCAGTGCCTTTTTATTCTCCCTCAGCCGTGCTAAACATAATCTTGCAAATTTTGGCGTGAAATGCTACGGGGTCATTGCTTGTCAGATCGTGAGCCTTGGGCTCCTTCTCATTTTTATTTTTCTTAATAGAACGCTTCCTTCCAAATGTATTTACAAAAGGAGCAGGGCTAAGGTAGATTTCTTTTCCACCTTCTGTTATTTCTGTGTTGCTGAGTTTGAAGGATACTGTATTGACTAGTGTAAAAAGGAAGATGGAATTAATTTGTTGGTAATGTCTATCTTTTCTCATTCTCTTTCAAAACTCTTCTTGTTACTTGTGAGTTTCTGTCAAGCAGGTTTTCTGATGAGCAGCTTTATTAAGACTAGTGTGATGACCCCATGCTCAGGCATACAGCAGCCTGATGCTGTGAGCTGAAAAGCTGAAAGAAAGTCTGAAGTGGTTCTTGGGTCTGCTGCCCTTTTCTGGGAAAAGATGGA